>NW_027192695.1:702600-1405200 GCF_949987515.2 Delphinus delphis
TTTCGTTGAGCAAGGAGTAGCTCTTGTCTATTCCATATTTGACTTAAGGAACTTTATCTGTGCTCATTTCAATCTCTGGTTTTATGCAGCACCCCAACTCACCTTTACCCTTAAGCAAGCATAAGTTGGTTTTCTAAATTTGAGACCCTGTTCTGTTCTGTAATTCAGTTCCTGTGTAGCCAAGTTTCCATTCCGTGTATTACTGATATCTTATGATGTTTCTTTTTCTGTGTGACTTATTTCAGTTAGAATCATCATACCTGAATCCACTCATTGTGATGCTAAGGGCCTGATGACATAGATTTCATTGCTGAGTGATATTGCTTTGTAAGTAAATACCACAACTTCTTTATCCATTTTTCACTTTCTGCGATGTTGAACTTGTACTGTAAACGAGGTTCTTGTAAACAGAGGCGTCCCAAACTTTGGGGTGGCTGTGTCTTTTTTATTTTAATTTCCCTAAGCTATAGGACCATAAGTGGCAGTGCCCTAGGCTCTGTTGCTTTGTTTTTTAGATGTTTCAGGAAACACCATACACTTCTCCCGAGTGTCTGTTGGCAATTTACATCCCGCCCATCAGCATAACAAGGCTCCCAGTTCTCCATGGCCTGTCCTGCCTTTCTGGATTTTACACATTTTTCAGATGGCCCTTTTGACCGGGGGGAAGTGAGACTTCATTGTAGTGCAGATTTCCTTTGCAAGCTTGCTTGGTTGGCCAAAAAGTGCGTATGCGTTTTTTCCTGAATATATTCAGGAAAAAACGCATACGCCCTTTTTGGCCAAGTGCATCATTGTGGACGTTCTGCCTCTTTTCCTATGCTTTCAATGCAATTCCAGTCTACCTCCTGAAATCGGTTTCCTGCAATTCTGCCCCGCTTTCAAGTCCTCTTGGCAGCCTTACTTCAGTCTATTTTTGGACGATAGCTGTCATTTATAACTCTGCAGGTTTGTGAATTACAGTGCCCCTGAGCTCCTTTCTTCAACTCGCTTTCTTGTGACCTGGCCGCAACACCGCAGGATGGCTTCAGGCCCTAATCTGGTTCCGGCCTGGCACGCTGAGCCTTTGGTTAATTCCTCTTCCTGGTGGGAAATGAGAGTTAAATTTGCCCGTCCAGACACCTCCAGCTAGCCTCTCATTGGTTCTCGCTATTCCTGTTCATCTTCCGCAGAAATTGCAAACTGGGCCAAACAGGAGGTTAAAGGGACTGACTCTCCAAGTGGGGAGAGTGTTAGTAAAGCGTCTGGAATGTTGCACCCGAGTACCAGGGGAGGAAAACTGAGACATATTTGAACACGTCTCCCGATCACATGGTTGATCATACTCTAGGTTCCACATGCATGTTTTAGCTGAAGGAAGAATACCTTAAACCTGGGTAGTTGAAACCCGTTGAATGGGTACCATGCAATATGACTTCAAAGGGTCTTCATTTGCTCACCGAATCTCTCCAATCCTATCACTGCTGCGTTTATGCCCCTGTACACATGCTTGATTCTCTTTCGGAGACATAGCAATCCATAGGTTTTAAGATACTTACTAGTCAGGTACATTCTTAGGCGTTTAATATGCGGTGTTGAGTCCATTTCATTGAACAAGGAGTAGCTCTTGTCTATTCCATATTTGACTTAAGGAACTTTATCTGTGCTCATTTCAATCTCTGGTTTTATGCAGCACCCCAACTCACCTTTCCCCTTAAGCAAGCATAAGTTGTTTTTCTAAATTTGAGACCCTGTTCTGTTTTGGAATTCAGTTCCTGTGTAGCCAAGTTTCCATTCCGTGTATTACTGATATCTTATGATGTTTCTTTTTCTGTGTGACTTATTTCAGTTAGAATCATCATACCTGAATCCACTCATTGTGATGCTAAGGGCCTGATGACATAGATTTCATTGCTGAGTGATATTGCTTTGTAAGTGAATATCACAACTTCTTTATCCATTTTTCACTTTCTGCGATGTTGAACTTGTACTGTAAACGAGGTTCTTGTAAACAGAGCCGTTCCAAACTTTGGGGTGGCTGTGTCTTTTTGATTTTAATTTCCCTAAGCTATAGGATCATAAGTGGAAGTGCCCTAGGCTCTGTTGCTTTGTTTTTTAGATGTTTCAGGAAACACCATACACTTCTCCCAAGTGTCTGTTGGCAATTTACATCCCGCCCCTCAGCATAACAAGGCTCCCAGTTCTCAATGGCCTGTTGCCTTTCTGGATTTTACACTTTTTTCAGATGGCCCTTTTGACCGGGGGGAAGTGAGACTTCATTGTAGTGCAGATTTCCTTTGCAAGCTTGCTTGGTTGGCCAAAAAGGGCGTATGCGTTTTTTCCTGAATATATTCAGGAAAAAACGCATACGCCCTTTTTGGCCAAGTGCATCATTGTGGACGTTCTGCCTCTTTTCCTATGCTTTCAATGCAATTCCAGTCTACCTCCTGAAATCGGTTTCCTGCAATTCTGCCCCGCTTTCAAGTCCTCTTGGCAGCCTTACTTCAGTCTATTTTTGGACGATAGCTGTCATTTATAACTCTGCAGGTTTGTGAATTACAGTGACCCTGAGCTCCTTTCTTCAACTCGCTTTCTTGTGACCTGGCCGCAACACCGCAGGATGGCTTCAGGCCCTAATCTGGTTCCGGGCCGGCACGCTGAGCCTTTGGTTAATTCCTCTTCCTGGTGGGAAATGAGAGTTAAATTTGCCCGTCCAGACACCTCCAGCTAGCCTCTCATTGGTTCTCGCTATTCCTGTTCATCTTCCGCAGAAATTGCAAACTGGGCCAAACAGGAGGTTAAAGGGACTGACTCTCCAAGTGGGGAGAGTGTTAGTAAAACGTCTGGAATGTTGCACCCGAGTACCAGGGGAGGAAAACT
Organism: Delphinus delphis; assembly: GCF_949987515.2. Lineage (NCBI taxonomy): Eukaryota > Metazoa > Chordata > Mammalia > Artiodactyla > Delphinidae > Delphinus > Delphinus delphis. The sequence goes on from NW_027192695.1 coordinate 705,457, forward strand.
GAGACATATTTGAACATGTCTCCCGATCACATGGTTGATCATACTCTAGGTTCCACATGCATGTTTTAGCTGAAGGAAGAATAACTTAAACCTGGGCAGTTGAAACCCGTGGAATGGGTACCATGCAATATGACTTCAAAGGGTCTTCATTTGCTCACCGAACCTCTCCAATCCTATCACTGCTGCGTTTATGCCCCTGTACACATGCTTGATTCTCTTTCGGAGACATAGCAATCCATAGGTTTTAAGATACTTACAAGTCAGGTACATTCTTAGGCGTTTAATATGCGGTGTTGAGTCCATTTCGTTGAGCAAGGAGTAGCTCTTGTCTATTCCATATTTGGCTTAAGGAACTTTATCTGTGCTCATTTCAATCTCTGGTTTTATGCAGCACCCCAACTCACCTTTACCCTTAAGCAAGCATAAGTTGGTTTTCTAAATTTGAGACCCTGTTCTGTTCTGTAATTCAGTTCCTGTGTAGCCAAGTTTCCATTCCGTGTATTACTGATATCTTATGATGTTTCTTTTTCTGTGTGACTTATTTCAGTTAGAATCATCATACCTGAATCCACTCATTGTGCTGCTAAGGGCCTGATGACATAGATTTCATTGCTGAGTGATATTGCTTTGTAAGTGAATACCACAACTTCTTTATCCATTTTTCACTTTCTGCGATGTTGAACTTGTACTGTAAACGAGGTTCTTGTAAACAGAGCCGTTCCAAACTTTGGGGTGGCTGTGTCTTTTTGATTTTAATTTCCCTAAGCTATAGGACCATAAGTGGAAGTGCCCTAGGCTCTGTTGCTTTGTTTTTTAGATGTTTCAGGAAACACCATACACTTCTCCCAAGTGTCTGTTGGCAATTTACATCCCGCCCATCAGCATAACAAGGCTCCCAGTTCTCAATGGCCTGTTGCCTTTCTGGATTTTACACTTTTTTCAGATGGCCCTTTTGACCGGGGGGAAGTGAGACTTCATTGTAGTGCAGATTTCCTTTGCAAGCTTGCTTGGTTGGCCAAAAAGGGCGTATGCGTTTTTTCCTGAATATATTCAGGAAAAAACGCATACGCCCTTTTTGGCCAAGTGCATCATTGTGGACGTTCTGCCTCTTTACCTATGCTTTCAATGCAATTCCAGTCTACCTCCTGAAATCGGTTTCCTGCAATTCTGCCCCGCTTTCAAGTCCTCTTGGCAGCCTTACTTCAGTCTATTTTTGGACGATAGCTGTCATTTATAACTCTGCAGGTTTGTGAATTACAGTGCCCCTGAGCTCCTTTCTTCAACTCGCTTTCTTGTGACCTGGCCGCAACACCGCAGGATGGCTTCAGGCCCTAATCTGGTTCCGGCCCGGCACGCTGAGCCTTTGGTTAATTCCTCTTCCTGGTGGGAAATGAGAGTTAAATTTGCCCGTCCAGACACCTCCAGCTAGCCTCTCATTGGTTCTCGCTATTCCTGTTCATCTTCCGCAGAAATTGCAAACTGGGCCAAACAGGAGGTTAAAGGGACTGACTCTCCAAGTGGGGAGAGTGTTAGTAAAACGTCTGGAATGTTGCACCCGAGTACCAGGGGAGGAAAACTGAGACATATTTGAACATGTCTCACGATCACATGGTTGATCATACTCTAGGTTCCACATGCATGTTTTAGCTGAAGGAAGAATAACTTAAACCTGGGTAGTTGAAACCCGTGGAATGGGTACCATGCAATATGACTTCAAAGGGTCTTCATTTGCTCACCGAACCTCTCCAATCCTATCACTGCTGCGTTTATGCCCCTGTACACATGCTTGATTCTCTTTCGGAGACATAGCAATCCATAGGTTTTAAGATACTTACAAGTCAGGTACATTCTTAGGCGTTTAATATGGGGTGTTGAGTCCATTTCGTTGAGCAAGGAGTAGCTCTTGTCTATTCCATATTTGGCTTAAGGAACTTTATCTGTGCTCATTTCAATCTCTGGTTTTATGCAGCACCCCAACTCACCTTTACCCTTAAGCAAGCATAAGTTGGTTTTCTAAATTTGAGACCCTGTTCTGTTCTGTAATTCAGTTCCTGTGTAGCCAAGTTTCCATTCCATGTATTACTGATATCTTATGATGTTTCTTTTTCTGTGTGACTTATTTCAGTTAGAATCATCATACCTGAATCCACTCATTGTGCTGCTAAGGGCCTGATGACATAGATTTCATTGCTGAGTGATATTGCTTTGTAAGTGAATACCACAACTTCTTTATCCATTTTTCACTTTCTGCGATGTTGAACTTGTACTGTAAACGAGGTTCTTGTAAACAGAGCCGTTCCAAACTTTGGGGTGGCTGTGTCTTTTTGATTTTAATTTCCCTAAGCTATAGGACCATAAGTGGAAGTGCCCTAGGCTCTGTTGCTTTGTTTTTTAGATGTTTCAGGAAACACCATACACTTCTCCCAAGTGTCTGTTGGCAATTTACATCCCGCCCATCAGCATAACAAGGCTCCAAGTTCTCAATGGCCTGTTGCCTTTCTGGATTTTACACTTTTTTCAGATGGCCCTTTTGACCGGGGGGAAGTGAGACTTCATTGTAGTGCAGATTTCCTTTGCAAGCTTGCTTGGTTGGCCAAAAAGGGCGTATGCGTTTTTTCCTGAATATATTCAGGAAAAAACGCATACGCCCTTTTTGGCCAAGTGCATCATTGTGGACGTTCTGCCTCTTTTCCTATGCTTTCAATGCAATTCCAGTCTACCTTCTGAAATTGGTTTCCTGCAATTCTGCCCCACTTTCAAGTCCTCTTGGCAGCCTTCCTTCAGTCTATTTTTGGACGATAGCTGTCATTTATAACTCTGCAGGTTTGTGAATTACAGTGCCCCTGAGCTCCTTTGTTCAACTCGCTTTCTTGTGACCTGGCCGCAACACCGCAGGATGGCTTCAGGCCCTAATCTGGTTCCGGCCCGGCACGCTGAGCCTTTGGTTAATTCCTCTTCCTGGTGGGAAATGAGAGTTAAATTTGCCCGTCCAGACACCTCCAGCTAGCCTCTCATTGGTTCTCGCTATTCCTGTTCATCTTCCGCAGAAATTGCAAACTGGGCCAAACAGGAGGTTAAAGGGACTGACTCTCCAAGTGGGGAGAGTGTTAGTAAAGCGTCTGGAATGTTGCACCCGAGTACCAGGGGAGGAAAACTGAGACATATTTGAACACGTCTCCCGATCACATGGTTGATCATACTCTAGGTTCCACATGCATGTTTTAGCTGAAGGAAGAATACCTTAAACCTGGGTAGTTGAAACCTGTGGAATGGGTACCATGCAATATGACTTCAAAGGGTCTTCATTTGCTCACCGAACCTCTCCAATCCTATCACTGCTGCGTTTATGCCCCTGTACACATGCTTGATTCTCTTTCGGAGACATAGCAATCCATAGGTTTTAAGATACTTACAAGTCAGGTACATTCTTAGGCGTTTAATATGCGGTGTTGAGTCCATTTCGTTGAGCAAGGAGTAGCTCTTGTTTATTCCATATTTGGCTTAAGGAACTTTATCTGTGCTCATTTCAATCTCTGGTTTTATGCAGCACCCCAACTCACCTTTACCCTTAAGCAAGCATAAGTTGTTTTTCTAAATTTGAGACCCTGTTCTGTTCTGTAATTCAGTTCCTGTGTAGCCAAGTTTCCATTCCGTGTATTACTGATATCTTATGATGTTTCTTTTTCTGTGTGACTTATTTCAGTTAGAATCATCATACCTGAATCCACTCATTGTGCTGCTAAGGGCCTGATGACATAGATTTCATTGCTGAGTGATATTGCTTTGTAAGTGAATACCACAACTTCTTTATCCATTTTTCACTTTCTGCGATGTTTAACTTGTACTGTAAACGAGGTTCTTGTAAACAGAGCCGTTCCAAACTTTGGGGTGGCTGTGTCTTTTTGATTTTAATTTCCTTAAGCTATAGGACCATAAGTGGAAGTGCACTAGGTTCTGTTGCTTTGTTTTTTAGATGTTTCAGGAAACACCATACACTTCTCCCGAGTGGTTATTGGCAATTTACATTCCGCCCATCAGCATAACAAGGCTCCCAGTTCTCCATGGCCTGTCCTGCCTTTCTGGATTTTACACTTTTTTCAGATGGCCCTTTTGACCTGGGGGAAGTGAGACTTCATTGTAGTGCAGATTTCCTTTGCAAGCTTGCTTGGTTGGCCAAAAAGGGCGTATGCGTTTTTTCCTGAATATATTCAGGAAAAAACGCATACGCCCTTTTTGGCCAAGTGCATCATTGTGGACGTTCTGCCTCTTTTCCTATGCTTTCAATGCAATTCCAGTCTACCTCCTGAAATCGGTTTCCTGCAATTCTGCCCCGCTTTCAAGTCCTCTTGGCAGCCTTACTTCAGTCTATTTTTGGACGATAGCTGTCATTTATAACTCTGCAGGTTTGTGAATTACAGTGCCCCTGAGCTCCTTTCTTCAACTTGCTTTCTTGTGACCTGGCCGCAACACCGCAGGATGGCTTCAGGCCCTAATCTGGTTCCGGCACGGCACGCTGAGCCTTTGGTTATTTCCTCTTCCTGGTGGGAAATGAGAGTTAAATTTGCCCGTCCAGACACCTCCAGCTAGTCTCTCATTGGTTCTCGCTATTCCTGTTCATCTTCCGCAGAAATTGCAAACTGGGCCAAACAGGAGGTTAAAGGCGCTGACTCTCCAAGTGGGGAGAGTGTTAGTAAAGCGTCTGGAATGTTGCACCCGAGTACCAGGGGAGGAAAACTGAGACATATTTGAACACGTCTCCCGTTCACATGGTTGATCATACTTGGGTTCCACATGCATGTTTTAGTTGAAGGAAGAATACCTTAAACCTGGAGAGTTAAGACCCGTGTAATGGGTACCATGCAATATGACTTCAAAGGGTCTTCATTTGCTCACCGAACCTCTCCAATCCTATCACTGCTGCGTTTATGCCCCTGTACACATGCTTGATTCTCTTTCGGAGACATAGCAATCCATAGGTTTTTAAGATACTTACTAGACAGGTACATTCTTAGGCATTTAATATGAGGTGTTGAGTCCATTTCGTTGAGCAAGGAGTAGCTCTTGTCTATTCCATATTTGACTTAAGGAACTTTATCTGTGCTCATTTCAATCTCTGGTTTTATGCAGCACCCCAACTCACCTTTACCCTTAAGCAAGCATAAGTTGGTTTTCTAAATTTGAGACCCTGTTCTGTTCTGTAATTCAGTTCCTGTGTAGCCAAGTTTACATTCCGTGTATTACTGATATCTTATGATGTTTCTTTTTCTGTGTGACTTACTTCTGTTAGAATCATCATACCTGAATCCACTCATTGTGCTGCTAAGGGCCTGATGACACAGATTTCATTGCTGAGTGATATTGCTTTGTAAGTAAATACCACAACTTCTTTATCCATTTTTCACTTTCTGCGATGTTGAACTTGTACTGTAAACGAGGTTCTTGTAAACAGAGCCGTTCCAAACTTTGGGGTGGCTGTGTCTTTTTTATTTTAATTTCCCTAAGCTATAGGACCATAAGTGGAAGTGCCCTAGGTTCTGTTGCTTTGTTTTTTAGATGTTTCAGGAAACACCATACACTTCTCCCGAGTGGTTGTTGGCAATTTACATCCCGCCCATCAGCATAACAAGGCTCCCAGTTCTCCATGGCCTGTCCTGCCTTTCTGGATTTTACACTTTTTTCAGATGGCCCTTTTGACCGGGGAGAAGTGAGACTTCATTGTAGTGCAGATTTCCTTTGCAAGCTTGCTTGGTTGGCCAAAAAGGGCGTATGCGTTTTTTCCTGAATATATTCAGGAAAAAACGCATACGCCCTTTTTGGCCAAGTGCATCATTGTGGACGTTCTGCCTCTTTTCCTATGCTTTCAATGCAATTCCAGTCTACCTCCTGAAATCGGTTTCCTGCAATTCTGCCCCGCTTTCAAGTCCTCTTGGCAGCCTTACTTCAGTCTATTTTTGGACGATAGCTGTCATTTATAACTCTGCAGGTTTGTGAATTACAGTGCCCCTGAGCTCCTTTGTTCAACTCGCTTTCTTTTAAGCTGGCCGCAACACCGCAGGATGGCTTCAGGCCCTAATCTGGTTCCGGTACGGCACGCTGAGCCTTTGGTTATTTCCTCTTCCTGGTGGGAAATGAGAGTTAAATTTGCCCGTCCAGACACCTCCAGCTAGCCTCTCATTGGTTCTCGCTATTCCTGTTCATCTTCCGCAGAAATTGCAAACTGGGCCAAACAGGAGGTTAAAGGCGCTGACTCTCCAAGTGGGGAGAGTGTTAGTAAAGCGTCTGGAATGTTGCACCCGAGTACCAGGGGAGGAAAACTGAGACATATTTGAACACGTCTCCCGTTCACATGGTTGATCATACTTGGGTTCCACATGCATGTTTTAGCTGAAGGAAGAATACCTAAAACCTGCGTAGTTGAAACCCGTGGAATGGGTACCATGCAATATGACTTCAAAGGGTCTTCATTTGCTCACCGAACCTCTCCAATCCTATCACTGCTGCGTTTATGCCCCTGTACACATGCTTGATTCTCTTTCGGAGACATAGCAATCCATAGGTTTTAAGATACTTACAAGTCAGGTACATTCTTAGGCGTTTAATATGCGGTGTTGAGTCCATTTCGTTGAGCAAGGAGTAGCTCTTGTCTATTCCATATTTGGCTTAAGGAACTTTATCTGTGCTCATTTCAATCTCTGGTTTTATGCAGCACCCCAACTCACCTTTCCCCTTAAGCAAGCATAAGTTGGTTTTCTAAATTTGAGACCCTGTTCTGTTTTGGAATTCAGTTCCTGTGTAGCCAAGTTTACATTCCGTGTATTACTGATATCTTATGATGTTTCTTTTTCTGTGTGACTTACTTCAGTTAGAATCATCATACCTGAATCCACTCATTGTGCTGCTAAGGGCCTGATGACACAGATTTCATTGCTGAGTGATATTGCTTTGTAAGTAAATACCACAACTTCTTTATCAATTTTTCACTTTCTGCGATGTTGAACTTGTACTCTAAATGAGGTTCTTGTAAACAGATCCATTCCAAACTTTGGGGTGGCTTTGTCTTTTTGATTTTAATTTCCCTAAGCTATAGGACCATAAGTGGAAGTGCCCTAGGTTCTGTTGCTTTGTTTTTTAGATGTTTCAGGAAACACCATACACTTCTCCCGAGTGGTTGTTGGCAATTTACATCCCGCCCATCAGCATAACAAGGCTCCCAGTTCTCCATGGCCTGTCCTGCCTTTCTGGATTTTACACTTTTTTCAGATGGCCCTTTTGACCGGGGAGAAGTGAGACTTCATTGTAGTGCAGATTTCCTTTGCAAGCTTGCTTGGTTGGCCAAAAAGGGCGTATGCGTTTTTTCCTGAATATATTCAGGAAAAAACGCATACGCCCTTTTTGGCCAAGTGCATCATTGTGGACATTCTGCCTCTTTTCCTATGCTTTCAATGCAATTCCAGTCTACCTCCTGAAATCGGTTTCCTGCAATTCTGCCCCGCTTTCAAGTCCTCTTGGCAGCCTTACTTCAGTCTATTTTTGGACGATAGCTGTCATTTATAACTCTGCAGGTTTGTGAATTACAGTGCCCCTGAGCTCCTTTCTTCAACTCGCTTTCTTGTGACCTGGCCGCAACACCGCAGGATGGCTTCAGGCCCTAATCTGGTTCCGGTACGGCACGCTGAGCCTTTGGTTATTTCCTCTTCCTGGTGGGAAATGAGAGTTAAATTTGCCCGTCCAGACACCTCCAGCTAGCCTCTCATTGGTTCTCGCTATTCCTGTTCATCTTCCGCAGAAATTGCAAACTGGGCCAAACAGGAGGTTAAAGGCGCTGACTCTCCAAGTGGGGAGAGTGTTAGTAAAGCGTCTGGAATGTTGCACCCGAGTACCAGGGGAGGAAAACTGAGACATATTTGAACACGTCTCCCGTTCACATGGTTGATCATACTTGGGTTCCACATGCATGTTTTAGCTGAAGGAAGAATACCTAAAACCTGCGTAGTTGAAACCCGTGGAATGGGTACCATGCAATATGACTTCAAAGGGTCTTCATTTGCTCACCGAACCTCTCCAATCCTATCACTGCTGCGTTTATGCCCCTGTACACATGCTTGATTCTCTTTCGGAGACATAGCAATCCATAGGTTTTAAGATACTTACAAGTCAGGTACATTCTTAGGCGTTTAATATGCGGTGTTGAGTCCATTTCGTTGAGCAAGGAGTAGCTCTTGTCTATTCCATATTTGGCTTAAGGAACTTTATCTGTGCTCATTTCAATCTCTGGTTTTATGCAGCACCCCAACTCACCTTTCCCCTTAAGCAAGCATAAGTTGGTTTTCTAAATTTGAGACCCTGTTCTGTTTTGGAATTCAGTTCCTGTGTAGCCAAGTTTACATTCCGTGTATTACTGATATCTTATGATGTTTCTTTTTCTGTGTGACTTACTTCAGTTAGAATCATCATACCTGAATCCACTCATTGTGCTGCTAAGGGCCTGATGACACAGATTTCATTGCTGAGTGATATTGCTTTGTAAGTAAATACCACAACTTCTTTATCAATTTTTCACTTTCTGCGATGTTGAACTTGTACTCTAAATGAGGTTCTTGTAAACAGATCCATTCCAAACTTTGGGGTGGCTGTGTCTTTTTGATTTTAATTTCCCTAAGCTATAGGACCATAAGTGGAAGTGCCCTAGGTTCTGTTGCTTTGTTTTTTAGATGTTTCAGGAAACACCATACACTTCTCCCGAGTGGTTGTTGGCAATTTACATCCCGCCCATCAGCATAACAAGGCTCCCAGTTCTCCATGGCCTGTCCTGCCTTTCTGGATTTTACACTTTTTTCAGATGGCCCTTTTGACCGGGGAGAAGTGAGACTTCATTGTAGTGCAGATTTCCTTTGCAAGCTTGCTTGGTTGGCCAAAAAGGGCGTATGCGTTTTTTCCTGAATATATTCAGGAAAAAACGCATACGCCCTTTTTGGCCAAGTGCATCATTGTGGACATTCTGCCTCTTTTCCTATGCTTTCAATGCAATTCCAGTCTACCTCCTGAAATCGGTTTCCTGCAATTCTGCCCCGCTTTCAAGTCCTCTTGGCAGCCTTACTTCAGTCTATTTTTGGACGATAGCTGTCATTTATAACTCTGCAGGTTTGTGAATTACAGTGCCCCTGAGCTCCTTTCTTCAACTCGCTTTCTTGTGACCTGGCCGCAACACCGCAGGATGGCTTCAGGCCCTAATCTGGTTCCGGTACGGCACGCTGAGCCTTTGGTTATTTCCTCTTCCTGGTGGGAAATGAGAGTTAAATTTGCCCGTCCAGACACCTCCAGCTAGCCTCTCATTGGTTCTCGCTATTCCTGTTCATCTTCCGCAGAATTTGCAAACTGGGCCAAACAGGAGGTTAAAGGCGCTGACTCTCCAAGTGGGGAGAGTGTTAGTAAAGCGTCTGGAATGTTGCACCCGAGTACCAGGGGAGGAAAACTGAGACATATTTGAACACGTCTCCCGTTCACATGGTTGATCATACTTGGGTTCCACATGCATGTTTTAGCTGAAGGAAGAATACCTAAAACCTGCGTAGTTGAAACCCGTGGAATGGGTACCATGCAATATGACTTCAAAGGGTCTTCATTTGCTCACCGAACCTCTCCAATCCTATCACTGCTGCGTTTATGCCCCTGTACACATGCTTGATTCTCTTTCGGAGACATAGCAATCCATAGGTTTTAAGATACTTACAAGTTAGGTACATTCTTAGGCGTTTAATATGCGGTGTTGAGTCCATTTCGTTGAGCAAGGAGTAGCTCTTGTCTATTCCATATTTGGCTTAAGGAACTTTATCTGTGCTCATTTCAATCTCTGGTTTTATGCAGCACCCCAACTCACCTTTCCCCTTAAGCAAGCATAAGTTGGTTTTCTAAATTTGAGACCCTGTTCTGTTTTGGAATTCAGTTCCTGTGTAGCCAAGTTTACATTCCGTGTATTACTGATATCTTATGATGTTTCTTTTTCTGTGTGACTTACTTCAGTTAGAATCATCATACCTGAATCCACTCATTGTGCTGCTAAGGGCCTGATGACACAGATTTCATTGCTGAGTGATATTGCTTTGTAAGTAAATACCACAACTTCTTTATCAATTTTTCACTTTCTGCGATGTTGAACTTGTACTCTAAATGAGTTTCTTGTAAACAGATCCATTCCAAACTTTGGGGTGGCTGTGTCTTTTTGATTTTAATTTCCCTAAGCTATAGGACCATAAGTGGAAGTGCCCTAGGTTCTGTTGCTTTGTTTTTTAGATGTTTCAGGAAACACCATACACTTCTCCCGAGTGGTTGTTGGCAATTTACATCCCGCCCATCAGCATAACAAGGCTCCCAGTTCTCCATGGCCTGTCCTGCCTTTCTGGATTTTACACTTTTTTCAGATGGCCCTTTTGACCGGGGAGAAGTGAGACTTCATTGTAGTGCAGATTTCCTTTGCAAGCTTGCTTGGTTGGCCAAAAAGGGCGTATGCGTTTTTTCCTGAATATATTCAGGAAAAAACGCATACGCCCTTTTTGGCCAAGTGCATCATTGTGGACATTCTGCCTCTTTTCCTATGCTTTCAATGCAATTCCAGTCTACCTCCTGAAATCGGTTTCCTGCAATTCTGCCCCGCTTTCAAGTCCTCTTGGCAGCCTTACTTCAGTATATTTTTGGACGATAGCTGTCATTTATAACTCTGCAGGTTTGTGAATTACAGTGCCCCTGAGCTCCTTTCTTCAACTCGCTTTCTTGTGACCTGGCCGCAACACCGCAGGATGGCTTCAGGCCCTAATCTGGTTCCGGTACGGCACGCTGAGCCTTTGGTTATTTCCTCTTCCTGGTGGGAAATGAGAGTTAAATTTGCCCGTCCAGACACCTCCAGCTAGCCTCTCATTGGTTCTCGCTATTCCTGTTCATCTTCCGCAGAAATTGCAAACTGGGCCAAACAGGAGGTTAAAGGCGCTGACTCTCCAAGTGGGGAGAGTGTTAGTAAAGCGTCTGGAATGTTGCACCCGAGTACCAGGGGAGGAAAACTGAGACATATTTGAACACGTCTCCCGTTCATATGGTTGATCATACTTGGGTTCCACATGCATGTTTTAGCTGAAGGAAGAATACCTAAAACCTGGGTAGTTGAAACCCGTGGAATGGGTACCATGCAATATGACTTCAAAGGGTCTTCATTTGCTCACCGAACCTCTCCAATCCTATCACTGCTGCGTTTATGCCCCTGTACACATGCTTGATTCTCTTTTGGAGACATAGCAATCCATAGGTTTTAAGATACTTACTAGTCAGGTACATTCTTAGGCGTTTAATATGCGGTGTTGAGTCCATTTCGTTGAGCAAGGAGTAGCTCTTGTCTATTCCATATTTGGATTAAGGAACTTTATCTGTGCTCATTTCAATCTCTGGTTTTATGCAGCACCCCAACTCACCTTTACCCTTAAGCAAGCATAAGTTGGTTTTCTAAATTTGAGACCCTGTTCTGTTCTGTAATTCAGTTCCTGTGTAGCCAAGTTTCCATTCCGTGTATTACTGATATCTTATGATGTTTCTTTTTCTGTGTGACTTATTTCAGTTAGAATCATCATACCTGAATCCACTCATTGTGATGCTAAGGGCCTGATGACATAGAATTCATTGCTGAGTGATATTGCTTTGTAAGTAAATACCACAACTTCTTTATCCATTTTTCACTTTCTGCGATGTTGAACTTGTACGGTAAACGAGGTTCTTGTAAACAGAGGCGTCCCAAACTTTGGGGTGGCTTTGTCTTTTTGATTTTAATTTCCCTAAGCTATAGGACCATAAGTGGCAGTGCCCTAGGCTCTGTTGCTTTGTTTTTTAGATGTTTCAGGAAACACCATACACTTCTCCCAAGTGGTTGTTGGCAATTTACATCCCGCCCATCAGCATAACAAGGCTCCCAGTTCTCCATGGCCTGTCCTGCCTTTCTGGATTTTACACTTTTTTCAGATGGCCCTTTTGACCGGGGGGAAGTGAGACTTCATTGTAGTGCAGATTTCCTTTGCAAGCTTGCTTGGTTGGCCAAAAAGGGCGTATGCGTTTTTTCCTGAATATATTCAGGAAAAAACGCATACGCCCTTTTTGGCCAAGTGCATCATTGTGGACGTTCTGCCTCTTTTCCTATGCTTTCAATGCAATTCCAGTCTACCTCCTGAAATCGGTTTCCTGCAATTCTGCCCCGCTTTCAAGTCCTCTTGGCAGCCTTACTTCAGTCTATTTTTGGACGATAGCTGTCATTTATAACTCTGCAGGTTTGTGAATTACAGTGCCCCTGAGCTCCTTTCTTCAACTCGCTTTCTTGTGACCTGGCCGCAACACCGCAGGATGGCTTCAGGCCCTAATCTGGTTCCGGCACGGCACGCTGAGCCTTTGGTTATTTCCTCTTCCTGGTGGGAAATGAGAGTTAAATTTGCCCGTCCAGACACCTCCAGCTAGTCTCTCATTGGTTCTCGCTATTCCTGTTCATCTTCCGCAGAAATTGCAAACTGGGCCAAACAGGAGGTTAAAGGGACTGACTCTCCAAGTCGGGAGAGTGTTAGTAAAGCGTCTGGAATGTTGCACTCGAGTACCAGGGGAGGAAAACTGAGACATATTTGAACACGTCTCCCGTTCACATGGTTGATCATACTTGGGTTCCACATGCATGTTTTAGCTGAAGGAAGAATACCTTAAACCTGGAGAGTTGAGACCCGTGTAATGGGTACCATGCAATATGACTTCAAAGGGTCTTCATTTGCTCACCGAACCTCTCCAATCCTATCACTGCTGCGTTTATGCCCCTTTACACACGCTTGATTCTCTTTTGGAGACATAGCAATCCATAGGTTTTAAGATACTTACTAGTCAGGTACATTCTTAGGCGTGTAATATGCGGTGTTGAGTCCATTTCGTTGAGCAAGGAGTAGCTCTTGTCTATTCCATATTTGGCTTAAGGAACTTTATCTGTGCTCATTTCAATCTCTGGTTTTATGCAGCACCCCAACTCACCTTTCCCCTTAAGCAAGCATAAGTTGGTTTTCTAAATTTGAGACCCTGTTCTGTTCTGTAATTCAGTTCCTGTGTAGCCAAGTTTACATTCCGTGTATTACTGATATCTTATGATGTTTCTTTTCTGTGTGACTTATTTCAGTTAGAATCATCATACCTGAATCCACTCATTGTGCTGCTAAGGGCCTGATGACACAGATTTCATTGCTGAGTGATATTGCTTTGTAAGTAAATACCACAACTTCTTTATCCATTTTTCACTTTCTGCGATGTTGAACTTGTACTGTAAACGAGGTTCTTGTAAACAGAGCCGTTTCAAACTTTGGGGTGGCTGTGTCTTTTTGATTTTAATTTCCCTAAGCTATAAGACCATAAGTGGAAGTGCCCTAGGTTCTGTTGCTTTGTTTTTTAGATGTTTCAGGAAACACCATACACTTCTCCCGAGTGGTTGTTGGCAATTTACATCCCGCCCATCAGCATAACAAGGCTCCCAGTTCTCCATGGCCTGTCCTGCCTTTCTGGATTTTACACTTTTTTCAGATGGCCCTTTTGACCGGGGGGAAGTGAGACTTCATTGTAGTGCAGATTTCCTTTGCAAGCTTGCTTGGTTGGCCAAAAAGGGCGTATGCGTTTTTTCCTGAATATATTCAGGAAAAAACGCATACGCCCTTTTTGGCCAAGTGCATCATTGTGGACGTTCTGCCTCTTTTCCTATGCTTTCAATGCAATTCCAGTCTACCTCCTGAAATCGGTTTCCTGCAATTCTGCCCCGCTTTCAAGTCCTCTTGGCAGCCTTACTGCAGTGTATTTTTGGACGATAGCTGTCATTTATAACTCTGCAGGTTTGTGAATTACAGTGCCCCTGAGCTCCTTTGTTCAACTCGCTTTCTTTTGAGCTGGCCGCAACACCGCAGGATGGCTTCAGGCCCTAATCTGGTTCCGGTACGGCACGCTGAGCCTTTGGTTATTTCCTCTTCCTGGTGGGAAATGAGAGTTAAATTTGCCCGTCCAGACACCTCCAGCTAGCCTCTCATTGGTTCTCGCTATTCCTGTTCATCTTCCGCAGAAATTGCAAACTGGGCCAAACAGGAGGTTAAAGGCGCTGACTCTCCAAGTGGGGAGAGTGTTAGTAAAGCGTCTGGAATGTTGCACCCGAGTACCAGGGGAGGAAAACTGAGACATATTTGAACACGTCTCCCGTTCACATGGTTGATCATACTTGGGTTCCACATGCATGTTTTAGCTGAAGGAAGAATACCTAAAACCTGCGTAGTTGAAACCCGTGGAATGGGTACCATGCAATATGACTTCAAAGGGTCTTCATTTGCTCACCGAACCTCTCCAATCCTATCACTGCTGCGTTTATGCCCCTGTATACATGCTTGATTCTCTTTCGGAGACATAGCAATCCATAGGTTTTAAGATACTTACAAGTCAGGTACATTCTTAGGCGTTTAATATGCGGTGTTGAGTCCATTTCGTTGAGCAAGGAGTAGCTCTTGTCTATTCCACATTTGGCTTAAGGAACTTTATCTGTGCTCATTTCAATCTCTGGTTTTATGCAGCACCCCAACTCACCTTTCCCCTTAAGCAAGCATAAGTTGGTTTTCTAAATTTGAGACCCTGTTCTGTTTTGGAATTCAGTTCCTGTGTAGCCAAGTTTACATTCCGTGTATTACTGATATCTTATGATGTTTCTTTTTCTGTGTGACTTATTTCAGTTAGAATCATCATACCTGAATCCACTCATTGTGATGCTAAGGGCCTGATGACATAGAATTCATTGCTGAGTGATATTGCTTTGTAAGTAAATACCACAACTTCTTTATCCATTTTTCACTTTCTGCGATGTTGAACTTGTACGGTAAACGAGGTTCTTGTAAACAGAGGCGTCCCAAACTTTGGGGTGGCTTTGTCTTTTTGATTTTAATTTCCCTAAGCTATAGGACCATAAGTGGCAGTGCCCTAGGCTCTGTTGCTTTGTTTTTTAGATGTTTCAGGAAACACCATACACTTCTCCCGAGTGTCTGTTGGCAATTTACATCCCGCCCATCAGCATAACAAGGCTCCCAGTTCTCCATGGCCTGTCCTGCCTTTCTGGATTTTACACTTTTTTCAGATGGCCCTTTTGACCGGGGGGAAGTGAGACTTCATTGTAGTGCAGATTTCCTTTGCAAGCTTGCTTGGTTGGCCAAAAAGGGCGTATGCGTTTTTTCCTGAATATATTCAGGAAAAAACGCATACGCCCTTTTTGGCCAAGTGCATCATTGTGGACGTTCTGCCTCTTTTCCTATGCTTTCAATGCAATTCCAGTCTACCTCCTGAAATCGGTTTCCTGCAATTCTGCCCCGCTTTCAAGTCCTCTTGGCAGCCTTACTTCAGTCTATTTTTGGACGATAGCTGTCATTTATAACTCTGCAGGTTTGTGAATTACAGTGCCCCTGAGCTCCTTTCTTCAACTCGCTTTCTTGTGACCTGGCCGCAACACAGCCGGATGGCTTCAGGCCCTAATCTGGTTCCGGCACGGCACGCTGAGCCTTTGGTTATTTCCTCTTCCTGGTGGGAAATGAGAGTTAAATTTGCCCGTCCAGACACCTCCAGCTAGCCTCTCATTGGTTCTCGGTATTCCTGTTCATCTTCCACAGAAATTGCAAACTGGGCCAAACAGGATGTTAAAGGGACTGACTCTCCAAGTCGGGAGAGTGTTAGTAAAGCGTCTGGAATGTTGCACCCGAGTACCAGGGTACGAAAACTGAGACATATTTGAACA
The DNA here is from genome assembly GCF_949987515.2 of Delphinus delphis. Lineage (NCBI taxonomy): Eukaryota > Metazoa > Chordata > Mammalia > Artiodactyla > Delphinidae > Delphinus > Delphinus delphis. The sequence goes on from NW_027192695.1 coordinate 721,262, forward strand.
CGTCTCCCGTTCACATGGTTGATCATACTTGGGTTCCACATGCATGTTTTAGCTGAAGGAAGAATACCTTAAACCTGGAGAGTTGAGACCCGTGTAATGGGTACCATGCAATATGACTTCAAAGGGTCTTCATTTGCTCACCGAACCTCTCCAATCCTATCACTGCTGCGTTTATGCCCCTTTACACACGCTTGATTCTCTTTTGGAGACATAGCAATCCATAGGTTTTAAGATACTTACTAGTCAGGTACATTCTTAGGCGTGTAATATGCGGTGTTGAGTCCATTTCGTTGAGCAAGGAGTAGCTCTTGTCTATTCCATATTTGGCTTAAGGAACTTTATCTGTGCTCATTTCAATCTCTGGTTTTATGCAGCACCCCAACTCACCTTTCCCCTTAAGCAAGCATAAGTTGGTTTTCTAAATTTGAGACCCTGTTCTGTTCTGTAATTCAGTTCCTGTGTAGCCAAGTTTACATTCCGTGTATTACTGATATCTTATGATGTTTCTTTTCTGTGTGACTTATTTCAGTTAGAATCATCATACCTGAATCCACTCATTGTGCTGCTAAGGGCCTGATGACACAGATTTCATTGCTGAGTGATATTGCTTTGTAAGTAAATACCACAACTTCTTTATCCATTTTTCACTTTCTGCGATGTTGAACTTGTACTGTAAACGAGGTTCTTGTAAACAGAGCCGTTTCAAACTTTGGGGTGGCTGTGTCTTTTTGATTTTAATTTCCCTAAGCTATAAGACCATAAGTGGAAGTGCCCTAGGTTCTGTTGCTTTGTTTTTTAGATGTTTCAGGAAACACCATACACTTCTCCCGAGTGGTTGTTGGCAATTTACATCCCGCCCATCAGCATAACAAGGCTCCCAGTTCTCCATGGCCTGTCCTGCCTTTCTGGATTTTACACTTTTTTCAGATGGCCCTTTTGACCGGGGGGAAGTGAGACTTCATTGTAGTGCAGATTTCCTTTGCAAGCTTGCTTGGTTGGCCAAAAAGGGCATATGCGTTTTTTCCTGAATATATTCAGGAAAAAACGCATACGCCCTTTTTGGCCAAGTGCATCATTGTGGACGTTCTGCCTCTTTTCCTATGCTTTCAATGCAATTCCAGTCTACCTCCTGAAATCGGTTTCCTGCAATTCTGCCCCGCTTTCAAGTCCTCTTGGCAGCCTTACTTCAGTCTATTTTTGGACGATAGCTGTCATTTATAACTCTGCAGGTTTGTGAATTACAGTGCCCCTGAGCTCCTTTCTTCAACTCGCTTTCTTGTGACCTGGCCGCAACACAGCAGGATGGCTTCAGGCCCTAATCTGGTTCCGGCACGGCACGCTGAGCCTTTGGTTATTTCCTCTTCCTGGTGGGAAATGAGAGTTAAATTTGCCCGTCCAGACACCTCCAGCTAGCCTCTCATTGGTTCTCGGTATTCCTGTTCATCTTCCGCAGAAATTGCAAACTGGGCCAAACAGGATGTTAAAGGGACTGACTCTCCAAGTCGGGAGAGTGTTAGTAAAGCGTCTGGAATGTTGCACCCGAGTACCAGGGTACGAAAACTGAGACATATTTGAACACGTCTCCCGTTCACATGGTTGATCATACTTGGGTTCCACATGCATGTTTTAGCTGAAGGAAGAATACCTTAAACCTGGAGAGTTGAGACCCGTGTAATGGGTACCATGCAATATGACTTCAAAGGGTCTTCATTTGCTCACCGAACCTCTCCAATCCTATCACTGCTGCGTTTATGCCCCTTTACACACGCTTGATTCTCTTTTGGACACATAGCAATCCATAGGTTTTAAGATACTTACTAGTCAGGTACATTCTTAGGCGTTTAATATGCGGTGTTTAATCCATTTCATTGAGCAAGGAGTAGCTCTTGTCTATTCCATATTTGACTTAAGGAACTTTATCTGTGCTCATTTCAATCTCTGGTTTTATGCAGCACCCCAACTCACCTTTCCCCTTAAGCAAGCATAAGTTGTTTTTCTAAATTTGAGACCCTGTTCTGTTCTGTAATTCAGTTCCTGTGTAGCCAAGTTTCCATTCCGTGTATTACTGATATCTTATGATGTTTCTTTTTCTGTGTGACTTATTTCAGTTAGAATCATCATACCTGAATCCACTCATTGTGCTGCTAAGGGCCTGATGACATAGATTTCATTGCTGAGTGATATTGCTTTGTAAGTGAATACCACAACTTCTTTATCCATTTTTCACTTTCTGCGATGTTGAACTTGTACTGTAAACGAGGTTCTTGTAAACAGAGCCGTTCCAAACTTTGGGGTGGCTGTGTCTTTTTGATTTTAATTTCCCTAAGCTATAGGACCATAAGTGGAAGTGCCCTAGGCTCTGTTGCTTTGTTTTTTAGATGTTTCAGGAAACACCATACACTTCTCCCAAGTGTCTGTTGGCAATTTACATCCCGCCCCTCAGCATAACAAGGCTCCCAGTTCTCAATGGCCTGTTGCCTTTCTGGATTTTACACTTTTTTCAGATGGCCCTTTTGACCGGGGGGAAGTGAGACTTCATTGTAGTGCAGATTTCCTTTGCAAGCTTGCTTGGTTGGCCAAAAAGGGCGTATGCGTTTTTTCCTGAATATATTCAGGAAAAAACGCATACGCCCTTTTTGGCCAAGTGCATCATTGTGGACGTTCTGCCTCTTTTCCTATGCTTTCAATGCAATTCCAGTCTACCTCCTGAAATCGGTTTCCTGCAATTCTGCCCCGCTATCAAGTCCTCTTGGCAGCCTTCCTTCAGTCTATTTTTGGACGATAGCTGTCATTTATAACTCTGCAGGTTTGTGAATTACAGTGCCCCTGAGCTCCTTTCTTCAACTCGCTTTCTTGTGACCTGGCCGCAACACCGCAGGATGGCTTCAGGCCCTAATCTGGTTCCGGCCCGGCACGCTGAGCCTTTGGTTAATTCCTCTTCCTGGTGGGAAATGAGAGTTAAATTTGCCCGTCCAGACACCTCCAGCTAGTCTCTCATTGGTTCTCGCTATTCCTGTTCATCTTCCGCAGAAATTGCAAACTGTGCCAAACAGGAGGTTAAAGGGACTGACTCTCCAAGTGGGGAGAGTGTTAGTAAAGCGTCTGGAATGTTGCACCCGAGTACCAGGGGAGGAAAACTGAGACATATTTGAACACGTCTCCCGATCACATGGTTGATCATACTCTAGGTTCCACATGCATGTTTTAGCTGAAGGAAGAATACCTTAAACCTGGGTAGTTGAAACCCGTGGAATGGGTACCATGCAATATGACTTCAAAGGGTCTTCATTTGCTCACCGAACCTCTCCAATCCTATCACTGCTGCGTTTATGCCCCTGTACACATGCTTGATTCTCTTTCGGAGACATAGCAATCCATAGGTTTTAAGATACTTACTAGTCAGGTACATTCTTAGGCGTTTAATATGCGGTGTTGAGTCCATTTCGTTGAGCAAGGAGTAGCTCTTGTTTATTCCATATTTGGCTTAAGGAACTTTATCTGTGCTCATTTCAATCTCTGGTTTTATGCAGCACCCCAACTCACCTTTACCCTTAAGCAAGCATAAGTTGTTTTTCTAAATTTGAGACCCTGTTCTGTTCTGTAATTCAGTTCCTGTGTAGCCAAGTTTCCATTCCGTGTATTACTGATATCTTATGATGTTTCTTTTTCTGTGTGACTTATTTCAGTTAGAATCATCATACCTGAATCCACTCATTGTGCTGCTAAGGGCCTGATGACATAGATTTCATTGCTGAGTGATATTGCTTTGTAAGTGAATACCACAACTTCTTTATCCATTTTTCACTTTCTGCGATGTTTAACTTGTACTGTAAACGAGGTTCTTGTAAACAGAGCCGTTCCAAACTTTGGGGTGGCTGTGTCTTTTTGATTTTAATTTCCTTAAGCTATAGGACCATAAGTGGAAGTGCCCTAGGTTCTGTTGCTTTGTTTTTTAGATGTTTCAGGAAACACCATACACTTCTCCGGAGTGGTTATTGGCAATTTACATTCCGCCCATCAGCATAACAAGGCTCCCAGTTCTCCATGGCCTGTCCTGCCTTTCTGGATTTTACACTTTTTTCAGATGGCCCTTTTGACCGGGGGGAAGTGAGACTTCATTGTAGTGCAGATTTCCTTTGCAAGCTTGCTTGGTTGGCCAAAAAGGGCGTATGCGTTTTTTCCTGAATATATTCAGGAAAAAACGCATACGCCCTTTTTGGCCAAGTGCATCATTGTGGACGTTCTGCCTCTTTTCCTATGCTTTCAATGCAATTCCAGTCTACCTCCTGAAATCGGTTTCCTGCAATTCTGCCCCGCTTTCAAGTCCTCTTGGCAGCCTTACTTCAGTCTATTTTTGGACGATAGCTGTCATTTATAACTCTGCAGGTTTGTGAATTACAGTGCCCCTGAGCTCCTTTCTTCAACTTGCTTTCTTGTGACCTGGCCGCAACACCGCAGGATGGCTTCAGGCCCTAATCTGGTTCCGGCACGGCACGCTGAGCCTTTGGTTATTTCCTCTTCCTGGTGGGAAATGAGAGTTAAATTTGCCCGTCCAGACACCTCCAGCTAGTCTCTCATTGGTTCTCGCTATTCCTGTTCATCTTCCGCAGAAATTGCAAACTGGGCCAAACAGGAGGTTAAAGGCGCTGACTCTCCAAGTGGGGAGAGTGTTAGTAAAGCATCTGGAATGTTGCACCCGAGTACCAGGGGGGGAAAACTGAGACATATTTGAACACGTCTCCCGTTCACATGGTTGATCATACTTGGGTTCCACATGCATGTTTTAGCTGAAGGAAGAATACCTTAAACCTGGAGAGTTCAGAACCGTGTAATGGGTACCATGCAATATGACTTCAAAGGGTCTTCATTTGCTCACCGAACCTCTCCAATCCTATCACTGCTGCGTTTATGCCCCTGTACACATGCTTGATTCTCTTTCGGAGACATAGCAATCCATAGGTTTTTAAGATACTTACTAGTCAGGTACATTCTTAGGCGTTTAATATGCGGTGTTGAGTCCATTTCGTTGAGCAAGGAGTAGCTCTTGTCTATTCCATATTTGACTTAAGGAACTTTATCTGTGCTCATTTCAATCTCTGGTTTTATGCAGCACCCCAACTCACCTTTACCCTTAAGCAAGCATAAGTTGGTTTTCTAAATTTGAGACCCTGTTCTGTTCTGTAATTCAGTTCCTGTGTAGCCAAGTTTACGTTCCGTGTATTACTGATATCTTATGATGTTTCTTTTTCTGTGTGACTTATTTCAGTTAGAATCATCATACCTGAATCCACTCATTGTGATGCTAAGGGCCTGATGACATAGATTTCATTGCTGAGTGATATTGCTTTGTAAGTGAATACCACAAGTTCTTTATCCATTTTTCACTTTCTGCGATGTTGAACTTGTACTGTAAACGAGGTTCTTGTAAACAGAGCCGTTCCAAACTTTGGGGTGGCTGTGTCTTTTTGATTTTAATTTCCCTAAGCTATAGGACCATAAGTGGAAGTGCACTAGGCTCTGTTGCTTTGTTTTTTAGATGTTTCAGGAAACACCATACACTTCTCCCAAGTGTCTGTTGGCAATTTACATCCCGCCCATCAGCATAACAAGGCTCCCAGTTCTCAATGGCCTGTTGCCTTTCTGGATTTTACACTTTTTTCAGATGGCCCTTTTGACCGGGGGGAAGTGAGACTTCATTGTAGTGCAGATTTCCTTTGCAAGCTTGCTTGGTTGGCCAAAAAGGGCGTATGCGTTTTTTCCTGAATATATTCAGGAAAAAACGCATACGCCCTTTTTGGCCAAGTGCATCATTGTGGACGTTCTGCCTCTTTTCCTATGCTTTCAATGCAATTCCAGTCTACCTCCTGAAATCGGTTTCCTGCAATTCTGCCCCGCTTTCAAGTCCTCTTGGCAGCCTTACTTCAGTCTATTTTTGGACGATAGCTGTCATTTCTAAGTCTGCAGGTTTGTGAATTACAGTGCCCCTGAGCTCTTTTCTTCAACTTGCTTTCTTTTGAGCTGGCCGCAACACCGCAGGATGGCTTCAGGCCCTAATCTGGTTCCGGTACGGCACGCTGAGCCTTTGGTTATTTCCTCTTCCTGGTGGGAAATGAGAGTTAAATTTGCCCGTCCAGACACCTCCAGCTAGCCTCTCATTGGTTCTCGCTATTCCTGTTCATCTTCCGCAGAAATTGCAAACTGGGCCAAACAGGAGGTTAAAGGCGCTGACTCTCCAAGTGGGGAGAGTGTTAGTAAAGCGTCTGGAATGTTGCACCCGAGTACCAGGGGAGGAAAACTGAGACATATTTGAACACGTCTCCCGTTCACATGGTTGATCATACTTGGGTTCACATGCATGTTTTAGCTGAAGGAAGAATACCTAAAACCTGGGTAGTTGAAACCCGTGAAATGGGTACCATGCAATATGACTTCAAAGGGTCTTCATTTGCTCACCGAACCTCTCCAATCCTATCACTGCTGCGTTTATGCCCCTGTACACATGCTTGATTCTCTTTCGGAGACATAGCAATCCATAGGTTTTAAGATACTTACTAGTCAGGTACATTCTTAGGCGTTTAATATGCGGTGTTGAGTCCATTTCATTGAGCAAGGAGTAGCTCTTGTCTATTCCATATTTGGCTTAAGGAACTTTATCTGTGCTCATTTCAATCTCTGGTTTTATGCAGCAACCCAACTCACCTTTCCCCTTAAGCAAGCATAAGTTGGTTTTCTAAATTTGAGAACCTTTTCTGTTTTGGAATTCAGTTCCTGTGTAGCCAAGTTTACATTCCGTGTATTAGTGATATCTTATGATGTTTCTTTTTCTTGTGACTTATTTCAGTTAGAATCATCGTACCTGAATCTACTCATTATGCTGCTACGGGCCTGATGACATAGATTTCATTGCTGAGTGATACTGCATTGTACTTAAGTACCACAAGTTCTTTATCCATTTTTCACTTTCTGCGATGTTGAACTTGTACTGTAAACGAGGTTCTTGTAAACAGAGCCGTTCCAAACTTTGGGGTGGCTGTGTCTTTTTGATTTTAATTTCCCTAAGCTATAGGACCATAAGTGGAAGTGCCCTAGGCTCTGTTGCTTTGTTTTTTAGATGTTTCAGGAAACACCATACACTTCTCCCTAGTGTCTGTTGGCAATTTACATCCCGCCCATCAGCATAACAAGGCTCCCAGTTCTCAATGGCCTGTTGCCTTTCTGGATTTTACACTTTTTTCAGATGGCCCTTTTGACCGGGGGGAAGTGAGACTTCATTGTAGTGCAGATTTCCTTTGCAAGCTTGCTTGGTTGGCCAAAAAGGGCGTATGCGTTTTTTCCTGAATATATTCAGGAAAAAACGCATACGCCCTTTTTGGCCAAGTACATCATTGTGGACGTTCTGCCTCTTTTCCTATGCTTTCAATGCAATTCCAGTCTACCTCCTGAAATCGGTTTCCTGCAATTCTGCCCCGCTTTCAAGTCCTCTTGGCAGCCTTACTTCAGTCTATTTTTGGACGATAGCTGTCATTTATAACTCTGCAGGTTTGTGAATTACAGTGCCCCTGAGCTCCTTTCTTCAACTCGCTTTCTTGTGACCTGGCCGTAACACCGCAGGATGGCTTCAGGCCCTAATCTGGTTCCGGCCCGGCATGCTGAGCCTTTGGTAAATTCCTCTTCCTGGTGGGAAATGAGAGTTAAGTTTGCCCGTTCAGACACTTCCAGCTAGTCTCTCATTGGTTCTCGCTATTCCTGTTCATCTTCCGCAGAAATTGCAAACTGGGCCAAACAGGAGGTTAAAGGGACTGACTCTCCAAGTCGGGAGAGTGTTAGTAAAGCGTCTGGAATGTTGCACCCGAGTACCAGGGGAGGAAAACTGAGACATATTTGAACACGTCTCCCGTTCACATGGTTGATCATACTCTGGGTTCCACATGCATGTTTTAGCTGAAGGAAGAATACCTTAAACCTGGAGAGTTGAGACCCGTGGAATGGGTACCATGCAATATGACTTCAAAGGGTCTTCATTTGCTCACCAAACCTCTCCAATCCTATCACTGCTGCGTTTATGCCCCTGTACACATGCTTGATTCTCTTTCGGAGACATAGCAATCCATAGGTTTTAAGATACTTACTAGTCAGGTACATTCTTAGGCGTTTAATATGCGATGTTGAGTCCATTTCGTTGAGCAAGGAGTAGCTCTTGTCTATTCCATATTTTACTTAAGGAACTTTATCTGTACTCATTTCAATCTCTGGTTTTATGCAGCACCCCAACTCACCTTTACGCTTAAGCAAGCATAAGTTGGTTTTCTAAATTTGAGACCCTGTTCTGTTCTGTAATTCAGTTCCTGTGTAGCCAAGTTTACATTCCGTGTATTACTGATATCTTATGATGTTTCTTTTTCTGTGTGACTTACTTCAGTTAGAATCATCATACCTGAATCCACTCATTGTGCTGCTAAGGGCCTGATGACACAGATTTCATTGCTGAGTGATATTGCTTTGTAAGTAAATACCACAACTTCTTTATCGATTTTTCACTTTCTGCGATGTTGAACTTGTACTGTAAACGATGTTCTTGTAAACAGAGGCGTCCCACACTTTGGGGTGGCTGTGTCTTTTTGATTTTAATTTCCCTAAGCTGTAGGACCATAAGTGGCAGTGCCCTAGGCTCTGTTGCTTTGTTTTTTAGATGTTTCATGAAACACCATACACTTCTCCCGAGTGGTTGTTGGCAATTTACATCCCGCCCATCAGCATAACAAGGCTCCCAGTTCTCCATGGCCTGTCCTGCCTTTCTGGATTTTACACTTTTTTCAGATGGCCCTTTTGACCGGGGGGAAGTGAGACTTCATTGTAGTGCAGATTTCCTTTGCAAGCTTGCTTGGTTGGCCAAAAAGGGCGTATGCGTTTTTTCCTGAATATATTCAGGAAAAAACGCATACGCCCTTTTTGGCCAAGTGCATCATTGTGGACGTTCTGCCGCTTTTCCTATGCTTTCAATGCAATTCCAGTCTACCTCCTGAAATCGGTTTCCTGCAATTCTGCCCCGCTTTCAAGTCCTCTTGGCAGCCTTACTTCAGTCTATTTTTGGACGATAGCTGTCATTTATAACTCTGCAGGTTTGTGAATTACAGTGCCCCTGAGCTCCTTTCTTCAACTCGCTTTGTTTTGAGCTGGCCGCAACACCGCAGGATGGCTTCAGGCCCTAATCTGGTTCCGGCCCGGCATGCTGAGCCTTAGGTTAATTCCTCTTCCTGGTGGGAAATGAGAGTTAAATTTGCCCGTCCAGACACCTCCAGCTAGCCTCTCATTGGTTCTCGCTATTCCTGTTCATCTTCCGCAGAAATTGCAAACTGGGCCAAACAGGAGGTTAAAGGGACTGACTCTCCAAGACGGGAGAGTGTTAGTAAAGCGTCTGGAATGTTGCACCCGAGTACCAGGGGAGGAAAACTGAGACATATTTGAACACGTCTCCCGTTCACATGGTTGATCATACTCTGGGTTCCACATGCATGTTTTAGCTGAAGGAAGAATACCTTAAACCTGGAGAGTTGAGACCCGTGGAATGGGTACCATGCAATATGACTTCAAAGGGTCTTCATTTGCTCACCGCACCTCTCCAATCCTATCACTGCTGCGTTTATGCCCCTGTACACATGCTTGATTCTCTTTCGGAGACATAGCAATCCATAGGTTTTAAGATACTTACAAGTCAGGTACATTCTTAGGCGTTTAATATGCGGTGTTGAGTCCATTTCGTTGAGCAAGGAGTAGCTCTTGTCTATTCCATATTTGACTTAAGGAACTTTATCTGTACTCATTTCAATCTCTGGTTTTATGCAGCACCCCAACTCACCTTTACGCTTAAGCAAGCATAAGTTGGTTTTCTAAATTTGAGACCCTGTTCTGTTCTGTAATTCAGTTCCTGTGTAGCCAAGTTTACATTCCGTGTATTACTGATATCTTATGATGTTTCTTTTTCTGTGTGACTTACTTCAGTTAGAATCATCATACCTGAATCCACTCATTGTGCTGCTAAGGGCCTGATGACACAGATTTCATTGCTGAGTGATATTGCTTTGTAAGTAAATACCACAACTTCTTTATCCATTTTTCACTTTCTGCGATGTTGAACTTGTACTGTAAACGAGGTTCTTGTAAACAGAGCCGTTCCAAACTTTGGGGTGGCTGTGTCTTTTTGATTTTAATTTCCCTAAGCTATAGGACCATAAGTGGAAGTGCCCTAGGTTCTGTTGCTTTGTTTTTTAGATGTTTCAGGAAACACCATACACTTCTCCCGAGTGGTTGTTGGCAATTTACATCCCGCCCATCAGCATAACAAGGCTCCCAGTTCTCCATGGCCTGTCCTGCCTTTCTGGATTTTACACGTTTTTCAGATGGCCCTTTTGACCGGGGGGAAGTGAGACTTCATTGTAGTGCAGATTTCCTTTGCAAGCTTGCTTGGTTGGCCAAAAAGGGCGTATGAGTTTTTTCCTGAATATATTCAGGAAAAAACGCATACGCCCTTTTTGGCCAAGTGCATCATTGTGGACGTTCTGCCTCTTTTCCTATGCTTTCAATGCAATTCCAGTCTACCTCCTGAAATCGGTTTCCTGCAATTCTGCCCCGCTTTCAAGTCCTCTTGGCAGCCTTACTTCAGTCTATTTTTGGATGATAGCTGTCATTTATAACTCTGCAGGTTTGTGAATTACAGTGCCCCTGAGCTCCTTTCTTCAACTTGCTTTCTTGTGACCTGGCCGCAACACCGCAGGATGGCTTCAGGCCCTAATCTGGTTCCGGCCCAGCATGCTGAGCCTTTGGTTATTTCCTCTTCCTGGTGGGAAATGAGAGTTAAATTTGCCCGTCCAGACACCTCCAGCTAGTCTCTCATTGGTTCTCGCTATTCCTGTTCATCTTCCGCAGAAATTGCAAACTGGGCCAAACAGGAGGTTAAAGGCGCTGACTCTCCAAGTGGGGAGAGTGTTAGTAAAGCGTCTGGAATGTTGCACCCGAGTACCAGGGGAGGAAAACTGAGACATATTTGAACACGTCTCCCGTTCACATGGTTGATCATACTTGGGTTCCACATGCATGTTTTAGCTGAAGGAAGAATACCTTAAACCTGGAGAGTTAAGACCCGTGTAATGGATACCATGCAATATGACTTCAAAGGGTCTTCATTTGCTCACCGAACCTCTCCAATCCTATCACTGCTGCGTTTATGCCCCTGTACACATGCTTGATTCTCTTTCGGAGACATAGCAATGCATAGGTTTTAAGATACTTACTAGTCAGGTACATTCTTAGGCGTTTAATATGCGGTGTTGAGTCCATTTCGTTGAGCAAGGAGTAGCTCTTGTCTATTCCATATTTGGCTTAAGGAACTTTATCTGTGCTCATTTCAATCTCTGGTTTTATGCAGCACCCCACCTCACCTTTACCCTTAAGCAAGCATAAGTTGGTTTTCTAAATTTGAGACCCTGTTCTGTTCTGTAATTCAGTTCCTGTGTAGCCAAGTTTACATTCCGTGTATTACTGATATCTTATGATGTTTCTTTTTCTGTGTGACTTATTTCAGTTAGAATCATCATACCTGAATCCACTCATTGTGCTGCTACGGGCCTGATGACATAGATTTCATTGCTGAGTGATACTGCATTGTACGTAAGTACCACAAGTTCTTTATCCATTTTTCACTTTCTGCGATGTTGAACTTGTACTGTAAACGAGGTTCTTGTAAACAGAGCCGTTCCAAACTTTGGGGTGGCTGTGTCTTTTTGATTTTAAATTCCCTAAGCTATAGGACCATAAGTGGAAGTGCCCTAGGTTCTGTTGCTTTGATTTTTAGATGTTTCAGGAAACACCATACACTTCTCCCGAGTGGTTGTTGGCAATTTACATCCCGCCCATCAGCATAACAAGGCTCCCAGTTCTCAATGGCCTTTTGCCTTTCTGGATTTTACACTTTTTTCAGATGGCCCTTTTGACCGGGGGGAAGTGAGACTTCATTGTAGTGCAGATTTCCTTTGCAAGCTTGCTTGGTTGGCCAAAAAGGGCGTATGCGTTTTTTCCTGAATATATTCAGGAAAAAACGCATACGCCCTTTTTGGCCAAGTGCATCATTGTGGACGTTCTGCCTCTTTTCCTATGCTTTCAATGCAATTCCAGTCTACCTCCTGAAATCGGTTTCCTGCAATTCTGCCCCGCTTTCAAGTCCTCTTGGCAGCCTTACTTCAGTCTATTTTTGGACGATAGCTGTCATTTATAAGTCTGCAGGTTTGTGAATTACAGTGCCCCTGAGCTCCTTTCTTCAACTCGCTTTCTTGTGACCTGGCCGCAACACCGCAGGATGGCTTCAGGCCCTAATCTGGTTCCAGCCCGGCATGCTGAGCCTTTGGTTAATTCCTCTTCCTGGTGGGAAATGAGAGTTAAATTTGCCCGTCCAGACACCTCCAGCTAGCCTCTCATTGGTTCTCGCTATTCCTGTTCATCTTCCGCAGAAATTGCAAACTGGGCCAAACAGGAGGTTAAAGGGACTGACTCTCCAAGTGGGGAGAGTGTTAGTAAAGCGTCTGGAATGTTGCACCCGAGTACCAGGGGAGGAAAACTGAGACATATTTGAACACGTCTCCTGATCACATGGTTGATCATAATCTAAGTTCCACATGCATGTTTTAGCTGAAGGAAGAATACCTTAAACCTGGAGAGTTGAGACCCGTGGAATGGGTACCATGCAATATGACTTCAAAGGCTCTTCATTTCCTCACCGAACCTCTCCAATCCTATCACTGCTGCGTTTATGCCCCTGTACACATGCTTGATTCTCTTTCGGAGACATAGCAATCCATAGGTTTTAAGATACTTACTAGTCAGGAACATTCTTAGGCGTTTAATATGGGGTGTTGAGTCCATTTCGTTGAGCAAGGAGTAGCTCTTGTCTATTCCATATTTGGCTTAAGGAACTTTATCTGTGCTCATTTCAATCTCTGGTTTTATGCAGCACCCCCACTCACCTTTACCCTTAAGCAAGAATAAGTTGGTTTTCTAAATTTGAGACCCTGTTCTGTTCTGTAATTCAGTTCCTGTGTAGCCAAGTTTACATTCCGTGTACTACTGATATCTTATGATGTTTCTTTTTCTGTGTGACTTACTTCAGTTAGAATCATCATACCTGAATCCACTCATTGTGCTGCTAAGGGCCTGATGACACAGATTTCATTGCTGAGTGATATTGCTTTGTAAGTAAATACCACAACTTCTTTATCCATTTTTCACTTTCTGCGATGTTGAACTTGTACTGTAAACGAGGTTCTTGTAAACAGAGCCGTTCCAAACTTTGGGGTGGCTGTGTCTTTTTGATTTTAATTTCCCTAAGCTATAGGACCATAAGTGGAAGTGCCCTAGGTTCTGTTGCTTTGTTTTTTAGATGTTTCAGGAAACACCATACACTTCTCCCGAGTGGTTGTTGGCAATTTACATCCCGCCCATCAGCATAACAAGGCTCCCAGTTCTCCATGGCCTGTCCTGCCTTTCTGGATTTTACACTTTTTTCAGATGGCCCTTTTGACCGGGGGGAAGTGAGACTTCATTGTAGTGCAGATTTCCTTTGCAAGCTTGCTTGGTTGGCCAAAAAGGGCGTATGCGTTTTTTCCTGAATATATTCAGGAAAAAACGCATACGCCCTTTTTGGCCAAGTGCATCATTGTGGACGTTCTGCCTCTTTTCCTATGCTTTCAATGCAATTCCAGTCTACCTCCTGAAATCGGTTTCCTGCAATTCTGCCCCGTTTTCAAGTCCTCTTGGCAGCCTTACTTCAGTCTATTTTTGGATGATAGCTGTCATTTATAACTCTGCAGGTTTGTGAATTACAGTGCCCCTGAGCTCTTTTCTTCAACTTGCTTTCTTGTGACCTGGCCGCAACACCGCAGGATGGCTTCAGGCCCTAATCTGGTTCCGGCACGGCATGCTGAGCCTTTGGTTATTTCCTCTTCCTGGTGGGAAATGAGAGTTAAATTTGCCCGTCCAGACACCTCCAGCTAGTCTCTCATTGGTTCTCGCTATTCCTGTTCATCTTCCGCAGAAATTGCAAACTGGGCCAAACAGGAGGTTAAAGGCGCTGACTCTCCAAGTGGGGAGAGTGTTAGTAAAGCGTCTGGAATGTTGCACCCGAGTACCAGGGGAGGAAAACTGAGACATATTTGAACACGTCTCCCGTTCACATGGTTGATCATACTTGGATTCCACATGCATGTTTTAGCTGAAGGAAGAATACCTTAAACCTGGAGAGTTAAGACCCGTGGAATGGATACCATGCAATATGACTTCAAAGGGTCTTCATTTGCTCACCGAACCTCTCCAATCCTATCACTGCTGCGTTTATGCCCCTGTACACATGCTTGATTCTCTTTCGGAGACATAGCAATGCATAGGTTTTAAGATACTTACTAGTCAGGTACATTCTTAGGCGTTTAATATGCGGTGTTGAGTCCATTTCGTTGAGCAAGGAGTAGCTCTTGTCTATTCCATATTTGGCTTAAGGAACTTTATCTGTGCTCATTTCAATCTCTGGTTTTATGCAGCACCCCAACTCACCTTTACCCTTAAGCAAGAATAAGTTGGTTTTCTAAATTTGAGACCCTGTTCTGTTCTGTAATTCAGTTCCTGTGTAGCCAAGTTTACATTCCGTGTATTACTGATATCTTATGATGTTTCTTTTTCTGTGTGACTTACTTCAGTTAGAATCATCATACCTGAATCCACTCATTGTGCTGCTAAGGGCCTGATGACACAGATTTCATTGCTGAGTGATATTGCTTTGTAAGTAAATACCACAACTTCTTTATCCATTTTTCACTTTCTGCGATGTTGAACTTGTACTGTAAACGAGGTTCTTGTAAACGGAGCCGTTCCAAACTTTGGGGTGGCTGTGTCTTTTTGATTTTAATTTCCCTAAGCTATAGGACCATAAGTGGAAGTGCCCTAGGTTCTGTTGCTTTGTTTTTTAGATGTTTCAGGAAACACCATACACTTCTCCCGAGTGGTTGTTGGCAATTTACATCCCGCCCATCAGCATAACAAGGCTCCCAGTTCTCCATGGCCTGTCCTGCCTTTCTGGATTTTACACTTTTTTCAGATGGCCGTTTTGACCGGGGGGAAGTGAGACTTCATTGTAGTGCAGATTTCCTTTGCAAGCTTGCTTGGTTGGCCAAAAAGGGCGTATGCGTTTTTTCCTGAATATATTCAGGAAAAAACGCATACGCCCTTTTTGACCAAGTACATCATTGTGGACGTTCTGCTTCTTTTCCTATGCTTTCAATGCAATTCTAGTCTACCTCCTGAAATCAGTTTCCTGCAATTCTGCCCCGCTTTCAAGTCCTCTTGGCAGCCTTACTTCAGTCTATTATTGGACGATAGCTGTCATTTATAACTCTGCAGGTTTGTGAATTACAGTGCCCCTGAGCTCCTTTGTTCAACTCGCTTTCTTTTGAGCTGGCCGCAACACCGCAGGATGGCTTCAGGCCCTAATCTGGTTCCGGTACGGCACGCTGAGCCTTTGGTTATTTCCTCTTCCTGGTGGGAAATGAGAGTTAAATTTGCCCGTCCAGACACCTCCAGCTAGCCTCTCATTGGTTCTCGCTATTCCTGTTCATCTTCCGCAGAAATTGCAAACTGGGCCAAACAGGAGGTTAAAGGCGCTGACTCTCCAAGTGGGGAGAGTGTTAGTAAAGCGTCTGGAATGTTGCACCCGAGTACCAGGGGAGGAAAACTGAGACATATTTGAACACGTCTCCTGTTCACATGGTTGATCATACTTGGGTTCCACATGCATGTTTTAGCTGAAGGAAGAATACCTAAAACCTGGGTAGTTGAAACCCGTGGAATGGGTACCATGCAATATGACTTCAAAGGGTCTTCATTTGCTCACCGAACCTCTCTAATCCTATCACTGCTGCGTTTATGCCCCTGTACACATGCTTGATTCTCTTTCGGAGACATAGCAATCCATAGGTTTTAAGATACTTACTAGTCAGGTACATTCTTAGGCGTTTAATATGCGGTGTTGAGTCCATTTCGTTGAGCAAGGAGTAGCTCTTGTCTATTCCATATTTGGCTTAAGGAACTTTATCTGTGCTCATTTCAATCTCTGGTTTTATGCAGCAACCCAACTCACCTTTCCCCTTAAGCAAGCATAAGTTGGTTTTCTAAATTTGAGACCCTGTTCTGTTTTGGAATTCAGTTCCTGTGTAGCCAAGTTTACATTCCGTGTATTAGGGATATCTTATGATGTTTCTTTTTCTGTGTGACTTATTTCAGTTAGAATCATCGTACCTGAATCTACTCATTATGCTGCTACGGGCCTGATAACATAGATTTCATTGCTGAGTGATACTGCATTGTACGTAAGTACCACAAGTTCTTTATCCATTTTTCACTTTCTGCGATGTTGAACTTGTACTGTAAACGAGGTTCTTGTAAACAGAGGCGTCCCAAACTTTGGGGTGACTGTGTCTTTTTGATTTTAAATTCCCTAAGCTATAGGACCATAAGTGGAAGTGCCCTAGGCTCTGTTGCTTTGTTTTTTAGATGTTTCAGGAAACACCATACACTTCTCCCGAGTGGTTGTTGGCAATTTACATCCCGCCCATCAGCATAACAAGGCTCCCAGTTGTCCATGGCCTGTCCTGCCTTTCTGGATTTTACACTTTTTTCAGATGGCCCTTTTGACCGGGGGGAAGTGAGACTTCATTGTAGTGCAGATTTCCTTTGCAAGCTTGCTTGGTTGGCCAAAAAGTGCGTATGCGTTTTTTCCTGAATATATTCAGGAAAAAACGCATACGCCCTTTTTGGCCAAGTGCATCATTGTGGACGTTCTGCCTCTTTTCCTATGCTTTCAATGCAATTCCAGTCTACCTCCTGAAATCGGTTTCCTGCAATTCTGCCCCGCTTTCAAGTCCTCTTGGCAGCCTTACTTCAGTGTATTTTTGGACGATAGCTGTCATTTATAACTCTGCAGGTTTGTGAATTACAGTGCCCCTGAGCTCCTTTCTTCAACTTGCTTTCTTGTGACCTGGCCGCAACACCGCAGGATGGCTTCAGGCCCTAATCTGGTTCCGGCACGGCACGCTGAGCCTTTGGTTATTTCCTTTTCCTGGTGGGAAATGAGAGTTAAATTTGCCCGTCCAGACACCTCCAGCTAGTCTCTCATTGGTTCTCGCTATTCCTGTTCATCTTCCGCAGAAATTGCAAACTGGGCCAAACAGGAGGTTAAAGGCGCTGACTCTCCAAGTGGGGAGAGTGTTAGTAAAGCGTCTGGAATGTTGCACCCGAGTACCAGGGGAGGAAAACTGAGACATATTTGAACACGTCTCCCGTTCACATGGTTGATCATACTTGGGTTCCACATGCATGTTTTAGCTGAAGGAAGAATACCTTAAACCTGGAGAGTTAAGACCCGTGTAATGGGTACCATGCAATATGACTTCAAAGGGTCTTCATTTGCTCACCGAACCTCTCCAATCCTATCACTGCTGCGTTTATGCCCCTGTACACATGCTTGATTCTCTTTCGGAGACATAGCAATCCATAGGTTTTTAAGATACTTACTAGTCAGGTACATTCTTAGGCGTTTAATATGCGGTGTTGGGTCCATTTCGTTGAGCAAGGAGTAGCTCTTGTCTATTCCATATTTGACTTAAGGAACTTTATCTGTGCTAATTTCAATCTCTGGTTTTATTCAGCACCCCAACTCACCTTTACCCTTAAGCAAGCATAAGTTGGTTTCCTAAATTTGAGACCCTGTTCTGTTTTGGAATGCAGTTCCTGTGTAGCCAAGTTTACATTCCGTGTATTACTGATATCTTATGATGTTTCTTTTTCTGTGTGACTTACTTCAGTTAGAATCATCATACCTGAATCCACTCATTGTGCTGCTAAGGGCCTGATGACACAGATTTCATTGCTGAGTGATATTGCTTTGTAAGTAAATACCACAACTTCTTTATCCATTTTTCACTTTCTGCGATGTTGAACTTGTACTGTAAACGAGGTTCTTGTAAACAGAGCCGTTCCAAACTTTGGGGTGGCTGTGTCTTTTTGATTTTAATTTCCCTAAGCTATAGGACCATAAGTGGAAGTGCCCTAGGCTCTGTTGCTTTGTTTTTTAGATGTTTCAGGAAACACCATACACTTCTCCCGAGTGGTTGTTGGCAATTTACATCCCGCCCATCAGCATAACAAGGCTCCCAGTTCTCCATGGCCTGTCCTGCCTTTCTGGATTTTACACTTTTTTCAGATGGCCCTTTTGACCGGGGGGAAGTGAGACTTCATTGTAGTGCAGATTTCCTTTGCAAGCTTGCTTGGTTGGCCAAAAAGGGCGTATGCGTTTTTTCCTGAATATATTCAGGAAAAAACGCATACGCCCTTTTTGGCCAAGTGCATCATTGTGGACGTTCTGCCTCTTTTCCTATGCTTTCAATGCAATTCCAGTCTACCTCCTGAAATCGGTTTCCTGCAATTCTGCCCCGCTTTCAAGTCCTCTTGGCAGCCTTACTTCAGTCTATTTTTGGACGATAGCTGTCATTTATAACTCTGCAGGTTTGTGAATTACAGTGCCCCTGAGCTCCTTTGTTCAACTCGCTTTCTTTTGAGCTGGCCGCAACACCGCAGGATGGCTTCAGGCCCTAATCTGGTTCCGGTACGGCACGCTGAGCCTTTGGTTATTTCCTCTTCCTGGTGGGAAATGAGAGTTAAATTTGCCCGTCCAGACACCTCCAGCTAGCCTCTCATTGGTTCTCGCTATTCCTGTTCATCTTCCGCAGAAATTGCAAACTGGGCCAAACAGGAGGTTAAAGGCGCTGACTCTCCAAGTGGGGAGAGTGTTAGTAAAGCGTCTGGAATGTTGCACCCGAGTACCAGGGGAGGAAAACTGAGACATATTTGAACACGTCTCCCGTTCACATGGTTGATCATACTTGGGTTCCACATGCATGTTTTAGCTGAAGGAAGAATACCTAAAACCTGGGTAGTTGAAACCCGTGGAATGGGTACCATGCAATATGACTTCAAAGGGTCTTCATTTGCTCACCGAACCTCTCCAATCCTATCACTGCTGCGTTTATGCCCCTGTACACATGCTTGATTCTCTTTCGGAGACATAGCAATCCATAGGTTTTAAGATACTTACTAGTCAGGTACATTCTTAGGCGTTTAATATGCGGTGTTGAGTCCATTTCGTTGAGCAAGGAGTAGCTCTTGTCTATTCCATATTTGGCTTAAGGAACTTTATCTGTGCTCATTTCAATCTCTGGTTTTATGCAGCAACCCAACTCACCTTTCCCCTTAAGCAAGCATAAGTTGGTTTTCTAAATTTGAGACCCTGTTCTGTTTTGGAATTCAGTTCCTGTGTAGCCAAGTTTACATTCCGTGTATTACTGATATCTTATGATGTTTCTTTTTCTGTGTGACTTATTTCAGTTGGAATCATCGTACCTGAATCTACTCATTATGCTGCTACGGGCCTGATAACATAGATTTCATTGCTGAGTGATACTGCATTGTACGAAAGTACCACAAGTTCTTTATCCATTTTTCACTTTCTGCGATGTTGAACTTGTACTGTAAATGAGGTTCTTGTAAACAGAGCCGTTCCAAACTTTGGGGTGGCTGTGTCTTTTTGATTTTAATTTCCCTAAGCTATAGGACCATAAGTGGAAGTGCCCTAGGCTCTGTTGCTTTGTTTTTTAGATGTTTCAGGAAACACCATACACTTCTCCCGAGTGGTTGTTGGCAATTTACATCCCGCCCATCAGCATAACAAGGCTCCCAGTTCTCCATGGCCTGTCCTGCCTTTCTGGATTTTACACTTTTATCAGATGTCCCTTTTGACCGGGGGGAAGTGAGACTTCATTGTAGTGCAGATTTCCTTTGCAAGCTTGCTTGGTTGGCCAAAAAGGGCGTATGCGTTTTTTCCTGAATATATTCAGGAAAAAACGCATACGCCCTTTTTGGCCAAGTGCATCATTGTGGACGTTCTGCCTCTTTTCCTATGCTTTCAATGCAATTCCAGTCTACCTCCTGAAATCGGTTTCCTGCAATTCTGCCCGGCTTTGAAGTCCTCTTGGCAGCCTTACTTCAGTGTATTTTTGGACGATAGCTGTCATTTATAACTCTGCAGGTTTGTGAATTACAGTGCCCCTGAGCTCCTTTCTTCAACTTGCTTTCTTGTGACCTGGCCGCAACACCGCCGGATGGCTTCAGGCCCTAATCTGGTTCCGGCACGGCACGCTGAGCCTTTGGTTATTTCCTTTTCCTGGTGGGAAATGAGAGTTAAATTTGCCCGTCCAGACACCTCCAGCTAGTCTCTCATTGGTTCTCGCTATTCCTGTTCATCTTCCGCAGAAATTGCAAACTGGGCCAAACAGGAGGTTAAAGGCGCTGACTCTCCAAGTGGGGAGAGTGTTAGTAAAGCGTCTGGAATGTTGCACCCGAGTACCAGGGGAGGAAAACTGAGACATATTTGAACACGTCTCCCGTTCACATGGTTGATCATACTTGGGTTCCACATGCATGTTTTAGCTGAAGGAAGAATACCATAAACCTGGAGAGTTAAGACCCGTGTAATGGGTACCATGCAATATGACTTCAAAGGGTCTTCATTTGCTCACCGAACCTCTCAAATCCTATCACTGCTGCGTTTATGCCCCTGTACACATGCTTGATTCTCTTTCGGAGACATAGCAATCCATAGGTTTTTAAGATACTTACTAGTCAGGTACATTCTTAGGCGTTTAATATGCGGTGTTGAGTCCATTTCGTTGAGCAAGGAGTAGCTCTTGTCTATTCCATATTTGACTTAAGGAACTTTATCTGTGCTCATTTCAATCTCTGGTTTTATGCAGCACCCCAACTCACCTTTACCCTTAAGCAAGCATAAGTTGGTTTTCTAAATTTGAGACACTGTTCTGTTCTGTAATTCAGTTCCTGTGTAGCCAAGTTTACATTCCGTGTATTACTGATATCTTATGATGTTTCTTTTTCTGTGTGACTTATTTCAGTTAGAATCATCATACCTGAATCCACTCATTGTGCTGCTAAGGGCCTGATGACACAGATTTCATTGCTGAGTGATATTGCTTTGTAAGTAAATACAACAACTTCTTTATCCATTTTTCACTTTCTGCGATGTTGAACTTGTACTGTAAACGAGGTTCTTGTAAACAGAGCCGTTCCAAACTTTGGGGTGGCTGTGTCTTTTTGATTTTAATTTCCCTAAGCTATAGGACCATAAGTGGAAGTGCCCTAGGCTCTGTTGCTTTGTTTTTTAGATGTTTCAGGAAACACCATACACTTCTCCCGAGTGGTTGTTGGCAATTTACATCCCGCCCATCAGCATAACAAGGCTCCCAGTTCTCCATGGCCTGTCCTGCCTTTCTGGATTTTACACTTTTTTCAGATGGCCCTTTTGACCGGGGGGAAGTGAGACTTCATTGTAGTGCAGATTTCCTTTGCAAGCTTGCTTGGTTGGCCAAAAAGGGCGTATGCGTTTTTTCCTGAATATATTCAGGAAAAAACGCATACGCCCTTTTTGGCCAAGTGCATCATTGTGGACGTTCTGCCTCTTTTCCTATGCTTTCAATGCAATTCCAGTCTACCTCCTGAAATCGGTTTCCTGCAATTCTGCCCCGCTTTCAAGTCCTCTTGGCAGCCTTACTTCAGTCTATTTTTGGACGATAGCTGTCATTTATAACTCTGCAGGTTTGTGAATTACAGTGCCCCTGAGCTCCTTTGTTCAACTCGCTTTCTTTTGAGCTGGCCGCACACCGCAGGATGGCTTCAGGCCCTAATCTGGTTCCGGTACGGCACGCTGAGCCTTTGGTTATTTCCTCTTCCTGGTGGGAAATGAGAGTTAAATTTGCCCGTCCAGACACCTCCAGCTAGCCTCTCATTGGTTCTCGCTATTCCTGTTCATCTTCCGCAGAAATTGCAAACTGGGCCAAACAGGAGGTTAAAGGCGCTGACTCTCCAAGTGGGGAGAGTGTTAGTAAAGCGTCTGGAATGTTGCACCCGAGTACCAGGGGAGGAAAACTGAGACATATTTGAACACGTCTCCCGTTCACATGGTTGATCATACTTGGGTTCCACATGCATGTTTTAGCTGAAGGAAGAATACCTAAAACCTGGGTAGTTGAAACCCGTGGAATGGGTACCATGCAATATGACTTCAAAGGGTCTTCATTTGCTCACCGAACCTCTCCAATCCTATCACTGCTGCGTTTATGCCCCTGTACACACGCTTGATTCTCTTTTGAAGACATAGCAATCCATAGGTTTTAAGATACTTACTAGTCAGGTACATTCTTAGGCATTTAATATGGGGTGTTGAGTCCATTTCGTTGAGCAAGGAGTAGCTCTTGTCTATTCCATATTTGGCTTAAGGAACTTTATCTGTGCTCATTTCAATCTCTGGTTTTATGCAGCACCCCAACTCACCTTTACCCTTAAGCAAGCATAAGTTGGTTTTCTAAATTTGAGACCCTGTTCTGTTCTGGAATGCAGTTCCTGTGTAGCCAAGTTTACATTCCGTGTATTAGTGATATCTTATGATGTTTCTTTTTCTGTGTGACTTATTTCAGTTAGAATCATCGTACCTGAATCCACTCATTATGCTGCTGCGGGCCTGATGACATAGATTTCATTGCTGAGTGATACTGCATTGTACGTAAGTACCACAAGTTCTTTATCCATTTTTCACTTTCTGCGATGTTGAACTTGTACTGTAAACGAGGTTCTTGTAAACAGAGGCGTCCCAAACTTTGGGGTGGCTGTGTCTTTTTGATTTTAATTTCCCTAAGCTATAGGACCATAAGTGGCAGTGCCCTAGGCTCTGTTGCTTTGTTTTTTAGATGTTTCAGGAAACACCATACACTTCTCCCGAGTGTCTGTTGGCAATTTACATCCCGCCCATCAGCATAACAAGGCTCCCAGTTCTCCATGGCCTGTCCTGCCTTTCTGGATTTTACACTTTTTTCAGATGGCCCTTTTGACCGGGGGGAAGTGAGACTTCATTGTAGTGCAGATTTCCTTTGCAAGCTTGCTTGGTTGGCCAAAAAGGGCGTATGCGTTTTTTCCTGAATATATTCAGGAAAAAACGCATACGCCCTTTTTGGCCAAGTGCATCATTGTGGACGTTCTGCCTCTTTTCCTATGCTTTCAATGCAATTCCAGTCTACCTCCTGAAATCGGTTTCCTGCAATTCTGCCCCGCTTTCAAGTCCTCTTGGCAGCCTTACTTCAGTCTATTTTTGGACGATAGCTGTCATTTATAACTCTGCAGGTTTGTGAATTACAGTGCCCCTGAGCTCCTTTCTTCAACTCGCTTTCTTGTGAGCTGGCCGCAACACCGCAGGATGGCTTCAGGCCCTAATCTGGTTCCGGCACGGCACGCTGAGCCTTTGGTTAATTCCTCTTGCTGGTGGGAAATGAGAGTTAAATTTGCCCGTCCAGACACCTCCAGCTAGTCTCTCATTGGTTCTCGCTATTCCTGTTCATCTTCCGCAGAAATTGCAAACTGGGCCAAACAGGAGGTTAAAGGGACTGACTCTCCAAGTCGGGAGAGTGTTAGTAAAGCGTCTGGAATGTTGCACCCGAGTACCAGGGGAGGAAAACTGAGACATATTTGAACACGTCTCCCGTTCACATGGTTGATCATACTCTGGGTTCCACATGCATGTTTTATCTGAAGGAAGAATACCTTAAACCTGGAGAGTTGAGACCCGTGGAATGAGTACCATGCAATATGACTTCAAAGGGTCTTCATTTGCTCACCAAACCTCTCCAATCCTATCACTGCTGCGTTTATGCCCCTGTACACATGCTTGATTCTCTTTTGGACACATAGCAATCCATAGGTTTTAAGATACTTACTAGTCAGGTACATTCTTAGGCGTTTAATATGGGGTGTTGAGTCCATTTCGTTGAGCAAGGAGTAGCTCTTGTCTATTCCATATTTGGCTTAAGGAACTTTATCTGTGCTCATTTCAATCTCTGGTTTTATGCAGCACCCCAACTCACCTTTCCCCTTAAGCAAGCATAAGTTGGTTTTCTAAATTTGAGACCCTGTTCTGTTCTGTAATTCAGTTCCTGTGTAGCCAAGTTTACATTCCGTGTATTACTGATATCTTATGATGTTTCTTTTTCTGTGTGACTTACTTCAGTTAGAATCATCATACCTGAATCCACTCATTGTGCTGCTAAGGGCCTGATGACACAGATTTCATTGCTGAGTGATTTTGCTTTGTAAGTAAATACCACAACTTCTTTCTCCATTTTTCACTTTCTGCGATGTTGAACTTGTACTGTAAACGAGGTTCTTGTAAACAGAGCCGTTCCAAACTTTGGGGTGGCTGTGTCTTTTTGATTTTAATTTCCCTAAGCTATAGGACCATAAGTGGAAGTGCCCTAGGCTCTGTTGCTTTGTTTTTTAGATGTTTCAGGAAACACCATACACTTCTCCCGAGTGGTTGTTGGCAATTTACATCCCGCCCATCAGCATAACAAGGCTCCCAGTTCTCCATGGCCTGTCCTGCCTTTCTGGATTTTACACTTTTTTCAGATGTCCCTTTTGACCGGGGGGAAGTGAGACTTCATTGTAGTGCAGATTTCCTTTGCAAGCTTGCTTGGTTGGCCAAAAAGGGCGTATGCGTTTTTTCCTGAATATATTCAGGAAAAAACGCATACGCCCTTTTTGGCCAAGTGCATCATTGTGGACGTTCTGCCTCTTTTCCTATGCTTTCAATGCAATTCCAGTCTACCTCCTGAAATCGGTTCCCTGCAATTCTGCCCCGCTTTCAAGTCCTCTTGGCAGCCTTACTTCAGTGTATTTTTGGACGATAGCTGTCATTTATAACTCTGCAGGTTTGTGAATTACAGTGCCCCTGAGCTCCTTTCTTCAACTTGCTTTCTTGTGACCTGGCCGCAACACCGCCGGATGGCTTCAGGCCCTAATCTGGTTCCGGCACGGCACGCTGAGCCTTTGGTTATTTCCTTTTCCTGGTGGGAAATGAGAGTTAAATTTGCCCGTCCAGACACCTCCAGCTAGTCTCTCATTGGTTCTCGCTATTCCTGTTCATCTTCCGCAGAAATTGCAAACTGGGCCAAACAGGAGGTTAAAGGCGCTGACTCTCCAAGTGGGGAGAGTGTTAGTAAAGCGTCTGGAATGTTGCACCCGAGTACCAGGGGAGGAAAACTGAGACATATTTGAACACGTCTCCCGTTCCCATGGTTGATCATAATTGGGTTCCACATGCATGTTTTAGCTGAAGGAAGAATACCTTAAACCTGGAGAGTTGAGACCCGTGTAATGGGTACCATGCAATATGACTTCAAAGGGTCTTCATTTGCTCACCGAACCTCTCCAATCCTATCACTGCTGCGTTTATGCCCCTGTACACACGCTTGATTCTCTTTTGAAGACATAGCAATCCATAGGTTTTAAGATACTTACTAGTCAGGTACATTCTTAGGCATTTAATATGGGGTGTTGAGTCCATTTCGTTGAGCAAGGAGTAGCTCTTGTCTATTCCATATTTGGCTTAAGGAACTTTATCTGTGCTCATTTCAATCTCTGGTTTTATGCAGCACCCCAACTCACCTTTACCCTTAAGCAAGCATAAGTTGGTTTTCTAAATTTGAGACCCTGTTCTGTTCTGGAATGCAGTTCCTGTGTAGCCAAGTTTACATTCCGTGTATTAGTGATATCTTATGATGTTTCTTTTTCTGTGTGACTTATTTCAGTTAGAATCATCGTACCTGAATCCACTCATTATGCTGCTGCGGGCCTGATGACATAGATTTCATTGCTGAGTGATACTGCATTGTACGTAAGTACCACAAGTTCTTTATCCATTTTTCACTTTCTGCGATGTTGAACTTGTACTGTAAACGAGGTTCTTGTAAACAGAGGCGTCCCAAACTTTGGGGTGGCTGTGTCTTTTTGATTTTAATTTCCCTAAGCTATAGGACCATAAGTGGCAGTGCCCTAGGCTCTGTTGCTTTGTTTTTTAGATGTTTCAGGAAACACCATACACTTCTCCCGAGTGTCTGTTGGCAATTTACATCCCGCCCATCAGCATAACAAGGCTCCCAGTTCTCCATGGCCTGTCCTGCCTTTCTGGATTTTACACTTTTTTCAGATGGCCCTTTTGACCGGGGGGAAGTGAGACTTCATTGTAGTGCAGATTTCCTTTGCAAGCTTGCTTGGTTGGCCAAAAAGGGCGTATGCGTTTTTTCCTGAATATATTCAGGAAAAAACGCATACGCCCTTTTTGGCCAAGTGCATCATTGTGGACGTTCTGCCTCTTTTCCTATGCTTTCAATGCAATTCCAGTCTACCTCCTGAAATCGGTTTCCTGCAATTCTGCCCCGCTTTCAAGTCCTCTTGGCAGCCTTACTTCAGTCTATTTTTGGACGATAGCTGTCATTTATAACTCTGCAGGTTTGTGAATTACAGTGCCCCTGAGCTCCTTTCTTCAACTCGCTTTCTTGTGAGCTGGCCGCAACACCGCAGGATGGCTTCAGGCCCTAATCTGGTTCCGGCACGGCACGCTGAGCCTTTGGTTAATTCCTCTTGCTGGTGGGAAATGAGAGTTAAATTTGCCCGTCCAGACACCTCCAGCTAGTCTCTCATTGGTTCTCGCTATTCCTGTTCATCTTCCGCAGAAATTGCAAACTGGGCCAAACAGGAGGTTAAAGGGACTGACTCTCCAAGTCGGGAGAGTGTTAGTAAAGCGTCTGGAATGTTGCACCCGAGTACCAGGGGAGGAAAACTGAGACATATTTGAACACGTCTCCCGTTCACATGGTTGATCATACTCTGGGTTCCACATGCATGTTTTATCTGAAGGAAGAATACCTTAAACCTGGAGAGTTGAGACCCGTGGAATGAGTACCATGCAATATGACTTCAAAGGGTCTTCATTTGCTCACCAAACCTCTCCAATCCTATCACTGCTGCGTTTATGCCCCTGTACACATGCTTGATTCTCTTTTGGACACATAGCAATCCATAGGTTTTAAGATACTTACTAGTCAGGTACATTCTTAGGCGTTTAATATGGGGTGTTGAGTCCATTTCGTTGAGCAAGGAGTAGCTCTTGTCTATTCCATATTTGGCTTAAGGAACTTTATCTGTGCTCATTTCAATCTCTGGTTTTATGCAGCACCCCAACTCACCTTTCCCCTTAAGCAAGCATAAGTTGGTTTTCTAAATTTGAGACCCTGTTCTGTTCTGTAATTCAGTTCCTGTGTAGCCAAGTTTACATTCCGTGTATTACTGATATCTTATGATGTTTCTTTTTCTGTGTGACTTACTTCAGTTAGAATCATCATACCTGAATCCACTCATTGTGCTGCTAAGGGCCTGATGACACAGATTTCATTGCTGAGTGATTTTGCTTTGTAAGTAAATACCACAACTTCTTTCTCCATTTTTCACTTTCTGTGATGTTGAACTTGTACTGTAAACGAGGTTCTTGTAAACAGAGCCGTTCCAAACTTTGGGGTGCCTGTGTCTTTTTGATTTTAATTTCCCTAAGCTATAGGACCATAAGTGGAAGTGCCCTAGGTTCTGTTGTTTTGTTTTTTAGATGTTTCAGGAAACACCATACACTGCTCCCGAGTGGTTGTTGGCAATTTACATCCCGCCCATCAGCATAACAAGGCTCCCAGTTGTCCATGGCCTGTCCTGCCTTTCTGGATTTTACACTTTTTTCAGATGGCCCTTTTGACCGGGGGGAAGTGAGACTTCATTGTAGTGCAGATTTCCTTTGCAAGCTTGCTTGGTTGGCCAAAAAGGGCGTATGCGTTTTTTCCTGAATATATTCAGGAAAAAACGCATACGCCCTTTTTGGCCAAGTGCATCATTGTGGACGTTCTGCCTCTTTTCCTATGCTTTCAATGCAATTCCAGTCTACCTCCTGAAATCGGTTTCCTGCAATTCTGCCCCGCTTTCAAGTCCTCTTGGCAGCCTTACTTCAGTCTATTTTTGGACGATAGCTGTCATTTATAACTCTGCAGGTTTGTGAATTACAGTGCCCCTGGGCTCCTTTCTTCAACTCGCTTTCTTTTGAGCTGGCCGCAACACCGCAGGATGGCTTCAGGCCCTAATCTGGTTCCGGTACGGCACGCTGAGCCTTTGGTTATTTCCTCTTCCTGGTGGGAAATGAGAGTTAAATTTGCCCGTCCAGACACCTCCAGCTAGCCTCTCATTGGTTCTCGCTATTCCTGTTCATCTTCCGCAGAAATTGCAAACTGGGCCAAACAGGAGGTTAAAGGGACTGACTCTCCAAGTCGGGAGAGTGTTAGTAAAGCGTCTGGAATGTTGCACCCGAGTACCAGGGGAGGAAAACTGAGACATATTTGAACACGTCTCCCGTTCACATGGTTGATCATACTCTGGGTTCCACATGCATGTTTTATCTGAAGGAAGAATACCTTAAACCTGGAGAGTTGAGACCCGTGGAATGAGTACCATGCAATATGACTTCAAAGGGTCTTCATTTGCTCACCAAACCTCTCCAATCCTATCACTGCTGCGTTTATGCCCCTGTACACATGCTTGATTCTCTTTTGGACACATAGCAATCCATAGGTTTTAAGATACTTACTAGTCAGGTACATTCTTAGGCGTTTAATATGGGGTGTTGAGTCCATTTCGTTGAGCAAGGAGTAGCTCTTGTCTATTCCATATTTGGCTTAAGGAACTTTATCTGTGCTCATTTCAATCTCTGGTTTTATGCAGCACCCCAACTCACCTTTCCCCTTAAGCAAGCATAAGTTGGTTTTCTAAATTTGAGACCCTGTTCTGTTCTGTAATTCAGTTCCTGTGTAGCCAAGTTTACATTCCGTGTATTACTGATATCTTATGATGTTTCTTTTTCTGTGTGACTTACTTCAGTTAGAATCATCATACCTGAATCCACTCATTGTGCTGCTAAGGGCCTGATGACACAGATTTCATTGCTGAGTGATTTTGCTTTGTAAGTAAATACCACAACTTCTTTCTCCATTTTTCACTTTCTGTGATGTTGAACTTGTACTGTAAACGAGGTTCTTGTAAGCAGAGCCGTTCCAAACTTTGGGGTGCCTGTGTCTTTTTGATTTTAATTTCCCTAAGCTATAGGACCATAAGTGGAAGTGCCCTAGGTTCTGTTGTTTTGTTTTTTAGATGTTTCAGGAAACACCATACACTGCTCCCGAGTGGTTGTTGGCAATTTACATCCCGCCCATCAGCATAACAAGGCTCCCAGTTGTCCATGGCCTGTCCTGCCTTTCTGGATTTTACACTTTTTTCAGATGGCCCTTTTGACCGGGGGGAAGTGAGACTTCATTGTAGTGCAGATTTCCTTTGCAAGCTTGCTTGGTTGGCCAAAAAGGGCGTATGCGTTTTTTCCTGAATATATTCAGGAAAAAACGCATACGCCCTTTTTGGCCAAGTGCATCATTGTGGACGTTCTGCCTCTTTTCCTATGCTTTCAATGCAATTCCAGTCTACCTCCTGAAATCGGTTTCCTGCAATTCTGCCCCGCTTTCAAGTCCTCTTGGCAGCCTTACTTCAGTCTATTTTTGGACGATAGCTGTCATTTATAACTCTGCAGGTTTGTGAATTACAGTGCCCCTGGGCTCCTTTCTTCAACTCGCTTTCTTTTGAGCTGGCCGCAACACCGCAGGATGGCTTCAGGCCCTAATCTGGTTCCGGTACGGCACGCTGAGCCTTTGGTTATTTCCTCTTCCTGGTGGGAAATGAGAGTTAAATTTGCCCGTCCAGACACCTCCAGCTAGCCTCTCATTGGTTCTCGCTATTCCTGTTCATCTTCCGCAGAAATTGCAAACTGGGCCAAACAGGAGGTTAAAGGGACTGACTCTCCAAGTCGGGAGAGTGTTAGTAAAGCGTCTGGAATGTTGCACCCGAGTACCAGGGGAGGAAAACTGAGACATATTTGAACACGTCTCCCGTTCACATGGTTGATCATAGTCTGGGTTCCACATGCATGTTTTAGCTGAAGGAAGAATACCTTAAACCTGGAGAGTTGAGACCCGTGTAATGGGTACCATGCAATATGACTTCAAAGGGTCTTCATTTGCTCACCGAACCTCTCCAATCCTATCACTGCTGCGTTTATTCCCCTGTACACACGCTTGATTCTCTTTTGGAGACATAGCAATCCATAGGTTTTAAGATACTTACTAGTCAGGTACATTCTTAGGGGTTTAATATGGGGTTTTGAGTCCATTTCGTTGAGCAAGGAGTAGCTCTTGTCTATTCCATATTTGGCTTAAGGAACTTTATCTGTGCTCATTTCAATCTCTGGTTTTATGCAGCACCCCAACTCACCTTTCCCCTTAAGCAAGCATAAGTTGGTTTTCTAAATTTGAGACCCTGTTCTGTTCTGGAATGCAGTTCCTGTGTAGCCAAGTTTACATTCCGTGTATTAGTGATATCTTATGATGTTTCTTTTTCTGTGTGACTTATTTCAGTTAGAATCATCGTACCTGAATCCACTCATTATGCTGCTATGGGCCTGATGACATAGATTTCATTGCTGAGTGATACTGCATTGTACGTAAGTACCACAAGTTCTTTATCCATTTTTCACTTTCTGCGATGTTGAACTTGTACTGTAAACGAGGTTCTTGTAAACAGAGGCGTCCCAAACTTTGGGGTGGCTGTGTCTTTTTGATTTTAATTTCCCTAAACTATAGGACCATAAGTGGCAGTGCCCTAGGCTCTGTTGCTTTGTTTTTTAGATGTTTCAGGAAACACCATACACTTCTCCGGAGTGTCTGTTGGCAATTTACATCCCGCCCATCAGCATAACAAGGCTCCCAGTTCTCCATGGCCTGTCCTGCCTTTCTGGATTTTACACATTTTTCAGATGGCCCTTTTGACCGGGGGAAGTGAGACTTCATTGTAGTGCAGATTTCCTTTGCAAGCTTGCTTGGTTGGCCAAAAAGGGCGTATGCGTTTTTTCCTGAATATATTCAGGAAATAACGCATACGCCCTTTTTGGCCAAGTGCATCATTGTGGACGTTCTGCCTCTTTTCCTATGCTTTCAATGCAATTCCAGTCTACCTCCTGAAATCAGTTTCCTGCAATTCTGCCCCGCTTTCAAGTCCTCTTGGCAGCCTTACTTCAGTGTATTTTTGGACGATAGCTGTCATTTATAACTCTGCAGGTTTGTGAATTACAGTGCCCCTGAGCCCCTTTTCTACAACTCGCTTTCTTTTGAGCTGGCCGCAACACCGCAGGATGGCTTCAGGCCCTAATCTGGTTCCGGTACGGCACGCTGAGCCTTTGGTTATTTCCTCTTCCTGGTGGGAAATGAGAGTTAAATTTGCCCGTCCAGACACCTCCAGCTAGCCTCTCATTGGTTCTCGCTATTCCTGTTCATCTTCCGCAGAAATTGCAAACTGGGCCAAACAGGAGGTTAAAGGGACTGACTCTCCAAGTCGGGAGAGTGTTAGTAAAGCGTCTGGATTGTTGCACCCGAGTACCAGGGTATGAAAACTGACATATTTGAACACGTCTCCCGATCACATGGTTGATCATACTCTAGGTTCCACATGCATGTTTTAGCTGAAGGAAGAATACCTTAAACCTGGGTACTTGAAACCCGTGGAATGGGTACCATGCAATATGACTTCAAAGGGTCTTCATTTGCTCACCGAACCTCTGCAATCCTATCACTGCTGCGTTTATGCCCCTGTACACATGCTTGATTCTCTTTCGGAGACATAGCAATCCATAGGTTTTAAGATACTTACTAGTCAGGTACATTCTTAGGCGTTTAATATGCGGTGTTGAGTCCATTTCGTTGAGCAAGGAGTAGCTCTTGTCTATTCCATATTTGACTTAAGGAACTTTATCTGTGCTCATTTCAATCTCTGGTTTTATTCAGCACCCCAACTCACCTTTACACTTAAGCAAGCATAAGTTGGTTTTCTAAATTTGAGTCCCTGTTCTGTTCTGTAATTCAGTTCCTGTGTAGCCAAGTTTACATTCTGTGTATTAGGGATATCTTATGATGTTTCTTTTTCTGTGTGACTTACTTCAGTTAGAATCATCATACCTGAATCCACTCATTGTGCTGCTAAGGGCCTGATGACACAGATTTCATTGCTGAGTGATATTGCTTTGTAAGTAAATACCACAACTTCTTTATCCATTTTTCACTTTCTGCAATGTTGAACTTGTACTGTAAACGAGGTTCTTGTAAACGGAGCCGTTCCAAACTTTGGGGTGGCTGTGTCTTTTTGATTTTAATTTCCCTAAGCTATAGGACCATAAGTGGAAGTGCCCTAGGTTCTGTTGCTTTGTTGTTTACATGTTTCAGGAAACACCATACACTTCTCCCCAGTGGTTGTTGGCAATTTACATCCCGCCCATCATCATAACAAGGCTCCCAGTTCTCCATGGCCTGTCCTGCCTTTCTGGATTTTACACTTTTTTCAGATGGCCCTTTTGACCGGGGGGAAGTGAGACTTCATTGTAGTGCAGATTTCCTTTGCAAGCTTGCTTGGTTGGCCAAAAAGGGCGTATGCGTTTTTTCCTGAATATATTCAGGAAAAAACGCATACGCCCTTTTTGGCCAAGTGCATCATTGTGGACGTTCTGCCTCTTTTCCTATGCTTTCAATGCAATTCCAGTCTACCTCCTGAAATCGGTTTCCTGCAATTCTGCCCCACTTTCAAGTCCTCTTGGCAGCCTTACTTCAGTGTATTTTTGGACGATAGCTGTCATTTATAACTCTGCAGTTTTGTGAATTACAGTGCCCCTGAGCTCCTTTCTTCAACTCGCTTTCTTGTGACCTGGCCGCAACACCGCAGGATGGCTTCAGGCCCTAATCTGGTTCCGGTACGGCATGCTGAGCCTTTGGTTATTTCCTCTTCCTGTTGGGAAATGAGAGTTAAATTTGCCCGTCCAGACACCCCCAGCTAGCCTCTCATTGGTTCTCGCTATTCCTGTTCATCTTCCGCAGAAATTGCAAACTGGGCCAAACAGGAGGTTAAAGGCGCTGACTCTCCAAGTGGGGAGAGTGTTAGTAAAGCGTCTGGAATGTTGCACCCGAGTACCAGGGGAGGAAAACTGAGACATATTTGAACACGTCTCCCGTTCACATGGTTGATCATACTTGGGTTCCACATGCATGTTTTAGCTGAAGGAAGAATACCTTAAACCTGGAGAGTTGAGACCCGTGTAATGGTTACCATGCAATATGACTTCAAAGGGTCTTCATTTGCTCACCGAACCTCTCCAATCCTATCACTGCTGCGTTTATGCCACTGTACACACGCTTGATTCTCTTTTGGAGACATAGCAATCCATAGGTTTTAAGATACTTACAAGTCAGGTACATTCTTAGGCGTTTAATATGGGGTGTTGAGTCCATTTCGTTGAGCAAGGAGTAGCTCTTGTCTATTCCATATTTGGCTTAAGGAACTTTATCTGTGCTCATTTCAATCTCTGGTTTTATGCAGCACCCCAACTCACCTTTCCCCTTAAGCAAGCATAAGTTGGTTTTCTAAATTTGAGACACTGTTCTGTTTTGGAATTCAGTTCCTGTGTAGCCAAGTTTACATTCCGTGTATTAGTGATATCTTATGATGTTTCTTTTTCTGTGTGACTTATTTCAGTTAGAATCATCGTACCTGAATCCACTCATTGTGCTGCTAAGGGCCTGATGACACAGATTTCATTGCTGAGTGATATTGCTTTGTAAGTAAATACCACAACTTCTTTATCCATTTTTCACTTTCTGCGATGTTGAACTTGTACTGTAAACGAGGTTCTTGTAAACAGAGCTGTTCCAAACTTTGGGGTGGCTGTGTCTTTTTGATTTTAATTTCCCTAAGCTATAGGACCATAAGTGGAAGTGCCCTAGGTTCTGTTGCTTTGTTTTTTACATGTTTCAGGAAACACCATACACTTTTCCCGAGTGGTTGTTGGCAATTTACATCCCGCCCATCAGCATAACAAGGCTCCCAGTTCTCCATGGCCTGTCTTGTCTTTCTGGATTTTACACTTTTTTCAGATATCCCTTTTGACCGGGGGGAAGTGAGACTTCATTGTAGTGCAGATTTCCTTTGCAAGCTTGCTTGGTTGGCCAAAAAGGGCGTATGCGTTTTTTCCTGAATATATTCAGGAAAAAACGCATACGCCCTTTTTGGCCAAGTGCATCATTGTGGACGTTCTGCCTCTTTTCCTATGCTTTCAATGCAATTCCAGTCTACCTCCTGAAATCGGTTTCCTGCAATTCTGCCCCGCTTTCAAGTCCTCTTGGCAGCCTTACTTCAGTCTATTTTTGGACGATAGCTGTCATTTATAACTCTGCAGGTTTGTGAATTACAGTGCCCCTGAGCTCCTTTCTTCAACTCGCTTTCTTGTGACCTGGCCGCAACACCGCAGGATGGCTTCAGGACCTAATCTGGTTCTGGTACGGCACGCTGAGCCTTTGGTTAATTCCTCTTCCTGGTGGGAAATGAGAGTTAAATTTGCCCGTCCAGACACCTCCAGCTAGCCTCTCATTGGTTCTCGCTATTCCTGTTCATCTTCCGCAGAAATTGCAAACTGGGCCAAACAGGAGGTTAAAGGGACTGACTCTCCAAGTCGGGAGAGTGTTAGTAAAGCGTCTGGAATGTTGCACCCGAGTACCAGGGGAGGAAAACTGAGACATATTTGAACACGTCTCCCGTTCACATGGTTGATCATAGTCTGGGTTCCACATGCATGTTTTAGCTGAAGGAAGAATACCTTAAACCTGGAGAGTTGAGACCCGTGTAATGGGTACCATGCAATATGACTTCAAAGGGTCTTCATTTGCTCACCGAACCTCTCCAATCCTATCACTGCTGCGTTTATTCCCCTGTACACACGCTTGATTCTCTTTTGGAGACATAGCAATCCATAGGTTTTAAGATACTTACAAGTCAGGTACATTCTTAGGCGTTTAATATGGGGTTTTGAGTCCATTTCGTTGAGCAAGGAGTAGCTCTTGTCTATTCCATATTTGGCTTAAGGAACTTTATCTGTGCTCATTTCAATCTCTGGTTTTATGCAGCACCCCAACTCACCTTTCCCCTTAAGCAAGCATAAGTTGGTTTTCTAAATTTGAGACCCTGTTCTGTTCTGGAATGCAGTTCTTGTGTAGCCAAGTTTACATTCCGTGTAGTAGTGATATCTTATGATGTTTCTTTTTCTGTGTGACTTATTTCAGTTAGAATCATCGTACCTGAATCCACTCATTATGCTGCTACGGGCCTGATGACATAGATTTCATTGCTGAGTGATACTGCATTGTACGTAAGTACCACAACTTCTTTATCCATTTTTCACTTTCTGCGATGTTGAACTTGTACTGTAAACGAGGTTCTTGTAAACAGAGCCGTTCCAAACTTTGGGGTGGCTGTGTCTTTTTGATTTTAATTTCCCTAAGCTATAGGACCATAAGTGGCAGTGCCCTAGGCTCTGTTGCTTTGTTTTTTAGATGTTTCAGGAAACACCATACACTTCTCCGGAGTGTCTGTTGGCAATTTACATCCCGCCCATCAGCATAACAAGGCTCCCAGTTCTCCATGGCCTGTCCTACCTTTCTGGATTTTACACATTTTTCAGATGGCCCTTTTGACCGGGGGAAGTGAGACTTCATTGTAGTGCAGATTTCCTTTGCAAGCTTGCTTGGTTGGCCAAAAAGGGCGTATGCGTTTTTTCCTGAATATATTCAGGAAAAAACGCATACGCCCTTTTTGGCCAAGTGCATCATTGTGGACGTTCTGCCTCTTTTCCTATGCTTTCAATGCAATTCCAGTCTACCTCCTGAAATCGGTTTCCTGCAATTCTGCCCCGCTTTCAAGTCCTCTTGGCAGCCTTACTTCAGTGTATTTTTGGACGATAGCTGTCATTTATAACTCTGCAGGTTTGTGAATTACAGTGCCCCTGAGCCCCTTTTCTACAACTCGCTTTCTTTTGAGCTGGCCGCAACACCGCAGGATGGCTTCAGGCCCTAATCTGGTTCCGGTACGGCACGCTGAGCCTTTGGTTATTTCCTCTTCCTGGTGGGAAATGAGAGTTAAATTTGCCCGTCCAGACACCTCCAGCTAGCCTCTCATTGGTTCTCGCTATTCCTGTTCATCTTCCGCAGAAATTGCAAACTGGGCCAAACAGGAGGTTAAAGGGACTGACTCTCCAAGTCGGGAGAGTGTTAGTAAAGCGTCTGGATTGTTGCACCCGAGTACCAGGGTATGAAAACTGACATATTTGAACACGTCTCCCGATCACATGGTTGATCATACTCTAGGTTCCACATGCATGTTTTAGCTGAAGGAAGAATACCTTAAACCTGGGTAGTTGAAACCCGTGGAATGGGTACCATGCAATATGACTTCAAAGGGTCTTCATTTGCTCACCGAACCTCTGCAATCCTATCACTGCTGCGTTTATGCCCCTGTACACATGCTTGATTCTCTTTCGGAGACATAGCAATCCATAGGTTTTAAGATACTTACTAGTCAGGTACATTCTTAGGCATTTAATATGCGGTGTTGAGTCCATTTCGTTGAGCAAGGAGTAGCTCTTGTCTATTCCATATTTGACTTAAGGAACTTTATCTGTGCTCATTTCAATCTCTGGTTTTATGCAGCACCCCAACTCACCTTTACCCTTAAGCAAGCATAAGATGGTTTTCTAAATTTGAGTCCCTGTTCTGTTCTGTAATTCAGTTCCTGTGTAGCCAAGTTTACATTCCGTGTATTACTGATATCTTATGATGTTTCTTTTTCTGTGTGACTTACTTCAGTTAGAATCATCATACCTGAATCCACTCATTGTGCTGCTAAGGGCCTGATGACACAGATTTCATTGCTGAGTGATTTTGCTTTGTAAGTAAATACCACAACTTCTTTATCCATTTTTCACTTTCTGCGATGTTGAACTTGTACTGTAAACGAGGTTCTTGTAAACAGAGCCGTTCCAAACTTTGGGGTGGCTGTGTCTTTTTGATTTTAATTTCCCTAAGCTATAGGACCATAAGTGGAAGTGCCCTAGGTTCTGTTGCTTTGTTTTTTAGATGTTTCAGGAAACACCATACACTTCTCCCGAGTGGTTGTTGGCAATTTACATCCCGCCCATCAGCATAACAAGGCTCCCAGTTCTCCATGGCCTGTCCTGCCTTTCTGGATTTTACACTTTTTTCAGATGGCCCTTTTGACCGGGGGGAAGTGAGACTTCATTGTAGTGCAGATTTCCTTTGCAAGCTTGCTTGGTTGGCCAAAAAGGGCGTATGCGTTTTTTCCTGAATATATTCAGGAAAAAACGCATACGCCCTTTTTGGCCAAGTGCATCATTGTGGACGTTCTGCCTCTTTTCCTATGCTTTCAATGCAATTCCAGTCTACCTCCTGAAATCGGTTTCCTGCAATTCTGCCCCGCTTTCAAGTCCTCTTGGCAGCCTTACTTCAGTCTATTTTTGGACGATAGCTGTCATTTATAACTCTGCAGGTT
The DNA here is from genome assembly GCF_949987515.2 of Delphinus delphis. NCBI lineage: Eukaryota > Metazoa > Chordata > Mammalia > Artiodactyla > Delphinidae > Delphinus > Delphinus delphis. The sequence goes on from NW_027192695.1 coordinate 758,810, forward strand.
TGTGAATTACAGTGCCCCTGAGCTCCTTTCTTCAACTCGCTTTCTTTTGAGCTGGCCGCAACACCGCAGGATGGCTTCAGGCCCTAATCTGGTTCCGGTACGGCACACTGAGCCCTTGGTTATTTCCTCTTCCTGGTGGGAAATGAGAGCTAAATTTGCCCGTCCAGACACCTCCAGCTAGCCTCTCATTGGTTCTCGCTATTCCTGTTCATCTTCCGCAGAAATTGCAAACTGTGCCAAACAGGAGGTTAAAGGCGCTGACTCTCCAAGTGGGGAGAGTGTTAGTAAAGCGTCTGGAATGTTGCACCCGAGTACCAGGGGAGGAAAACTGAGACATATTTGAACACGTCTCCCGTTCACATGGTTGATCATACTTGGGTTCCACATGCATGTTTTAGCTGAAGGAAGAATACCTTAAACCTGGAGAGTTAAGACCCGTGTAATGGGTACCATGCAATATGACTTCAAAGGGTCTTCATTTGCTCACCGAACCTCTCCAATCCTATCACTGCTGCGTTTATGCCCCTGTACACATGCTTGATTCTCTTTCGGAGACTTAGCAATCCATAGGTTTTAAGATACTTACTAGTCAGGTACATTCTTAGGCATTTAATATGCGGTGTTGAGTCCATTTCGTTGAGCAAGGAGTAGCTCTTGTCTATTCTATATTTGACTTAAGGAACTTTATCTGTGCTCATTTCAATCTCTGGTTTTATGCAGCACCCCAACTCACCTTTACCCTTAAGCAAGCATAAGTTGGTTTTCTAAATTTGAGACCCTGTTCTGTTCTGTAATTCAGTTCCTGTGTAGCCAAGTTTACATTCCGTGTATTAGGGATATCTTATGATGTTTCTTTTTCTGTGTGACTTACTTCAGTTAGAATCATCATACCTGAATCCACTCATTGTGCTGCTAAGGGCCTGATGACACAGATTTCATTGCTGAGTGATATTGCTTTGTAAGTAAATACCACAACTTCTTTATCCATTTTTCACTTTCTGCGATGTTGAACTTGTACTGTAAACGAGGTTCTTGTAAACAGAGCTGTTCCAAACTTTGGGGTGGCTGTGTCTTTTTGATTTTAATTTCCCTAAGCTATAGGACCATAAGTGGAAGTGCCCTAGGTTCTGTTGCTTTGTTTTTTACATGTTTCAGGAAACACCATACACTTTTCCCGAGTGGTTGTTGGCAATTTACATCCCGCCCATCAGCATAACAAGGCTCCCAGTTCTCCATGGCCTGTCTTGTCTTTCTGGATTTTACACTTTTTTCAGATATCCCTTTTGACCGGGGGGAAGTGAGACTTCATTGTAGTGCAGATTTCCTTTGCAAGCTTGCTTGGTTGGCCAAAAAGGGCGTATGCGTTTTTTCCTGAATATATTCAGGAAAAAACGCATACGCCCTTTTTGGCCAAGTGCATCATTGTGGACGTTCTGCCTCTTTTCCTATGCTTTCAATGCAATTCCAGTCTACCTCCTGAAATCGGTTTCCTGCAATTCTGCCCCGCTTTCAAGTCCTCTTGGCAGCCTTACTTCAGTGTATTTTTGGACGATAGCTGTCATTTATAACTCTGCAGGTTTGTGAATTACAGTGCCCCTGAGCTCCTTTCTTCAACTCGCTTTCTTGTGACCTGGCCGCAACACCGCAGGATGGCTTCAGGCCCTAATCTGGTTCTGGCACGGCACGCTGAGCCTTTGGTTAATTCCTCTTCCTGGTGGGAAATGAGAGTTAAATTTGCCCGTCCAGACACCTCCAGCTAGCCTCTCATTGGTTCTCGCTATTCCTGTTCATCTTCCGCAGAAATTGCAAACTGGGCCAAACAGGAGGTTAAAGGGACTGACTCTCCAAGTCAGGAGAGTGTTAGTAAAGCGTCTGGAATGTTGCACCCGAGTACCAGGGGAGGAAAACTGAGACATATTTGAACACGTCTCCCGATCACATGGTTGATCATACTCTAGGTTCCACATGCATGTTTTAGCTGAAGGAAGAATACCTTAAACCTGGAGAGTTGAGACCCGTGTAATGCGTACCATGCAAGATGACTTCAAAGGGTCTTCATTTGCTCACCGAACCTCTCCAATCCTATCACTGCTGCGTTTATGCCCCTGTACACATGCTTGATTCTCTTTCGGAGACATAGCAATCCATAGGTTTTCCGATACTTACTAGTCAGGTACATTCTTAGGCGTTTAATATGCGGTGTTGAGTCCATTTCGTTGAGCAAGGAGTAGCTCTGGTCTATTCCATATTTGACTTAAGGAACTTTATCTGTGCTCATTTCAATCTCTGGTTTTATGCAGCACCCCAACTCACCTTTACCCTTAAGCAAGCATAAGTTGGTTTTCTAAATTTGAGACCCTGTTCTGTTCTGTAATTCAGTTCCTGTGTAGCCAAGTTTACATTCCGTGTATTAGGGATATCTTATGATGTTTCTTTTTCTGTGTGTCTTATTTCAGTTAGAATCATCATACCTGCATCTACTCATTGTGCTGCTAAGGGCCTGATGACACAGATTTCATTGCTGAGTGATACTGCTTTGTAAGTAAATACCACAAGTTCTTTATCCATTTTTCACTTTCTGCGATGTTGAACTTGTACTGTAAACGAGGTTCTTGTAAACAGAGGCGTCCCAAACTTTGGGGTGGCTGTGTCTTTTTGATTTTAATTTCCCTAAGCTATAGGACCATAAGTGGCAGTGCCCTAGGCTCCGTTGCTTTGTTTTTTAGATGTTTCAGGAAACACCATACACTTCTCCCGAGTGGTTGTTGGCAATTTACATCCCGCCCATCAGCATAACAAGGCTCCCAGTTCTCCATGGCCTGTCCTGCCTTTCTGGATTTTACACTTTTTTCAGATATCCCTTTTGACCGGGGGGAAGTGAGACTTCATTGTAGTGCAGATTTCCTTTGCAAGCTTGCTTGGTTGGCCAAAAAGGGCGTATGCGTTTTTTCCTGAATATATTCAGGAAAAAACGCATACGCCCTTTTTGGCCAAATGCATCATTGTGGACGTTCTGCCTCTTTTCCTATGCTTTCAATGCAATTCCAGTCTACCTCCTGAAATCGGTTTCCTGCAATTCTGCCCCGCTTTCAAGTCCTCTTGGCAGCCTTACTTCAGTCTATTTTTGGACGATAGCTGTCATTTATAACTCTGCAGGTTTGTGAATTACAGTGCCCCTGAGCTCCTTTCTTCAACTCGCTTTCTTGTGACCTGGCCGCAACACCGCAGGATGGCTTCAGGCCCTAATCTGGTTCCGGTACGGCATGCTGAGCCTTTGGTTATTTCCTCTTCCTGGTGGGAAATGAGAGTTAAATTTGCCCGTCCAGACACCTCCAGCTAGTCTCTCATTGGTTCTCGCTATTCCTGTTCATCTTCCGCAGAAATTGCAAACTGGGCCAAACAGGAGGTTAAAGGCGCTGACTCTCCAAGTGGGGAGAGTGTTAGTAAAGCGTCTGGAATGTTGCACCCGAGTACCAGGGGAGGAAAACTGAGACATATTTGAACACGTCTCCCGATCACATGGTTGATCATACTCTAGGTTCCACATGCATGTTTTAGCTGAAGGAAGAATACCTTAAACCTGGGTAGTTGAAACCCGTGGAATGGGTACCATGCAATATGACTTCAAAGGGTCTTCATTTGCTCACCGAACCTCTGCAATCCTATCACTGCTGCGTTTATGCCCCTGTACACATGCTTGATTCTCTTTCGGAGACATAGCAATCCATAGGTTTTAAGATACTTACTAGTCAGGTACATTCTTACGCGTTTAATATGCGGTGTTGAGTCCATTTCGTTGAGCAAGGAGTAGCTCTTGTCTATTCCATATTTGACTTAAGGAACTTTATCTGTGCTCATTTCAATCTCTGGTTTTATGCAGCACCCCAACTCACCTTTACACTTAAGCAAGCATAAGTTGGTTTTCTAAATTTGAGACACTGTTCTGTTCTGTAATTCAGTTCCTGTGTAGCCAAGTTTACATTCCGTGTATTAGTGATATCTTATGATGTTTCTTTTTCTGTGTGACTTACTTCAGTTAGAATCATCATACCTGAATCCACTCATTGTGCTGCTAAGGGCCTGATGACACAGATTTCATTGCTGAGTGATATTGCTTTGTAAGTAAATACCACAAGTTCTTTCTCCATTTTTCACTTTCTGCGATGTTGAACTTGTACTGTAAACGAGGTTCTTGTAAACAGAGCCGTTCCAAACTTTGGGGTGGCTGTGTCTTTTTGATTTTAATTTCCCTAAGCTATAGGACCATAAGTGGAAGGGCCCTAGGTTCTGTTGCTTTGTTTTTTAGATGTTTCAGGAAACACCATATACTTCTCCCGAGTGGTTGTTGGCAATTTACATCCCGCCCATCAGCATAACAAGGCTCCCAGTTCTCCATGGCCTGTCCTGCCTTTCTGGATTTTACACTTTTTTCAGATGGCCCTTTTGACCGGGGGGAAGTGAGACTTCATTGTAGTGCAGATTTCCTTTGCAAGCTTGCTTGGTTGGCCAAAAAGGGCGTATGCGTTTTTTCCTGAATATATTCAGGAAAAAACGCATACGCGCTTTTTGGCCAAGGGCATCATTGTGGACGTTCTGCCTCTTTTCCTATGCTTTCAATGCAATTCCAGTCTACCTCCTGAAATCGGTTTCCTGCAATTCTGCCCCGCTTTCAAGTCCTCTTGGCAGCCTTACTTCAGTCTATTTTTGGACGATAGCTGTCATTTATAACTCTGCAGGTTTGTGAATTACAGTGCCCCTGAGCTCCTTTCTTCAACTTGCTTTCTTGTGACATGGCCGCAACACCGCAGGATGGCTTCAGGCCCTAATCTGGTTCCGGCACGGCACGCTGAGCCTTTGGTTATTTCCTCTTCCTGGTGGGAAATGAGAGTTAAATTTCCCCGTCCAGACACCTCCAGCTAGTCTCTCATTGGTTCTCGCTATTCCTGTTCATCTTCCGCAGAAATTGCAAACTGGGCCAAACAGGAGGTTAAAGGCGCTGACTCTCCAAGTGGGGAGAGTGTTAGTAAAGCGTCTGGAATGTTGCACCCGAGTACCAGGGGAGGAAAACTGAGACATATTTGAACACGTCTCCCGTTCACATGGTTGATCATACTTGGGTTCCACATGCATGTTTTAGCTGAAGGAAGAATACCTTAAACCTGGAGAGTTAAGACCCGTGAAATGGGTACCATGCAATATGACTTCAAAGGGTCTTCATTTGCTCACCGAACCTCTCCAATCCTATCACTGCTGTGTTTATGCCCCTGTACACATGCTTGATTCTCTTTCGGAGACATAACAATCCATAGGTTTTAAGATACTTACTAGTCAGGTACATTCTTAGGCGTTTAATATGCGGTGTTGAGTCCATTTCGTTGAGCAAGGAGTAGCTCTTGTCTATTCCATATTTGACTTAAGGAACTTTATCTGTGCTCATTTCAATCTCTGGTTTTATGCAGCACCCCAACTCACCTTTACCCTTAAGCAAGCATAAGTTGGTTTTCTAAATTTGAGACCCTGTTCTGTTCTGTAATTCAGTTCCTGTGTAGCCAAGTTTACATTCCGTGTATTACTGATATCTTATGATGTTTCTTTTTCTGTGTGACTTACTTCAGTTAGAATCATCATACCTGAATCCACTCATTGTGCTGCTACGGGCCTGATGACACAGATTTCATTGCTGAGTGATATTGCTTTGTAAGTAAATACCACAACTTCTTTATCCATTTTTCACTTTCTGCGATGTTGAACTTGTACTGTAAACGAGGTTCTTGTAAACAGAGCCGTTCCAAACTTTGGGGTGGCTGTGTCTTTTTGATTTTAATTTCCCTAAGCTATAGGACCATAAGTGGAAGTGCCCTAGGTTCTGTTGCTTTGTTTTTTAGATGTTTCAGGAAACACCATACACTTCTCCCGAGTGGTTGTTGGCAATTTACATCCCGCCCATCAGCATAACAAGGCTCCCAGTTCTCCATGGCCTGTCCTGCCTTTCTGGATTTTACACTTTTTTCAGATGGCCCTTTTGACTGGGGGGAAGTGAGACTTCATTGTAGTGCAGATTTCCTTTGCAAGCTTGCTTGGTTGGCCAAAAAGGGCGTATGCGTTTTTTCCTGAATATATTCAGGAAAAAACGCATACGCCCTTTTTGGCCAAGTGCATCATTGTGGACGTTCTGCCTCTTTTCCTATGCTTTCAATGCAATTCCAGTCTACCTCCTGAAATCGGTTTCCTGCAATTCTGCCCCGCTTTCAAGTCCTCTTGGCAGCCTTACTTCAGTCTATTTTTGGACGATAGCTGTCATTTATAAGTCTGCAGGTTTGTGAATTACAGTGCCCCTGAGCTCCTTTCTTCAACTCGCTTTCTTTTGAGCTGGCCGCAACACCGCAGGATGGCTTCAGGCCCTAATCTGGTTCCGGCACGGCATGCTGAGCCTTTGGTTAATTCCTCTTCCTGGTGGGAAATGAGAGTTAAATTTGCCCGTCCAGACACCTCCAGCTAGCCTCTCATTGGTTCTCGCTATTCCTGTTCATCTTCCGCAGAAATTGCAAACTGGGCCAAACAGGAGGTTAAAGGGACTGACTCTCCAAGTGGGGAGAGTGTTAGTAAAGCGTCTGGAATGTTGCACCCGAGTACCAGGGGAGGAAAACTGAGACATATTTGAACACGTCTCCCGATCACATGGTTGATCATACTCTAGGTTCCACATGCATGTTTTAGCTGAAGGAAGAATACCTTAAACCTGGGTAGTTGAAACCCGTGGAATGGGTACCATGCAATATGACTTCAAAGGGTCTTCATTTGCTCACCGAACCTCTCCAATCCTATCACTGCTGTGTTTATGCCCCTGTACACATGCTTGATTCTCTTTCGGAGACATAGCAATCCATAGGTTTTAAGATACTTACTAGTCAGGTACATTCTTAGGCGTTTAATATGCGGTGTTGAGTCCATTTCGTTGAGCAAGGAGTAGCTCTTGTCTATTCCATATTTGACTTAAGGAACTTTATCTGTGCTCATTTCAATCTCTGGTTTTATGCAGCACCCCAACTCACCTTTACCCTTAAGCAAGCATAAGTTGGTTTTCTAAATTTGAGACCCTGTTCTGTTCTGGAATTCAGTTCCTGTGTAGCCAAGTTTACATTCCGTGTATTACTGATATCTTATGATGTTTCTTTTTCTGTGTGACTTACTTCAGTTAGAATCATCATACCTGAATCCACTCATTGTGCTGCTACGGGCCTGATGACACAGATTTCATTGCTGAGTGATACTGCATTATACGTAAGTACCACAAGTTCTTTATCCATTTTTCACTTTCTGCGATGTTGAACTTGTACTGTAAACGAGGTTCTTGTAAACAGAGCCGTTCCAAACTTTGGGGTGGCTGTGTCTTTTTGATTTTAATTTCCCTAAGCTATAGGACCATAAGTGGAAGTGCCCTAGGTTCTGTTGCTTTGTTTTTTAGATGTTTCAGGAAACACCATACACTTCTCCCCAGTGGTTGTTCGCAATTTACATCCCGCCCATCAGCATAACAAGGCTCCCAGTTCTCCATGGCCTGTCCTGCCTTTCTGGATTTTACACTTTTTTCAGATGGCCCTTTTGACCGGGGGGAAGTGAGACTTCATTGTAGTGCAGATTTCCTTTGCAAGCTTGCTTGGTTGGCCAAAAAGGGCGTATGCGTTTTTTCCTGAATATATTCAGGAAAAAACGCATACGCCCTTTTTGGCCAAGTGCATCATTGTGGACGTTCTGCCTCTTTTCCTATGCTTTCAATGCAATTCCAGTCTACCTCCTGAAATCGGTTTCCTGCAATTCTGCCCCGCTTTCAAGTCCTCTTGGCAGCCTTACTTCAGTCTATTTTTGGACGATAGCTGTCATTTATAACTCTGCAGGTTTGTGCATTACAGTGCCCGTGAGCTCCTTTCTTCAACTTGCTTTCTTGTGACCTGGCCGCAACACCGCAGGATGGCTTCAGGCCCTAATCTGGTTCCGGCACGGCACGCTGAGCCTTTGGTTATTTCCTTTTCCTGGTGGGAAATGAGAGTTAAATTTGCCCGTCCAGACACCTCCAGCTAGTCTCTCATTGGTTCTCGCTATTCCTGTTCATCTTCCGCAGAAATTGCAAACTGGGCTAAACAGGAGGTTAAAGGCGCTGACTCTCCAAGTGGGGAGAGTGTTAGTAAAGCGTCTGGAATGTTGCACCCGAGTACCAGGGGAGGAAAACTGAGACATATTTGAACACGTCTCCCGTACACATGGATGATCATACTTGGGTTCCACATGCATGTTTTAGCTGAAGGAAGAATACCTTAAACCTGGGTAGTTGAAACCCGTGGAATGGGTACCATGCAACATGACTTCAAAGGGTCTTCATTTGCTCACCGAACCTCTCCAATCCTATCACTGCTGCGTTTATGCCCCTGTACACATGCTTGATTCTCTTTCGGAGACATAGCAATCCATAGGTTTTTAAGATACTTACTAGTCAGGTACATTCTTAGGCGTTTAATATGCGGTGTTGAGTCCATTTCGTTGAGCAAGGAGTAGCTCTTGTCTATTCCATATTTGACTTAAGGAACTTTATCTGTGCTCATTTCAATCTCTGGTTTTATGCAGCACCCCAACTCACCTTTACCCTTAAGCAAGCATAAGTTGGTTTTCTAAATTTGAGACCCTGTTCTGTTCTGTAATTCAGTTCCTGTGTAGCCAAGTTTACATTCCGTGTATTACTGATATCTTATGATGTTTCTTTTTCTGTGTGACTTATTTCAGTTAGAATCATCATACCTGAATCCACTCATTGTGCTGCTAAGGGCCTGATGACACAGATTTCATTGCTGAGTGATATTGCTTTGTAAGTAAATACCACAACTTCTTTATCCATTTTTCACTTTCTGCGATGTTGAACTTGTACTGTAAACGAGGTTCTTGTAAACAGAGCCGTTCCAAACTTTGGGGTGGCTGTGTCTTTTTGATTTTAATTTCCCTAAGCTATAGGACCATAAGTGGAAGTGCCCTAGGTTCTGTTGCTTTGTTTTTTAGATGTTTCAGGAAACACCATACACTTCTCCCGAGTGGTTGTTGGCAATTTACATCCCGCCCATCAGCATAACAAGGCTCCCAGTTCTCCATGGCCTGTCCTGCCTTTCTGGATTTTACACTTTTTTCAGATGGCCCTTTTGACCGGGGGGAAGTGAGACTTCATTGTAGTGCAGATTTCCTTTGCAAGCTTGCTTGGTTGGCCAAAAAGGGCGTATGCGTTTTTTCCTGAATATATTCAGGAAAAAACGCATACGCCCTTTTTGGCCAAGTGCATCATTGTGGACGTTCTGCCTCTTTTCCTATGCTTTCAATGCAATTCCAGTCTACCTCCTGAAATCGGTTTCCTGCAATTCTGCCCCGCTTTCAAGTCCTCTTGGCAGCCTTACTTCAGTCTATTTTTGGACGATAGCTGTCATTTATAAGTCTGCAGTTTTGTGAATTACAGTGCCCCTGAGCTCCTTTCTTCAACTCGCTTTCTTTTGAGCTGGCCGCAACACCGCAGGATGTCTTCAGGCCCTAATCTGGTTCCGGCACGGCACGCTGAGCCTTTGGTTAATTCCTCTTCCTGGTGGGAAATGAGAGTTAAATTTGCCCGTCCAGACACCTCCAGCTAGCCTCTCATTGGTTCTCGCTATTCCTGTTCATCTTCCGCAGAAATTGCAAACTGGGCCAAACAGGAGGTTAAAGGGACTGACTCTCCAAGTGGGGAGAGTGATAGTAAAGCGTCTGGAATGTTGCACCCGAGTACCAGGGGAGGAAAACTGAGACATATTTGAACACGTCTCCCGATCACATGGTTGATCATACTCTAGGTTCCACATGCATGTTTTAGCTGAAGGAAGAATACCTTAAACCTGGGTAGTTGAAACCCGTGGAATGGGTACCATGCAATATGACTTCAAAGGGTCTTCATTTGCTCACCGAACCTCTCCAATCCTATCACTGCTGCGTTTATGCCCCTGTACACATGCTTGATTCTCTTTCGGAGACATAGCAATCCATAGGTTTTAAGATACTTACTAGTCAGGTACATTCTTACGCGTTTAATATGCGGTGTTGAGTCCATTTCGTTGAGCAAGGAGTAGCTCTTGTCTATTCCATATTTGGCTTTAGGAACTTTATCTGTGCTCATTTAAATCTCTGGTTTTATGCAGCAACCCAACTCACCTTTCCCCTTAAGCAAGCGTAAGTTGGTTTTCTAAATTTGAGACCCTGTTCTGTTTTGGAATTCAGTTCCTGTGTAGCCACGTTTACATTCCGTGTATTAGTGATATCTTATGATGTTTCTTTTTCTGTGTGACTTATTTCAGTTAGAATCATCGTACCTGAATCTACTCATTATGCTGCTACGGGCCTGATGACATAGATTTCATTGCTGAGTGATACTGCATTGTACGTAAGTACCACAAGTTCTTTATCCATTTTTCACTTTCTGCGATGTTGAACTTGTACTGTAAACGAGGTTCTTGTAAACAGAGCCATTCCAAACTTTGGGGTGGCTGTGTCTTTTTTATTTTAATTTCCCTAAGCTATAGGACCATAAGTGGAAGTGCCCTAGGTTCTGTTGCTTTGTTTTTTAGATGTTTCAGGAAACACCGTACACTTCTCCCAAGTGTCTGTTGGCAATTTACATCCCGCCCATCAGCATAACAAGGCTCCCAGTTCTCAATTGCCTGTTGCCTTTCTGGATTTTACACTTTTTTCAGATGGCCCTTTTGACCGGGGGGAAGTGAGACTTCATTGTAGTGCAGATTTCTTTGCAAGCTTGCTTGGTTGGCCAAAAAGGGCGTATGCGTTTTTTCCTGAATATATTCAGGAAAAAACGCATACGCCCTTTTTGGCCAAGTGCATCATTGTGGACGTTCTGCCTCTTTTCCTATGCTTTCAATGCAATTCCAGTCTACCTCCTGAAATCGGTTTCCTGCAATTCTGCCCCGCTTTCAAGTCCTCTTGGCAGCCTTACTTCAGTCTATTTTTGGACGATAGCTGTCATTTATAACTCTGCAGGTTTGTGAATTACAGTGCCCCTGAGCTCCTTTCTTCAACTCGCTTTCTTTTGAGCTGGCCGCAACACCGCAGGATGTCTTCAGGCCCTAATCTGGTTCCGGCACGGCACGCTGTGCCTTTGGTTAATTCCTCTTCCTGGTGGGAAATGAGAGTTAAATTTGCCCGTCCAGACACCTCCAGCTAGCCTCTCATTGGTTCTCGCTATTCCTGTTCATCTTCCGCAGAAATTGCAAACTGGGCCAAACAGGAGGTTAAAGGGACTGACTCTCCAAGTGGGGAGAGTGTTAGTAAAGCGTCTGGAATGTTGCACCCGAGTACCAGGGGAGGAAAACTGAGACATATTTGAACACGTCTCCCGATCACATGGTTGATCATACTCTAGGTTCCACATGCATGTTTTAGCTGAAGGAAGAATACCTTAAACCTGGGTAGTTGAAACCCGTGGAATGGGTACCATGCAATATGACTTCAAAGGGTCTTCATTTGCTCACCGAACCTCTCCAATCCTATCACTGCTGCGTTTATGCCCCTGTACACATGCTTGATTCTCTTTCGGAGACATAGCAATCCATAGGTTTTAAGATACTTACTAGTCAGGTACATTCTTAGGCGTTTAATATGCGGTGTTGAGTCCATTTCGTTGAGCAAGGAGTAGCTCTTGTCTATTCCATATTTGGCTTAAGGAACTTTATCTGTGCTCATTTCAATCTCTGGTTTTATGCAGCAACCCAACTCACCTTTCCCCTTAAGCAAGCATAAGTTGGTTTTCTAAATTTGAGACCCTGTTCTGTTTTGGAATTCAGTTCCTGTGTAGCCAAGTTTACATTCCGTGTATTAGTGATATCTTATGATGTTTCTTTTTCTGTGTGACTTATTTCAGTTAGAATCATCGTACCTGAATCTACTCATTATGCTGCTACGGGCCTGATGACATAGATTTCATTGCTGAGTGATACTGCATTGTACGTAAGTACCACAAGTTCTTTATCCATTTTTCACTTTCTGCGATGTTGAACTTGTACTGTAAACGAGGTTCTTGTAAACAGAGCCGTTCCAAACTTTGGGGTGGCTGTGTCTTTTTTATTTTAATTTCCCTAAGCTATAGGACCATAAGTGGAAGTGCCCTAGGCTCTGTTGCTTTGTTTTTTAGATGTTTCAGGAAACACCATACACTTCTCCCGAGTGGTTGTTGGCAATTTACATCCCGCCCATCAGCATAACAAGGCTCCCAGTTCTCCATGGCCTGTCCTGCCTTTCTGGATTTTACACTTTTTTCAAATGGCCCTTTTGACCGGGGGGAAGTGAGACTTCATTGTAGTGCAGATTTCCTTTGCAAGCTTGCTTGGTTGGCCAAAAAGGGCGTATGCGTTTTTTCCTGAATATATTCAGGAAAAAACGCATACGCCCTTTTTGGCCAAGTGCATCATTGTGGACGTTCTGCCTCTTTTCCTATGCTTTCAATGCAATTCCAGTCTACCTCCTGAAATCGGTTTCCTGCAATTCTGCCCCGCTTTCAAGTCCTCTTGGCAGCCTTACTTCAGTCTATTTTTGGACGATAGCTGTCATTTATAACTCTGCAGGTTTGTGAATTACAGTGCCCCTGAGCTCCTTTCTTCAACTCGCTTTCTTTTGAGCTGGCCGCAACACCGCAGGATGTCTTCAGGCCCTAATCTGGTTCCGGCACGGCACGCTGAGCCTTTGGTTAATTCCTCTTCCTGGTGGGAAATGAGAGTTAAATTTGCCCGTCCAGACACCTCCAGCTAGCCTCTCATTGGTTCTCGCTATTCCTGTTCATCTTCCGCAGAAATTGCAAACTGGGCCAAACAGGAGGTTAAAGGGACTGACTCTCCAAGTGGGGAGAGTGTTAGTAAAGCATCTGGAATGTTGCACCCGAGTACCAGGGGAGGAAAACTGAGACATATTTGAACACGTCTCCCGATCACATGGTTGATCATACTCTAGGTTCCACATGCATGTTTTAGCTGAAGGAAGAATACCTTAAACCTGGGTAGTTGAAACCCGTGGAATGGGTACCATGCAATATGACTTCAAAGGGTCTTCATTGCTCACCGAACCTCTCCAATCCTATCACTGCTGCGTTTATGCCCCTGTACACATGCTTGATTCTCTTTCGGAGACATAGCAATCCATAGGTTTTAAGATACTTACTAGTCAGGTACATTCTTACGCGTTTAATATGCGGTGTTGAGTCCATTTCGTTGAGCAAGGAGTAGCTCTTGTCTATTCCATATTTGACTTAAGGAACTTTATCTGTGCTCATTTCAATCTCTGGTTTTATGCAGCACCCCAACTCACCTTTACACTTAAGCAAGCATAAGTTGGTTTTCTAAATTTGAGACCCTGTTCTGTTTTGGAATTCAGTTCCTGTGTAGCCAAGTTTACATTCCGTGTATTAGTGATATCTTATGATGTTTCTTTTTCTGTGTGACTTATTTCAGTTAGAATCATCATACCTGAATCCACTCATTGTGCTGCTAAGGGCCTGATGACATAGATTTCATTGCTGAGTGATATTGCTTTGTAAGTAAATACCACAACTTCTTTATCCATTTTTCACTTTCTGCGATGTTGAACTTGTACTGTAAACGAGGTTCTTGTAAACAGAGCCGTTCCAAACTTTGGGGTGGCTGTGTCTTTTTGATTTTAATTTCCCTAAGCTATAGGACCATAAGTGGAAGGGCCCTAGGTTCTGTTGCTTTGTTTTTTAGATGTTTCAGGAAACACCATATACTTCTCCCGAGTGTCTGTTGGCAATTTACATCCCGCCCATCAGATTAACAAGGCTCCCAGTTCTCCATGGCCTGTCCTGCCTTTCTGGATTTTACACTTTTTTCAGATGGCCCTTTTGACCGGGGGGAAGTGAGACTTCATTGTAGTGCAGATTTCCTTTGCAAGCTTGCTTGGTTGGCCAAAAAGGGCGTATGCGTTTTTTCCTGAATATATTCAGGAAAAAACGCATACGCCCTTTTTGGCCAAGGGCATCATTGTGGACGTTCTGCCTCTTTTCCTATGCTTTCAATGCAATTCCAGTCTACCTCCTGAAATCGGTTTCCTGCAATTCTGCCCCGCTTTCAAGTCCTCTTGGCAGCCTTACTTCAGTCTATTTTTGGACGATAGCTGTCATTTATAACTCTGCAGGTTTGTGAATTACAGTGCCCCTGAGCTCCTTTCTTCAACTTGCTTTCTTGTGACATGGCCGCAACACCGCAGGATGGCTTCAGGCCCTAATCTGGTTCCGGCACGGCACGCTGAGCCTTTGGTTATTTCCTCTTCCTGGTGGGAAATGAGAGTTAAATTTCCCCGTCCAGACACCTCCAGCTAGTCTCTCATTGGTTCTCGCTATTCCTGTTCATCTTCCGCAGAAATTGCAAACTGGGCCAAACAGGAGGTTAAAGGCGCTGACTCTCCAAGTGGGGAGACTGTTAGTAAAGCGTCTGGAATGTTGCACCCGAGTACCAGGGGAGGAAAACTGAGACATATTTGAACACGTCTCCCGTTCACATGGTTGATCATACTTGGGTTCCACATGCATGTTTTAGCTGAAGGAAGAATACCTAAAACCTGGGTAGTTGAAACCCGTGGAATGGGTACCATGCAATATGACTTCAAAGGGTCTTCATTTGCTCACCGAACCTCTCCAATCCTATCACTGCTGCGTTTATGCCCCTGTACACATGCTTGATTCTCTTTCGGAGACATAGCAATCCATAGGTTTTTAAGATACTTACTAGTCAGGTACATTCTTAGGCGTTTAATATGCGGTGTTGAGTCCATTTCGTTGAGCAAGGAGTAGCTCTTGTCTATTCCATATTTGACTTAAGGAACTTTATCTGTGCTCATTTCAATCTCTGGTTTTATGCAGCACCCCAACTCACCTTTACCCTTAAGCAAGCATAAGTTGGTTTTCTAAATTTGAGACCCTGTTCTGTTCTGTAATTCAGTTCCTGTGTAGCCAAGTTTACATTCCGTGTATTACTGATATCTTATGATGTTTCTTTTTCTGTGTGACTTATTTCAGTTAGAATCATCATACCTGAATCCACTCATTGTGCTGCTAAGGGCCTGATGACACAGATTTCATTGCTCAGTGATATTGCTTTGTAAGTAAATACCACAACTTCTTTATCCATTTTTCACTTTCTGCGATGTTGAACTTGTACTGTAAACGAGGTTCTTGTAAACAGAGCCGTTCCAAACTTTGGGGTGGCTGTGTCTTTTTGATTTTAATTTCCCTAAGCTATAGGACCATAAGTGGAAGTGCCCTAGGTTCTGTTGCTTTGTTTTTTACATGTTTCAGGAAACACCATACACTTCTCCCGAGTGGTTGTTGGCAATTTACATCCCGCCCATCAGCATAACAAGGCTCCCAGTTCTCCATGGCCTGTCCTGCCTTTCTGGATTTTACACTTTTTTCAGATGGCCCTTTTGACCGGGGGGAAGTGAGACTTCATTGTAGTGCAGATTTCCTTTGCAAGCTTGCTTGGTTGTCCAAAAAGGGCGTATGCGTTTTTTCCTGAATATATTCAGGAAAAAACGCATACGCCCTTTTTGGCCAAGTGCATCATTGTGGACGTTCTGCCTCTTTTCCTATGCTTTCAATGCAATTCCAGTCTACCTCCTGAAATCGGTTTCCTGCAATTCTG
Organism: Delphinus delphis; assembly: GCF_949987515.2. Lineage (NCBI taxonomy): Eukaryota > Metazoa > Chordata > Mammalia > Artiodactyla > Delphinidae > Delphinus > Delphinus delphis. The sequence continues at coordinate 774,526 of NW_027192695.1, forward strand.
CCCCGCTTTCAAGTCCTCTTGGCAGCCTTACTTCAGTCTATTTTTGGACGATAGCTGTCATTTATAACTCTGCAGGTTTGTGAATTACAGTGCCCCTGAGCTCCTTTCTTCAACTCGCTTTCTTTTGAGCTGGCCGCAACACCGCAGGATGGCTTCAGGATCTAATCTGGTTCCGGTACGGCACACTGAGCCTTTGGTTATTTCCTCTTCCTGGTGGGAAATGAGAGTTAAATTTGCCCGTCCAGACACCTCCAGCTAGCCTCTCATTGGTTCTCGCTATTCCTGTTCATCTTCCGCAGAAATTGCAAACTGGGCCAAACAGGAGGTTAAAGGCGCTGACTCTCCAAGTGGGGAGAGTGTTAGTAAAGCGTCTGGAATGTTGCACCCGAGTACCAGGGGAGGAAAACTGAGACATATTTGAACACGTCTCCCGATCACATGGTTGATCATACTCTAGGTTCCACATGCATGTTTTAGCTGAAGGAAGAATACCTTAAACCTGGGTAGTTGAAACCCGTGGAATGGGTACCATGCAATATGACTTCAAAGGGTCTTCATTTGCTCACCGAACCTCTCCAATCCTATCACTGCTGCGTTTATGCCCCTGTACACATGCTTGATTCTCTTTCGGAGACATAGCAATCCATAGGTTTTAAGATACTTACTAGTCAGGTACATTCTTAGGCGTTTAATATGCGGTGTTGAGTCCATTTCGTTGAGCAAGGAGTAGCTCTTGTCTATTCCATATTTGACTTAAGGAACTTTATCTGTGCTCATTTCAATCTCTGGTTTTATGCAGCACCCCAACTCACCTTTACCCTTAAGCAAGCATAAGTTGGTTTTCTAAATTTGAGACCCTGTTCTGTTTTGGAATTCAGTTCCTGTGTAGCCAAGTTTACATTCCGTGTATTAGTGATATCTTATGATGTTTCTTTTTCTGTGTGACTTATTTCAGTTAGAATCATCATACCTGAATCCACTCATTGTGCTGCTAAGGGCCTGATGACATAGATTTCATTGCTGAGTGATATTGCTTTGTAAGTAAATACCACAACTTCTTTATCCATTTTTCACTTTCTGCGATGTTGAACTTGTACTGTAAACGAGGTTCTTGTAAACAGAGCCGTTCCAAACTTTGGGGTGGCTGTGTCTTTTTGATTTTAATTTCCCTAAGCTATAGGACCATAAGTGGAAGGGCCCTAGGTTCTGTTGCTTTGTTTTTTAGATGTTTCAGGAAACACCATATACTTCTCCCGAGTGGTTGTTGGCAATTTACATCCCGCCCATCAGCATAACAAGGCTCCCAGTTGTCCATGGCCTGTCCTGCCTTTCTGGATTTTACACTTTTTTCAGATGGCCCTTTTGACCGGGGGGAAGTGAGACTTCATTGTAGTGCAGATTTCCTTTGCAAGCTTGCTTGGTTGGCCAAAAAGGGCGTATGCGTTTTTTCCTGAATATATTCAGGAAAAAACGCATACGCCCTTTTTGGCCAAGGGCATCATTGTGGACGTTCTGCCTCTTTTCCTATGCTTTCAATGCAATTCCAGTCTACCTCCTGAAATCCGTTTCCTGCAATTCTGCCCCGCTTTCAAGTCCTCTTGGCAGCCTTACTTCAGTCTATTTTTGGACGATAGCTGTCATTTATAACTCTGCAGGTTTGTGAATTACAGTGCCCCTGAGCTCCTTTCTTCAACTTGCTTTCTTGTGACATGGCCGCAACACCGCAGGATGGCTTCAGGCCCTAATCTGGTTCCGGCACGGCACGCTGAGCCTTTGGTTATTTCCTCTTCCTGGTGGGAAATGAGAGTTAAATTTCCCCGTCCAGACACCTCCAGCTAGTCTCGCATTGGTTCTCGCTATTCCTGTTCATCTTCCGCAGAAATTGCAAACTGGGCCAAACAGGAGGTTAAAGGCGCTGACTCTCCAAGTGGGGAGAGTGTTAGTAAAGCGTCTGGAATGTTGCACCCGAGTACCAGGGGAGGAAAACTGAGACATATTTGAACACGTCTCCCGTTCACATGGTTGATCATACTTGGGTTCCACATGCATGTTTTAGCTGAAGGAAGAATACCTTAAACCTGGAGAGTTAAGACCCGTGGAATGGGTACCATGCAATATGACTTCAAAGGGTCTTCATTTGCTCACCGAACCTCTCCAATCCTATCACTGCTGCGTTTATGCCCCTGTACACATGCTTGATTCTCTTTCGGAGACATAGCAATCCATAGGTTTTAAGATACTTACTAGTCAGGTACATTCTTAGGCGTTTAATATGCGGTGTTGAGTCCATTTCGTTGAGCAAGGAGTAGCTCTTGTCTATTCCATATTTGGCTTAAGGAACTTTATCTGTGCTCATTTCAATCTCTGGTTTTATGCAGCACCCCAACTCACCTTTACACTTAAGCAAGCATAAGTTGGTTTTCTAAATTTGAGACCCTGTTCTGTTCTGTAATTCAGTTCCTGTGTAGCCAAGTTTACATTCCGTGTATTACTGATATCTTATGATGTTTCTTTTTCTGTGTGACTTACTTCAGTTAGAATCATCATACCTGAATCCACTCATTGTGCTGCTAAGGGCCTGATGACACAGATTTCATTGCTGAGTGATATTGCTTTGTAAGTAAATACCACAACTTCTTTATCCATTTTTCACTTTCTGCGATGTTGAACTTGTACTGTAAACGAGGTTCTTGTAAACAGAGCCGTTCCAAACTTTGGGGTGGCTGTGTCTTTTTGATTTTAATTTCCCTAAGCTATAGGACCATAAGTGGAAGTGCCCTAGGTTCTGTTGCTTTGTTTTTTAGATGTTTCAGGAAACACCATACACTTCTCCCGAGTGGTTGTTGGCAATTTACATCCCGCCCATCAGCATAAAAAGGCTCCCAGTTCTCCATGGCCTGTCCTGCCTTTCTGGATTTTACAGTTTTTTCAGATGTCCCTTTTGCCCGGGGGGAAGTGAGACTTCATTGTAGTGCAGATTTCCTTTGCAAGCTTGCTTGGTTGGCCAAAAAGGGCGTATGCGTTTTTTACTGAATATATTCAGGAAAAAACGCATACGCCCTTTTTGGCCAAGTGCATCATTGTGGACGTTCTGCCTCTTTTCCTATGCTTTCAATGCAATTCCAGTCTACCTCCTGAAATCGGTTTCCTGCAATTCTGCCCTGCTTTCAAGTCCTCTTGGCAGCCTTACTTCAGTCTATTTTTGGATGATAGCTGTCATTTATAACTCTGCAGGTTTGTGAATTACAGTGCCCCTGAGCTCCTTTCTTCAACTCGCTTTCTTTTGAGCTGGCCGCAACACCGCAGGATAGCTTCAGGCCCTAATCTGGTTCTGGCACGGCACGCTGAGCCTTTGGTTAATTCCTCTTCCTGGTGGGAAATGAGAGTTAAATTTGCCCGTCCAGACACCTCCAGCTAGCCTCTCATTGGTTCTCGCTATTCCTGTTCATCTTCCGCAGAAATTGCAAACTGGGCCAAACAGGAGGTTAAAGGGACTGACTCTCCAAGTCGGAGAGTGTTAGTAAAGCGTCTGGAATGTTGCACCCGAGTACCAGGGGAGGAAACCTGAGACATATTTGAACATGTCTCCCGATCACATGGTTGATCATACTCTAGGTTCCACATGTATGTTTTAGCTGAAGGAAGAATACCTTAAACCTGGGTAGTTGAAACCCGTGGAATGGGTACCATGCAATATGACTTCCAAGGGTCTTCATTTGCTCACCGAACCTCTCCAATCCTATCACTGCTGCGTTTATGCCCCTGTACACATGCTTGATTCTCTTTCGGAGACATAGCAATCCATAGGTTTTAAGATACTTACTAGTCAGGTACATTCTTAGGCGTTTAATATGCGGTGTTGAGTCCATTTCGTTGAGCAAGGAGTAGCTCTTGTCTATTCCATATTTGGCTTAAGGAACTTTATCTGTGCTCATTTCAATCTCTGGTTTTATGCAGCACCCCAACTCACCTTTACCCTTAAGCAAGCATAAGTTGGTTTTCTAAATTTGAGACCCTGTTCTGTTCTGTAATTCAGTTCCTGTGTAGCCAAGTTTACATTCCGTGTATTACTGATATCTTATGATGTTTCTTTTTCTGTGTGACTTATTTCAGTTAGAATCATCATACCTGAATCCACTCATTGTGCTGCTAAGGGCCTGATGACATAGATTTCATTGCTGAGTGATATTGCTTTGTAAGTAAATACCACAACTTCTTTATCCATTTTTCACTTTCTGCAATGTTGAACTTGTACTGTAAACGAGGTTCTTGTAAACAGAGGCGTCCCAAACTTTGGGGTGGCTGTGTCTTTTTGATTTTAATTTCCCTAAGCTATAGGACCATAAGTGGCAGTGCCCTAGGCTCTGTTGCTTTGTTTTTTAGATGTTTCAGGAAACACCATACACTTCTCCCGAGTGTCTGTTGGCAATTTACATCCCGCCCATCAGCATAACAAGGCTCCCAGTTCTCCATGGCCTGTCCTGCCTTTCTGGATTTTACACTTTTTTCAGATGGCCCTTTTGACCGGGGGGAAGTGAGACTTCATTGTAGTGCAGATTTCCTTTGCAAGCTTGCTTGGTTGGCCAAAAAGGGCGTATGCGTTTTTTCCTGAATATATTCAGGAAAAAACGCATACGCCCTTTTTGGCCAAGTGCATCATTGTGGACGTTCTGCCTCTTTTCCTATGCTTTCAATGCAATTCCAGTCTACCTCCTGAAATCGGTTTCCTGCAATTCTGCCCCGCTTTCAAGTCCTCTTGGCAGCCTTACTTCAGTCTATTTTTGGACGATAGCTGTCATTTATAACTCTGCAGGTTTGTGAATTACAGTGCCCCGGAGCTCCTTTCTTCAACTCGCTTTCTTGTGACCTGGCCGCAACACCGCAGGATATCTTCAGGCCCTAATCTGGTTCCGGCCCGGCACGCTGAGCCTTTGGTTATTTCCTCTTCCTGGTGGGAAATGAGAGTTAAATTTGCCCGTCCAGACACCTCCAGCTAGCCTCTCATTGGTTCTCGCTATTCCTGTTCATCTTCCGCAGAAATTGCAAACTGGGCCAAACAAGAGGTTAAAGGCGCTGACTCTCCAAGTGGGGAGAGTGTTAGTAAAGCGTCTGGAATGTTGCACCCGAGTACCAGGGGAGGAAAACTGAGACATATTTGAACACGTCTCCCGTTCACATGGTTGATCATACTTGGGTTCCACATGCATGTTTTAGCTGAAGGAAGAATACCTTAAACCTGGAGAGTTGAGACCCGTGAAATGGGTACCATGCAATATGACTTCAAAGGGTCTTCATTTGCTCACCGAACCTCTCCAATCCTATCACTGCTGCGTTTATGCCCCTGTACACACGCTTGATTCTCTTTTGGAGACATAGAAATCCATAGGTTTTAAGATACTTACTAGTCAGGTACATTCTTAGGGATTTAATATGGGGTTTTGAGTCCATTTCGTTGAGCAAGGAGTAGCTCTTGTCTATTCCATATTTGGCTTAAGGAACTTTATCTGTGCTCATTTCAATCTCTGGTTTTATGCAGCACCCCAACTCACCTTTCCCCTTAAGCAAGCATAAGTTGGTTTTCTAAATTTGATACCCTCTTCTGTTTTGGAATTCAGTTCCTGTGTAGCCAAGTTTACATTCCGTGTATTAGTGATATCTTATGATGTTTCTTTTTCTGTGTGACTTATTTCAGTTAGAATCATCGTACCTGAATCCACTCATTATGCTGCTACGGGCCCGATGACATAGATTTCATTGCTGAGTGATACTGCATTGTACGTAAGTACCACAAGTTCTTTATCCATTTTTCACATTCTGCGATGTTGAACTTGTACTGTAAACGAGGTTCTTGTAAACAGAGGCGTCCCAAACTTTGGGGTGGCTGTGTCTTTTTGATTTTAATTTCCCTAAGCTATAGGACCATAAGTGGCAGTGCCCTAGGCTCTGTTGCTTTGTTTTTTAGATGTTTCAGGAAACACCATACACTTCTCCCGAGTGGTTGTTGGCAATTTACATCCCGCCCATCAGCATAACAAGGCTCCCAGTTCTCCATGGCCTGTCCTGCCTTTCTGGATTTTACACTTTTTTCAGATGGCCCTTTTGACCGGGGGGAAGTGAGACTTCATTGTAGTGCAGATTTCCTTTGCAAGCTTGCTTGGTTGGCCAAAAAGGGCGTATGCGTTTTTTCCTGAATATATTCAGGAAAAAACGCATACGCCCTTTTTGGCCAAGTGCATCATTGTGGACGTTCTGCCTCTTTTCCTATGCTTTCAATGCAATTCCAGTCTACCTCCTGAAATCGGTTTCCTGCAATTCTGCCCCGCTTTCAAGTCCTCTTGGCAGCCTTACTTCAGTCTATTTTTGGACGATAGCTGTCATTTATAACTCTGCAGGTTTGTGAATTACAGTGCCCCTGAGCTCCTTTCTTCAACTCGCTTTCTTTTGAGCTGGCCGCAACACCGCAGGATGGCTTCAGGCCCTAATCTGGTTCCGGCACGGCACGCTGAGCCTTTGGTTAATTCCTCTTCCTGGTGGGAAATGAGAGTTAAATTTGCCCGTCCAGACACCTCCAGCTAGCCTCTCATTGGTTCTCGCTATTCCTGTTCATCTTCCGCAGAAATTGCAAACTGGGCCAAACAGGAGGTTAAAGGGACTGACTCTCCAAGTGGGGAGAGTGTTAGTAAAGCGTCTGGAATGTTGCACCCGAGTACCAGGGGAGGAAAACTGAGACATATTTGAACACGTCTCCCGTTCACATGGTTGATCATACTCTAGGTTCCACATGCATGTTTTAGCTGAAGGAAGAATACCTTAAACCTGGAGAGTTGAGACCCGTGTAATGGGTACCATGCAATATGACTTCAAAGGGTCTTCATTTGCTCACCGAACCTCTCCAATCCTATCACTGCTGCGTTTATTCCCCTGTACACACGCTTGATTCTCTTTTGGAGACATAGCAATCCATAGGTTTTAAGATACTTACTAGTCAGGTACATTCTTAGGGGTTTAATATGGGGTTTTGAGTCCATTTCGTTGAGCAAGGAGTAGCTCTTGTCTATTCCATATTTGGCTTAAGGAACTTTATCTGTGCTCATTTCAATCTCTGGTTTTATGCAGCACCCCAACTCACCTTTCCCCTTAAGCAAGCATAAGTTGGTTTTCTAAATTTGAGACCCTGTTCTGTTCTGTAATTCAGTTCCTGTGTAGCCAAGTTTACATTCCGTGTATTACTGATATCTTATGATGTTTCTTTTTCTGTGTGACTTATTTCAGTTAGAATCATCGTACCTGAATCCACTCATTATGCTGCTACGGGCCCGATGACATAGATTTCATTGCTGAGTGATACTGCATTGTACGTAAGTACCACAAGTTCTTTATCCATTTTTCACATTCTGCGATGTTGAACTTGTACTGTAAACGAGGTTCTTGTAAACAGAGGCGTCCCAAACTTTGGGGTGACTGTGTCTTTTTGATTTTAATTTCCCTAAGCTATAGGACCATAAATGGCAGTGCCCTAGGTTCTGTTGCTTTGTTTTTTAGATGTTTCAGGAAACACCATACACTTCTCCCGAGTGTCTGTTGGCAATTTACATCCCGCCCATCAGCATAACAAGGCTCCCAGTTCTCCATGGCCTGTCCTGCCTTTCTGGATTTTACACTTTTTTCAGATGGCCCTTTTGACCGGGGGGAAGTGAGACTTCATTGTAGTGCAGATTTCCTTTGCAAGCTTGCTTGGTTGGCCAAAAAGGGCGTATGCGTTTTTTCCTGAATATATTCAGGAAAAAACGCATACGCCCTTTTTGGCCAAGTGCATCATTGTGGACGTTCTGCCTCTTTTCCTATGCTTTCAATGCAATTCCAGTCTACCTCCTGAAATCGGTTTCCTGCAATTCTGCCCCGCTTTCAAGTCCTCTTGGCAGCCTTACTTCAGTCTATTTTTGGACGATAGCTGTCATTTATAACTCTGCAGGTTTGTGAATTACAGTGCCCCTGAGCTCCTTTCTTCAACTCGCTTTCTTTTGAGCTGGCCGCAACACTGCAGGATGGCTTCAGGCCCTAATCTGGTTCCGGTACGGCACGCTGAGCCTTTGGTTATTTCCTCTTCCTGGTGGGAAATGAGAGTTAAATTTGCCCGTCCAGACACCTCCAGCTAGCCTCTCATTGGTTCTTGCTATTCCTGTTCATCTTCCGCAGAAATTGCAAACTGGGCCAAACAGGAGGTTAAAGGGACTGACTCTCCAAGTCGGGAGAGTGTTAGTAAAGCGTCTGGAATGTTGCACCCGAGTACCAGGGGAGGAAAACTGAGACATATTTGAACACGTCTCCCGTTCACATGGTTGATCATACTTGGGTTCCACATGCATGTTTTAGCTGAAGGAAGAATACCTTAAACCTGGAGAGTTGAGACCCGTGGAATGGGTACCATGCAATATGACTTCAAAGGGTCTTCATTTGCTCACCGAACCTCTCCAATCCTATCACTGCTGCGTTTATGCCCCTGTACACACGCTTGATTCTCTTTTGGAGACATAGCAATCCATAGGTTTTAAGATACTTACTAGTCAGGTACATTCTTAGGGGTTTAATATGGGGTTTTGAGTCCATTTCGTTGAGCAAGGAGTAGCTCTTGTCTATTCCATATTTGGCTTAAGGAACTTTATCTGTGCTCATTTCAATCTCTGGTTTTATGCAGCACCCCAACTCACCTTTCCCCTTAAGCAAGCATAAGTTGGTTTTCTAAATTTGAGACCCTGTTCTGTTCTGTAATTCAGTTCCTGTGTAGCCAAGTTTACATTCCGTGTATTACTGATATCTTATGATGTTTCTTTTTCTGTGTGACTTATTTCAGTTAGAATCATCGTACCTGAATCCACTCATTATGCTGCTACGGGCCCGATGACATAGATTTCATTGCTGAGTGATACTGCATTGTACGTAAGTACCACAAGTTCTTTATCCATTTTTCACATTCTGCGATGTTGAACTTGTACTGTAAACGAGGTTCTTGTAAACAGAGGCGTCCCAAACTTTGGGGTGGCTGTGTCTTTTTGATTTTAATTTCCCTAAGCTATAGGACCATAAGTGGCAGTGCCCTAGGTTCTGTTGCTTTGTTTTTTAGATGTTTCAGGAAACACCATACACTTCTCCCGAGTGTCTGTTGGCAATTTACATCCCGCCCATCAGCATAACAAGGCTCCCAGTTCTCCATGGCCTGTCCTGCCTTTCTGGATTTTACACTTTTTTCAGATGGCCCTTTTGACCGGGGGGAAGTGAGACTTCATTCTAGTGCAGATTTCCTTTGCAAGCTTGCTTGGTTGGCCAAAAAGGGCGTATGCGTTTTTTCCTGAATATATTCAGGAAAAAACGCATACGCCCTTTTTGGCCAAGTGCATCATTGTGGACGTTCTGCCTCTTTTCCTATGCTTTCAATGCAATTCCAGTCTACCTCCTGAAATCGGTTTCCTGCAATTCTGCCCCGCTTTCAAGTCCTCTTGGCAGCCTTACTTCAGTCTATTTTTGGACGATAGCTGTCATTTATAACTCTGCAGGTTTGTGAATTACAGTGCCCCTGAGCTCCTTTCTTCAACTCGCTTTCTTTTGAGCTGGCCGCAACACCGCAGGATAGCTTCAGGCCCTAATCTGGTTCTGGCACGGCACGCTGAGCCTTTGGTTAATTCCTCTTCCTGGTGGGAAATGAGAGTTAAATTTGCCCGTCCAGACACCTCCAGCTAGCCTCTCATTGGTTCTCGCTATTCCTGTTCATCTTCCGCAGAAATTGCAAACTGGGCCAAACAGGAGGTTAAAGGGACTGACTCTCCAAGTCGGGAGAGTGTTAGTAAAGCGTCTGGAATGTTGCACCCGAGTACCAGGGGAGGAAAACTGAGACATATTTGAACATGTCTCCCGATCACATGGTTGATCATACTCTAGGTTCCACATGCATGTTTTAGCTGAAGGAAGAATACCTTAAACCTGGGTAGTTGAAACCCGTGGAATGGGTAACATGCAATATGACTTCCAAGGGTCTTCATTTGCTCACCGAACCTCTCCAATCCTATCACTGCTGCGTTTATGCCCCTGTACACATGCTTGATTCTCTTTCGGAGACATAGCAATCCATAGGTTTTAAGATACTTACTAGTCAGGTACATTCTTAGGCGTTTAATATGCGGTGTTGAGTCCATTTCGTTGAGCAAGGAGTAGCTCTTGTCTATTCCATATTTGGCTTAAGGAACTTTATCTGTGCTCATTTCAATCTCTGGTTTTATGCAGCACCCCAACTCACCTTTACCCTTAAGCAAGCATAAGTTGGTTTTCTAAATTTGAGACCCTGTTCTGTTCTGTAATTCAGTTCCTGTGTAGCCAAGTTTACATTCCGTGTATTACTGATATCTTATGATGTTTCTTTTTCTGTGTGACTTACTTCAGTTAGAATCATCATACCTGAATCCACTCATTGTGCTGTTAAGTGCCTGATGACACAGATTTCATTGCTGAGTGATATTGCTTTGTAAGTAAATACCACAACTTCTTTATCCATTTTTCACTTTCTGCGATGTTGAACTTGTACTGTAAACGAGGTTCTTGTAAACAGAGCCGTTCCAAACTTTGGGGTGGCTGTGTCTTTTTGATTTTAATTTCCCTAAGCTATAGGACCATAAGTGGCAGTGCCCTAGGCTCTGTTGCTTTGTTTTTTAGATGTTTCAGGAAACACCATACACTTCTCCCGAGTGTCTGTTGGCAATTTACATCCCGCCCATCAGCATAACAAGGCTCCCAGTTCTCCATGGCCTGTCCTGCCTTTCTGGATTTTACACTTTTTTCAGATGGCCCTTTTGACCGGGGGGAAGTGAGACTTCATTGTAGTGCAGATTTCCTTTGCAAGCTTGCTTGGTTGGCCAAAAAGGGCGTATGCGTTTTTTCCTGAATATATTCAGGAAAAAACGCATACGCCCTTTTTGGCCAAGTGCATCATTGTGGACGTTCTGCCTCTTTTCCTATGCTTTCAATGCAATTCCAGTCTACCTCCTGAAATCGGTTTCCTGCAATTCTGCCCCGCTTTCAAGTCCTCTTGGCAGCCTTACTTCAGTCTATTTTTGGACGATAGCTGTCATTTATAACTCTGCAGGTTTGTGAATTACAGTGCCCCTGAGCTCCTTTCTTCAACTCGCTTTCTTTTGAGGTGGCCGCAACACCGCAGGATGGCTTCAGGCCCTAATCTGGTTCCGGCACGGCACGCTGAGCCTTTGGTTAATTCCTCTTCCTGGTGGGAAATGAGAGTTAAATTTGCCCGTCCAGACACCTCCAGCTAGCCTCTCATTGGTTCTCGCTATTCCTGTTCATCTTCCGCAGAAATTGCAAACTGGGCCAAACAGGAGGTTAAAGGGACTGACTCTCCAAGTGGGGAGAGTGTTAGTAAAGCGTCTGGAATGTTGCACCCGAGTACCAGGGGAGGAAAACTGAGACATATTTGAACATGTCTCCCGTTCACATGGTTGATCATACTCTAGGTTCCACATGCATGTTTTAGCTGAAGGAAGAATACCTTAAACCTGGAGAGTTGAGACCCGTGTAATGGGTACCATGCAATATGACTTCAAAGGGTCTTCATTTGCTCACCGAACCTCTCCAATCCTATCACTGCTGCGTTTATTCCCCTGTACACACGCTTGATTCTCTTTTGGAGACATAGCAATCCATAGGTTTTAAGATACTTACTAGTCAGGTACATTCTTAGGGGTTTAATATGGGGTTTTGAGTCCATTTCGTTGAGCAAGGAGTAGCTCTTGTCTATTCCATATTTGGCTTAAGGAACTTTATCTGTGCTCATTTCAATCTCTGGTTTTATGCAGCACCCCAACTCACCTTTCCCCTTAAGCAAGCATAAGTTGGTTTTCTAAATTTGAGACCCTGTTCTGTTCTGTAATTCAGTTCCTGTGTAGCCAAGTTTACATTCCGTGTATTACTGATATCTTATGATGTTTCTTTTTCTGTGTGACTTATTTCAGTTAGAATCATCGTACCTGAATCCACTCATTATGCTGCTACGGGCCCGATGACATAGATTTCATTGCTGAGTGATACTGCATTGTACGTAAGTACCACAAGTTCTTTATCCATTTTTCACATTCTACGATGTTGAACTTGTACTGTAAACGAGGTTCTTGTAAACAGAGGCGTCCCAAACTTTGGGGTGACTGTGTCTTTTTGATTTTAATTTCCCTAAGCTATAGGACCATAAATGGCAGTGCCCTAGGTTCTGTTGCTTTGTTTTTTAGATGTTTCAGGAAACACCATACACTTCTCCCGAGTGTCTGTTGGCAATTTACATCCCGCCCATCAGCATAACAAGGTTCCCAGTTCTCCATGGCCTGTCCTGCCTTTCTGGATTTTACACTTTTTTCAGATGGCCCTTTTGACCGGGGGGAAGTGAGACTTCATTGTAGTGCAGATTTCCTTTGCAAGCTTGCTTGGTTGGCCAAAAAGTGCGTATGCGTTTTTTCCTGAATATATTCAGGAAAAAACGCATACGCCCTTTTTGGCCAAGTGCATCATTGTGGACGTTCTGCCTCTTTTCCTATGCTTTCAATGCAATTCCAGTCTACCTCCTGAAATCGGTTTCCTGCAATTCTGCCCCGCTTTCAAGTCCTCTTGGCAGCCTTACTTCAGTCTATTTTTGGACGATAGCTGTCATTTATAACTCTGCAGGTTTGTGAATTACAGTGCCCCTGAGCTCCTTTCTTCAACTCGCTTTCTTTTGAGCTGGCCGCAACACTGCAGGATGGCTTCAGGCCCTAATCTGGTTCCGGTACGGCACGCTGAGCCTTTGGTTATTTCCTCTTCCTGGTGGGAAATGAGAGTTAAATTTGCCCGTCCAGACACCTCCAGCTAGCCTCTCATTGGTTCTCGCTATTCCTGTTCATCTTCCGCAGAAATTGCAAACTGGGCCAAACAGGAGGTTAAAGGGACTGACTCTCCAAGTGGGGAGAGTGTTAGTAAAGCGTCTGGAATGTTGCACCCGAGTACCAGGGGAGGAAAACTGAGACATATTTGAACATGTCTCCCGATCACATGGTTGATCATACTCTAGGTTCCACATGCATGTTTTAGCTGAAGGAAGAATACCTTAAACCTGGGTAGTTGAAACCCGTGGAATGGGTACCATGCAATATGACTTCAAAGGGTCTTCATTTGCTCACCGAACCTCTCCAATCCTATCACTGCTGCGTTTATGCCCCTGTACACATGCTTGATTCTCTTTCGGAGACATAGCAATCCATAGGTTTTATGATACTTACTAGTCAGGTACATTCTTAGGCGTTTAATATGCGGTGTTGAGTCCATTTCGTTGAGCAAGGAGTAGCTCTTGTCTATTCCATATTTGGCTTAAGGAACTTTATCTGTGCTCATTTCAATCTCTGGTTTTATGCAGCACCCCAACTCACCTTTACCCTTAAGCAAGCATAAGTTGGTTTTCTAAATTTGAGTCCCTGTTCTGTTCTGTAATTCAGTTCCTTTGTAGCCAAGTTTACATTCCGTGTATTACTGATATCTTATGATGTTTCTTTTTCTGTGTGACTTACTTCAGTTAGAATCATCATACCTGAATCCACTCATTGTGCTGCTAAGTGCCTGATGACACAGATTTCATTGCTGAGTGATATTGCTTTGTAAGTAAATACCACAACTTCTTTATCCATTTTTCACTTTCTGCGATGTTGAACTTGTACTGTAAACGAGGTTCTTGTAAACAGAGCCGTTCCAAACTTTGGGGTGGCTGTGTCTTTTTTATTTTAATTTCCCTAAGCTATAGGACCATAAGTGGCAGTGCCCTAGGCTCTGTTGCTTTGTTTTTTAGATGTTTCAGGAAACACCATACACTTCTCCCGAGTGTCTGTTGGCAATTTACATCCCGCCCATCAGCATAACAAGGCTCCCAGTTCTCCATGGCCTGTCCTGCCTTTCTGGATTTTACACTTTTTTCAGATGGCCCTTTTGACCGGGGGGAAGTGAGACTTCATTGTAGTGCAGATTTCCTTTGCAAGCTTGCTTGGTTGGCCAAAAAGGGCGTATGCGTTTTTTCCTGAATATATTCAGGAAAAAACGCATACGCCCTTTTTGGCCAAGTGCATCATTGTGGACGTTCTGCCTCTTTTCCTATGCTTTCAATGCAATTCCAGTCTACCTCCTGAAATCGGTTTCCTGCAATTCTGCCCCGCTTTCAAGTCCTCTTGGCAGCCTTACTTCAGTCTATTTTTGGACGATAGCTGTCATTTATAACTCTGCAGGTTTGTGAATTACAGTGCCCCTGAGCTCCTTTCTTCAACTCGCTTTCTTGTGACCTGGCCGCAACACCGCAGGATATCTTCAGGCCCTAATCTGGTTCCGGGCCGGCACGCTGAGCCTTTGGTTATTTCCTCTTCCTGGTGGGAAATGAGAGTTAAATTTGCCCGTCCAGACACCTCCAGCTAGCCTCTCATTGGTTCTCGCTATTCCTGTTCATCTTCCGCAGAAATTGCAAACTGGGCCAAACAGGAGGTTAAAGGCGCTGACTCTCCAAGTGGGGAGAGTGTTAGTAAAGCGTCTGGAATGTTGCACCCGAGTACCAGGGGAGGAAAACTGAGACATATTTGAACACGTTTCCCGTTCACATGGTTGATCATACTTGGGTTCCACATGCATGTTTTAGCTGAAGGAAGAATACCTTAAACCTGGAGAGTTGAGACCCGTGTAATGGGTACCATGCAACATGACTTCCAAGGGTCTTCATTTGCTCACCGAACCTCTCCAATCCTATCACTGCTGCGTTTATGCCCCTGTACACACGCTTGATTCTCTTCTGGAGACATAGAAATCCATAGGTTTTAAGATACTTACTAGTCAGGTACATTCTTAGGGATTTAATATGGGGTTTTGAGTCCATTTCGTTGAGCAAGGAGTAGCTCTTGTCTATTCCATATTTGGCTTAAGGAACTTTATCTGTGCTCATTTCAATCTCTGGTTTTATGCAGCACCCCAACTCACCTTTCCCCTTAAGCAAGCATAAGTTGGTTTTCTAAATTTGAGACCCTGTTCTGTTCTGTAATTCAGTTCGTGTGTAGCCAAGTTTACATTCCGTGTATTACTGATATCTTATGATGTTTCTTTTTCTGTGTGACCTATTTCAGTTAGAATCATCGTACCTGAATCCACTCATTATGCTGCTACGGGCCCGATGACATAGATTTCATTGCTGAGTGATACTGCATTGTACGTAAGTACCACAAGTTCTTTATCCATTTTTCACATTCTACGATGTTGAACTTGTACTGTAAACGAGGTTCTTGTAAACAGAGGCGTCCCAAACTTTGGGGTGACTGTGTCTTTTTGATTTTAATTTCCCTAAGCTATAGGACCATAAATGGCAGTGCCCTAGGTTCTGTTGCTTTGTTTTTTAGATGTTTCAGGAAACACCATACACTTCTCCCGAGTGTCTGTTGGCAATTTACATCCCGCCCATCAGCATAACAAGGCTCCCAGTTCTCCATGGCCTGTCCTGCCTTTCTGGATTTTACACTTTTTCAGATGGCCCTTTTGACCGGGGGGAAGTGAGACTTCATTGTAGTGCAGATTTCCTTTGCAAGCTTGCTTGGTTGGCCAAAAAGGGCGTATGCGTTTTTTCCTGAATATATTCAGGAAAAAACGCATACGCCCTTTTTGGCCAAGTGCATCATTGTGGACGTTCTGCCTCTTTTCCTATGCTTTCAATGCAATTCCAGTCTACCTCCTGAAATCGGTTTCCTGCAATTCTGCCCCGCTTTCAAGTCCTCTTGGCAGCCTTACTTCAGTCTATTTTTGGACGATAGCTGTCATTTATAACTCTGCAGGTTTGTGAATTACAGTGCCCCAGAGCTCCTTTCTTCAACTCGCTTTCTTGTGACCTGGCCGCAACACCGCAGGATGGCTTCAGGCCCTAATCTGGTTCCGGCACGACACGTTGAGCCTTTGGTTAATTCCTCTTCCTGGTGGGAAATGAGAGTTAAATTTGCCCGTCCAGACACCTCCAGCTAGCCTCTCATTGGTTCTCGCTATTCCTGTTCATCTTCCGCAGAAATTGCAAACTGGGCCAAACAGGAGGTTAAAGGGACTGACTCTCCAAGTCGGGAGAGTGTTAGTAAAGCGTCTGGAATGTTGCACCCGAGTACCAGGGTACGAAAACTGAGACATATTTGAACACGTCTCCCGATCACATGGTTGATCATACTCTAGGTTCCACATGCATGTTTTAGCTGAAGGAAGAATACCTTAAACCTGGGTAGTTGAAACCCGTGGAATGGGTTCCATGCAATATGACTTCAAAGGGTCTTCATTTGCTCACCGAACCTCTCCAATCCTATCACTGCTGCGTTTATGCCCCTGTACACATGCTTGATTCTCTTTCGGAGACATAGCAATCCATAGGTTTTAAGATACTTACTAGTCAGGTACATTCTTAGGCGTTTAATATGCGGTGTTGAGTCCATTTCGTTGAGCAAGGAGTAGCTCTTGTCTATTCCATATTTGGCTTAAGGAACTTTATCTGTGCTCATTTCAATCTCTGGTTTTATGCAGCACCCCAACTCACCTTTACCCTTAAGCAAGCATAAGTTGGTTTTCTAAATTTGAGTCCCTGTTCTCTTCTGTAATTCAGTTCCTGTGTAGCCAAGTTTACATTCCGTGTATTACTGATATCTTATGATGTTTCTATTTCTGTGTGACTTACTTCAGTTAGAATCATCATACCTGAATCCACTCATTGTGCTGCTAAGGGCCTGATGACACAGATTTCATTGCTCAGTGATATTGCTTTGTAAGTAAATACCACAACTTCTTTATCCATTTTTCACTTTCTGCGATGTTGAACTTGTACTGTAAACGAGGTTCTTGTAAACAGAGCCGTTCCAAACTTTGGCGTGGCTGTGTCTTTTTGATTTTAATTTCCCTAAGCTATAGGACCATAAGTGGAAGTGCCCTAGGTTCTGTTGCTTTGTTTTTTAGATGTTTCAGGAAACACCATACACTTCTCCTGAGTGGTTGTTGGCAGTTTACATCCCGCCCATCAGCATAACAAGGCTCCCAGTTCTCCATGGCCTGTCCTGCCTTTCTGGATTTTACACTTTTTTCAGATGGCCCTTTTGACCGGGGGGAAGTGAGACTTCATTGTAGTGCAGATTTCCTTTGCAAGCTTGCTTGGTTGGCCAAAAAGGGCGTATGCGTTTTTTCCTGAATATATTCAGGAAAAAACGCATACGCCCTTTTTGGCCAAGTGCATCATTGTGGACGTTCTGCCTCTTTTCCTATGCTTTCAATGCAATTCCAGTCTACCTCCTGAAATCGGTTTCCTGCAATTCTGCCCCGCTTTCAAGTCCTCTTGGCAGCCTTACTTCAGTCTATTTTTGGACGATAGCTGTCATTTATAACTCTGCAGGTTTGTGAATTACAGTGCCCCTGAGCTCCTTTCTTCAACTCGCTTTCTTTTGAGCTGGCCGCAACACTGCAGGATGGCTTCAGGCCCTAATCTGGTTCCGGTACGGCACGCTGAGCCTTTGGTTATTTCCTCTTCCTGGTGGGAAATGAGAGTTAAATTTGCCCGTCCAGACACCTCCAGCTAGCCTCTCATTGGTTCTTGCTATTCCTGTTCATCTTCCGCAGAAATTGCAAACTGGGCCAAACAGGAGGTTAAAGGGACTGACTCTCCAAGTCGGGAGAGTGTTAGTAAAGCGTCTGGAATGTTGCACCCGAGTACCAGGGGAGGAAAACTGAGACATATTTGAACACGTCTCCCGTTCACATGGTTGATCATACTTGGGTTCCACATGCATGTTTTAGCTGAAGGAAGAATACCTTAAACCTGGAGAGTTGAGACCCGTGTAATGGGTACCATGCAATATGACTTCAAAGGGTCTTCATTTGCTCACCGAACCTCTCCAATCCTATCACTGCTGCGTTTATGCTCCTGTACACATGCTTGATTCTCTTTTGGAGACATAGCAATCCATAGGTTTTACGATACTTACTAGTCAGGTACATTCTTAGGCGTTTAATATGCGGTGTTGAGTCCATTTCGTTGAGCAAGGAGTAGCTCTTGTCTATTCCATATTTGGCTTAAGGAACTTTATCTGTGCTCATTTCAATCTCTGGTTTTATGCAGCACCCCAACTCACCTTTACCCTTAAGCAAGCATAAGTTGGTTTTCTAAATTTGAGTCCCTGTTCTGTTCTGTAATTCAGTTCCTTTGTAGCCAAGTTTACATTCCGTGTATTACTGATATCTTATGATGTTTCTTTTTCTGTGTGACTTACTTCAGTTAGAATCATCATACCTGAATCCACTCATTGTGCTGCTAAGTGCCTGATGACACAGATTTCATTGCTGAGTGATATTGCTTTGTAAGTAAATACCACAACTTCTTTATCCATTTTTCACTTTCTGCGATGTTGAACTTGTACTGTAAACGAGGTTCTTGTAAACAGAGCCGTTCCAAACTTTGGGGTGGCTGTGTCTTTTTGATTTTAATTTCCCTAAGCTATAGGACCATAAGTGGCAGTGCCCTAGGCTCTGTTGCTTTGTTTTTTAGATGTTTCAGGAAACACCATACACTTCTCCCGAGTGTCTGTTGGCAATTTACATCCCGCCCATCAGCATAACAAGGCTCCCAGTTCTCCATGGCCTGTCCTGCCTTTCTGGATTTTACACTTTTTTCAGATGGCCCTTTTGACCGGGGGGAAGTGAGACTTCATTGTAGTGCAGATTTCCTTTGCAAGCTTGCTTGGTTGGCCAAAAAGGGCGTATGCGTTTTTTCCTGAATATATTCAGGAAAAAACGCATACGCCCTTTTTGGCCAAGTGCATCATTGTGGACGTTCTGCCTCTTTTCCTATGCTTTCAATGCAATTCCAGTCTACCTCCTGAAATCGGTTCCCTGCAATTCTGCCCCGCTTTCAAGTCCTCTTGGCAGCCTTACTTCAGTCTATTTTTGGACGATAGCTGTCATTTATAACTCTGCAGGTTTGTGAATTACAGTGCCCCTGAGCTCCTTTCTTCAACTCGCTTTCTTGTGACCTGGCCGCAACACCGCAGGATATCTTCAGGCCCTAATCTGGTTCCGGGCCGGCACGCTGAGCCTTTGGTTATTTCCTCTTCCTGGTGGGAAATGAGAGTTAAATTTGCCCGTCCAGACACCTCCAGCTAGCCTCTCATTGGTTCTCGCTATTCCTGTTCATCTTCCGCAGAAATTGCAAACTGGGCCAAACAGGAGGTTAAAGGCGCTGACTCTCCAAGTGGGGAGAGTGTTAGTAAAGCGTCTGGAATGTTGCACCCGAGTACCAGGGGAGGAAAACTGAGACATATTTGAACACGTTTCCCGTTCACATGGTTGATCATACTTGGGTTCCACGTGCATGTTTTAGCTGAAGGAAGAATACCTTAAACCTGGAGAGTTGAGACCCGTGTAATGGGTACCATGCAACATGACTTCCAAGGGTCTTCATTTGCTCACCGAACCTCTCCAATCCTATCACTGCTGCGTTTATGCCCCTGTACACACGCTTGATTCTCTTTTGGAGACATAGAAATCCATAGGTTTTAAGATACTTACTAGTCAGGTACATTCTTAGGGATTTAATATGGGGTTTTGAGTCCATTTCGTTGAGCAAGGAGTAGCTCTTGTCTATTCCATATTTGGCTTAAGGAACTTTATCTGTGCTCATTTCAATCTCTGGTTTTATGCAGCACCCCAACTCACCTTTCCCCTTAAGCAAGCATAAGTTGGTTTTCTAAATTTGAGACCCTGTTCTGTTCTGTAATTCAGTTCCTGTGTAGCCAAGTTTACATTCCGTGTATTACTGATATCTTATGATGTTTCTTTTTCTGTGTGACTTATTTCAGTTAGAATCATCGTACCTGAATCCACTCATTATGCTGCTACGGGCCCGATGACATAGATTTCATTGCTGAGTGATACTGCATTGTACGTAAGTACCACAAGTTCTTTATCCATTTTTCACATTCTACGATGTTGAACTTGTACTGTAAACGAGGTTCTTGTAAACAGAGGCGTCCCAAACTTTGGGGTGGCTGTGTCTTTTTGATTTTAATTTCCCTAAGCTATAGGACCATAAGTGGCAGTGCCCTAGGTTCTGTTGCTTTGTTTTTTAGATGTTTCAGGAAACACCATACACTTCTCCCGAGTGTCTGTTGGCAATTTACATCCCGCCCATCAGCATAACAAGGCTCCCAGTTCTCCATGGCCTCTCCTGCCTTTCTGGATTTTACACTTTTTTCAGATGGCCCTTTTGACCGGGGGGAAGTGAGACTTCATTGTAGTGCAGATTTCCTTTGCAAGCTTGCTTGGTTGGCCAAAAAGTGCGTATGCGTTTTTTCCTGAATATATTCAGGAAAAAACGCATACGCCCTTTTTGGCCAAGTGCATCATTGTGGACGTTCTGCCTCTTTTCCTATGCTTTCAATGCAATTCCAGTCTACCTCCTGAAATCGGTTTCCTGCAATTCTGCCCCGCTTTCAAGTCCTCTTGGCAGCCTTACTTCAGTCTATTTTTGGACGATAGCTGTCATTTATAACTCTGCAGGTTTGTGAATTACAGTGCCCCTGAGCTCCTTTCTTCAACTCGCTTTCTTTTGAGCTGGCCGCAACACTGCAGGATGGCTTCAGGCCCTAATCTGGTTCCGGTATGGCACGCTGAGCCTTTGGTTATTTCCTCTTCCTGGTGGGAAATGAGAGTTAAATTTGCCCGTCCAGACACCTCCAGCTAGCCTCTCATTGGTTCTCGCTATTCCTGTTCATCTTCCGCAGAAATTGCAAACTGGGCCAAACAGGAGGTTAAAGGGACTGACTCTCCAAGTGGGGAGAGTGTTAGTAAAGCGTCTGGAATGTTGCACCCGAGTACCAGGGGAGGAAAACTGAGACATATTTGAACATGCCTCCCGATCACATGGTTGATCATACTCTAGGTTCCACATGCATGTTTTAGCTGAAGGAAGAATACCTAAAACCTGGGTAGTTGAAACCCGTGGAATGGGTACCATGCAATATGACTTCAAAGGGTCTTCATTTGCTCACCGAACCTCTCCAATCCTATCACTGCTGCGTTTATGCCCCTGTACACATGCTTGATTCTCTTTCGGAGACATAGCAATCCATAGGTTTTATGATACTTACTAGTCAGGTACATTCTTAGGCGTTTAATATGCGGTGTTGAGTCCATTTCGTTGAGCAAGGAGTAGCTCTTGTCTATTCCATATTTGGCTTAAGGAACTTTATCTGTGCTCATTTCAATCTCTGGTTTTATGCAGCACCCCAACTCACCTTTACCCTTAAGCAAGCATAAGTTGGTTTTCTAAATTTGAGTCCCTGTTCTGTTCTGTAATTCAGTTCCTTTGTAGCCAAGTTTACATTCCGTGTATTACTGATATCTTATGATGTTTCTTTTTCTGTGTGACTTACTTCAGTTAGAATCATCATACCTGAATCCACTCATTGTGCTGCTAAGTGCCTGATGACACAGATTTCATTGCTGAGTGATATTGCTTTGTAAGTAAATACCACAACTTCTTTATCCATTTTTCACTTTCTGCGATGTTGAACTTGTACTGTAAACGAGGTTCTTGTAAACAGAGCCGTTCCAAACTTTGGGGTGGCTGTGTCTTTTTTATTTTAATTTCCCTAAGCTATAGGACCATAAGTGGCAGTGCCCTAGGCTCTGTTGCTTTGTTTTTTAGATGTTTCAGGAAACACCATACACTTCTCCCGAGTGGTTGTTGGCAATTTACATCCCGCCCATCAGCATAACAAGGCTCCCAGTTCTCCATGGCCTGTCCTGCCTTTCTGGATTTTACACTTTTTTCAGATGGCCCTTTTGACCGGGGGGAAGTGAGACTTCATTGTAGTGCAGATTTCCTTTGCAAGCTTGCTTGGTTGGCCAAAAAGGGCGTATGCGTTTTTTCCTGAATATATTCAGGAAAAAACGCATACGCCCTTTTTGGCCAAGTGCATCATTGTGGACGTTCTGCCTCTTTTCCTATGCTTTCAATGCAATTCCAGTCTACCTCCTGAAATCGGTTTCCTGCAATTCTGCCCCGCTTTCAAGTCCTCTTGGCAGCCTTACTTCAGTCTATTTTTGGACGATAGCTGTCATTTATAACTCTGCAGGTTTGTGAATTACAGTGCCCCTGAGCTCCTTTCTTCAACTCGCTTTCTTGTGACCTGGCCGCAACACCGCAGGATGTCTTCAGGCCCTAATCTGGTTCCGGTACAGCACGCTGAGCCTTTGGTTATTTCCTATTCCTGGTGGGAAATGAGAGTTAAATTTGCCGGTCCAGACACCTCCAGCTAGCCTCTCATTGGTTCTCGCTATTCCTGTTCATCTTCCGCAGAAATTGCAAACTGGGCCAAACAGGAGGTTAAAGGGACTGACTCTCCAAGTGGGGAGAGTGTTAGTAAAGCGTCTGGAATGTTGCACCCGAGTACCAGGGGAGGAAAACTGAGACATATTTGAACACGTCTCCCGTTCACATGGTTGCTCATACTTGGGTTCCACATGCATGTTTTAGCTGAAGGAAGAATACCTTAAACCTGGGTAGTTGAAACCCGTGGAATGGGTTCCATGCAATATGACTTCAAAGGGTCTTCATTTGCTCACCGAACCTCTCCAATCCTATCACTGCTGCGTTTATGCCCCTGTACACACGCTTGATTCTCTTTTGGAGACATAGAAATCCATAGGTTTTAAGATACTTACTAGTCAGGTACATTCTTAGGCATTTAATATGGGGTGTTGAGTCCATTTCGTTGAGCAAGGAGTAGCTCTTGTCTATTCCATATTTGGCTTAAGGAACTTTATCTGTGCTCATTTCAATCTCTGGTTTTATACAGCACCCCAACTCACCTTTCCCCTTAAGCAAGCATAAGTTGGTTTTCTAAATTTGAGACACTGTTCTGTTTTGGATTTCAGTTCCTGTGTAGCCAAGTTTACATTCCGTGTATTAGTGATATCTTATGATGTTTCTTTTTCTGTGTGACTTATTTCAGTTAGAATCATCGTACCTGAATCCACTCATTGTGCTGCTAAGGGCCTGATGACACAGATTTCATTGCTGAGTGATATTGCTTTGTAAGTAAATAGCACAAGTTCTTTATCCATTTTTCACTTTCTGCGATGTTGAACTTGTACTGTAAACGAGGTTCTTGTAAACAGAGCCATTCCAAACTTTGGGGTGGCTGTGTCTTTTTTATTTTAATTTCCCTAAGCTATAGGACCATAAGTGGAAGTGCCCTAGGTTCTGTTGCTTTGTTTTTTGAATGTTTCAGGAAACACCATACACTTCTCCGGAGTGGTTGTTGGCAATTTACATCCCGCCCATCAGCATAACAAGGCTCCCAGTACTCCATGGCCTGTCCTGCCTTTCTGGATTTTACACTTTTTTCAGATGGCCCTTTTGACCGGGGGGAAGTGAGACTTCATTGTAGTGCAGATTTCCTTTGCAAGCTTGCTTGGTTGACCAAAAAGTGCGTATGCGTTTTTTCCTGAATATATTCAGGAAAAAACGCATACGCCCTTTTTGGCCAAGTGCATCATTGTGGACGTTCTGCCTCTTTTCCTATGCTTTCAATGCAATTCCAGTCTACCTCCTGAAATCGGTTTCCTGCAATTCTGCCCCGTTTTCAAGTCCTCTTGGCAGCCTTACTTCAGTCTATTTTTGGACGATAGCTGTCATTTATAACTCTGCAGGTGTGTGAATTACAGTGCCCCTGAGCTCCTTTCTTCAACATGCTTTCTTGTGACCTGGCCGCAACACCGCAGGATGGCTTCAGGCCCTAATCTGGTTCCGGCACGGCACGCTGAGCCTTTGGTTATTTCCTCTTCCTGGTGGGAAATGAGAGTTAAATTTGCCCGTCCAGACACCTCCAGCTAGTCTCTCATTGGTTCTCGCTATTCCTGTTCATCTTCCGCAGAAATTGCAAACTGTGCCAAACAGGAGGTTAAAGGCGCTGACTCTCCAAGTGGGGAGAGTGTTAGTAAAGTGTCTGGAATGTTGCACCCGAGTACCAGGGGAGGAAAACTGAGACATATTTGAACACGTCTCCCGTTCACATGGTTGATCATACTTGGGTTCCACATGCATGTTTTAGCTGAAGGAAGAATACATTAAACCTGGAGAGTTAAGACCCGTGTAATGGGTACCATGCAATATGACTTCAAAGGGTCTTCATTTGCTCACCGAACCTCTCCAATCCTATCACTGCTGCGTTTATGCCCCTGTACACATGCTTGATTCTCTTTCGGAGACATAGCAATCCATAGGTTTTTAAGATACTTACTAGTCAGGTACATTCTTAGGCGTTTAATATGCGGTGTTGAGTCCATTTCGTTGAGCAAGGAGTAGCTCTTGTCTATTCCATATTTGACTTAAGGAACTTTATCTGTGCTCATTTCAATCTCTGGTTTTATGCAGCACCCCAACTCACCTTTACCCTTAAGCAAGCATAAGTTGGTTTTCTAAATTTGAGTCCCTGTTCTGTTCTGTAATTCAGTTCCTGTGTAGCCAAGTTTACATTCCGTGTATTACTGATATCTTATGCTGTTTCTTTTTCTGTGTGACTTACTTCAGTTAGAATCATCATACCTGAATCCACTCATTGTGCTGCTAAGGGCCTGATGACACAGATTTCATTGCTGAGTGATATTGCTTTGTAAGTAAATACCACAACTTCTTTATCCATTTTTCACTTTCTGCGATGTTGAACTTGTACTGTAAACGAGGTTCTTGTAAACAGAGCCGTTCCAAACTTTGGGGTGGCTGTGTCTTTTTGATTTTAATTTCCCTAAGCTATAGGACCATAAGTGGAAGTGCCCTAGGTTCTGTTGCTTTGTTTTTTACATGTTTCAGGAAACACCATACACTTCTCCCGAGTGGTTGTTGGCAATTTACATCCCGCCCATCAGCATAACAAGGCTCCCAGTTCTCCATGGCCTGTCCTGCCTTTCTGGATTTTACACTTTTTTCAGATGGCCCTTTTGACCGGGGGGAAGTGAGACTTCATTGTAGTGCAGATTTCCTTTGCAAGCTTGCTTGGTTGGCCAAAAAGGGCGTATGCGTTTTTTCCTGAATATATTCAGGAAAAAACGCATACGCCCTTTTTGGCCAAGTGCATCATTGTGGACGTTCTGCCTCTTTTCCTATGCTTTCAATGCAATTCCAGTCTACCTCCTGAAATCGGTTTCCTGCAATTCTGCCCCGCTTTCAAGTCCTCTTGGCAGCCTTACTTCAGTCTATTTTTGGACGATAGCTGTCATTTATAACTCTGCAGGTTTGTGAATTACAGTGCCCCTGAGCTCCTTTCTTCAACTCGCTTTCTTTTGAGCTGGCCGCAACACCGAAGGATGGCTTCAGGCCCTAATCTGGTTCCGGTATGGCACGCTGAGCCTTTGGTTATTTCCTCTTCCTGTTGGGAAATGAGAGTTAAATTTGCCCGTCCAGACACCTCCAGCTAGCCTCTCATTGGTTCTCGCTATTCCTGTTCATCTTCCGCAGAAATTGCAAACTGGGCCAAACAGGAGGTTAAAGGCGCTGACTCTCCAAGTGGGGAGAGTGTTAGTAAAGCGTCTGGAATGTTGCACCCGAGTACCAGGGGAGGAAAACTGAGACATATTTGAACACGTCTCCCGTTCACATGGTTGATCATACTTGGGTTCCACATGCATGTTTTAGCTGAAGGAAGAATACCTTAAACCTGGAGAGTTGAGACCCGTGAAATGGGTACCATGCAATATGACTTCAAAGGGTCTTCATTTGCTCACCGAACCTCTCCAATCCTATCACTGCTGCGTTTATGCCCCTGTACACACGCTTGATTCTCTTTTGGAGACATAGAAATCCATAGATTTTAAGATACTTACTAGTCAGGTACATTCTTAGGCGTTTAATATAGGGTGTTGAGTCCATTTCGTTGAGCAAGGAGTAGCTCTTGTCTATTCCATATTTGGCTTAAGGAACTTTATCTGTGCTCATTTCAATCTCTGGTTTTATGCAGCACCCCAACTCACCTTTCCCCTTAAGCAAGAATAAGTTGGTTTTCTAAATTTGAGACACTGTTCTGTTTTGGAATTCAGTTCCTGTGTAGCCAAGTTTACATTCCGTGTATTAGTGATATCTCATGATGTTTCTTTTTCTGTGTTACTTATTTCAGTTAGAATCATCGTACCTGAATCCACTCATTGTGCTGCTAAGGGCCTGATGACACAGATTTCATTGCTGAGTGATATTGCTTTGTAAGTAAATACCACAAGTTCTTTATCCATTTTTCACTTTCTGCGATGTTGAACTTGTACTGTAAACGAGGTTCTTGTAAACAGAGCCGTTCCAAACTTTGGGGTGGCTGTGTCTTTTTGATTTTAATTTCCCTAAGCTATAGGACCATAAGTGGAAGTGCCCTAGGTTCTGTTGCTTTGTTTTTTACATGTTTCAGGAAACACCATACACTTCTCCCGAGTGGTTGTTGGCAATTTACATCTCGCCCATCAGCATAACAAGGCTCCCAGTTCTCCATGGCCTGTCTTGCCTTTCTGGATTTTACACTTTTTTCAGATGGCCCTTTTGACCGGGGGGAAGTGAGACTTCATTGTAGTGCAGATTTTCTTTGCAAACTTGCTTGGTTGGCCAAAAAGGGCGTATGCGTTTTTTCCTGAATATATTCAGGAAAAAACGCATACGCCCTTTTTGGCCAAGTGCATCATTGTGGACGTTCTGCCTCTTTTCCTATGCTTTCAATGCAATTCCAGTCTACCTCCTGAAATCGGTTTCCTGCAATTCTGCCCCGCTTTCAAGTCCTCTTGGCAGCCTTACTTCAGTCTATTTTTGGACGATAGCTGTCATTTATAACTCTGCAGGTTTGTGAATTACAGTGCCCCTGAGCTCCTTTCTTCAACTCGCTTTCTTTTGAGCTGGCCGCAACACCGCAGGATGGCTTCAGGCCCTAATCTGGTTCCGGCACGGCACGCTGAGCCTTTGGTTAATTCCTCTTCCTGGTGGGAAATGAGAGTTAAATTTGCCCGTCCAGACACCTCCAGCTAGCCTCTCATTGGTTCTCGCTATTCCTGTTCATCTTCCGCAGAAATTGCAAACTGGGCCAAACAGGAGGTTAAAGGGACTGACTCTGCAAGTCGGGAGAGTGTTAGTAAAGCGTCTGGAATGTTGCACCCGAGTACCAGGGGAGGAAAACTGAGACATATTTGAACACGTCTCCCGTTCACATGGTTGATGATACTCTAGGTTCCACATGCATGTTTTAGCTGAAGGAAGAATACCTTAAACCTGGAGAGTTGAGACCCGTGTAATGGGTACCATGCAACATGACTTCCAAGGGTCTTCATTTGCTCACCGAACCTCTCCAATCCTATCACTGCTGCGTTTATGCCCCTGTACACACGCTTGATTCTCTTTTGGAGACATAGCAATCCATAGGTTTTAAGATACTTACTAGTCAGGTACATTCTTAGGGGTTTAATATGGGGTTTTGAGTCCATTTCGTTGAGCAAGGAGTAGCTCTTGTCTATTCCATATTTGGCTTAAGGAACTTTATCTGTGCTCATTTCAATCTCTGGTTTTATGCAGCACCCCAACTCACCTTTCCCCTTAAGCAAGCATAAGTTGGTTTTCTAAATTTGAGACCCTGTTCTGTTCTGTAATTCAGTTCCTGTGTAGCCAAGTTTACATTCCGTGTATTACTGATATCTTATGATGTTTCTTTTTCTGTGTGACTTATTTCAGTTAGAATCATCGTACCTGAATCCACTCATTATGCTGCTACGGGCCCGATGACATAGATTTCATTGCTGAGTGATACTGCATTGTACGTAAGTACCACAAGTTCTTTATCCATTTTTCACATTCTGCGATGTTGAACTTGTACTGTAAACGAGGTTCTTGTAAACAGAGGCGTCCCAAACTTTGGGGTGGCTGTGTCTTTTTGATTTTAATTTCCCTAAGCTATAGGACCATAAGTGGCAGTGCCCTAGGTTCTGTTGCTTTGTTTTTTAGATGTTTCAGGAAACACCATACACTTCTCCCGAGTGTCTGTTGGCAATTTACATCCCGCCCATCAGCATAACAAGGCTCCCAGTTCTCCATGGCCTGTCCTGCCTTTCTGGATTTTACACTTTTTTCAGATGGCCCTTTTGACCGGGGGGAAGTGAGACTTCATTGTAGTGCAGATTTCCTTTGCAAGCTTGCTTGGTTGGCCAAAAAGGGCGTATGCGTTTTTTCCTGAATATATTCAGGAAAAAACGCATACGCCCTTTTTGGCCAAGTGCATCATTGTGGACGTTCTGCCTCTTTTCCTATGCTTTCAATGCAATTCCAGTCTACCTCCTGAAATCGGTTTCCTGCAATTCTGCCCCGCTTTCAAGTCCTCTTGGCAGCCTTACTTCAGTCTATTTTTGGACGATAGCTGTCATTTATAACTCTGCAGGTTTGTGAATTACAGTGCCCCAGAGCTCCTTTCTTCAACTCGCTTTCTTGTGACCTGGCCGCAACACCGCAGGATGGCTTCAGGCCCTAATCTGGTTCCGGCACGGCACGTTGAGCCTTTGGTTAATTCCTCTTCCTGGTGGGAAATGAGAGTTAAATTTGCCCGTCCAGACACCTCCAGCTAGCCTCTCATTGGTTCTCGCTATTCCTGTTCATCTTCCGCAGAAATTGCAAACTGGGCCAAACAGGAGGTTAAAGGGACTGACTCTCCAAGTGGGGAGAGTGTTAGTAAAGCGTCTGGAATGTTGCACCCGAGTACCAGGGTACGAAAACTGAGACATATTTGAACACGTCTCCCGATCACATGGTTGATCATACTCTAGGTTCCACATGCATGTTTTAGCTGAAGGAAGAATACCTTAAACCTGGGTAGTTGAAACCCGTGGAATGGGTACCATGCAATATGACTTCAAAGGGTCTTCATTTGCTCACCGAACCTCTCCAATCCTATCACTGCTGCGTTTATGCCCCTGTACACATGCTTGATTCTCTTTCGGAGACATAGCAATCCATAGGTTTTAAGATACTTACTAGTCAGGTACATTCTTAGGCGTTTAATATGCGGTGTTGAGTCCATTTCGTTGAGCAAGGAGTAGCTCTTGTCTATTCCATATTTGGCTTAAGGAACTTTATCTGTGCTCATTTCAATCTCTGGTTTTATGCAGCACCCCAACTCACCTTTACCCTTAAGCAAGCATAAGTTGGTTCTCTAAATTTGATTCCCTGTTCTGTTCTGTAATTCAGTTCCTGTGTAGCCAAGTTTACATTCCGTGTATTACTGATATCTTATGATGTTTCTATTTCTGTGTGACTTACTTCAGTTAGAATCATCATACCTGAATCCACTCATTGTGCTGCTAAGGGCCTGATGACACAGATTTCATTGCTCAGTGATATTGCTTTGTAAGTAAATACCACAACTTCTTTATCTATTTTTCACTTTCTGCGATGTTGAACTTGTACTGTAAACGAGGTTCTTGTAAACAGAGCCGTTCCAAACTTTGGCGTGGCTGTGTCTTTTTGATTTTAATTTCCCTAAGCTATAGGACCATAAGTGGAAGTGCCCTAGGTTCTGTTGCTTTGTTTTTTACATGTTTCAGGAAACACCATACACTTCTCCGGAGTGGTTGTTGGCAATTTACATCCCGCCCATCAGCATAACAAGGCTCCCAGTACTCCATGGCCTGTCCTGCCTTTCTGGATTTTACACTTTTTTCAGATGGCCCTTTTGACCGTGGGGAAGTGAGACTTCATTGTAGTGCAGATTTCCTTTGCAAGCTTGCTTGGTTGACCAAAAAGTGCGTATGCGTTTTTTCCTGAATATATTCAGGAAAAAACGCATACGCCCTTTTTGGCCAAGTGCATCATTGTGGACGTTCTGCCTCTTTTCCTATGCTTTCAATGCAATTCCAGTCTACCTCCTGAAATCGGTTTCCTGCAATTCTGCCCCGCTTTCAAGTCCTCTTGGCAGCCTTACTTCAGTCTATTTTTGGACGATAGCTGTCATTTATAACTCTGCAGGTTTGTGAATTACAGTGCCCCTGAGCTCCTTTCTTCAACATGCTTTCTTGTGACCTGGCCGCAACACCGCAGGATGGCTTCAGGCCCTAATCTGGTTCCGGCACGGCACGCTGAGCCTTTGGTTATTTCCTCTTCCTGGTGGGAAATGAGAGTTAAATTTGCCCGTCCAGACACCTCCAGCTAGTCTCTCATTGGTTCTCGCTATTCCTGTTCATCTTCCGCAGAAATTGCAAACTGTGCCAAACAGGAGGTTAAAGGCGCTGACTCTCCAAGTGGGGAGAGTGTTAGTAAAGTGTCTGGAATGTTGCACCCGAGTACCAGGGGAGGAAAACTGAGACATATTTGAACACGTCTCCCGTTCACATGGTTGATCATACTTGGGTTCCACATGCATGTTTTAGCTGAAGGAAGAATACATTAAACCTGGAGAGTTAAGACCCGTGTAATGGGTACCATGCAATATGACTTCAAAGGGTCTTCATTTGCTCACCGAACCTCTCCAATCCTATCACTGCTGCGTTTATGCCCCTGTACACATGCTTGATTCTCTTTCGAAGACATAGCAATCCATAGGTTTTTAAGATACTTACTAGTCAGGTACATTCTTAGGCGTTTAATATGCGGTGTTGAGTCCATTTCGTTGAGCAAGGAGTAGCTCTTGTCTATTCCATATTTGACTTAAGGAACTTTATCTGTGCTCATTTCAATCTCTGGTTTTATGCAGCACCCCAACTCACCTTTACCCTTAAGCAAGCATAAGTTGGTTTTCTAAATTTGAGACCCTGTTCTGTTCTGTAATTCAGTTCCTGTGTAGCCAAGTTTACATTCCGTGTATTACTGATATCTTATGATGTTTCTTTTTCTGTGTGACTTACTTCAGTTAGAATCATCATACCTGAATCCACTCATTGTGCTGCTAAGGGCCTGATGACACAGATTTCATTGCTGAGTGATATTGCTTTGTAAGTAAATACCACAACTTCTTTCTCCATTTTTCACTTTCTGCTATGTTGAACTTGTACTGTAAACGAGGTTCTTGTAAACAGAGCCGTTCCAAACTTTGGGGTGGCTGTGTCTTTTTGATTTTAATTTCCCTAAGCTATAGGACCATAAGTGGAAGTGCCCTAGGTTCTGTTGCTTTGTTTTTTACATGTTTCAGGAAACACCATACACTTCTCCCGAGTGGTTGTTGGCAATTTACATCCCGCCCATCAGCATAACAAGGCTCCCAGTTCTCCATGGCCTGTCCTGCCTTTCTGGATTTTACACTTTTTTCAGATGGCCCTTTTGACCGGGGGGAAGTGAGACTTCATTGTAGTGCAGATTTCCTTTGCAAGCTTGCTTGGTTGGCCAAAAAGGGCGTATGCGTTTTTTCCTGAATATATTCAGGAAAAAGCGCATACGCCCTTTTTGGCCAAGTGCATCATTGTGGACGTTCTGCCTCTTTTCCTATGCTTTCAATGCAATTCCAGTCTACCTCCTGAAATCGGTTTCCTGCAATTCTGCCCCGCTTTCAAGTCCTCTTGGCAGCCTAACTTCAGTCTATTTTTGGACGATAGCTGTCATTTATAACTCTGCAGGTTTGTGAATTACAGTGCCCCTGAGCTCCTTTCTTCAACTCGGTTTCTTTTGAGCTGGCCGCAACACCGAAGGATGGCTTCAGGCCCTAATCTGGTTCCGGTATGGCACGCTGAGCCTTTGGTTATTTCCTCTTCCTGTTGGGAAATGAGAGTTAAATTTGCCCGTCCAGACACCTCCAGCTAGCCTCTCATTGGTCCTCGCTATTCCTGTTCATCTTCCGCAGAAATTGCAAACTGGGCCAAACAGGAGGTTAAAGGGGCTGACTCTCCAAGTGGGGAGAGTGTTAGTAAAGCATCTGGAATGTTGCACCCGAGTACCGGGGAGGAAAACTGAGACATATTTGAACACGTCTCCCGTTCACATGGTTGATCATACTTGGGTTCCACATGGATGTTTTAGCTGAAGGAAGAATACCTTAAACCTGGAGAGTTGAGACCCGTGTAATGGGTTCCATGCAATATGACTTCAAAGGGTCTTCATTTGCTCACCGAACCTCTCCAATCCTATCACTGCTGCGTTTATGCCCCTGTACACATGCTTGATTCTCTTTTGGAGACATAGCAATCCATAGGTTTTACGATACTTACTAGTCAGGTAAATTCTTAGGCGTTTAATATGCGGTGTTGAGTCCATTTCGTTGAGCAAGGAGTAGCTCTTGTCTATTCCATATTTGACTTAAGGAACTTTATCTGTGCTCATTTCAATCTCTGGTTTTATTCAGCACCCCAACTCACCTTTACCCTTAAGCAAGCATAAGTTGGTTTTCTAAATTTGAGACCCTGTTCTGTTCTGTAATTCAGTTCCTGTGTAGCCAAGTTTACATTCCGTGTATTACTGATATCTTATGATGTTTCTTTTTCTGTGTGACTTATTTCAGGTAGAATCATCATACCTGAATCCACTCTTTGTGATGCTAAGGGCCTGATGACATAGATTTCATTGCTGAGTGATATTGCTTTGTAAGTGAATACCACAACTTCTTTATCCATTTTTCACTTTCTGCGATGTTGAACTTGTACTGTAAACGAGGTTCTTGTAAACAGAGGCGTCCCAAACATTGGGGTGGCTGTGTCTTTTTGATTTTAATTTCCCTAAGCTATAGGACCATAAGTGGCAGTGCCCTAGGCTCTGTTGCTTTGTTTTTTAGATGTTTCAGGAAACACCATACACTTCTCTGGAGTGTCTGTTGGCAATTTACATCCCGCCCATCAGCATAACAAGGCTCCCAGTTCTCCATGGCCTGTCCTGCCTTTCTGGATTTTACACTTTTTTCAGATGGCCCTTTTGACCGGGGGGAAGTGAGACTTCATTGTAGTGCAGATTTCCTTTGCAAGCTTGCTTGGTTGGCCAAAAAGGGCGTATGCGTTTTTTCCTGAATATATTCAGGAAAAAATGCATACGCCCTTTTTGGCCAAGTGCATCATTGTGGACGTTCTGCCTCTTTTCCTATGCTTTCAATGCAATTCCAGTCTACCTCCTGAAATCGGTTTCCTGCAATTCTGCCCCGCTTTCAAGTCCTCTTGGCAGCCTTACTTCAGTCTATTTTTGGACGATAGCTGTCATGTATAACTCTGCAGGTTTGTGAATTACAGTGCCCCTGAGCTCCTTTCTTCAACTCGCTTTCTTTTGAGCTGGCCGCAACACCGCAGGATGGCTTCAGGCCCTAATATGGTTCCGGTATGGCACGCTGAGCCTTTGGTTATTTCCTCTTCCTGTTGGGAAATGAGAGTTAAATTTGCCCGTCCAGACACCTCCAGCTAGCCTCTCATTGGTTCTCGCTATTCCTGTTCATCTTCCGCAGAAATTGCAAACTGGGCCAAACAGGAGGTTAAAGGCGCTGACTCTCCAAGTGGGGAGAGTGTTAGTAAAGCGTCTGGAATGTTGCACCCGAGTACCAGGGGAGGAAAACTGAGACATATTTGAACACGTCTCCCATTCACATGGTTGATCATACTTGGGTTCCTCATGCATGTTTTAGCTGAAGGAAGAATACCTAAAACCTGGGTAGTTGAAACCCGTGTAATGGGTACCATGCAATATGACTTCAAAGGGTCTTCATTTGCTCACCGAACCTCTCCAATCCTATCACTGCTGCGTTTATGCCCCTGTACACATGCTTGATTCTCTTTCGGAGACATAGCAATCCATAGGTTTTAAGATACTTACTAGTCAGGTACATTCTTAGGCGTTTAATATGCGGTGTTGAGTCCATTTCGTTGAGCAAGGAGTAGCTCTTGTCTATTCCATATTTGGCTTAAGGAACTTTATCTGTGCTCATTTCAATCTCTGGTTTTATGCAGCAACCCAACTCACCTTTCCCCTTAAGCAAGCATAAGTTGGTTTTCTAAATTTGAGAACCTGTTCTGTTTTGGAATTCAGTTCCTGTGTAGCCAAGTTTACATTCCGTGTATTAGTGATATCTTATGATGTTTCTTTTTCTGTGTGACTTACTTCAGTTAGAATCATCATACCTGAATCCACTCATTGTGCTGCTAAGGGCCTGATGACATAGATTTCATTGCTGAGTGATACTGCATTGTACGTAAGTACCACAAATTCTTTATCCATTTTTCACTTTCTGCGATGTTGAACTTGTACTGTAAATGAGGTTCTTGTAAACAGAGCCGTTCCAAACTTTGGGGTGGCTGTGTCTTTTTGATTTTAATTTCCCTAAGCTATAGGACCATAAGTGGAAGTGCCCTAGGTTCTGTTGCTTTGTTTTTTAGATGTTTCAGGAAACACCATACACTTCTCCCGAGTGGTTGTTGGCAATTTACATCCCGCCCATCAGCATAACAAGGCTCCCAGTTCTCCATGGCCTGTCCTGCCTTTCTGGATTTTACACTTTTTTCAGATGGCCCTTTTGACCGGGGGGAAGTGAGACTTCATTGTAGTGCAGATTTCCTTTGCAAGCTTGCTTGGTTGGCCAAAAAGGGCGTATGCGTTTTTTCCTGAATATATTCAGGAAAAAACGCATACGCCCTTTTTGGCCAAGTGCATCATTGTGGACGTTCTGCCTCTTTTCCTATGCTTTCAATGCAATTCCAGTCTACCTCCTGAAATCGGTTTCCTGCAATTCTGCCCCGCTTTCAAGTCCTCTTGGCAGCCTTACTTCAGTCTATTTTTGGACGATAGCTGTCATTTATAACTCTGCAGGTTTGTGAATTACAGTGCCCCTGAGCTCCTTTCTTCAACTCGCTTTCTTTTGAGCTGGCTGCAACACCGCAGGATGGCTTCAGGCCCTAATCTGGTTCCGGTACGGCACACTGAGCCTTTGGTTATTTCCTCTTCCTGGTGGGAAATGAGAGTTAAATTTGCCCGTCCAGACACCTCCAGCTAGCCTCTCATTGGTTCTCGCTATTCCTGTTCATCTTCCGCAGAAATTGCAAACTGTGACAAACAGGAGGTTAAAGGCGCAGACTCTCCAAGTGGGGAGAGTGTTAGTAAAGCGTCTGGAATGTTGCACCCGAGTACCAGGGGAGGAAAACTGAGACATATTTGAACACGTCTCCCGTTCACATGGTTGATCATACTTGGGTTCCACATGCATGTTTTAGCTGAAGGAAGAATACCTAAAACCTGGGTAGTTGAAACCCGTGTAATGGGCACCTTGCAATATGACTTCAAAGGGTCTTCATTTGCTCACCGAACCTCTCCAATCCTATCACTGCTGCGTTTATGCCCCTGTACACATGCTTGACTCTCTTTCGGAGACATAGCAATCCATAGGTTTTAAGATACTTACTAGTCAGGTACATTCTTAGGCGTTTAATATGCGGTGTTGAGTCCATTTCGTTGAGCAAGGAGTAGCTCTTGTCTATTCCATATTTGGCTTAAGGAACTTTATCTGTGCTCATTTCAATCTCTGGTTTTATGCAGCAACCCAACCCACCTTTCCCCTTAAGCAAGCATAAGTTGGTTTTCTAAATTTGAGACCCTGTTCTGTTTTGGAATTCAGTTCCTGTGTAGCCAAGTTTACATTCCGTGTATTAGTGATATCTTATGATGTTTCTTTTTCTGTGTGACTTATTTCAGTTAGAATCATCGTACCTGAATCTACTCATTATGCTGCTACGGGCCTGATGACATAGATTTCATTGCTGAGTGATACTGCATTGTACGTAAGTACCACAAGTTCTTTATCCATTTTTCACTTTCTGCGATGTTGAACTTGTACTGTAAACGAGGTTCTTGTAAACAGAGCCGTTCCAAACTTTGGGGTGGCTGTGTCTTTTTGATTTTAATTTCCCTAAGCTATAGGACCATAAGTGGAAGTGCCCTAGGCTCTGTTGCTTTGTTTTTTAGATGTTTCAGGAAACACCATACACTTCTCTGGAGTGGTTGTTGGCAATTTACATCCCGCCCATCAGCATAACAAGGCTCCCAGTTCTCCATGGCCTGTCCTGCCTTTCTGGATTTTACACTTTTTTCAGATGGCCCTTTTGACCGGGGGGAAGTGAGACTTCATTGTAGTGCAGATTTCCTTTGCAAGCTTGCTTGGTTGGCCAAAAAGGGCGTATGCGTTTTTTCCTGAATATATTCAGGAAAAAACGCATACGCCCTTTTTGGCCAAGTGCATCATTGTGGACGTTCTGCCTCTTTTCCTATGCTTTCAATGCAATTCCAGTCTACCTCCTGAAATCGGTTTCCTGCAATTCTGCCCCGCTTTCAAGTCCTCTTGGCAGCCTTACTTCAGTCTATTTTTGGACGATAGCTGTCATTTATAACTCTGCAGGTTTGTGAATTACAGTGCCCCTGAGCTCCTTTCTTCAACTCGCTTTCTTGTGACCTGGCCGCAACACCGCAGGATGGCTTCAGGACCTAATCTGGTTCCGGCCCGGCACGCTGAGCCTTTGGTTAATTCCTCTTCCTGGTGGGAAATGAGAGTTAAATTTGCCCGTCCAGACACCTCCAGCTAGCCTCTCATTGGTTCTCTCTATTCCTGTTCATCTTCCGCAGAAATTGCAAACTGGGCCAAACAGGAGGTTAAAGGCGCTGACTCTCCAAGTGGGGAGAGTGTTAGTAAAGCGTCTGGAATGTTGCACCCGAGTACCAGGGGAGGAAAACTGAGACATATTTGAACACGTCTCCCATTCACATGGTTGATCATACTTGGGTTCCACATGCATGTTTTAGCTGAAGGAAGAATACCTTAAACCTGGGTAGTTGAAACCCGTGGAATGGGTACCATGCAATATGACTTCAAAGGGTCTTCATTTGCGCACCGAACCTCTCCAATCCTATCACTGCTGCGTTTATGCCCCTGTACACATGCTTGATTCTCTTTTGGAGACATAGCAATCCATAGGTTTTAAGATACTTACTAGTCAGGAACATTCTTAGGCGTTTAATATGGGGTGTTGAGTCCATTTCGTTGAGCAAGGAGTAGCTCTTGTCTATTCCATATTTGGCTTAAGGAACTTTATCTGTGCTCATTTCAATCTCTGGTTTTATGCAGCACCCCAACTCACCTTTCCCCTAAAGCAAGCAT
This sequence comes from Delphinus delphis, assembly GCF_949987515.2. Lineage (NCBI taxonomy): Eukaryota > Metazoa > Chordata > Mammalia > Artiodactyla > Delphinidae > Delphinus > Delphinus delphis. Next base: position 811,683 of record NW_027192695.1, read on the forward strand.
AAGTTGGTTTTCTAAATTTGAGACCCTGTTCTGTTCTGTAATTCAGTTCCTGTGTAGCCAAGTTTACATTCCGTGTATTAGTGATATCTTATGATGTTTCTTTTTCTGTGTGACTTATTTCAGTTAGAATCATCATACCTGAATCCACTCATTGTGATGCTAAGGGCCTGATGACATAGAATTCATTGCTGAGTGATATTGCTTTGTAAGTAAATACCACAACTTCTTTATCCATTTTTCACTTTCTGCGATGTTGAACGTGTACTGTAAACGAGGTTCTTGTAAACAGAGCCGTTCCAAACTTTGGGGTGGCTGTGTCTTTTTGATTTTAATTTCCCTAAGCTATAGGACCATAAGTGGAAGTGCCCTAGGTTCTGTTGCTTTGTTTTTTATATGTTTCAGGAAACACCATACACTTCTCCCGAGTGCTTGTTGGCAATTTACATCCCGCCCATCAGCATAACAAGGCTCCCAGTTCTCCATGGCCTGTCCTGCCTTTCTGGATTTTACACTTTTTTCAGATGGCCCTTTTGATCGGGGGGAAGTGAGACTTCATTGTAGTGCAGATTTCCTTTGCAAGCTTGCTTGGTTGGCCAAAAAGGGCGTATGCGTTTTTTCCTGAATATATTCAGGAAAAAACGCATACGCCCTTTTTGGCCAAGTGCATCATTGTGGACGTTCTGCCTCTTTTCCTATGCTTTCAATGCAATTCCAGTCTACCTCCTGAAATCGGTTTCCTGCAATTCTGCCCCGCTTTCAAGTCCTCTTGGCAGCCTTACTTCAGTATATTTTTGGACGATAGCTGTCATTTATAACTCTGCAGGTTTGTGAATTACAGTGCCCCTGAGCTCCTTTGTTCAACTCGCTTTCTTTTGAGCTGGCCGCAACACTGCAGGATGGCTTCAGGCTCTAATCTGGTTCCGGTACGGCACGCTGAGCCTTTGGTTATTTCCTCTTCCTGGTGGGAAATGAGAGTTAAATTTGCCCGTCCAGACACCTCCAGCTAGCCTCTCATTGGTTCTCGCTATTCCTGTTCATCTTCCGCAGAAATTGCAAACTGGGCCAAACAGGAGGTTAAAGGCGCTGACTCTCCAAGTGGGGAGAGTGTTAGTAAAGCGTCTGGAATGTTGCACCCGAGTACCAGGGGAGGAAAACTGAGACATATTTGAACACGTCTCCCGTTCACATGGTTGATCATACTTGGGTTCCACATGCATGTTTTAGCTGAAGGAAGAATACCTAAAACCTGGGTAGTTGAAACCCGTGGAATGGGTACCATGCAATATGACTTCAAAGGGTCTTCATTTGCTCACCGAACCTCTCCAATCCTATCACTGCTGCGTTTATGCCCCTGTACACATGCTTGATTCTCTTTCGGAGACTTAGCAATCCATAGGTTTTAAGATACTTACTAGTCAGGTACATTCTTAGGCGTTTAATATGCGGTGTTGAGTCCATTTCGTTGAGCAAGGAGTAGCTCTTGTCTATTCCATATTTGGCTTAAGGAACTTTATCTGTGCTCATTTCAATCTCTGGTTTTATGCAGCAACCCAACTCACCTTTCCCCTTAAGCAAGCATAAGTTGGTTTTCTAAATTTGAGACCCTGTTCTGTTTTGGAATTCAGTTCCTGTGTAGCCAAGTTTACATTCCGTGTATTAGTGATATCTTATGATGTTTCTTTTTCTGTGTGACTTATTTCAGTTAGAATCATCGTACCTGAATCTACTCATTATGCTGCTACGGGCCTGATGACATAGATTTCATTGCTGAGTGATACTGCATTGCACGTAAGTACCACAAGTTCTTTATCCATTTTTCACTTTCTGCGATGTTGAACTTGTACTGTAAACGAGGTTCTTGTAAACAGAGCCGTTCCAAACTTTGGGGTGGCTGTGTCTTTTTGATTTTAATTTCCCTAAGCTATAGGACCATAAGTGGAAGTGCCCTAGGCTCTGTTGCTTTGTTTTTTAGATGTTTCAGGAAACACCATACACTTCTCTGGAGTGGTTGTTGGCAATTTACATCCCGCCCATCAGCATAACAAGGCTCCCAGTTCTCCATGGCCTGTCCTGCCTTTCTGGATTTTACACTTTTTTCAGATGGCCCTTTTGACAGGGGGGAAGTGAGACTTCATTGTAGTGCAGATTTCCTTTGCAAGCTTGCTTGGTTGGCCAAAAAGGGCGTATGCGTTTTTTCCTGAATATATTCAGGAAAAAACGCATACGCCCTTTTTGGCCAAGTGCATCATTGTGGACGTTCTGCCTCTTTTCCTATGCTTTCAATGCAATTCCAGTCTACCTCCTGAAATCGGTTTCCTGCAATTCTGCCCTGCTTTCAAGTCCTCTTGGCAGCCTTACTTCAGTCTATTTTTGGACGATAGCTGTCATTTATAACTCTGCAGGTTTGTGAATTACAGTGCCCCTGAGCTCCTTTCTTCAACTCGCTTTCTTGTGACCTGGCCGCAACACCGCAGGATGGCTTCAGGCCCTAATCTGGTTCCGGCACGGCACGCTGAGCCTTTGTTTAATTCCTCTTCCTGGTGGGAAATGAGAGTTAAATTTGCCCGTCCAGACACCTCCAGCTAGCCTCTCATTGGTTCTCGCTATTCCTGTTCATCTTCCGCAGAAATTGCAAACTGGGCCAAACAGGAGGTTAAAGGCGCTGACTCTCCAAGTGGGGAGAGTGTTAGTAAAGCGTCTGGAATGTTGCACCCGAGTACCAGGGGAGGAAAACTGAGACATATTTGAACACGTCTCCCGTTCACATGGTTGATCATACTTGGGTTCCACATGCATGTTTTAGCTGAAGGAAGAATACCTTAAACCTGGAGAGTTAAGACCCGTGTAATGGGTACCATGCAATATGACTTCAAAGGGTCTTCATTTGCTCACCGAACCTCTCCAATCCTATCACTGCTGCGTTTATGCCCCTGTACACATGCTTGATTCTCTTTCGGAGACATAGCAATCCATAGGTTTTTAAGATACTTACTATTCAGGTACATTCTTAGGCGTTTAATATGCGGTGTTGAGTCCATTTCGTTGAGCAAGGAGTAGCTCTTGTCTATTCCATATTTGACTTAAGGAACTTTATCTGTGCTCATTTCAATCTCTGGTTTTATGCAGCACCCCAACTCACCTTTACCCTTAAGCAAGCATAAGTTGGTTTTCTAAATTTGAGACCCTGTTCTGTTCTGTAATTCAGTTCCTGTGTAACCAAGTTTACATTCCGTGTATTACTGATATCTTATGATGTTTCTTTTTCTGTGTGACTTACTTCAGTTAGAATCATCATACCTGAATCCACTCATTGTGCTGCTAAGGGCCTGTTGACACAGATTTCATTGCTGAGTGATATTGCTTTGTAAGTAAATACCACAACTTCTTTATCCATTTTTCACTTTCTGCGATGTTGAACTTGTACTGTAAACGAGGTTCTTGTAAACAGAGCCGTTCCAAACTTTGGGGTGGCTGTGTCTTTTTGATTTTAATTTCCCTAAGCTATAGGACCATAAGTGGAAGTGCCCTAGGTTCTGTTGCTTTGTTTTTTAGATGTTTCAGGAAACACCATACACTTCTCCCGAGTGGTTGTTGGCAATTTACATCCCGCCCATCAGCATAACAAGGCTCCCAGTTCTCCATGGCCTGTCCTGCCTTTCTGGATTTTACACTTTTTTCAGATGGCCCTTTTGAACGGGGGGAAGTGAGACTTCATTGTAGTGCAGATTTCCTTTGCAAGCTTGCTTGGTTGGCCAAAAAGGGCGTATGCGTTTTTTCCTGAATATATTCAGGAAAAAATGCATACGCCCTTTTTGGCCAAGTGCATCATTGTGGACGTTCTGCCTCTTTTCCTATGCTTTCAATGCAATTCCAGTCTACCTCCTGAAATCGGTTTCCTGCAATTCTGCCCCGCTTTCAAGTCCTCTTGGCAGCCTTACTTCAGTCTATTTTTGGACGATAGCTGTCATGTATAACTCTGCAGGTTTGTGAATTACAGTGCCCCTGAGCTCCTTTCTTCAACTCGCTTTCTTTTGAGCTGGCCGCAACACCGCAGGATGGCTTCAGGCCCTAATCTGGTTCCGGTACGGCATGCTGAGCCTTTGGTTATTTCCTCTTCCTGGTGGGAAATGAGAGTTAAATTTGCCCGTCCAGACACCTCCAGCTAGTCTCTCATTGGTTCTCGCTATTCCTGTTCATCTTCCGCAGAAATTGCAAACTGGGCCAAACAGGAGGTTAAAGGGACTGACTCTCCAAGTCGGGAGAGTGTTAGTAAAGCGTCTGGAATGTTGCACCCGAGTACCAGGGTACGAAAACTGAGACATATTTGAACACGTCTCCCGATCACATGGTTGATCATACTCTAGGTTCCACATGCATGTTTTAGCTGAAGGAAGAATACCTTAAACCTGGGTAGTTGAAACCCGTGGAATGGGTACCATGCAATATGACTTCAAAGTGTCTTCATTTGCGCACCGAACCTCTCCAATCCTATCACTGCTGCGTTTATGCCCCTGTACACATGCTTGATTCTCTTTTGGAGACATAACAATCCATAGGTTTTAAGATACTTACTAGTCAGGAACATTCTTAGGCGTTTATTATGGGGTGTTGAGTCCATTTCGTTGAGCAAGGAGTAGCTCTTGTCTATTCCATATTTGGCTTAAGGAACTTTATCTGTGCTCATTTCAATCTCTGGTTTTATGCAGCACCCCAACTCACCTTTACCCTTAAGCAAGCATAAGTTGGTTTTCTAAATTTCAGACCCTGTTCTGTTCTGTAATTCAGTTCCTGTGTAGGCAAGTTTACATTCCGTGTATTAGTGATATCTTATGATGTTTGTTTTTCTGTGTGACTTATTTCAGTTAGAATCATCATACCTGAATCCACTCATTGTGATGCTAAGGGCCTGATGACATAGTTTTCATTGCTGAGTGATATTGCTTTGTAAGTGAATACCACAACTTCTTTATCCATTTTTCACTTTCTGCGATGTTGAACTTGTACTGTAAACGAGGTTCTTGTAAACAGATCCGTTCCAAACTTTGGGGTGGCTGTGTCTTTTTGATTTTAATTTCCCTAAGCTATAGGACCATAAGTGGAAGTGCCCTAGGCTCTGTTGCTTTGTTTTTTAGATGTTTCTGGAAACACCATACACTTCTCCCAAGTGTCTGTTGGCAATTTACATCCCGCCCATCAGCATAACAAGGCTCCCAGTTCTCAATGGCCTGCTGCCTTTCTGGATTTTACACTTTTTTCAGATGGCCCTTTTGACCGGGGGGAAGTGAGACTTCATCGTAGTGCAGATTTCCTTTGCAAGCTTGCTTGGTTGGCCAAAAAGGGCGTATGCGTTTTTTCCTGAATATATTCAGGAAAAAACGCATACGCCCTTTTTGGCCAAGTGCATCATTGTGGACGTTCTGCCTCTTTTCCTATGCTTTCAATGCAATTCCAGTCTACCTCCTGAAATCGGTTTCCTGCAATTCTGCCCCGCTTTCAAGTCCTCTTGGCAGCCTTACTTCAGTCTATTTTTGGACGATAGCTGTCATGTATAACTCTGCAGGTTTGTGAATTACAGTGCCCCTGAGCTCCTTTCTTCAACTCGCTTTCTTTTGAGCTGGCCGCAACACCGCAGGATGGCTTCAGGCCCTAATCTGGTTCCGGTACGGCATGCTGAGCCTTTGGTTATTTCCTCTTCCTGGTGGGAAATGAGAGTTAAATTTGCCCGTCCAGACACCTCCAGCTAGTCTCTCATTGGTTCTCGCTATTCCTGTTCATCTTCCGCAGAAATTGCAAACTGGGCCAAACAGGAGGTTAAAGGGACTGACTCTCCAAGTCGGGAGAGTGTTAGTAAAGCGTCTGGAATGTTGCACCCGAGTACCAGGGTACGAAAACTGAGACATATTTGAACACGTCTCCCGATCACATGGTTGATCATACTCTAGGTTCCACATGCATGTTTTAGCTGAAGGAAGAATACCTTAAACCTGGGTAGTTGAAACCCGTGGAATGGGTACCATGCAATATGACTTCAAAGTGTCTTCATTTGCGCACCGAACCTCTCCAATCCTATCACTGCTGCGTTTATGCCCCTGTACACATGCTTGATTCTCTTTTGGAGACATAACAATCCATAGGTTTTAAGATACTTACTAGTCAGGAACATTCTTAGGCGTTTATTATGGGGTGTTGAGTCCATTTCGTTGAGCAAGGAGTAGCTCTTGTCTATTCCATATTTGGCTTAAGGAACTTTATCTGTGCTCATTTCAATCTCTGGTTTTATGCAGCACCCCAACTCACCTTTACCCTTAAGCAAGCATAAGTTGGTTTTCTAAATTTCAGACCCTGTTCTGTTCTGTAATTCAGTTCCTGTGTAGGCAAGTTTACATTCCGTGTATTAGTGATATCTTATGATGTTTGTTTTTCTGTGTGACTTATTTCAGTTAGAATCATCATACCTGAATCCACTCATTGTGATGCTAAGGGCCTGATGACATAGTTTTCATTGCTGAGTGATATTGCTTTGTAAGTGAATACCACAACTTCTTTATCCATTTTTCACTTTCTGCGATGTTGAACTTGTACTGTAAACGAGGTTCTTGTAAACAGATCCGTTCCAAACTTTGGGGTGGCTGTGTCTTTTTGATTTTAATTTCCCTAAGCTATAGGACCATAAGTGGAAGTGCCCTAGGCTCTGTTGCTTTGTTTTTTAGATGTTTCTGGAAACACCATACACTTCTCCCAAGTGTCTGTTGGCAATTTACATCCCGCCCATCAGCATAACAAGGCTCCCAGTTCTCAATGGCCTGCTGCCTTTCTGGATTTTACACTTTTTTCAGATGGCCCTTTTGACCGGGGGGAAGTGAGACTTCATCGTAGTGCAGATTTCCTTTGCAAGCTTGCTTGGTTGGCCAAAAAGGGCGTATGCGTTTTTTCCTGAATATATTCAGGAAAAAACGCATACGCCCTTTTTGGCCAAGTGCATCATTGTGGACGTTCTGCCTCTTTTCCTATGCTTTCAATGCAATTCCAGTCTACCTCCTGAAATCGGTTTCCTGCAATTCTGCCCCGCTTTCAAGTCCTCTTGGCAGCCTTACTTCAGTCTATTTTTGGACGATAGCTGTCATTTATAACTCTGCAGGTTTGTGAATTACAGTGCCCCTGAGCTCCTTTGTTCAACTCGGTTTCTTTTGAGCTGGCCGCAACACCGCAGGATGGCTTCAGGCCCTAATCTGGTTCCGGCACGGCACGCTGAGCCTTTGGTTAATTCCTCTTCCTGGTGGGAAATGAGAGTTAAATTTGCCCGTCCAGACACCTCCAGCTAGTCTCTCATTGGTTCTCGCTATTCCTGTTTATCTTCCGCAGAAATTGCAAACTGGGCCAAACAGGAGGTTAAAGGGACTGACTCTCCAAGTCGGGAGAGTGTTAGTAAAGCGTCTGGAATGTTGCACCCGAGTACCAGGGTACGAAAACTGAGACATATTTGAACACGTCTCCCGATCACATGGTTGATCATACTCTAGGTTCCACATGCATGTTTTAGCTGAAGGAAGAATACCTTAAACCTGGGTAGTTGAAACCCGTGGAATGGGTACCATGCAATATGACTTCAAAGTGTCTTCATTTGTGCACCGAACCTCTCCAATCCTATCACTGCTGCGTTTATGCCCCTGTACACATGCTTGATTCTCTTTTGGAGACATAGCAATCCATAGGTTTTAAGATACTTACTAGTCAGGAACATTCTTAGGCGTTTAATATGGGGTGTTGAGTCCATTTCGTTGAGCAAGGAGTAGCTCTTGTCTATTCCATATTTGGCTTAAGGAACTTTATCTGTGCTCATTTCAATCTCTGGTTTTATGCAGCACCCCAACTCACCTTTACCCTTAAGCAAGCATAAGTTGGTTTTCTAAATTTGAGACCCTGTTCTGTTCTGTAATTCAGTTCCTGTGTAGCCAAGTTTACATTCCGTGTATTACTGATATCTTATGATGTTTCTTTTTCTGTGTGACTTATTTCAGTTAGAATCATCATACCTGAATCCACTCATTGTGATGCTAAGGGCCTGATGACATAGATTTCATTGCTGAGTGATATTGCTTTGTAAGTGAATACCACAACTTCTTTATCCATTTTTCACTTTCTGCGATGTTGAACTTGTACTGTAAACGAGGTTCTTGTAAACAGAGCCGTTCCAAACTTTGGGGTGGCTGTGTCTTTTTGATTTTAATTTCCCTAAGCTATAGGACCATAAGTTGGAAGTGCCCTAGGCTCTGTTGCTTTGTTTTTTAGATGTTTCAGGAAACACCATACACTTCTCCCAAGTGTCTGTTGGCAATTTACATCCCGCCCATCAGCATAACAAGGCTCCCAGTTCTCAATGGCCTGTTGCCTTTCTGGATTTTACACTTTTTTCAGATGGCCCTTTTGACCGGGGGGAAGTGAGACTTCATTGTAGTGCAGATTTCCTTTGCAAGCTTGCTTGGTTGGCCAAAAAGGGCGTATGCGTTTTTTCCTGAATATATTCAGGAAAAAACGCATACGCCCTTTTTGGCCAAGTGCATCATTGTGGACGTTCTGCCTCTTTTCCTATGCTTTCAATGCAATTCCAGTCTACCTCCTGAAATCGGTTCCCTGCAATTCTGCCCCACTTTCAAGTCCTCTTGGCAGCCTTACTTCAGTCTATTTTTGGACGATAGCTGTCATTTATAACTCTGCAGGTTTGTGAATTACAGTGCCCCTGAGCTCCTTTCTTCAACTCGCTTTCTTGTGACCTGGCCGCAACACCGCAGGATGGCTTCAGGCCCTAATCTGGTTCCGGCCCGGCATGCTGAACCTTTGGTTAATTCCTCTTCCTGGTGGGAAATGAGAGTTAAATTTGCCCGTCCAGACACCTCCAGCTAGCCTCTCATTGGTACTCGCTATTCCTGTTCATCTTCCGCAGAAATTGCAAACTGGGCCAAACAGGAGGTTAAAGGGACTGACTCTCCAAGTCGGGAGAGTGTTAGTAAAGCGTCTGGAATGTTGCACCCGAGTACCAGGGGAGGAAAACTGAGACATATTTGAACACGTCTCCCGTTCACATGGTTGATCATACTCTGGGTTCCACATGCATGTTTTAGCTGAAGGAAGAATACCTTAAACCTGGAGAGTTGAGACCCGTGTAATGGGTACCATGCAATATGACTTCAAAGGGTCTTCATTTGCTCACCGAACCTCTCCAATCCTATCACTGCAGCGTTTATTCCCCTGTACACACGCTTGATTCTCTTTTGGAGACATAGCAATCCATAGGTTTTACGATACTTACTAGTCAGGTACATTCTTAGGGGTTTAATATGGGGTTTTGAGTCCATTTCGTTGAGCAAGGAGTAGCTCTTGTCTATTCCATATTTGGCTTAAGGAACTTTATCTGTGCTCATTTCAATCTCTGGTTTTATGCAGCACCCCAACTCACCTTTCCCCTTAAGCAAGCATAAGTTGGTTTTCTAAATTTGAGACCCTGTTCTGTTCTGTAATTCAGTTCCTGTGTAGCCAAGTTTACATTCCGTGTATTACTGATATCTTATGATGTTTCTTTTTCTGTGTGACTTATTTCAGTTAGAATCATCATACCTGAATCCACTCATTGTGCTGCTACGGGCCTGATGACACAGATTTCATTGCTGAGTGATATTGCTTTGTAAGTAAATACCACAACTTCTTTATCCATTTTTCACTTTCTGCGATGTTGAACTTGTACTGTAAACGAGGTTCTTGTAAACAGAGCCGTTCCAAACTTTGGGGTGGCTGTGTCTTTTTGATTTTAATTTCCCTAAGCTATAGGACCATAAGTGGAAGTGCCCTAGGTTCTGTTGCTTTGTTTTTTAGATGTTTCAGGAAACACCATACACTTCTCCCGAGTGGTTGTTGGCAATTTACATCCCGCCCATCAGCATAACAAGGCTCCCAGTTCTCCATGGCCTGTCCTGCCTTTCTGTATTTTACACTTTTTTCAGATGGCCCTTTTGACCGGGGGGAAGTGAGACTTCATTGTAGTGCAGATTTCCTTTGCAAGCTTGCTTGGTTGGCCAAAAAGGGCGTATGCGTTTTTTCCTGAATATATTCAGGAAAAAACGCATACGCCCTTTTTGGCCAAGTGCATCATTGTGGACGTTCTGCCTCTTTTCCTATGCTTTCAATGCAATTCCAGTCTACCTCCTGAAATCGGTTTCCTGCAATTCTGCCCCGCTTTCAAGTCCTCTTGGCAGCCTTACTTCAGTCTATTTTTGGACGATAGCTGTCATTTATAACTCTGCAGGTTTGTGAATTACAGTGCCCCTGATCTCCTTTCTTCAACTCGCTTTCTTTTGAGCTGGCCGCAACACCGCAGGATGGCTTCAGGCCCTAATCTGGTTCCGGTACGGCACGCTGAGCCTTTGGTTATTTCCTCTTCCTGGTGGGAAATGAGAGTTAAATTTGCCCGTCCAGACACCTCCAGCTAGCCTCTCATTGGTTCTCGCTATTCCTGTTCATCTTCCGCAGAAATTGCAAACTGGGCCAAACAGGAGGTTAAAGGCGCTGACTCTCCAAGTCGGGAGAGTGTTAGTAAAGCGTCTGGAATGTTGCACCCAAGTACCAGGGTACGAAAACTGAGACATATTTGAACATGTCTCCCGATCACATGGTTGATCATACGCTAGGTTCCACATGCATGTTTTAGCTGAAGGAAGAATACCTTAAACCTGGGTAGTTGAAACCCGTGGAATGGGTACCATGCAATATGACTTCAAAGGGTCTTCATTTGCTGACCGAACCTCTCCAATCGTATCACTGCTGCGTTTATGCCCCTGTACACATGCTTGATTCTCTTTTGGAGACATAACAATCCATAGGTTTTAAGATACTTACTAGTCAGGAACATTCTTAGGCGTTTATTATGGGGTGTTGAGTCCATTTCGTTGAGCAAGGAGTAGCTCTTGTCTATTCCATATTTGGCTTAAGGAACTTTATCTGTGCTCATTTCAATCTCTGGTTTTATGCAGCACCCCAACTCACCTTTACCCTTAAGCAAGCATAAGTTGGTTTTCTAAATTTCAGACCCTGTTCTGTTCTGTAATTCAGTTCCTGTGTAGGCAAGTTTACATTCCGTGTATTAGTGATATCTTATGATGTTTGTTTTTCTGTGTGACTTATTTCAGTTAGAATCATCATACCTGAATCCACTCATTGTGATGCTAAGGGCCTGATGACATAGTTTTCATTGCTGAGTGATATTGCTTTGTAAGTGAATACCACAACTTCTTTATCCATTTTTCACTTTCTGCGATGTTGAACTTGTACTGTAAACGAGGTTCTTGTAAACAGATCCGTTCCAAACTTTGGGGTGGCTGTGTCTTTTTGATTTTAATTTCCCTAAGCTATAGGACCATAAGTGGAAGTGCCCTAGGCTCTGTTGCTTTGTTTTTTAGATGTTTCTGGAAACACCATACACTTCTCCCAAGTGTCTGTTGGCAATTTACATCCCGCCCATCAGCATAACAAGGCTCCCAGTTCTCAATGGCCTGCTGCCTTTCTGGATTTTACACTTTTTTCAGATGGCCCTTTTGACCGGGGGGAAGTGAGACTTCATCGTAGTGCAGATTTCCTTTGCAAGCTTGCTTGGTTGGCCAAAAAGGGCGTATGCGTTTTTTCCTGAATATATTCAGGAAAAAACGCATACGCCCTTTTTGGCCAAGTGCATCATTGTGGACGTTCTGCCTCTTTTCCTATGCTTTCAATGCAATTCCAGTCTACCTCCTGAAATCGGTTTCCTGCAATTCTGCCCCGCTTTCAAGTCCTCTTGGCAGCCTTACTTCAGTCTATTTTTGGACGATAGCTGTCATTTATAACTCTGCAGGTTTGTGAATTACAGTGCCCCTGAGCTCCTTTGTTCAACTCGGTTTCTTTTGAGCTGGCCGCAACACCGCAGGATGGCTTCAGGCCCTAATCTTGTTCCGGCACGGCACGCTGAGCCTTTGGTTAATTCCTCTTCCTGGTGGGAAATGAGAGTTAAATTTGCCCGTCCAGACACCTCCAGCTAGTCTCTCATTGGTTCTCGCTATTCCTGTTTATCTTCCGCAGAAATTGCAAACTGGGCCAAACAGGAGGTTAAAGGGACTGACTCTCCAAGTCGGGAGAGTGTTAGTAAAGCGTCTGGAATGTTGCACCCGATTACCAGGGTACGAAAACTGAGACATATTTGAACACGTCTCCCGATCACATGGTTGATCATACTCTAGGTTCCACATGCATGTTTTAGCTGAAGGAAGAATACCTTAAACCTGGGTAGTTGAAACCCGTGGAATGGGTACCATGCAATATGACTTCAAAGGGTCTTCATTTGCTCACCGAACCTCTCCAATCCTATCACTGCAGCGTTTATTCCCCTGTACACACGCTTGATTCTCTTTTGGAGACATAGCAATCCATAGGTTTTACGATACTTACTAGTCAGGTACATTCTTAGGGGTTTAATATGGGGTTTTGAGTCCATTTCGTTGAGCAAGGAGTAGCTCTTGTCTATTCCATATTTGGCTTAAGGAACTTTATCTGTGCTCATTTCAATCTCTGGTTTTATGCAGCACCCCAACTCACCTTTCCCCTTAAGCAAGCATAAGTTGGTTTTCTAAATTTGAGACCCTGTTCTGTTCTGTAATTCAGTTCCTGTGTAGCCAAGTTTACATTCCGTGTATTACTGATATCTTATGATGTTTCTTTTTCTGTGTGACTTATTTCAGTTAGAATCATCATACCTGAATCCACTCATTGTGCTGCTACGGGCCTGATGACACAGATTTCATTGCTGAGTGATATTGCTTTGTAAGTAAATACCACAACTTCTTTATCCATTTTTCACTTTCTGCGATGTTGAACTTGTACTGTAAACGAGGTTCTTGTAAACAGAGCCGTTCCAAACTTTTGGGTGGCTGTGTCTTTTTGATTTTAATTTCCCTAAGCTATAGGACCATAAGTGGAAGTGCCCTAGGTTCTGTTGCTTTGTTTTTTAGATGTTTCAGGAAACACCATACACTTCTCCCGAGTGGTTGTTGGCAATTTACATCCCGCCCATCAGCATAACAAGGCTCCCAGTTCTCCATGGCCTGTCCTGCCTTTCTGTATTTTACACTTTTTTCAGATGGCCCTTTTGACCGGGGGGAAGTGAGACTTCATTGTAGTGCAGATTTCCTTTGCAAGCTTGCTTGGTTGGCCAAAAAGGGCGTATGCGTTTTTTCCTGAATATATTCAGGAAAAAACGCATACGCCCTTTTTGGCCAAGTGCATCATTGTGGACGTTCTGCCTCTTTTCCTATGCTTTCAATGCAATTCCAGTCTACCTCCTGAAATCGGTTTCCTGCAATTCTGCCCCGCTTTCAAGTCCTCTTGGCAGCCTTACTTCAGTCTATTTTTGGACGATAGCTGTCATTTATAACTCTGCAGGTTTGTGAATTACAGTGCCCCTGATCTCCTTTCTTCAACTCGCTTTCTTTTGAGCTGGCCGCAACACCGCAGGATGGCTTCAGGCCCTAATCTGGTTCCGGTACGGCACGCTGAGCCTTTGGTTATTTCCTCTTCCTGGTGGGAAATGAGAGTTAAATTTGCCCGTCCAGACACCTCCAGCTAGCCTCTCATTGGTTCTCGCTATTCCTGTTCATCTTCCGCAGAAATTGCAAACTGGGCCAAACAGGAGGTTAAAGGCGCTGACTCTCCAAGTGGGGAGAGTGTTAGTAAAGCGTCTGGAATGTTGCACCCGAGTACCAGGGGAGGAAAACTGAGACATATTTGAACACGTCTCCCGTTCACATGGTTGATCATACTTGGGTTCCACATGCATGTTTTAGCTGAAGGAAGAATACCTTAAACCTGGAGAGTTGAGACCCGTGTAATGGGTACCATGCAATATGACTTCAAAGGGTCTTCATTTGCTCACCGAACCTCTCCAATCCTATCACTGCTGCGTTTATGCCCCTGTACACACGCTTGATTCTCTTTTGGAGACATAGCAATCCATAGGTTTTAAGATTCTTACTAGTCAGGTACATTCTTAGGCGTTTAATATGGGGTGTTGAGTCCATTTCGTTGAGCAAGGAGTAGCTCTTGTCTATTCCATATTTGGCTTAAGGAACTTTATCTGTGCTCATTTCAATCTCTGGTTTTATGCAGCACCCCAACTCACCTTTACCCTTAAGCAAGCATAAGTTGGTTTTCTAAATTTGAGACCCTGTTCTGTTCTGTAATTCAGTTCCTGTGTAGCCAAGTTTCCATTCCGTGTATTACTGATATCTTATGATGTTTCTTTTCTGTGTGACTTACTTCAGTTAGAATCATCATACCTGAATCCACTCATTGTGCTGCTAAGGGCCTGATGACACAGATTTCATTGCTGAGTGATATTGCTTTGTAAGTAAATACCACAACTTCTTTATCCATTTTTCACTTTCTGCGATGTTGAACTTGTACTGTAAACGAGGTTCTTGTAAACAGAGCCATTCCAAACTTTGGGGTGGCTGTGTCTTTTTGATTTTAATTTCCCTAAGCTATAGGACCATAAGTGGCAGTGCCCTAGGCTCTGTTGCTTTGTTTTTTAGATGTTTCAGGAAACACCATACACTTCTCCCGAGTGTCTGTTGGCAATTTACATCCCGCCCATCAGCATAACAAGGCTCCCAGTTCTCCATGGCCTGTCCTGCCTTTCTGGATTTTACACTTTTTTCAGATGGCCCTTTTGACCGGGGGGAAGTGAGACTTCATTGTAGTGCAGATTTCCTTTGCAAGCTTGCTTGGTTGGCCAAAAAGGGCGTATGTGTTTTTTCCTGAATATATTCAGGAAAAAACGCATACGCCCTTTTTGGCCAAGTGCATCATTGTGGACGTTCTGCCTCTTTTCCTATGCTTTCAATGCAATTCCAGTCTACCTCCTGAAATCGGTTTCCTGCAATTCTGCCCCGCTTTCAAGTCCTCTTGGCAGCCTTACTTCAGTCTATTTTTGGACGATAGCTGTCATTTATAACTCTGCAGGTTTGTGAATTACAGTGCCCCTGAGCTCCTTTCTTCAACTCGCTTTCTTTTGTGCTGGCCGCAACACCGCAGGATGGCTTCAGGCCCTAATCTGGTTCCGGCACGGCACGCTGAGCCTTTGGTTAATTCCTCTTCTTGGTGTGAAATGAGAGTTAAATTTGCCCGTCCAGACACCTCCAGCTAGCCTCTCATTGGTTCTCGCTATTCCTGTTCATCTTCCGCAGAAATTGCAAACTGGGCCAAACAGGAGGTTAAAGGGACTGACTCTCCAAGTCGGGAGAGTGTTAGTAAAGCGTCTGGAATGTTGCACCCGAGTACCAGGGGAGGAAAACTGAGACATATTTGAACACGTCTCCCGATCACATGGTTGATCATACTCTAGGTTCCACATGCATGTTTTAGCTGAAGAAAGAATACCTTAAACCTGGGTAGTTGAAACCCGTGGAATGGGTACCATGCAATATGACTTCAAAGGGTCTTCATTTGCTCACCGAACCTCTCCAATCCTATCACTGCTGCGTTTATGCCCCTGTACACATGCTTGATTCTCTTTCGGAGACATAGCAATCCATAGGTTTTAAGATACTTACTAGTCAGGTACATACTTAGGCGTTTAATATGAGGTGTTGAGTCCATTTCGTTGAGCAAGGAGTAGCTCTTGTCTATTCCATATTTGACTTAAGGAACTTTATCTGTGCTCATTTCAATCTCTGGTTTTATGCAGCACCCCAACTCACCTTTACCCTTAAGCAAGAATAAGTTGGTTTTCTAAATTTTAGACCCTGTTCTGTTTTGGAATTCAGTTCCTGTGTAGCCAAGTTTACATTCCGTGTATTCGTGATATCTTATGATGTTTCTTTTTCTGTGTGACTTATTTCAGTTAGAATCATCGTACCTGAATCCACTCATTGTGCTGCTAAGGGCCTGATGACACAGATTTCATTGCTGAGTGATATTGCTTTGTAAGTAAATACCACAAGTTCTTTATCCATTTTTCACTTTCTGCGATGTTGAACTTGTACTGTAAACGAGGTTCTTGTAAACAGAGCCGTTCCAAACTTTTGGGTGGCTGTGTCTTTTTGATTTTAATTTCCCTAAGCTATAGGACCATAAGTGGAAGTGCCCTAGGTTCTGTTGCTTTGTTTTTTACATGTTTCAGGAAACACCATACACTTCTCCAGAGTGGTTCTTGGCAATTTACATCCCGCCCATCAGCATAACAAGGCTCCCAGTTCTCCATGGCCTGTCCTGCCTTTCTGGATTTTACACTTTTTTCAGATGGCCCTTTTGACCGGGGGGAAGTGAGACTTCATTGTAGTGCAGATTTCCTTTGCAAGCTTGCTTGGTTGGCCAAAAAGGGCGTATGCGTTTTTTCCTGAATATATTCAGGAAAAAACGCATACGCCCTTTTTGGCCAAGTGCATCATTGTGGACGTTCTGCCTCTTTTCCTATGCTTTCAATGCAATTCCAGTCTACCTCCTGAAATCGGTTTCCTGCAATTCTGCCCCGCTTTCAAGTCCTCTTGGCAGCCTTACTTCAGTCTATTTTTGGACGATAGCTGTCATGTATAACTCTGCAGGTTTGTGAATTACAGTGCCCCTGAGCTCCTTTCTTCAACTTGCTTTCTTGTGACCTGGCCGCAACACCGCAGGATGGCTTCAGGCCCTAATCTGGTTCCGGTACGGCACGCTGAGCCTTTGGTTATTTCCTCTTCCTGGTGGGAAATGAGAGTTAAATTTGCCCGTCCAGACACCTCCAGCTAGTCTCTCATTGGTTCTCGCTATTACTGTTCATCTTCCGCAGAAATTGCAAACTGGGCCAAACAGGAGGTTAAAGGCGCTGACTCTCCAAGTGGGGAGAGTGTTAGTAAAGCGTCTGGAATGTTGCACCCGGGTACCAGGGGAGGAAAACTGAGACATATTTGAACACGTCTCCCGTTCACATGGTTGATCATACTCTGGGTTCCACATGCATGTTTTAGCTGAAGGAAGAATACCTTAAACCTGGAGAGTTGAGACCCGTGTAATGGGTACCATGCAATATGACTTCAAAGGGTCTTCATTTGCTCACCGAACCTCTCCAATCCTATCACTGCTGCGTTTATTCCCCTGTACACACGCTTGATTCTCTTTTGGAGACATAGCAATCCATAGGTTTTACGATACTTACTAGTCAGGTACATTCTTAGGCGTTTAATATGCGGTGTTGAGTCCATTTCGTTGAGCAAGGAGTAGCTCTTGTCTATTCCATATTTGGCTTAAGGAACTTTATCTGTGCTCATTTCAATCTCTGGTTTTATGCAGCACCCCAACTCACCTTTCCCCTTAAGCAAGCATAAGTTGGTTTTCTAAATTTGAGACCCTGTTCTGTTCTGTAATTCAGTTCCTGTGTAGCCAAGTTTACATTCCGTGTATTACTGATATCTTATGATGTTTCTTTTTCTGTGTGACTTATTTCAGTTAGAATCATCGTACCTGAATCCACTCATTGTGCTGCTAAGGGCCTGATGACACAGATTTCATTGCTGAGTGATATTGCTTTGTAAGTAAATACCACAAGTTCTTTATCCATTTTTCACTTTCTGCGATGTTGAACTTGTACTGTAAACGAGGTTCTTGTAAACAGAGCCGTTCCAAACTTTGGGGTGGCTGTGTCTTTTTGATTTTAATTTCCCTAAGCTATAGGACCATAAGTGGAAGTGCCCTACGTTCTGTTGCTTTGTTTTTTACATGTTTCAGGAAACACCATACACTTCTCCAGAGTGGTTCTTGGCAATTTACATCCCGCCCATCAGCATAACAAGGCTCCCAGTTCTCCATGGCCTGTCCTGCCTTTCTGGATTTTACACTTTTTTCAGATGGCCCTTTTGACCGGGGGAAGTGAGACTTCATTGTAGTGCAGATTTCCTTTGCAAGCTTGCTTGGTTGGCCAAAAAGGGCGTATGCGTTTTTTCCTGAATATATTCAGGAAAAAACGCATACGCCCTTTTTGGCCAAGTGCATCATTGTGGACGTTCTGCCTCTTTTCCTATGCTTTCAATGCAATTCCAGTCTACCTCCTGAAATCGGTTTCCTGCAATTCTGCCCCGCTTTCAAGTCCTCTTGGCAGACTTACTTCAGTCTATTTTTGGACGATAGCTGTCATGTATAACTCTGCAGGTTTGTGAATTACAGTGCCCCTGAGCTCCTTTCTTCAACTTGCTTTCTTGTGACCTGGCCGCAACACCGCAGGATGGCTTCAGGCCCTAATCTGGTTCCGGCACGGCACGCTGAGCCTTTGGTTATTTCCTCTTCCTGGTGGGAAATGAGAGTTAAATTTGCCCGTCCAGACACCTCCAGCTAGTCTCTCATTGGTTCTCGCTATTACTGTTCATCTTCCGCAGAATTTGCAAACTGGGCCAAACAGGAGGTTAAAGGCGCT
The DNA here is from genome assembly GCF_949987515.2 of Delphinus delphis. Classification (NCBI taxonomy): domain Eukaryota; kingdom Metazoa; phylum Chordata; class Mammalia; order Artiodactyla; family Delphinidae; genus Delphinus; species Delphinus delphis. The sequence continues at coordinate 830,137 of NW_027192695.1, forward strand.
GACTCTCCAAGTGGGGAGAGTGTTAGTAAAGCGTCTGGAATGTTGCACCCGAGTACCAGGGGAGGAAAACTGAGACATATTTGAACACGTCTCCCGTTCACATGGTTGATCATACTTGGGTTCCACATGCATGTTTTAGCTGAAGGAAGAATACCTTAAACCTGGAGAGTTGAGACCCGTGTAATGGGTACCATGCAATATGACTTCAAAGGGTCTTCATTTGCTCACCGAACCTCTCCAATCCTATCACTGCTGCGTTTATGCCCCTGTACACATGCTTGATTCTCTTTTGGAGACATAGCAATCCATAGGTTTTACGATACTTACTAGTCAGGTACATTCTTATGCGTTTAATATGCGGTGTTGAGTCCATTTCGTTGAGCAAGGAGTAGCTCTTGTCTATTCCATATTTGACTTAAGGAACTTTATCTGTGCTCATTTCAATCTCTGGTTTTATGCAGCACCCCAACTCACCTTTACCCTTAAGCAAGCATAAGTTGGTTTTCTAAATTTGAGACCCTGTTCTGTTCTGTAATTCAGTTCCTGTGTAGCCAAGTTTACATTCCGTGTATTACTGATATCTTATGATGTTTTTTTTCTGTGTGACTTATTTCAGTTAGAATCATCATACCTGAATCCACTCATTGTGATGCTAAGGGCCTGATGACATAGATTTCATTGCTGAGTGATATTGCTTTGTAAGTAAATACCACAACTTCTTTATCCATTTTTCACTTTCTGCGATGTTGAACTTGTACTGTAAACGAGGTTCTTGTAAACAGAGGCGTCCCAAACTTTGGGGTGGCTGTGTCTTTTTGATTTTAATTTCCCTAAGCTATAGGACCATAAGTGGCAGTGCCCTAGGCTCTATTGCTTTGTGTTTTAGATGTTTCAGGAAACACCATACACTTCTCCCGAGTGTCTGTTGGCAATTTACATCCCGCCCATCAGCATAACAAGGCTCCCAGTTCTCCATGGCCTGTTGCCTTTCTGGATTTTACACTTTTTTCAGATGGCCCTTTTGACCGGGGGGAAGTGAGACTTCATTGTAGTGCAGATTTCCTTTGCAAGCTTGCTTGGTTGGCCAAAAAGGGCGTATGCGTTTTTTCCTGAATATATTCAGGAAAAAACGCATACGCCCTTTTTGGCCAAGTGCATCATTGTGGACGTTCTGCCTCTTTTCCTATGCTTTCAATGCAATTCCAGTCTACCTCCTGAAATCGGTTTCCTGCAATTCTGCCCCGCTTTCAAGTCCTCTTGGCAGCCTTACTTCAGTCTATTTTTGGACGATAGCTGTCATTTATAAGTCTGCAGGTTTGTGAATTACAGTGCCCCTGAGCTCCTTTCTTCAACTCGCTTTCTTGTGACCTGGCCGCAACACCGCAGGATGGCTTCAGGCCCTAATCTGGTTCCGGCCCGGCACGCTGAGCCTTTGGTTAATTCCTCTTCCTGGTGGGAAATGAGAGTTAAATTTGCCCGTCCAGACACCTCCAGCTAGCCTCTCATTGGTTCTCGCTATTCCTGTTCATCTTCCGCAGAAATTGCAAACTGGGCCAAACAGGAGGTTAAAGGGACTGACTCTCCAAGTGGGGAGAGTGTTAGTAAAGCGTCTGGAATGTTGCACCCGAGATCCAGGGGAGGAAATCTGAGACATATTTGAACACGTCTCCCGATCACATGGTTGATCATACTCTAGGTTCCACATGCATGTTTTAGCTGAAGGAAGAATACCTTAAACCTGGGTAGTTGAAACCCGTGGAATGGGTACCATGCAATATGACTTCAAAGGGTCTTCATTTGCTCACCGAACCTCTCCAATCCTATCACTGCTGCGTTTATGCCCCTGTACACATGCTTGATTCTCTTTCGGAGACATAGCAATCCATAGGTTTTAAGATACTTACTAGTCAGGTACATTCTTAGGCGTTTAATATGCGGTGTTGAGTCCATTTCGTTGAGCAAGGAGTAGCTCTTGTCTATTCCATATTTGGCTTAAGGAACTTTATCTGTGCTCATTTCAATCTCTGGTTTTATGCAGCACCCCAACTCACCTTTACCCTTAAGCAAGCATAAGTTGGTTTTCTAAATTTGAGACCCTGTTCTGTTCTGTAATTCAGTTCCTGTGTAGCCAAGTTTACATTCCGTGTATTACTGATATCTTATGATGTTTCTTTTTCTGTGTGCCTTACTTCAGTTAGAATCATCATACCTGAATCCACTCATTGTGCTGCTAAGGGCCTGATGACACAGATTTCATTGCTGAGTGATATTGCTTTGTAAGTAAATACCACAACTTCTTTATCCATTTTTCACTTTCTGCGATGTTGAACTTGTACTGTAAACGAGGTTCTTGTAAACAGAGCCGTTCCAAACTTTGGGGTGGCTGTGTCTTTTTGATTTTAATTTCCCTAAGCTATAGGACCATAAGTGGAAGTGCCCTAGGTTCTGTTGCTTTGTTTTTTAGATGTTTCAGGAAACACCATACACTTCTCCCGAGTGGTTGTTGGCAATTTACATCCCGCCCATCAGCATAACAAGGCTCCCAGTTCTCCATGGCCTGTCCTGCCTTTCTGGATTTTACACTTTTTTCAGATGGCCCTTTTGGCCGGGGGGAAGTGAGACTTCATTGTAGTGCAGATTTCCTTTGCAAGCTTGCTTGGTTGGCCAAAAAGGGCGTATGCGTTTTTTCCTGAATATATTCAGGAAAAAACGCATACGCCCTTTTTGGCCAAGTGCATCATTGTGGACGTTCTGCCTCTTTTCCTATGCTTTCAATGCAATTCCAGTCTACCTCCTGAAATCGGTTTCCTGCAATTCTGCCCCGCTTTCAAGTCCTCTTGGCAGCCTTACTTCAGTCTATTTTTGGACGATAGCTGTCATTTATAACTCTGCAGGTTTGTGAATTACAGTGCCCCTGAGCTCCTTTCTTCAACTCGCTTTCTTGTGACCTGGCCGCAACACCGCAGGATGGCTTCAGGCCCTAATCTGGTTCCAGCCCGGCACGCTGAGCCTTTGGTTAATTCCTCTTCCTGGTGGGAAATGAGAGTTAAATTTGCCCGTCCAGACACCTCCAGCTAGCCTCTCATTGGTTCTCGCTATTCCTGTTCATCTTCCGCAGAAATTGCAAACTGGGCCAAACAGGAGGTTAAAGGGACTGACTCTCCAAGTGGGGAGAGTGTTAGTAAAGCGTCTGGAATGTTGCACCCGAGTACCAGGGGAGGAAAACTGAGACATATTTGAACACGTCTCCCGATCACATGGTTGATCATACTCTAGGTTCCATATGCATGTTTTAGCTGAAGGAAGTATACCTTAAACCTGGGTAGTTGAAACCCGTGGAATGGGTACCATGCATTATGATTTCAAAGGGTCTTCATTTGCTCACCGACCCTCTCCAATCCTATCACTGCTGCGTTTATGCCCCTGTACACATGCTTGATTCTCTTTCGGAGACATAGCAATCCATAGGTTTTAAGATACTTACAAGTCAGGTACATTCTTAGGCGTTTAATATGCGGTGTTGAGTCCATTTCGTTGAGCAAGGAGTAGCTCTTGTCTATTCCATATTTGGCTTAAGGAACTTTATCTGTGCTCATTTCAATCTCTGGTTTTATGCAGCACCCCAACTCACCTTTACCCTTAAGCAAGCATAAGTTGGTTTTCTAAATTTGAGACCCTGTTCTGTTCTGTAATTCAGTTCCTGTGTAGCCAAGTTTCCATTCCGTGTATTACTGATATCTTATGATGTTTCTTTTTCTGTGTGACTTACTTCAGTTAGAATCATCATACCTGAATCCACTCATTGTGCTGCTAAGGGCCTGATGACACAGATTTCATTGCTGAGTGATATTGCTTTGTAAGTAAATACCACAACTTCTTTATCCATTTTTCACTTTCTGCGATGTTGAACTTGTACTGTAAACGAGGTTCTTGTAAACAGAGCCGTTCCAAACTTTGGGGTGGCTGTGTCTTTTTGATTTTAATTTCCCTAAGCTATAGGACCATAAGTGGAAGTGCCCTAGGTTCTGTTGCTTTGTTTTTTAGATGTTTCAGGAAACACCGTACACTTCTCCCAAGTGTCTGTTGGCAATTTACATCCCGCCCATCAGCATAACAAGGCTCCCAGTTCTCAATTGCCTGTTGCCTTTCTGGATTTTACACTTTTTTCAGATGGCCCTTTTGACCGGGGGGAAGTGAGACTTCATTGTAGTGCAGATTTCCTTTGCAAGCTTGCTTGGTTGGCCAAAAAGGGCGTATGCGTTTTTTCCTGAATATATTCAGGAAAAAACGCATACGCCCTTTTTGGCCAAGTGCATCATTGTGGACGTTCTGCCTCTTTTCCTATGCTTTCAATGCAATTCCAGTCTACCTCCTGAAATCGGTCTCCTGCAATTCTGCCCCGCTTTCAAGTCCTCTTGGCAGCCTTACTTCAGTCTATTTTTGGACGATAGCTGTCATTTATAACTCTGCAGGTTTGTGAATTACAGTGCCCCTGAGCTCCTTTCTTCAACTCGCTTTCTTGTGACCTGGCCGCAACACCGCAGGATGGCTTCAGGCCCTAATCTGGTTCCAGCCTGGCACGCTGAGCCTTTGGTTAATTCCTCTTCCTGGTGGGAAATGAGAGTTAAATTTGCCCGTCCAGACACCTCCAGCTAGCCTCTCATTGGTTCTCGCTATTCCTGTTCATCTTCCGCAGAAATTGCAAACTGGGCCAAACAGGAGGTTAAAGGGACTGACTCTCCAAGTGGGGAGAGTGTTAGTAAAGCGTCTGGAATGTTGCACCCGAGTACCAGGGGAGGAAAACTGAGACATATTTGAACACGTCTCCCGATCACATGGTTGATCATACTCTAGGTTCCATATGCATGTTTTAGCTGAAGGAAGAATACCTTAAACCTGGAGAGTTGAGACCCGTGTAATGGGTACCATGCAATATGACTTCAAAGGGTCTTCATTTGCTCACCGAACCTCTCCAATCCTATCACTGCTGCGTTTATGCCCCTGTACACATGCTTGATTCTCTTTCGGAGACATAGCAATCCATAGGTTTTAAGATACTTACTAGTCAGGTACATTCTTAGGCGTTTAATATGCGGTGTTGAGTCCATTTCGTTGAGCAAGGAGTAGCTCTTGTCTATTCCATATTTGACTTAAGGAACTTTATCTGTGCTCATTTCAATCTCTGGTTTTATGCAGCACCCCAACTCACCTTTACCCTTAAGCAAGCATAAGTTGGTTTTCTAAATTTGAGACCCTGTTCTGTTCTCTAATTCAGTTCCTGTGTAGCCAAGTTTACATTCCGTGTATTACTGATATCTTATGATGTTTCTTTTTCTGTGTGACTTATTTCAGTTAGAATCATCATACCAGAATCCACTCATTGTGATGCTAAGGGCCTGATGACATAGATTTCATTGCTGAGTGATATTGCTTTGTAAGTAAATACCACAACTTCTTTATCCATTTTTCACTTTCTGCGATGTTGAACTTGTACTGTAAACGAGGTTCTTCTAAACAGAGGCGTCCCAAACTTTGGGGTGGCTGTGTCTTTTTGATTTTAATTTCCCTAAGCTATAGGACCATAAGCGGCAGTGCCCTAGGCTCTGTTGCTTTGTTTTTTAGATGTTTCAGGAAACACCATACACTTCTCCCGAGTGTCTGTTGGCAATTTACATCCCGCCCATCAGCATAACAAGGCTCCCAGTTCTCCATGGCCTGTCCTGCCTTTCTGGATTTTACACTTTTTTCAGATGGCCCTTTTGACCGGGGGGAAGTGAGACTTCATTGTAGTGCAGATTTCCTTTGCAAGCTTGCTTGGTTGGCCAAAAAGGGCGTATGCGTTTTTTCCTGAATATATTCAGGAAAAAACGCATACGCCCTTTTTGGCCAAGTGCATCATTGTGGACGTTCTGCCTCTTTTCCTATGCTTTCAATGCAATTCCAGTCTACCTCCTGAAATCGGTTTCCTGCAATTCTGCCCCACTTTCAAGTCCTCTTGGCAGCCTTACTTCAGTCTATTTTTGGACGATAGCTGTCATTTATAACTCTGCAGGTTTGTGAATTACAGTGCCCCTGAGCTCCTTTCTTCAACTCGCTTTCTTTTGAGCTGGCCGCAACACTGCAGAATGGCTTCAGGCCCTAATCTGGTTCCGGCACGGCACGCTGAGCCTTTGGTTATTTCCTCTTCCTGGTGGGAAATGAGAGTTAAATTTACCCGTCCAGACACCTCCAGCTAGTCTCTCATTGGTTCTCGCTATTCCTGTTCTTCTTCCGTAGAAATTGCAAACTGGGCCAAACAGGAGGTTAAAGGCGCTGACTCTCCAAGTGGGGAGAGTGTTAGTAAAGCGTCTGGAATGTTGCACCCGAGTACCAGGGGAGGAAAACTGAGACATATTTGAACACGTCTCCCGTTCACATGGTTGATCATACTTGGGTTCCACATGCATGTTTTAGCTGAAGGAAGAATACCTTAAACCTGGAGAGTTAAGACCCGTGTAATGGGTACCATGCAATATGACTTCAAAGGGTCTTCATTTGCTCACCGAACCTCTCCAATCCTATCACTGCTGCGTTTATGCCCCTGTACACATGCTTGATTCTCTTTCGGAGACAAAGCAATCCATAGGTTTTAAGATACTTACTAGTCAGGTACATTCTTAGGCGTTTAATATGCGGTGTTGAGTCCATTTCGTTGAGCAAGGAGTAGCTCTTGTCTATTCCATATTTGACTTAAGGAACTTTATCTGTGCTCATTTCAATCTCTGGTTTTATGCAGCACCCAAACTCACCTTTACCCTTAAGCAAGCATAAGTTGGTTTTCTAAATTTGAGACCCTGTTCTGTTCTGTAATTCAGTTCCTGTGTAGCCAAGTTTACATTCCGTGTATTACTGATATCTTATGATGTTTCTTTTTCTGTGTGACTTACTTCAGTTAGAATCATCATACCTGAATCCACTCATTGTGCTGCTAAGGGCCTGATGACACAGATTTCATTGCTGAGTGATATTGCTTTGTAAGTAAATACCACAACTTCTTTATCCATTTTTCACTTTCTGCGATGTTGAACTTGTACTGTAAACGAGGTTCTTGTAAACAGAGCCGTTCCAAACTTTGGGGTGGCTGTGTCTTTTTGATTTTAATTTCCCTAAGCTATAGGACCATAAGTGGAAGTGCCCTAGGTTCTGTTGCTTTGTTTTTTAGATGTTTCAGGAAACACCATACACTTCTCCCGAGTGGTTGTTGGCAATTTACATCCCGCCCATCAGCATAACAAGGCTCCCAGTTCTCCATGGCCTGTCCTGCCTTTCTGGATTTTACACTTTTTTCAGATGGCCCTTTTGGCCGGGGGGAAGTGAGACTTCATTGTAGTGTAGATTTCCTTTGCAAGCTTGCTTGGTTGGCCAAAAAGGGCGTATGCGTTTTTTCCTGAATATATTCAGGAAAAAACGCATACGCCCTTTTTGGCCAAGTGCATCATTGTGGACGTTCTGCCTCTTTTCCTATGCTTGCAATGCAATTCCAGTCTACCTCCTGAAATCGGTTTCCTGCAATTCTGCCCCGCTTTCAAGTCCTCTTGGCAGCCTTACTTCAGTCTATTTTTGGACGATAGCTGTCATTTATAACTCTGCAGGTTTGTGAATTACAGTGCCCCTGAGCTCCTTTCTTCAACTCGCTTTCTTGTGACCTGGCCGCAACACCGCAGGATGGCTTCAGGCCCTAATCTGGTTCCAGCCTGGCACGCTGAGCCTTTGGTTAATTCCTCTTCCTGGTGGGAAATGAGAGTTAAATTTGCCCGTTCAGACACCTCCAGCTAGCCTCTCATTGGTTCTCGCTATTCCTGTTCATCTTCCGCAGAAATTGCAAACTGGGCCAAACAGGAGGTTAAAGGGACTGACTCTCCAAGTGGGGAGAGTGTTAGTAAAGCGTCTGGAATGTTGCACCCGAGTACCAGGGGAGGAAAACTGAGACATATTTGAACACGTCTCCCGATCACATGGTTGATCATACTCTAGGTTCCATATGCATGTTTTAGCTGAAGGAAGTATACCTTAAACCTGGGTAGTTGAAACCCGTGGAATGGGTACCATGCAATATGATTTCAAAGGGTCTTCATTTGCTCACCGACCCTCTCCAATCCTATCACTGCTGCGTTTATGCCCCTGTACACATGCTTGATTCTCTTTCGGAGACATAGCAATCCATAGGTTTTAAGATACTTACAAGTCAGGTACATTCTTAGGCGTTTAATATGCGGTGTTGAGTCCATTTCGTTGAGCAAGGAGTAGCTCTTGTCTATTCCATATTTGGCTTAAGGAACTTTATCTGTGCTCATTTCAATCTCTGGTTTTATGCAGCACCCCAACTCACCTTTACCCTTAAGCAAGCATAAGTTGTTTTTCTAAATTTGAGACCCTGTTCTGTTCTGTAATTCAGTTCCTGTGTAGCCAAGTTTCCATTCCGTGTATTACTGATATCTTATGATGTTTCTTTTTCTGTGTGACTTACTTCAGTTAGAATCATCATACCTGAATCCACTCATTGTGCTGCTAAGGGCCTGATGACATAGATTTCATTGCTGAGTGATATTGCTTTGTAAGTGAATACCACAACTTCTTTATCCATTTTTCACTTTCTGCGATGTTGAACTTGTACTGTAAACGAGGTTCTTGTAAACAGAGCCGTTCCAAACTTTGGGGTGGCTGTGTCTTTTTGATTTTAATTTCCCTAAGCTATAGGACCATAAGTGGAAGTGCCCTAGGTTCTGTTGCTTTGTTTTTTAGATGTTTCAGGAAACACCGTACACTTCTCCCAAGTGTCTGTTGGCAATTTACATCCCGCCCATCAGCATAACAAGGCTCCCAGTTCTCAATTGCCTGTTGCCTTTCTGGATTTTACACTTTTTTCAGATGGCCCTTTTGACCGGGGGGAAGTGAGACTTCATTGTAGTGCAGATTTCCTTTGCAAGCTTGCTTGGTTGGCCAAAAAGGGCGTATGCGTTTTTTCCTGAATATATTCAGGAAAAAACGCATACGCCCTTTTTGGCCAAGTGCATCATTGTGGACGTTCTGCCTCTTTTCCTATGCTTTCAATGCAATTCCAGTCTACCTCCTGAAATCGGTTTCCTGCAATTCTGCCCCGCTTTCAAGTCCTCTTGGCAGCCTTACTTCAGTCTATTTTTGGACGATAGCTGTCATTTATAACTCTGCAGGTTTGTGAATTACAGTGCCCCTGAGCTCCTTTCTTCAACTCGCTTTCTTGTGACCTGGCCGCAACACCGCAGGATGGCTTCAGGCCCTAATCTGGTTCCGGCACGGCACGCTGAGCCTTTGGTTATTTCCTCTTCCTGGTGGGAAATGAGAGTTAAATTTACCCGTCCAGACACCTCCAGCTAGTCTCTCATTGGTTCTCGCTATTCCTGTTCTTCTTCCGTAGAAATTGCAAACTGGGCCAAACAGGAGGTTAAAGGCGCTGACTCTCCAAGTGGGGAGAGTGTTAGTAAAGCGTCTGGAATGTTGCACCCGAGTACCAGGGGAGGAAAACTGAGACATATTTGAACACGTCTCCCGTTCACATGGTTGATCATACTTGGGTTCCACATGCATGTTTTAGCTGAAGGAAGAATACCTTAAACCTGGAGAGTTAAGACCCGTGGAATGGGTACCATGCAATATGACTTCAAAGGGTCTTCATTTGCTCACCGAACCTCTCCAATCCTATCACTGCTGCGTTTATGCCCCTGTACACATGCTTGATTCTCTTTCGGAGACATAGCAATCCATAGGTTTTAAGATACTTACTAGTCAGGTACATTCTTAGGCGTTTAATATGCGGTGTTGAGTCCATTTCGTTGAGCAAGGAGTAGCTCTTGTCTATTCCATATTTGACTTAAGGAACTTTATCTGTGCTCATTTCAATCTCTGGTTTTATGCAGCACCCAAACTCACCTTTACCCTTAAGCAAGCATAAGTTGGTTTTCTAAATTTGAGACCCTGTTCTGTTCTGTAATTCAGTTCCTGTGTAGCCAAGTTTACATTCCGTGTATTACTGATATCTTATGATGTTTCTTTTTCTGTGTGACTTACTTCAGTTAGAATCATCATACCTGAATCCACTCATTGTGCTGCTAAGGGCCTGATGACACAGATTTCATTGCTGAGTGATATTGCTTTGTAAGTAAATACCACAACTTCTTTATCCATTTTTCACTTTCTGCGATGTTGAACTTGTACTGTAAACGAGGTTCTTGTAAACAGAGCCGTTCCAAGCTTTGGGGTGGCTGTGTCTTTTTGATTTTAATTTCCCTAAGCTATAGGACCATAAGCGGCAGTGCCCTAGGCTCTGTTGCTTTGTTTTTTAGATGTTTCAGGAAACACCATACACTTCTCCCGAGTGGTTGTTGGCAATTTACATCCCGCCCATCAGATTAACAAGGCTCCCAGTTCTCCATGGCCTGTCCTGCCTTTCTGGATTTTACACTTTTTTCAGATGGCCCTTTTGACCGGGGGGAAGTGAGACTTCATTGTAGTGCAGATTTCCTTTGCAAGCTTGCTTGGTTGGCCAAAAAGGGCGTATGCGTTTTTTCCTGAATATATTCAGGAAAAAACGCATACGCCCTTTTTGGCCAAGTGCATCATTGTGGACGTTCTGCCTCTTTTCCTATGCTTTCAATGCAATTCCAGTCTACCTCCTGAAATCGGTTTCCTGCAATTCTGCCCCGCTTTCAAGTCCTCTTGGCAGCCTTACTTCAGTCTATTTTTGGACGATAGCTGTCATTTATAACTCTGCAGGTTTGTGAATTACAGTGCCCCTGAGCTCCTTTCTTCAACTCGCTTTCTTGTGACCTGGCCGCAACACCGCAGGATGGCTTCAGGCCCTAATCTGGTTCCGGTACGGCACGCTGAGCCTTTGGTTATTTCCTCTTCCTGGTGGGAAATGAGAGTTAAATTTGCCCGTCCAGACACCTCCAGCTAGCCTCTCATTGGTTCTCGCTATTCCTGTTCATCTTCCGCAGAAATTGCAAACTGGGCCAAACAGGAGGTTAAAGGCGCTGACTCTCCAAGTGGGGAGAGTGTTAGTAAAGCGTCTGGAATGTTGCACCCGAGTACCAGGGGAGGAAAACTGAGACATATTTGAACACGTCTCCCGTTCACATGGTTGATCATACTTGGGTTCCACATGCATGTTTTAGCTGAAGGAAGAATACCTTAAACCTGGAGAGTTGAGACCCGTGTAATGGGTACCATGCAATATGACTTCAAAGGGTCTTCATTTGCTCACCGAACCTCTCCAATCCTATCACTGCTGCGTTTATGCCCCTGTACACATGCTTGATTCTCTTTTGGAGACATAGCAATCCATAGGTTTTAAGATACTTACTAGTCAGGTACATTCTTAGGCGTTTAATATGCGGTGTTGAGTCCATTTCGTTGAGCAAGGAGTAGCTCTTGTCTATTCCATATTTGACTTAAGGAACTTTATCTGTGCTCATTTCAATCTCTGGTTTTATGCAGCACCCCAACTCACCTTTCCCCTTAAGCAAGCATAAGTTGGTTTTCTAAATTTGAGACCCTGTTCTGTTCTGTAATTCAGTTCCTGTGTAGCCAAGTTTACATTCCGTGTATTACTGATATCTTATGATGTTTCTTTTTCTGTGTGACTTACTTCAGTTAGAATCATCATACCTGAATCCACTCATTGTGCTGCTAAGGGCCTGATGACACAGATTTCATTGCTGAGTGACATTGCTTTGTAAGTAAATACCACAACTTCTTTATCCATTTTTCACTTTCTGCGATGTTGAACTTGTACTGTAAATGAGGTTCTTGTAAACAGAGCCGTTCCAAACTTTGGGGTGGCTGTGTCTTTTTGATTTTAATTTCCCTAAGCTATAGGACCATAAGTGGAAGTGCCCTAGGTTCTGTTGCTTTGTTTTTTAGATGTTTCAGGAAACACCATACACTTCTCCCGAGTGGTTGTTGGCAATTTACATCCCGCCCATCAGATTAACAAGGCTCCCAGTTCTACATGGCCTGTCCTGCCTTTCTGGATTTTACACTTTTTTCAGATGGCCCTTTTGACCGGGGGGAAGTGAGACTTCATTGTAGTGCAGATTTCCTTTGCAAGCTTGCTTGGTTGGCCAAAAAGGGCGTATGCGTTTTTTCCTGAATATATTCAGGAAAAAACGCATATGCCCTTTTTGGCCAAGTGCATCATTGTGGACGTTCTGCCTCTTTTCCTATGCTTTCAATGCAATTCCAGTCTACCTCCTGAAATCGGTTTCCTGCAATTCTGCCCCGCTTTCAAGTCCTCTTGGCAGCCTTACTTCAGTCTATTTTTGGACGATAGCTGTCATTTATAACTCTGCAGGTTTGTGAATTACAGTGCCCCTGAGCTCCTTTCTTCAACTCGCTTTCTTGTGACCTGGCCGCAACACCGCAGGATGGCTTCAGGCCCTAATCTGGTTCCGGCTCGGCATGCTGAGCCTTTGGTTAATTCCTCTTCCTGGTGGGAAATGAGAGTTAAATTTGCCCGTCCAGACACCTCCAGCTAGTCTCTCATTGGTTCTCGCTATTCCTGTTCATCTTCCGCAGAAATTGCAAACTGGGCCAAACAGGAGGTTAAAGGGACTGACTCTCCAAGTGGGGAGAGTGTTAGGAAAGCGTCTGGAATGTTGCACCCGAGTACCAAGGGAGGAAAACTGAGACATATTTGAACACGTCTCCCGATCACATGGTTGATCATACTCTAGGTTCCACATGCATGTTTTAGCTGAAGGAAGAATACCTTAAACCTGTGTATTTGAAACCCGTGGAATGGGTACCATGCAATATGACTTCAAAGGGTCTTCATTTGCTCACCGAACCTCTCCAATCCTATCACTGCTGCGTTTATGCCCCTGTACACATGCTTGATTCTCTTTCGGAGACATAGCAATTCTTAGGTTTTAAGATACTTACAAGTCAGGTACATTCTTAGGCGTTTAATATGCGGTGTTGAGTCCATTTCGTTGAGCAAGGAGTAGCTCTTGTCTATTCCATATTTGGCTTAAGGAACTTTATCTGTGCTCATTTCAATCTCTGGTTTTATGCAGCACCCCAACTCACCTTTACCCTTAAGCAAGCATAAGTTGTTTTTCTAAATTTGAGACCCTGTTCTGTTCTGTAATTCAGTTCCTGTGTAGCCAAGTTTCCATTCCGTGTATTACTGATATCTTATGATGTTTCTTTTTCTGTGTGACTTATTTCAGTTAGAGTCATCATACCTGAATCCACTCATTGTGATGCTAAGGGCCTGATGACATAGATTTCATTGCTGAGTGATATTGCTTTGTAAGTAAATACCACAACTTCTTTATCCATTTTACACTTTCTGCGATGTTGAACTTGTACTGTAAACGAGGTTCTTGTAAACAGAGGTGTCCCAAACTTTGGGGTTGCTGTGTCTTTTTGATTTTAATTTCCCTAAGCTATAGGACCATAAGTGGCAGTGCCCTAGGCTCTGTTGCTTTGTTTTTTAGATGTTTCAGGAAACACCATACACTTCTCCCGAGTGTCTGTTGGCAATTTACATCCCGCCCATCAGCATAACAAGGCTCCCAGTTCTCCATGGCCTGTCCTGCCTTTCCGGATTTTACACTTTTTTCAGATGGCCCTTTTGACCGGGGGGAAGTGAGACTTCATTGTAGTGCAGATTTCCTTTGCAAGCTTGCTTGGTTGGCCAAAAAGGGCGTATGCGTTTTTTCCTGAATATATTCAGGAAAAAACGCATACGCCCTTTTTGGCCAAGTGCATCATTGTGGACGTTCTGCCTCTTTTCCTATGCTTTCAATGCAATTCCAGTCTACCTCCTGAAATCGGTTTCCTGCAATTCTGCCCCGCTTTCAAGTCCTCTTGGCAGCATTACTTCAGTCTATTTTTGGACGATAGCTGTCATTTATAACTCTGCAGGTTTGTGAATTACAGTGCCCCTGAGCTCCTTTCTTCAACTCGCTTTCTTGTGACCTGGCCGCAACACCGCAGGATGGCTTCAGGCCCTAATCTGGTTCCGGCTCGGCATGCTGAGCCTTTGGTTAATTCCTCTTCCTGGTGGGAAATGAGAGTTAAATTTGCCCGTCCAGACACCTCCAGCTAGTCTCTCATTGGTTCTCGCTATTCCTGTTCATCTTCCGCAGAAATTGCAAACTGGGCCAAACAGGAGGTTAAAGGGACTGACTCTCCAAGTGGGGAGAGTGTTAGGAAAGCGTCTGGAATGTTGCACCCGAGTACCAAGGGAGGAAAACTGAGACATATTTGAACACGTCTCCCGATCACATGGTTGATCATACTCTAGGTTCCACATGCATGTTTTAGCTGAAGGAAGAATACCTTAAACCTGTGTATTTGAAACCCGTGGAATGGGTACCATGCAATATGACTTCAAAGGGTCTTCATTTGCTCACCGAACCTCTCCAATCCTATCACTGCTGCGTTTATGCCCCTGTACACATGCTTGATTCTCTTTCGGAGAAATAGCAATTCTTAGGTTTTAAGATACTTACAAGTCAGGTACATTCTTAGGCGTTTAATATGCGGTGTTGAGTCCATTTCGTTGAGCAAGGAGTAGCTCTTGTCTATTCCATATTTGGCTTAAGGAACTTTATCTGTGCTCATTTCAATCTCTGGTTTTATGCAGCACCCCAACTCACCTTTACCCTTAAGCAAGCATAAGTTGTTTTTCTAAATTTGAGACCCTGTTCTGTTCTGTAATTCAGTTCCTGTGTAGCCAAGTTTCCATTCCGTGTATTACTGATATCTTATGATGTTTCTTTTTCTGTGTGACTTATTTCAGTTAGAGTCATCATACCTGAATCCACTCATTGTGATGCTAAGGGCCTGATGACATAGATTTCATTGCTGAGTGATATTGCTTTGTAAGTAAATACCACAACTTCTTTATCCATTTTACACTTTCTGCGATGTTGAACTTGTACTGTAAACGAGGTTCTTGTAAACAGAGGTGTCCCAAACTTTGGGGTTGCTGTGTCTTTTTGATTTTAATTTCCCTAAGCTATAGGACCATAAGTGGCAGTGCCCTAGGCTCTGTTGCTTTGTTTTTTAGATGTTTCAGGAAACACCATACACTTCTCCCGAGTGTCTGTTGGCAATTTACATCCCGCCCATCAGCATAACAAGGCTCCCAGTTCTCCATGGCCTGTCCTGCCTTTCCGGATTTTACACTTTTTTCAGATGGCCCTTTTGACCGGGGGGAAGTGAGACTTCATTGTAGTGCAGATTTCCTTTGCAAGCTTGCTTGGTTGGCCAAAAAGGGCGTATGCGTTTTTTCCTGAATATATTCAGGAAAAAACGCATACGCCCTTTTTGGCCAAGTGCATCATTGTGGACGTTCTGCCTCTTTTCCTATGCTTTCAATGCAATTCCAGTCTACCTCCTGAAATCGGTTTCCTGCAATTCTGCCCCGCTTTCAAGTCCTCTTGGCAGCCTTACTTCAGTCTATTTTTGGACGATAGCTGTCATTTATAACTCTGCAGGTTTGTGAATTACAGTGCCCCTGAGCTCCTTTCTTCAACTCGCTTTCTTGTGACCTGGCCGCAACACCGCAGGATAGCTTCAGGCCCTAATCTGGTTCCGGCTCGGCATGCTGAGCCTTTGGTTAATTCCTCTTCCTGGTGGGAAATGAGAGTTAAATTTGCCCGTCCAGACACCTCCAGCTAGTCTCTCATTGGTTCTCGCTATTCCTGTTCATCTTCCGCAGAAATTGCAAACTGGGCCAAACAGGAGGTTAAAGGGACTGACTCTCCAAGTGGGGAGAGTGTTAGGAAAGCGTCTGGAATGTTGCACCCGAGTACCAAGTGAGGAAAACTGAGACATATTTGAACACGTCTCCCGATCACATGGTTGATCATACTCTAGGTTCCACATGCATGTTTTAGCTGAAGGAAGAATACCTTAAACCTGGGTATTTGAAACCCGTGGAATGGGTACCATGCAATATGACTTCAAAGGGTCTTCATTTGCTCACCGAACCTCTCCAATCCTATCACTGCTGCGTTTATGCCCCTGTACACATGCTTGATTCTCTTTCGGAGACATAGCAATTCTTAGGTTTTAAGATACTTACAAGTCAGGTACATTCTTAGGCGTTTAATATGCGGAGTTGAGTCCATTTCGTTGAGCAAGGAGTAGCTCTTGTCTATTCCATATTTGGCTTAAGGAACTTTATCTGTGCTCATTTCAATCTCTGGTTTTATGCAGCACCCCAACTCACCTTTACCCTTAAGCAAGCATAAGTTGTTTTTCTAAATTTGAGACCCTGTTCTGTTCTGTAATTCAGTTCCTGTGTAGCCAAGTTTCCATTCCGTGTATTACTGATATCTTATGATGTTTCTTTTTCTGTGTGACTTATTTCAGTTAGAGTCATCATACCTGAATCCACTCATTGTGATGCTAAGGGCCTGATGACATAGATTTCATTGCTGAGTGATATTGCTTTGTAAGTAAATACCACAACTTCTTTAACCATTTTACACTTTCTGCG
Organism: Delphinus delphis; assembly: GCF_949987515.2. NCBI lineage: Eukaryota > Metazoa > Chordata > Mammalia > Artiodactyla > Delphinidae > Delphinus > Delphinus delphis. Next base: position 846,671 of record NW_027192695.1, read on the forward strand.
ATGTTGAACTTGTACTGTAAACGAGGTTCTTGTAAACAGAGTTGTCCCAAACTTTGGAGTTGCTGTGTCTTTTTGATTTTAATTTCCCTAAGCTATAGGACCATAAGTGGCAGTGCCCTAGGCTCTGTTGCTTTGTTTTTTAGATGTTTCAGGAAACACCATACACTTCTCCCGAGTGTCTGTTGGCAATTTACATCCCGCCCATCAGCATAACAAGGCTCCCAGTTCTCCATGGCCTGTCCTGCCTTTCTGGATTTTACACTTTTTTGAGATGGCCCTTTTGACCGGGGGGAAGTGAGACTTCATTGTAGTGCAGATTTCCTTTGCAAGCTTGCTTGGTTGGCCAAAAAGGGCGTATGCGTTTTTTCCTGAATATATTCAGGAAAAAACGCATACGCCCTTTTTGGCCAAGTGCATCATTGTGGACGTTCTGCCTCTTTTCCTATGCTTTCAATGCAATTCCAGTCTACCTCCTGAAATCGGTTTCCTGCAATTCTGCCCCGCTTTCAAGTCCTCTTGGCAGCCTTACTTCAGTCTATTTTTGGACGATAGCTGTCATTTATAACTCTGCAGGTTTGTGAATTACAGTGCCCCTGAGCTCCTTTCTTCAACTCGCTTTCTTTTGAGCTGGCCGCCACACCGCAGGATGGCTTCAGGCCCTAATCTGGTTCCGGTACGGCACGCTGAGCCTTTGGTTACTTCCTCTTCCTGGTGGGAAATGAGAGTTAAATTTGCCCCTCCAGACACCTCCAGCTAGCCTCTCATTGGTTCTCGCTATTCCTGTTCATCTTCCGCAGAAATTGCAAACTGGGCCAAACAGGATGTTAAAGGCGCTGACTCTCCAAGTGGGGAGAGTGTTAGTAAAGCATCTGGAATGTTGCACCCGAGTACCAGGGGAGGAAAACTGAGACATATTTGAACACGTCTCCCGTTCACATGGTTGATCATACTTGGGTTCCACATGCATGTTTTAGCTGAAGGAAGAATACCTTAAACCTGGAGAGTTAAGACCCGTGTAATGGGTACCATGCAATATGACTTCAAAGGGTTTCATTTGCTCACCGAACCTCTCCAATCCTATCACTGCTGCGTTTATGCCCCTGTACACATGCTTGATTCTCTTTCGGAGACATAGCAATCCATAGGTTTTAAGATACTTACTAGTCAGGTACATTCTTAGGCGTTTAATATGCGGTGTTGAGTCCATTTCGTTGAGCAAGGAGTAGCTCTTGTGTATTCCATATTTGACTTAAGGAACTTTATCTGTGCTCATTTCAATCTCTGGTTTTATGCAGCACCCCAACTCACCTTTACCCTTAAGCAAGCATAAGTTTTTTTTCTAAATTTGAGACCCTGTTCTGTTCTGTAATTCAGTTCCTGTGTAGCCAAGTTTACATTCCGTGTATTACTGATATCTTATGATGTTTCTTTTTCTGTGTGACTTACTTCAGTTAGAATCATCGTACCTGAATCCACTCATTGTGATGCTAAGGACCTGATGACACAGATTTCATTGCTGAGTGATATTGCTTTGTAAGTAAATACCACAACTTCTTTATCCATTTCTCACTTTCTGCGATGTTGAACTTGTACTGTAAACGAGGTTATTGTAAACAGAGCCGTTCCAAACTTTGGGGTGGCTGTGTCTTTTTGATTTTAATTTCCCTAAGCTATAGGACCATAAGTGGAAGTGCCCTAGGTTCTGTTGCTTTGTTTTTTAGATGTTTCAGGAAACACCATACACTTCTCCCGAGTGGTTGTTCGCAATTTACATCCCGCCCATCAGCATAACAAGGCTCCCAGTTCTCCATGGCCTGTCCTGCCTTTCTGGATTTTACACTTTTTTCAGATGGCCCTTTTGACCGGGGGGAAGTGAGACTTCATTGTAGTGCAGATTTCCTTTGCAAGCTTGCTTGGTTGGCCAAAAAGTGCGTATGCGTTTTTTCCTGAATATATTCAGGAAAAAACGCATACGCCCTTTTTGGCCAAGTGCATCATTGTGGACGTTCTGCCTCTTTTCCTATGCTTTCAATGCAATTCCAGTCTACCTCCTGAAATCGGTTTCCTGCAATTCTGCCCCGCTTTCAAGTCCTCTTGGCAGCCTTACTTCAGTCTATTTTTGGACGATAGCTGTCATTTATAACTCTGCAGGTTTGTGAATTACAGTGCCCCTGAGCTCCTTTCTTCAACTCGCTTTCTTGTGACCTGGCCGCAACACCGCAGGATGGCTTCAGGCCCTAATCTGGTTCCGGCCCGGCATGCTGAGCCTTTGGTTAATTCCTCTTCCTGGTGGGTAATGAGAGTTAAATTTGCCCGTCCAGACACCTCCAGCTAGCCTCTCATTGGTTCTCGCTATTCCTGTTCATCTTCCGCAGAAATTGCAAACTGGGCCAAACAGGAGGTTAAAGGGACTGACTCTCCAAGTCGGGAGAGTGTTAGTAAAGCGTCTGGAATGTTGCACCCGAGTACCACGGTACGAAAAATGACATATTTGAACACGTCTCCCGATCACATGGTTGATCATACTCTAGGTTCCACATGCATGTTTTAGCTGAAGGAAGAATACCTAAAACCTGGGTAGTTGAAACCCGTGCAATGGGTACCATGCAATATGACTTCAAAGGGTCTTCATTTGCTCACCGAACCTCTCCAATCCTATCACTGCTGCGTTTATGCCCCTGTACACATGCTTGATTCTCTTTCGGAGACATAGCAATCCATAGGTTTTAAGATACTTACTAGTCAGGTACATTCTTAGGCGTTTAATATGCGGTGTTGAATCCATTTCGTTGAGCAAGGAGTAGCTCTTGTCTATTCCATATTTGACTTAAGGAACTTTATCTGTGCTCATTTCAATCTCTGGTTTTATGCAGCACCCCAACTCACCTTTACCCTTAAGCAAGCATAAGTTGGTTTTCTAAATTTGAGTCCCTGTTCTGTTCTGTAATTCAGTTCCTGTGTAGCCAAGTTTACATTCCGTGTATTACTGATATCTTATGATGTTTCTTTTTCTGTGTGACTTACTTCAGTTAGAATCATCATACCTGAATCCACTCATTGTGCTGCTAAGGGCCTGATGACACAGATTTCATTGCTGAGAGATATTGCTTTGTAAGTAAATACCACAACTTCTTTATTCATTTTTCACTTTCTGCGATGTTGAACTTGTACTGTAAACGAGGTTCTTGTAAACAGAGCCGTTCCAAACTTTGGGGTGGCTGTGTCTTTTTGATTTTAATTTCCCTAAGCTATAGGACCATAAGTGGAAGTGCCCTAGGTTCTGTTGCTTTGTTTTTTAGATGTTTCAGGAAACACCATACACTTCTCCCGAGTGGTTGTTCGCAATTTACATCCCGCCCATCAGCATAACAAGGCTCCCAGTTCTCCATGGCCTGTCCTGCCTTTCTGGATTTTACACTTTTTTCAGATGGCCCTTTTGACCGGGGGGAAGTGAGACTTCATTGTAGTGCAGATTTCCTTTGCAAGCTTGCTTGGTTGGCCAAAAAGGGCGTATGCGTTTTTTCCTGAATATATTCAGGGAAAAACGCATACGCCCTTTTTGGCCAAGTGCATCATTGTGGACGTTCTGCCTCTTTTCCTATGCTTTCAATGCAATTCCAGTCTACCTCCTGAAATCGGTTTCCTGCAATTCTGCCCCACTTTGAAGTCCTCTTGGCAGCCTTACTTCAGTGTATTTTTGGACGATAGCTGTCATTTATAACTCTGCAGGTTTGTGAATTACAGTGCCCCTGAGCTCCTTTCTTCAACTCGCTTTCTTTTGAGCTGGCCGCAACACCGCAGGATGGCTTCAGGCCCTAATCTGGTTCCGGTACGGCACGCTGAGCCTTTGGTTATTTCCTCTTCCTGGTGGGAAATGAGAGTTAAATTTGCCCGTCCAGACACCTCCAGCTAGCCTCTCATTGGTTCTCGCTATTCCTGTTCATCTTCCGCAGAAATTGCAAACTGGGCCAAACAGGAGGTTAAAGGCGCTGACTCTCCAAGTGGGGAGAGTGTTAGTAAAGCGTCTGGAATGTTGCACCCGAGTACCAGGGGAGGAAAACTGAGACATATTTGAACACGTCTCCCGTTCACATGGTTGATCATACTTGGGTTCCACATGCATGTTTTAGCTGAAGGAAGAATACCTTAAACCTGGAGAGTTGAGACCCGTGTAATGGGTACCATGCAATATGACTTCAAAGGGTCTTCATTTGCTCACCGAACCTCTCCAATCCTATCACTGCTGCGTTTATTCCCCTGTACACACGCTTAATTCTCTTTTGGAGACATAGCAATCCATAGGTTTTAAGATACTTACTAGTCAGGTACATTCTTAGGCGTTTAATATGCGGTGTTGAGTCCATTTCGTTGAGCAAGGAGTAGCTCTTGTCTATTCCATATTTGGCTTAAGGAACTTTATCTGTGCTCATTTCAATCTCTGGTTTTATGCAGCACCCCAACTCACCTTTACCCTTAAGCAAGCATAAGTAGGTTTTCTAAATTTGAGACACTGTTCTGTTTTGGAATTCAGTTCCTGTGTAGCCAAGGTTACATTCCGTGTATTAGTGATATCTTATGATGTTTCTTTTTCTGTGTGACTTATTTCAGTTAGAATCATCATACCTGAATCCACTCATTGTGCTGCTAAGGGCCTAATGACACAGATATCATTGCTGAGTGATATTGCTTTGTAAGTAAATACCACAACTTCTTTATCCATTTTTCACTTTCTGCGATGTTGAACTTGTACTGTAAACGAGGTTCTTGTAAACAGAGCCGTTCCAAACTTTGGGGTGGCTGTGTCTTTTTGATTTTAATTTCCCTAAGCTATAGGACCATATGTGGAAGTGCCCTAGGTTCTGTTGCTTTGTTTTTCACATGTTTCAGGAAACACCATACACTTCTCCCGAGTGGTTGTTGGCAATTTACATCCCGCCCATCAGCATAACAAGGCTCCCAGTTCTCCATGGCCTGTCTTGTCTTTTGGATTTTACACTTTTTTCAGATGGCCCTTTTGACCGGGGGGAAGTGAGACTTCATTGTAGTGCAGATTTCCTTTGCAAGCTTGCTTGGTTGGCCAAAAAGGGCGTATGCGTTTTTTCCTGAATATATTCAGGAAAAAACGCATACGCCCTTTTTGGCCAAGTGCATCATTGTGGACGTTCTGCCTCTTTTCCTATGCTTTCAATGCAATTCCAGTCTACCTCCTGAAATCGGTTTCCTGCAATTCTGCCCCGCTTTCAAGTCCTCTTGGCAGCCTTACTTCAGTCTATTTTTGGACGATAGCTGTCATTTATAACTCTGCAGGATTGTGAATTGCAGTGCCCCTGAGCTCCTTTCTTCAACTCGCTTTCTTGTGACCTGGCCGCAACACCGCAGGATGGCTTCAGGCCCTAATCTGGTTCCGGCCCGGCATGCTGAGCCTTTGGTTAATTCCTCTTCCTGGTGGGTAATGAGAGTTAAATTTGCCCGTCCAGACACCTCCAGCTAGCCTCTCATTGGTTCTCGCTATTCCTGTTCATCTTCCGCAGAAATTGCAAACTGGGCCAAACAGGAGGTTAAAGGGACTGACTCTCCAAGTCGGGAGAGTGTTAGTAAAGCGTCTGGAATGTTGCACCCGAGTACCAGGGTACGAAAACTGACATATTTGAACACGTCTCCCGATCACATGGTTGATCATACTCTAGGTTCCACATGCATGTTTTAGCTGAAGGAAGAATACCTAAAACCTGGGTAGTTGAAACCCGTGCAATGGGTACCATGCAATATGACTTCAAAGGGTCTTCATTTGCTCACCGAACCTCTCCAATCCTATCACTGCTGCGTTTATGCCCCTGTACACATGCTTGATTCTCTTTCGGAGACATAGCAATCCATAGGTTTTAAGATACTTACTAGTCAGGTACATTCTTAGGCGTTTAATATGCGGTGTTGAATCCATTTCGTTGAGCAAGGAGTAGCTCTTGTCTATTCCATATTTGACTTAAGGAACTTTATCTGTGCTCATTTCAATCTCTGGTTTTATGCAGCACCCCAACTCACCTTTACCCTTAAGCAAGCATAAGTTGGTTTTCTAAATTTGAGTCCCTGTTCTGTTCTGTAATTCAGTTCCTGTGTAGCCAAGTTTACATTCCGTGTATTACTGATATCTTATGATGTTTCTTTTTCTGTGTGACTTACTTCAGTTAGAATCATCATACCTGAATCCACTCATTGTGCTGCTAAGGGCCTGATGACACAGATTTCATTGCTGAGAGATATTGCTTTGTAAGTAAATACCACAACTTCTTTATCCATTTTTCACTTTCTGCGATGTTGAACTTGTACTGTAAACGAGGTTCTTGTAAACAGAGCCGTTCCAAACTTTGGGGTGGCTGTGTCTTTTTGATTTTAATTTCCCTAAGCTATAGGACCATAAGTGGAAGTGCCCTAGGTTCTGTTGCTTTGTTTTTTAGATGTTTCAGGAAACACCATACACTTCTCCCGAGTGGTTGTTGGCAATTTACATCCCGCCCATCAGCATAACAAGGCTCCCAGTTCTCCATGGCCTGTCCTGCCTTTCTGGATTTTACACTTTTTTCAGATGGCCCTTTTGACCGGGGGGAAGTGAGACTTCATTGTAGTGCAGATTTCCTTTGTAAGCTTGCTTGGTTGGCCAAAAAGGGCGTATGCGTTTTTTCCTGAATATATTCAGGGAAAAACGCATACGCCCTTTTTGGCCAAGTGCATCATTGTGGACGTTCTGCCTCTTTTCCTATGCTTTCAATGCAATTCCAGTCTACCTCCTGAAATCGGTTTCCTGCAATTCTGCCCCACTTTGAAGTCCTCTTGGCAGCCTTACTTCAGTGTATTTTTGGACGATAGCTGTCATTTATAACTCTGCAGGTTTGTGAATTACAGTGCCCCTGAGCTCCTTTCTTCAACTCGCTTTCTTTTGAGCTGGCCGCAACACCGCAGGATGGCTTCAGGCCCTAATCTGGTTCCGGTACGGCACGCTGAGCCTTTGGTTATTTCCTCTTCCTGGTGGGAAATGAGAGTTAAATTTGCCCGTCCAGACACCTCCAGCTAGCCTCTCATTGGTTCTCGCTATTCCTGTTCATCTTCCGCAGAAATTGCAAACTGGGCCAAACAGGAGGTTAAAGGCGCTGACTCTCCAAGTGGGGAGAGTGTTAGTAAAGCGTCTGGAATGTTGCACCCGAGTACCAGGGGAGGAAAACTGAGACATATTTGAACACGTCTCCCGTTCACATGGTTGATCATACTTGGGTTCCACATGCATGTTTTAGCTGAAGGAAGAATACCTTAAACCTGGAGAGTTGAGACCCGTGTAATGGGTACCATGCAATATGACTTCAAAGGGTCTTCATTTGCTCACCGAACCTCTCCAATCCTATCACTGCTGCGTTTATTCCCCTGTACACACGCTTGATTCTCTTTTGGAGACATAGCAATCCATAGGTTTTAAGATACTTACTAGTCAGGTACATTCTTAGGCGTTTAATATGGGGTGTTGAGTCCATTTCGTTGAGCAAGGAGTAGCTCTTGTCTATTCCATATTTGGCTTAAGGAACTTTATCTGTGCTCATTTCAATCTCTGGTTTTATGCAGCACCCCAACTCACCTTTACCCTTAAGCAAGCATAAGTTGGTTTTCTAAATTTGAGACACTGTTCTGTTTTGGAATTCAGTTCCTGTGTAGCCAAGGTTACATTCCGTGTATTAGTGATATCTTATGATGTTTCTTTTTCTGTGTGACTTATTTCAGTTAGAATCATCATACCTGAATCCACTCATTGTGCTGCTAAGGGCCTAATGACACAGATATCATTGCTGAGTGATATTGCTTTGTAAGTAAATACCACAACTTCTTTATCCATTTTTCACTTTCTGCGATGTTGAACTTGTACTGTAAACGAGGTTCTTGTAAACAGAGCCGTTCCAAACTTTGGGGTGGCTGTGTCTTTTTGATTTTAATTTCCCTAAGCTATAGGACCATATGTGGAAGTGCCCTAGGTTCTGTTGCTTTGTTTTTCACATGTTTCAGGAAACACCATACACTTCTCCCGAGTGGTTGTTGGCAATTTACATCCCGCCCATCACCATAACAAGGCTCCCAGTTCTCCATGGCCTGTCTTGTCTTTTGGATTTTACACTTTTTTCAGATGGCCCTTTTGACCGGGGGGAAGTGAGACTTCATTGTAGTGCAGATTTCCTTTGCAAGCTTGCTTGGTTGGCCAAAAAGGGCGTATGCGTTTTTTCCTGAATATATTCAGGAAAAAACGCATACGCCCTTTTTGGCCAAGTGCATCATTGTGGACGTTCTGCCTCTTTTCCTATGCTTTCAATGCAATTCCAGTCTACCTCCTGAAATCGGTTTCCTGCAATTCTGCCCCGCTTTCAAGTCCTCTCGGCAGCCTTACTTCAGTCTATTTTTGGACGATAGCTGTCATTTATAAGTCTGCAGGTTTGTGAATTACAGTGCACCTGAGCTCCTTTCTTCAACTCGCTTTCTTTGAGCTGGCCGCAACACCGAAGGATGGCTTCAGGCCTTAATCTGGTTCCGGTACGGAACCCTGAGCCTTTGGTTATTTCCTCTTCCTGTTGGGAAATGAGAGTTAAATTTGCCCGTCCAGACACCTCCAGCTAGCCTCTCATTGGTTCTCGCTATTCCTGTTCATCTTCCGCAGAAATTGCAAACTGGGCCAAACAGGAGGTTAAAGGGGCTGACTCTCCAAGTGGGGAGAGTGTTAGTAAAGCGTCTGGAATGTTGCACCCGAGTACCGGGGAGGAAAACTGAGACATATTTGAACACGTCTCCCGTTCACATGGTTGATCATACTTGGGTTCCACATGCATGTTTTAGCTGAAGGAAGAATACCTTAAACATGGAGAGTTGAGACCCGTGTAATGGCTACCATGCAATATGACTTCAAAGGGTCTTCATTTGCTCACCGAACCTCTCCAATCCTATCACTGCTGCGTTTATGCCCCTGTACACATGCTTGATTCTCTTTCGGAGACATAGCAATCCATAGGTTTTACGATACTTACTAGTCAGGTAAATTCTTAGGCGTTTAATATGCGGTGTTGAGTCCATTTCGTTGAGCAAGGAGTAGCTCTTGTCTATTCCATATTTGACTTAAGGAACTTTATCTGTGCTCATTTCAATCTCTGGTTTTATGCACCACCCCAACTCACCTTTACCCTTAAGCAAGCATAAGTTGGTTTTCTAAATTTGAGACCCTGTTCTGTTCTGTAATTCAGTTCCTGTGTAGCCAAGTTTACATTCCGTGTATTACTGATAACTTATGATGTTTCTTTTTCTGTGTGACTTATTTCAGTTAGAATCATCATACCTGAATCCACTCATTGTGATGCTAAGGGCCTGATGACATAGATTTCATTGCTGAGTGATATTGCTTTGTAAGTAAATACCACAAGTTCTTTATCCATTTTTCACTTTCTGCGATGTTGAACTTGTACTGTAAACGAGGTTCTTGTAAACAGAGGCGTCCCAAACTTTGGGGTGGCTGTGTCTTTTTGATTTTAATTTCCCTAAGCTATAGGACCATAAGTGGCAGTGCCCTAGGCTCTGTTGCTTTGTTTTTTAGATGTTTCAGGAAACACCATACACTTCTCCCGAGTGTCTGTTGGCAATTTACATCCCGCCCATCAGCATAACAAGGCTCCCAGTTCTCCATGGCCTGTCCTGCCTTTCTGGATTTTACACTTTTTTCAGATGGCCCTTTTGACCGGGGGGAAGTGAGACTTCATTGTAGTGCAGATTTCCTTTGCAAGCTTGCTTGGTTGGCCAAAAAGGGCGTATGCGTTTTTTCCTGAATATATTCAGGAAAAAACGCATACGCCCTTTTTGGCCAAGTGCATCATTGTGGACGTTCTGCCTCTTTTCCTATGCTTTCAATGCAATTCCAGTCTACCTCCTGAAATCGGTTTCCTGCAATTCTGCCCCGCTTTCAAGTCCTCTTGGCAGCCTTACTTCAGTCTATTTTTGGACGATAGCTGTCATTTATAAGTCTGCAGGTTTGTGAATTACAGTGCCCCTGAGCTCCTTTCTTCAACTCGCTTTCTTTTGAGCTGGCCGCAACACCGCAGGATGGCTTCAGGCCCAAATTGGTTCCGGTACGGCACGCTGAGCCTTTGGTTATTTCCTCTTCCTGTTGGGAAATGAGAGTTAAATTTGCCCGTCCAGACACCTCCAGCTAGCCTCTCATTGGTTCTCGCTATTCCTGTTCATCTTCCACAGAAATTGCAAACTGGGCCAAACAGGAGGTTAAAGGCGCTGACTCTCCAAGTGGGGAGAGTGTTAGTAAAGCGTCTGGAATGTTGCACCCGAGTACCAGGGGAGGAAAACTGAGACATATTTGAACACGTCTCCCATTCACATGGTTGATCATACTTGGGTTCCACATGCATGTTTTAGCTGAAGGAAGAATACCTAAAACCTGGGTAGTTGAAACCCGTGCAATGGGTACCATGCAATATGACTTCAAAGGGTCTTCATTTGCTCACCGAACCTCTCCAATCCTATCACTGCTTCGTTTATGCCCCTGTACACATGCTTGATTCTCTTTCGGAGACATAGCAATCCATAGGTTTTAAGATACTTACTAGTCAGGTACATTCTTAGGCGTTTAATATGCGGTGTTGAGTCCATTTCGTTGAGCAAGGAGTAGCTCTTGTCTATTCCATATTTGGCTTAAGGAACTTTATCTGTGCTCATTTCAATCTCTGGTTTTATGCAGCAACCCAACTCACCTTTCCCCTTAAGCAAGCATAAGTTGGTTTTCTAAATTTGAGAACCTGTTCTGTTTTGGAATTCAGTTCCTGTGTAGCCAAGTTTACATTCCGTGTATTAGTGATATCTTATGATATTTCTTTTTCTGTGTGACTTATTTCAGTTAGAATCATCGTACCTGAATCTACTCATTATGCTGCTACGGGCCTGATGACATAGATTTCATTGCTGAGTGATACTGCATTGTACGTAAGTACCACAAATTCTTTATCCATTTTTCACTTTCTGCGATGTTGAACTTGTACTGTAAACGAGGTTCTTGTAAACAGAGCCATTCCAAACTTTGGGGTGGCTGTGTCTTTTTGATTTTAATTTCCCTAAGCTATAGGACCATAAGTGGAAGTGCCCTAGGTTCTGTTGCTTTGTTTTTTAGATGTTTCAGGAAACACCATACACTTCTCCCGAGTGGTTGTTGGCAATTTACATCCCGCCCATCAGCATAACAAGGCTCCCAGTTCTCCATGGCCTGTCCTGCCTTTCTGGATTTTACACTTTTTTCAGATGGCCCTTTTGACCGGGGGGAAGTGAGACTTCATTGTAGTGCAGATTTCCTTTGCAAGCTTGCTTGGTTGGCCAAAAAGGGCGTATGCGTTTTTTCCTGAATATATTCAGGAAAAAACGCATACGCCCTTTTTGGCCAAGTGCATCATTGTGGACGTTCTGCCTCTTTTCCTATGCTTTCAATGCAATTCCAGTCTACCTCCTGAAATCGGTTTCCTGCAATTCTGCCCCGCTTTCAAGTCCTCTTGGCAGCCTTACTTCAGTCTATTTTTGGACGATAGCTGTCATTTATAACTCTGCAGGTTTGTGCATTACAGTGCCCTTGAGCTCCTTTCTTCAACTTGCTTTCTTGTGACCTGGCCGCAACACCGCAGGATGGCTTCAGGCCCTAATCTGGTTCCGGCACGGCACGCTGAGCCTTTGGTTATTTCCTTTTCCTGATGGGAAATGAGAGTTAAATTTGCCCGTCCAGACACCTCAGGCTAGTCTCTCATTGGTTCTCACTATTCCTGTTCATCTTCCGCAGAAATTGCAAACTGGGCCAAACAGGAGGTTAAAGGCGCTGACTCTCCAAGTGGGGAGAGTGTTAGTAAAGCATCTGGAATGTTGCACCCGAGTACCAGGGGAGGAATACTGAGACATATTTGAACACGTCTCCCGTTCACATGGTTGATCATACTTGGGTTCCACATGCATGTTTTAGCTGAAGGAAGAATACCTTAAACCTGGAGAGTTAAGACCCGTGTAATGGGTACCATGCAATATGACTTCAAAGGGTCTTCATTTGCTCACCGAACCTCTCCAATCCTATCACTGCTGCGTTTATGCCCCTGTACACATGCTTGATTCTCTTTCGGAGACATAGCAATCCATAGGTTTTTAAGATACTTACTAGTCAGGTACATTCTTAGGCGTTTAATATGCGGTGTTGAGTCCATTTCGTTGAGCAAGGAGTAGCTCTTGTCTATTCCATATTTGACTTAAGGAACTTTATCTGTGCTCATTTCAATCTCTGGTTTTATGCAGCACCCCAACTCACCTTTCCCCTTAAGCAAGCATAAGTTGGTTTTCTAAATTTGAGACCCTGTTCTGTTCTGTAATTCAGTTCCTGTGTAGCCAAGTTTACATTCCGTGTATTACTGATATCTTATGATGTTTCTTTTTCTGTGTGACTTACTTTAGTTAGAATCATCATACCTGAATCCACTCATTGTGCTGCTAAGGGCCTGATGGCACAGATTTCATTGCTGAGTGATATTTCTTTGTAAGTAAATACCACAACTTCTTTATCCATTTTTCACTTTCTGCGATGTTGAACTTGTACTGTAAACGAGGTTCTTGTAAACAGAGCCGTTCCAAACTTTGGGGTGGCTGTGTCTTTTTGATTTTAATTTCCCTAAGCTATAGGACCATAAGTGGAAGTGCCCTAGGTTCTGTTGCTTTGTTTTTTAGATGTTTCAGGAAACACCATACACTTCTCCCGAGTGGTTGTTGGCAATTTACATCCCGCCCATCAGCATAACAAGGCTCCCAGTTCTCCATGGCCTCTCCTGCCTTTCTGGATTTTACACTTTTTTCAGATGGCCCTTTTGACCGGGGGGAAGTGAGACTTCATTGTAGTGCAGATTTCCTTTGCAAGCTTGCTTGGTTGGCCAAAAAGGGCGTATGCGTTTTTTCCTGAATATATTCAGGAAAAAACGCATACGCCCTTTTTGGCCAAGTGCATCATTGTGGACGTTCTGCCTCTTTTCCTATGCTTTCAATGCAATTCCAGTCTACCTCCTGAAATCGGTTTCCTGCAATTCTGCCCCGCTTTCAAGTCCTCTTGGCAGCCTTACTTCAGTCTATTTTTGGACGATAGCTGTCATTTATAAGTCTGCAGGTTTGTGAATTACAGTGCCCCTGAGCTCCTTTCTTCAACTCGGTTTCTTTTGAGCTGGCCGCAACACCGCAGGATGGCTTCAGGCCCAAATTGGTTCCGGTACGGCACGCTGAGCCTTTGGTTATTTCCTCTTCCTGGTGGGAAATGAGAGTTAAATTTGCCCGTCCAGACACCTCCAGCTAGCCTCTCATTGGTTCTCGCTATTCCTGTTCATCTTCCGCAGAAATTGCAAACTGGGCCAAACAGGAGGTTAAAGGCGCTGACTCTCCAAGTGGGGAGAGTGTTAGTAAAGCGTCTGGAATGTTGCACCCGAGTACCAGGGGAGGAAAACTGAGACATATTTGAACACGTCTCCCATTCACATGGTTGATCATACTTGGGTTCCACATGCATGTTTTAGCTGAAGGAAGAATACCTAAAACCTGGGTAGTTGAAACCCGTGTAATGGGTACCATGCAATATGACTTCAAAGGGTCTTCATTTGCTCACCGAACCTCTCCAATCCTATCACTGCTTCGTTTATGCCCCTGTACACATGCTTGATTCTCTTTCGGAGACATAGCAATCCATAGGTTTTAAGATACTTACTAGTCAGGTACATTCTTAGGCGTTTAATATGCGGTGTTGAGTCCATTTCGTTGAGCAAGGAGTAGCTCTTGTCTATTCCATATTTGACTTAAGGAACTTTATCTGTGCTCATTTCAATCTCTGGTTTTATGCAGCACCCCAACTCACCTTTACCCTTAAGCAAGCATAAGTTGGTTTTCTAAATTTGAGACCCTGTTCTGTTCTGTAATTCAGTTCCTGTGTAGCCAAGTTTACATTCCGTGTATTAGTGATATCTTATGATGTTTCTTTTTCTGTGTGACTTACTTCAGTTAGAATCATCATACCTGAATCCACTCATTGTGCTGCTAAGGGCCTGATGACACAGATTTCATTGCTGAGTGATATTGCTTTGTAAGTAAATACCACAACTTCTTTATCCATTTTTCACTTTCTGCGATGTTGAACTTGTACTGTAAACGAGGTTCTTGTAAAGAGAGCCGTTCCAAACTTTGGGGTGGCTGTGTCTTTTTGATTTTAATTTCCCTAAGCTATAGGACCATAAGTGGAAGTGCCCTAGGTTCTGTTGCTTTGTTTTTTAGATGTTTCAGGAAACACCATACACTTCTCCCGAGTGGTTGTTGGCAATTTACATCCCACCCATCAGCATAACAAGGCTCCCAGTTCTCCATGGCCTGTCCTGCCTTTCTGGATTTTACACTTTTTTCAGATGGCCCTTTTGACCGGGGGGAAGTGAGACTTCATTGTAGTGCAGATTTCCTTTGCAAGCTTGCTTGGTTGGCCAAAAAGGGCGTATGCATTTTTTCCTGAATATATTCAGGAAAAAATGCATACGCCCTTTTTGGCCAAGTGCATCATTGTGGACGTTCTGCCTCTTTTCCTATGCTTTCAATGCAATTCCAGTCTACCTCCTGAAATCGGTTTCCTGCAATTCTGCTCCGCTTTCAAGTCCTCTTGGCAGCCTTACTTCAGTCTATTTTTGGACGATAGCTGTCATTTATAACTCTGCAGGTTTGTGCATTACAGTGCCCCTGAGCTCCTTTCTTCAACTCGCTTTCTTTTGAGCTGGCCGCCACACCGCAGGATGGCTTCAGGCCCTAATCTGGTTCCGGTACGGCACGCTGAGCCTTTGGTTACTTCCTCTTCCTGGTGGGAAATGAGAGTTAAATTTGCCCGTCCAGACACCTCCAGCTAGCCTCTCATTGGTTCTCGCTATTCCTGTTCATCTTCCGCAGAAATTGCAAACTGTGCCAAACAGGAGGTTAAAGGCGCTGACTCTCCAAGTGGGGAGAGTGTTAGTAAAGAGTCTGGAATGTTGCACCCGAGTACCAGGGGAGGAAAACTGAGACATATTTGAACACGTCTCCCGTTCACATGGTTGATCATACTTGGGTTCCACATGCATGTTTTAGCTGAAGGAAGAATACCTTAAACCTGGGTAGTTGAAACCCGTGGAATGGGTACCATGCAATATGACTTCAAAGGGTCTTCATTTGCTCACCGAACCTCTCCAATCCTATCACTGCTGCGTTTATGCCCCTGTACACATGCTTGATTCTCTTTCGGAGACATAGCAATCCATAGGTTTTAAGATACTTACTATTCAGGTACATTCTTAGGCGTTTAATATGCGGTGTTGAGTCCATTTCGTTGAGCAAGGTGTAGCTCTTGTCTATTCCATATTTGGCTTAAGGAACTTTATCTGTGCTCATTTCAATCTCTGGTTTTATGCAGCAACCCAACTCACCTTTCCCCTTAAGCAAGCATAAGTTGGTTTTCTAAATTTGAGAACCTGTTCTGTTTTGGAATTCAGTTCCTGTGTAGCCAAGTTTACATTCCGTGTATTAGTGATATCTTATGATGTTTCTTTTTCTGTGTGACTTATTTCAGTTAGAATCATCGTACCTGAATCTACTCATTATGCTGCTACGGGCCTGATGACATAGATTTCATTGCTGAGTGATACTGCATTGTACGTAAGTACCACAAATTCTTTATCCATTTTTCACTTTCTGCGATGTTGAACTTGTACTGTAAACGAGGTTCTTGTAAACAGAGCCGTTCCAAACTTTGGGGTGGCTGTGTCTTTTTGATTTTAATTTCCCTAAGCTATAGGACCATAAGTGGAAGTGCCCTAGGTTCTGTTGCTTTGTTTTTTAGATGTTTCAGGAAACACCATACACTTCTCCCGAGTGGTTGTTGGCAATTTACATCCCGCCCATCAGCATAACAAGGCTCCCAGTTCTCCATGGCCTGTCCTGCCTTTCTGGATTTTACACTTTTTTCAGATGGCCCTTTTGACCGTGGGGAAGTGAGACTTCATTGTAGTGCAGATTTCCTTTGCAAGCTTGCTTGGTTGGCCAAAAAGGGCGTATGCGTTTTTTCCTGAATATATTCAGGATAAAACGCATACGCCCTTTTTGGCCAAGTGCATCATTGTGGACGTTCTGCCTCTTTTCCTATGCTTTCAATGCAATTCCAGTCTACCTCCTGAAATCGGTTTCCTGCAATTCTGCCCCACTTTCAAGTCCTCTTGGCAGCCTTACTTCAGTCTATTTTTGGACGATAGCTGTCATTTATAACTCTGCAGGTTTGTGAATTACAGTGCCCCTGAGCTCCTTTCTTCAACTCGCTTTCTTTTGAGCTGGCCGCAACACCGCAGGATGGCTTCAGGCCCTAATCTGGTTCCGGTACGGCACGCTGAGCCTTTGGTTATTCCCTCTTCCTGGTGGGAAATGAGAGTTAAATTTGCCCGTCCAGACACCTCCAGCTAGCCTCTCATTGGTTCTCGCTATTCCTGTTCATCTTCCGCAGAAATTGCAAACTGGGCCAAACAGGAGGTTAAAGGCGCTGACTCTCCAAGTCGGGAGAGTGTTAGTAAAGCGTCTGGAATGTTGCACCCGAGTACCAGGGGAGGAAAACTGAGACATATTTGAACACGTCTCCCGTTCACATGGTTGATCATACTTGGGTTCCACATGCATGTTTTAGCTGAAGGAAGAATACCTTAAACCTGGAGAGTTAAGACCCGTGTAATGGGTACCATGCAATATGACTTCAAAGGGTCTTCATTTGCTCACCGAACCTCTCCAATCCTATCACTGCTGCGTTTATGCCCCTGTACACATGCTTGATTCTCTTTCGGAGACATAGCAATCCATAGGTTTTTAAGATACTTACTAGTCAGGTACATTCTTCGGCGTTTAATATGCGGTGTTGAGTCCATTTCGTTGAGCAAGGAGTAGCTCTTGTCTATTCCATATTTGACTTAAGGAACTTTATCTGTGCTCATTTCAATCTCTGGTTTTATGCAGCACCCCAACTCACCTTTACCCTTAAGCAAGCATAAGTTGGTTTTCTAAATTTGAGTCCCTGTTCTGTTCTGTAATTCAGTTCCTGTGTAGCCAAGTTTACATTCCGTGTATTAGTGATATCTTATGATGTTTCTTTTTCTGTGTGACTTACTTCAGTTAGAATTATCATACCTGAATCCACTCATTGTGCTGCTAAGGGCCTGATGACACAGATTTCATTGCTGAGTGATATTGCTTTGTAAGTAAATACCACAACTTCTTTATCCATTTTTCACTTTCTGCGATGTTGAACTTGTACTGTAAACGAGGTTCTTGTAAACAGAGCCGTTCCAAACTTTGGGGTGGCTGTGCCTTTTTGATTTTAATTTCCCTAAGCTATAGGACCATAAGTGGAAGTGCCCTAGGCTGTGTTGCTTTGTTTTTTAGATGTTTCAGGAAACACCATACACTTCTCCCGAGTGTCTGTTGGCAATTTACATCCCGCCCATCAGCATAACAAGGCTCCCAGTTCTCAATGGCCTGTTGCCTTTCTGGATTTTACACTTTTTTCAGATGGCCCTTTTGACCGGGGGGAAGTGAGACTTCATTGTAGTGCAGATTTCCTTTGCAAGCTTGCTTGGTTGGCCAAAAAGTGCGTATGCGTTTTTTCCTGAATATATTCAGGAAAAAACGCATACGCCCTTTTTGGCCAAGTGCATCATTGTGGACGTTCTGCCTCTTTTCCTATGCTTTCAATGCAATTCCAGTCTACCTCCTGAAATCGGTTTCCTGCAATTCTGCCCCGCTTTCAAGTCCTCTTGGCAGCCTTACTTCAGTCTATTTTTGGACGATAGCTGTCATTTATAACTCTGCAGGTTTGTGAATTACAGTGCCCCTGAGCTCCTTTCTTCAACTCGCTTTCTTGTGACCTGGCCGCAACACCGCAGTATGGCTTCAGGCCCTAATCTGGTTCCGGCCCGGCATGCTGAGCCTTTGGTTAATTCCTCTTCCTGGTGGGAAATGAGAGTTAAATTTGCCCGTCCAGACACCTCCAGCTAGCCTCTCATTGGTTCTCGCTATTCCTGTTCATCTTCCGCAGAAATTGCAAACGGGGCCAAACAGGAGGTTAAAGGGACTGACTCTCCAAGTCGGGAGAGTGTTAGTAAAGCGTCTGGAATGTTGCACCCGAGTACCAGGGGAGGAAAACTGAGACATATTTGAACACGTCTCCCGTTCACATGGTTGATCATACTCTGGGTTCCACATGCATGTTTTAGCTGAAGGAAGAATACCTTAAACCTGGAGAGTTGAGACCCGTGTAATGGGTACCATGCAATATGACTTCAAAGGGTGTTCATTTGCTCACCGAACCTCTCCAATCCTATCACTGCTGCGTTTATTCCCCTCTACACACGCTTGATTCTCTTTTGGAGACATAGCAATCCATAGGTTTTAAGATACTTACTAGTCAGGTACATTCTTAGGGGTTTAATATGGGGTTTTGAGTCCATTTCGTTGAGCAAGGAGTAGCTCTTGTCTATTCCATATTTGGCTTAAGGAACTTTATCTGTGCTCATTTCAATCTCTGGTTTTATGCAGCAACCCAACTCACCTTTCCCCTTAAGCAAGCATAAGTTGGTTTTCTAAATTTGAGACCCTGTTCTGTTCTGTAATTCAGTTCCTGTGTAGCCAAGTTTACATTCCGTGTATTACTGATATCTTATGATGTTTCTTTTTCTGTGTGACTTATTTCAGTTAGAATCATCATACCTGAATCCACTCATTGTGATGCTAAGGGCCTGATGACATAGAATTCATTGCTGAGTGATATTGCTTTGTAAGTAAATACCACAACTTCTTTATCCATTTTTCACATTCTGCGATGTTGAACTTGTACTGTAAACGAGGTTGTTGTAAACAGAGCCGTTCCAAACTTCGGGGTGGCTGTGTCTTTTTGATTTTAATTTCCCTAAGCTATAGGACCATAAGTGGCATTTCCCTAGGCTCTGTTGCTTTGTTTTTTAGATGTTTCAGGAAACACCATACACTTCTCCCGAGTGTCTGTTGGCAATTTACATCCCGCCCATCAGCAAAACAAGGCTCCCAGTTCTCCATGGCCTGTCCTGCCTTTCTGGATTTTACACTTTTTTCAGATGGCCCTTTTGACCGGGGAGAAGTGAGACTTCATTGTAGTGCAGATTTCCTTTGCAAGCTTGCTTGGTTGGCCAAAAAGGGCGTATGCGTTTTTTCCTGAATATATATATTCAGGAAAAAACGCATACGCCCTTTTTGGCCAAGTGCATCATTGTGGACGTTCTGCCTCTTTTCCTATGCTTTCAATGCAATTCCAGTCTACCTCCTGAAATCGGTTTCCTGCAATTCTGCCCCGCTTTCAAGTCCTCTTGGCAGCCTTACTTCAGTCTATTTTTGGACGATAGCTATCATTTATAACTCTGCAGGTTTGTGAATTACAGTGCCCCTGAGCTCCTTTCTTCAACTCGCTTTCTTGTGACCTGGCCGCAACACCGCAGGATGGCTTCAGGCCCTAATCTGGTTCCGGCACGGCACGCTGAGCCTTTGGTTATTTCCTCTTCCTGGTGGGAAATGAGAGTTAAATTTGCCCGTCCAGACACCTCCAGCTAGTCTCTCATTGGTTCTCGCTATTCCTGTTCATCTTCCGCAGAAATTGCAAACTGGGCCAAACAGGAGGTTAAAGGCGCTGACTCTCCAAGTGGGGAGAGTGTTAGTAAAGTGTCTGGAATGTTGCACCCGAGTACCAGGGGAGGAAAACTGAGACATATTTGAACACGTCTCCCGTTCACATGGTTGATCATACTTGGGTTCCACATGCATGTTTTAGCTGAAGGAAGAATACCTTAAACCTGGAGAGTTAAGACCCGTGTAATGGGTACCATGCAATATGACTTCAAAGGGTCTTCATTTGCTCACCGAACCTCTCCAATCCTATCACTGCTGCGTTTATGCCCCTGTACACATGCTTGATTCTCTTTCGGAGACATAGCAATCCATAGGTTTTTAAGATACTTACTATTCAGGTACATTCTTAGGCATTTAATATGCGGTGTTGAGTCCATTTCGTTGAGCAAGGAGTAGCTCTTGTCTATTCCATATTTGACTTAAGGAACTTTATCTGTGCTCATTTCAATCTCTGGTTTTATGCAGCACCCCAACTCACCTTTACCCTTAAGCAAGCATAAGTTGGTTTTCTAAATTTGAGACCCTGTTCTGTTCTGTAATTCAGTTCCTGTGTAGCCAAGTTTACATTCCGTGTATTACTGATATCTTATGATGTTTCTTTTTCTGTGTGACTTACTTCAGTTAGAATCATCATACCTGAATCCACTCATTGTGCTGCTAAGGGCCTGATGACACAGATTTCATTGCTGAGTGATATTGCTTTGTAAGTAAATACCACAACTTCTTTATCCATTTTTCACTTTCTGCGATGTTGAACTTGTACTGTAAACGAGGTTCTTGTAAACAGAGCCGTTCCAAACTTTGGGGTGGCTGTGTCTTTTTGATTTTAATTTCCCTAAGCTATAGGACCATAAGTGGAAGTGCCCTAGGTTCTGTTGCTTTGTTTTTTAGATGTTTCATGAAACACCATACACTTCTCCCGAGTGGTTGTTGGCAATTTACATCCCGCCCATCAGCATAACAAGGCTCCCAGTTCTCCATGGCCTGTCCTGCTTTTCTGGATTTTACACTTTTTTCAGATGGCCCTTTTGACCGGGGGGAAGTGAGACTTCATTGTAGTGCAGATTTCCTTTGCAAGCTTGCTTGGTTGGCCAAAAAGGGCGTATGCGTTTTTTCCTGAATATATTCAGGAAAAAACGCATACGCCCTTTTTGGCCAAGTGCATCATTGTGGACGTTCTGCCTCTTTTCCTATGCTTTCAATGCAATTCCAGTCTACCTCCTGAAATCGGTTTCCTGCAATTCTGCCCGCTTTCAAGTCCTCTTGGCAGCCTTACTTCAGTCTATTTTTGGACGATAGCTGTCATTTATAACTCTGCAGGTTTGTGAATTACAGTGCCCCTGAGCTCCTTTCTTCAACTCGCTTTCTTTTGAGCTGGCCGCAACACCGCAGGATGGCTTCAGGCCCTAATCTGGTTCCGGTACGGCACGCTGAGCCTTTGGTTATTTCCTCTTCCTGGTGGGAAATGAGAGTTAAATTTGCCCGTCCAGACACCTCCAGCTAGCCTCTCATTGGTTCTCGCTATTCCTGTTCATCTTCCGCAGAAATTGCAAACTGGGCCAAACAGGAGGTTAAAGGGACTGACTCTCCAAGTGGGGAGAGTGTTAGTAAAGCGTCTGGAATGTTGCACCCAAGTACCAGGGTACGAAAACTGAGACATATTTGAACTCGTCTCCCGATCACATGGTTGATCATATGCTAGGTTCCACATGCATGTTTTAGCTGAAGGAAGAATACCTTAAACCTGGGTAGTTGAAACCCGTGGAATGGGTACCATGCAATATGACTTCAAAGGGTCTTCATTTGCTCACCGAACCTCTCCAATCCTATCACTGCTGCGTTTATGCCCCTGTACACATGCTTGATTCTCTTTCGGAGACATAGCAATCCATAGGTTTTTAAGATACTTACTATTCAGGTACATTCTTAGGCATTTAATATGCGGTGTTGAGTCCATTTCGTTGAGCAAGGAGTAGCTCTTGTCTATTCCATATTTGACTTAAGGAACTTTATCTGTGCTCATTTCAATCTCTGGTTTTATGCAGCACCCCAACTCACCTTTACCCTTAAGCAAGCATAAGTTGGTTTTCTAAATTTGAGACCCTGTTCTGTTCTGTAATTCAGTTCCTGTGTAGCCAAGTTTACATTCCGTGTATTACTGATATCTTATGATGTTTCTTTTTCTGTGTGACTTACTTCAGTTAGAATCATCATACCTGAATCCACTCATTGTGCTGCTAAGGGCCTGATGACACAGATTTCATTGCTGAGTGATATTGCTTTGTAAGTAAATACCACAACTTCTTTATCCATTTTTCACTTTCTGCGATGTTGAACTTGTACTGTAAACGAGGTTCTTGTAAACAGAGCCGTTCCAAACTTTGGGGTGGCTGTGTCTTTTTGATTTTAATTTCCCTAAGGTATAGGACCATAAGTGGAAGTGCCCTAGGTTCTGTTGCTTTGTTTTTTAGATGTTTCATGAAACACCATACACTTCTCCCGAGTGGTTGTTGGCAATTTACATCCCGCCCATCAGCATAACAAGGCTCCCAGTTCTCCATGGCCTGTCCTGCTTTTCTGGATTTTACACTTTTTTCAGATGGCCCTTTTGACCGGGGGGAAGTGAGACTTCATTGTAGTGCAGATTTCCTTTGCAAGCTTGCTTGGTTGGCCAAAAAGGGCGTATGCGTTTTTTCCTGAATATATTCAGGAAAAAACGCATACGCCCTTTTTGGCCAAGTGCATCATTGTGGACGTTCTGCCTCTTTTCCTATGCTTTCAATGCAATTCCAGTCTACCTCCTGAAATCGGTTTCCTGCAATTCTGCCCGCTTTCAAGTCCTCTTGGCAGCCTTACTTCAGTCTATTTTTGGACGATAGCTGTCATTTATAACTCTGCAGGTTTGTGAATTACAGTGCCCCTGAGCTCCTTTCTTCAACTCGCTTTCTTTTGAGCTGGCCGCAACACCGCAGGATGGCTTCAGGCCCTAATCTGGTTCCGGTACGGCACGCTGAGCCTTTGGTTATTTCCTCTTCCTGGTGGGAAATGAGAGTTAAATTTGCCCGTCCAGACACCTCCAGCTAGCCTCTCATTGGTTCTCGCTATTCCTGTTCATCTTCCGCAGAAATTGCAAACTGGGCCAAACAGGAGGTTAAAGGGACTGACTCTCCAAGTGGGGAGAGTGTTAGGAAAGCGTCTGGAATGTTGCACCCAAGTACCAGGGTACGAAAACTGAGACATATTTGAACTCGTCTCCCGATCACATGGTTGATCATATGCTAGGTTCCACATGCATGTTTTAGCTGAAGGAAGAATACCTTAAACCTGGGTAGTTGAAACCCGTGGAATGGGTACCATGCAATATGACTTCAAAGGGTCTTCATTTGCTCACCGAACCTCTCCAATCCTATCACTGCTGCGTTTATGCCCCTGTACACATGCTTGATTCTCTTTTGGAGACATAGCAATCCATAGGTTTTAAGATACTTACTAGTCAGGAACATTCTTAGGCGTTTAATATGGGGTGTTGAGTCCATTTCGTTGAGCAAGGAGTAGCTCTTGTCTATTCCATATTTGGCTTAAGGAACTTTATCTGTGCTCATTTCAATCTCTGGTTTTATGCAGCACCCCAACTCACCTTTCCCCTTAAGCAAGCATAAGTTGGTTTTCTAAATTTGACACCCTGTTCTGTTCTGTAATTCAGTTCCTGTGTAGCCAAGTTTCCATTCCGGGTATTACTGATATCTTATGATGTTTCTTTTTCTGTGTGACTTATTTCAGTTAGAATCATCATACCTGAATCCACTCATTGTGATGCTAAGGGCCTGATGACATAGATTTCATTGCTGAGTGATATTGATTTGTAAGTAAATACCACAACTTCTTTATCCATTTTTCACTTTCTGCGATGTTGAACTTGTACTGTAAACGAGGTTCTTGTAAACAGAGGCGTCCCAAACTTTGGGGTGGCTGTGTCTTTTTGATTTTAATTTCCCTAAGCTATAGGACCATAAGTGGCAGTGCCCTAGGCTCTGTTGCTTTGTTTTTTAGATGTTTCAGGAAACACCATACACTTCTCCCGAGTGTCTGTTGGCAATTTACATCCCGCCCATCAGCATAACAAGGCTCCCAGTTCTCCATGGCCTGTCCTGCCTTTCTGGATTTTACACTTTTTTGAGATGGCCCTTTTGACCGGGGGGAAGTGAGACTTCATTGTAGTGCAGATTTCCTTTGCAAGCTTGCTTGGTTGGCCAAAAAGGGCGTATGCGTTTTTTCCTGAATATATTCAGGAAAAAACGCATACGCCCTTTTTGGCCAAGTGCATCATTGTGGACGTTCTGCCTCTTTTCCTATGCTTTCAATGCAATTCCAGTCTACCTCCTGAAATCGGTTTCCTGCAATTCTGCCCCGCTTTCAAGTCCTCTTGGCAGCCTTACTTCAGTCTATTTTTGGACGATAGCTGTCATTTATAACTCTGCAGGTTTGTGAATTACAGTGCCCCTGAGCTCCTTTCTTCAACTCGCTTTCTTGTGACCTGGCCGCAACACCGCAGGATGGCTTCAGGACCTAATCTGGTTCCGGTACGGCACGCTGAGCCTTTGGTTAATTCCTCTTCCTGGTGGGAAATGAGAGTTAAATTTGCCCGTCCACACACCTCCAGCTAGTCTCTCATTGGTTCTCGCTATTCCTGTTCATCTTCCGCAGAAATTGCAAACTGGGCCAAACAGGAGGTTAAAGGGACTGACTCTCCAAGTCGGGAGAGTGTTAGTAAAGCGTCTGGAATGTTGCACCCGAGTACCAGGGTACGAAAACTGAGACATATTTGAACACGTCTCCCGGTCACATGGTTGATCATACTCTAGGTTCCACATGCATGTTTTAGCTGAAGGAAGAATACCTTAAACCTGGGTAGTTGAAACCCGTGGAATGGGTACCATGCAATATGACTTCAAAGTGTCTTCATTTGCGCACCGAACCTCTCCAATCCTATCACTGCTGCGTTTATGCCCCTGTACACATGCTTCATTCTCTTTTGGAGACATAGCAATCCATAGGTTTTAAGATACTTACTAGTCAGGAACATTCTTAGGCGTTTAATATGGGGTGTTGAGTCCATTTCGTTGAGCAAGGAGTAGCTCTTGTCTATTCCATATTTGGCTTAAGGAACTTTATCTGTGCTCATTTCAATCTCTGGTTTTATGCAGCACCCCAACTCACCTTTACCCTTAAGCAAGCATAAGTTGGTTTTCTAAATTTGAGACCCTGTTCTGTTCTGTAATTCAGTTCCTGTGTAGCCAAGTTTACATTCCGTGTATTACTGATATCTTATGATGTTTCTTTTTCTGTGTCACTTATTTCAGTTAGAATCATCATACCTGAATCCACTCATTGTGATGCTAAGGGCCTGATGACATAGATTTCATTGCTGAGTGATATTGCTTTGTAAGTGAATACCACAACTTCTTTATCCATTTTTCACTTTCTGCGATGTTGAACTTGTACTGTAAACGAGGTTCTTGTAAACAGAGGCGTCCCAACCTTTGGGGTGGCTGTGTCTTTTTGATTTTAATTTCCCTAAGCTATAGGACCATAAGTGGCAGTGCCCTAGGCTCTGTTGCTTTGTTTTTTAGATGTTTCAGGAAACACCATACACTTCTCCCGAGTGTCTGTTGGCAATTTACATCCCGCCCATCAGCATAACAAGGCTCCCAGTTCTCCATGGCCTGTCCTGCCTTATTGGATTTTACACTTTTTTGAGATGGCCCTTTTGACCGGGGGGAAGTGAGACTTCATTGTAGTGCAGATTTCCTTTGCAAGCTTGCTTGGTTGGCCAAAAAGGGCGTATGCGTTTTTTCCTGAATATATTCAGGAAAAAACGCATACGCCCTTTTTGGCCAAGTGCATCATTGTGGACGTTCTGCCTCTTTTCCTATGCTTTCAATGCAATTCCAGTCTACCTCCTGAAATCGGTTTCCTGCAATTCTGCCCCGCTTTCAAGTCCTCTTGGCAGCCTTACTTCAGTCTATTTTTGGACGATAGCTGTCATTTATAACTCTGCAGGTTTGTGAATTACAGTGCCCCTGAGCTCCTTTCTTCAACTCGCTTTCTTGTGACCTGGCCGCAACACCGCAGGATGGCTTCAGGACCTAATCTGGTTCCGGTACGGCACGCTGAGCCTTTGGTTAATTCCTCTTCCTGGTGGGAAATGAGAGTTAAATTTGCCCGTCCACACACCTCCAGCTAGTCTCTCATTGGTTCTCGCTATTCCTGTTCATCTTCCGCAGAAATTGCAAACTGGGCCAAACAGGAGGTTAAAGGGACTGACTCTCCAAGTCGGGAGAGTGTTAGTAAAGCGTCTGGAATGTTGCACCCGAGTACCAGGGTACGAAAACTGAGACATATTTGAACACGTCTCCCGGTCACATGGTTGATCATACTCTAGGTTCCACATGCATGTTTTAGCTGAAGGAAGAATACCTTAAACCTGGGTAGTTGAAACCCGTGGAATGGGTACCATGCAATATGACTTCAAAGTGTCTTCATTTGCGCAACGAACCTCTCCAATCCTATCACTGCTGCGTTTATGCCCCTGTACACATGCTTCATTCTCTTTTGGAGACATAGCAATCCATAGGTTTTAAGATACTTACTAGTCAGGAACATTCTTAGGCGTTTAATATGGGGTGTTGAGTCCATTTCGTTGAGCAAGGAGTAGCTCTTGTCTATTCCATATTTGGCTTAAGGAACTTTATCTGTGCTCATTTCAATCTCTGGTTTTATGCAGCACCCCAACTCACCTTTACCCTTAAGCAAGCATAAGTTGGTTTTCTAAATTTGAGACCCTGTTCTGTTCTGTAATTCAGTTCCTGTGTAGCCAAGTTTACATTCCGTGTATTACTGATATCTTATGATGTTTCTTTTTCTGTGTCACTTATTTCAGTTAGAATCATCATACCTGAATCCACTCATTGTGATGCTAAGGGCCTGATGACATAGATTTCATTGCTGAGTGATATTGCTTTGTAAGTGAATACCACAACTTCTTTATCCATTTTTCACTTTCTGCGATGTTGAACTTGTACTGTAAACGAGGTTCTTGTAAACAGAGGCGTCCCAAACTTTGGGGTGGCTGTGTCTTTTTGATTTTAATTTCCCTAAGCTATAGGACCATAAGTGGCAGTGCCCTAGGCTCTGTTGCTTTGTTTTTTAGATGTTTCAGGAAACACCATACACTTCTCCCGAGTGTCTGTTGGCAATTTACATCCCGCCCATCAGCATAACAAGGCTCCCAGTTCTCCATGGCCTGTCCTGCCTTTCTGGATTTTACACTTTTTTGAGATGGCCCTTTTGACCGGGGGGAAGTGAGACTTCATTGTAGTGCAGATTTCCTTTGCAAGCTTGCTTGGTTGGCCAAAAAGGGCGTATGCGTTTTTTCCTGAATATATTCAGGAAAAAATGCATACGCCCTTTTTGGCCAAGTGCATCATTGTGGACGTTCTGCCTCTTTTCCTATGCTTTCAATGCAATTCCAGTCTACCTCCTGAAATCGGTTTCCTGCAATTCTGCCCCACTTTCAAGTCCTCTTGGCAGCCTTACTTCAGTCTATTTTTGGACGATAGCTGTCATTTATAACTCTGCAGGTTTGTGAATTACAGTGCCCCTGAGCTCGTTGCTTCAACTCGCTTTCTTTTGAGCTGGCCGCAACACCGCAGGATGGCTTCAGGCCCTAATCTGGTTCCGGTACGGCACGCTGAGCCTTTGGTTATTTCCTCTTCCTGGTGGGAAATGAGAGTTAAATTTGCCCGTCCAGACACCTCCAGCTAGCCTCTCATTGGTTCTCGCTATTCCTGTTCATCTTCCGCAGAAATTGCAAACTGGGCCAAACAGGAGGTTAAAGGCGCTGAATCTCCAAGTGGGGAGAGTGTTAGTAAAGCGTCTGGAATGTTGCACCCGAGTACCAGGGGAGGAAAACTGAGACATATTTGAACACGTCTCCCGTTCACATGGTTGATCATACTTGGGTTCCACATGCATGTTTTAGCTGAAGGAAGAATACCTTAAACCTGGAGAGTTGAGACCCGTGTAATGGGTACCATGCAATATGACTTCAAAGGGTCTTCATTTGCTCACCGAACCTCTCCAATCCTATCACTGCTGCGTTTATGCCCCTGTACACATGCTTGATTCTCTTTTGGAGACATAGCAATCCATAGGTTTTACGATACTTACTAGTCAGGTACATTCTAAGGCGTGTAATATGCGGTGTTGAGTCCATTTCGTTGAGCAAGGAGTAGCTCTTGTCTATTCCATATTTGACTTACGGAACTTTATCTGTGCTCATTTCAATCTCTGGTTTTATGCAGCACCCCAACTCACCTTTACCCTTAAGCAAGCATAAGTTGGTTTTCTAAATTTGAGACCCTGTTCTGTTCTGTAATTCAGTTCCTGTGTAGCCAAGTTTACATTCCGGGTATTACTGATATCTTATGATGTTTCTTTTTCTGTGTGACTTATTTCAGTTAGAATCATCATACCTGAATCCACTCATTGTGATGCTAAGGGCCTGATGACATAGATTTCATTGCTGAGTGATATTGCTTTGTAAGTAAATACCACAACTTCTTTATCCATTTTTCACTTTCTGCGATGTTGAACTTGTACTGTAAACGAGGTTCTTGTAAACAGAGGCGTCCCAAACGTTGGGGTGGCTGTGTCTTTTTGATTTTAATTTCCCTAAGCTATAGGACCATAAGTGGCAGTGCCCTAGGCTCTGTTGCTTTGTTTTTTAGATGTTTCAGGAAACACCATACACTTCTCCCGAGTGTCTGTTGGCAATTTACATCCCGCCCATCAGCATAACAAGGCTCCCAGTTCTCCATGGCCTGTCCTGCCTTTCTGGATTTTACACTTTTTTCAGATGGCCCTTTTGACTGGGGGGAAGTGAGACTTCATTGTAGTGCAGATTTCCTTTGCAAGCTTGCTTGGTTGGCCAAAAAGGGCGTATGCGTTTTTTCCTGAATATATTCAGGAAAAAACGCATACGCCCTTTTTGGCCAAGTGCATCATTGTGGACGTTCTGCCTCTTTTCCTATGCTTTCAATGCAATTCCAGTCTACCTCCTGAAATCGGTTTCCTGCAATTCTGCCCCGCTTTCAAGTCCTCTTGGCAGCCTTACTTCAGTCTATTTTTGGACGATAGCTGTCATTTATAACTCTGCAGGTTTGTGAATTACAGTGCCCCTGAGCTCCTTTCTTCAACTCGCTTTCTTGTGACCTGGCCGCAACACCGCAGGATGGCTTCAGGCCCTAATCTGGTTCCGGCACGGCACGCTGAGCCTTTGGTTATTTCCTCTTCCTGGTGGGAAATGAGAGTTAAATTTGCCCGTCCAGACACCTCCAGCTAGTCTCTCATTGGTTCTCGCTATTCCTGTTCATCTTCCGCAGAAATTGCAAACTGGGCCAAACAGGAGGTTAAAGGCGCTGACTTTCCAAGTGGGGAGAGTGTTAGTAAAGCGTCTGGAATGTTGCACCCGAGTACCAGGGGAGGAAAACTGAGACATATTTGAACACGTCTCCCGTTCACATGGTTGATCATACTCTGGGTTCCACATGCATGTTTTAGCTGAAGGAAGAATACCTTAAACCTGGAGAGTTAAGACCCGTGTAATGGGTACCATGCAATATGATTTCAAAGGGTCTTCATTTGCTCACCGAACCTCTCCAATCCTATCACTGCTGCGTTTATGCCCCTGTACACATGCTTGATTCTCTTTCGGAGACATAGCAATCCATAGGTTTTAAGATACTTACTAGTCAGGTACATTCTTAGGCCTTTAATATGCGGTGTTGAGTCCATTTCGTTGAGCAAGGAGTAGCTCTTGTCTATTCCATATTTGGCTTAAGGAACTTTATCTGTGCTCATTTCAATCTCTGGTTTTATGCAGCACCCCAACTCACCTTTCCCCTTAAGCAAGCATAAGTTGGTTTTCTAAATTTGAGACCCTGTTCTGTTCTGTAATTCAGTTCCTGTGTAGCCAAGTTTACATTCCGTGTATTACTGATATCTTATGATGTTTCTTTTTCTGTGTGACTTACTTCAGTTAGAATCATCATACCTGAATCCACTCATTGTGCTGCTAAGGGCCTGATGACACAGATTTCATTGCTGAGTGATATTGCTTTGTAAGTAAATACCACAACTTCTTTATCCATTTTTCACTTTCTGCGATGTTGAACTTGTACTGTAAACGAGGTTCTTGTAAACAGAGCCGTTCCAAACTTTGGGGTGGCTGTGTCTTTTTGATTTTAATTTCCCTAAGCTATAGGACTATAAGTGGAAGTGCCCTAGGTTCTGTTGCTTTGTTTTTTAGATGTTTCAGGAAACACCATACACTTCTCCCGAGTGGTTGTTGGCAATTTACATCCCGCCCATCAGCATAACAAGGCTCCCAGTTCTCCATGGCCTGTCCTGCCTTTCTGGATTTTACACTTTTTTCAGATGGCCCTTTTGACCAGGGGGAAGTGAGACTTCATTGTAGTGCAGATTTCCTTTGCAAGCTTGCTTGGTTGACCAAAAAGGGCGTATGCGTTTTTTCCTGAATATATTCAGGAAAAAACGCATACGCCCTTTTTGGCCAAGTGCATCATTGTGGACGTTCTGCCTCTTTTCCTATGCTTTCAATGCAATTCCAGTCTACCTCCTGAAATCGGTTTCCTGCAATTCTGCCCCGCTTTCAAGTCCTCTTGGCAGCCTTACTTCAGTCTATTTTTGGACGATAGCTGTCATTTATAACTGCAGGTTTGTGAATTACAGTGCCCCTGAGCCCCTTTCTTCAACTCGGTTTCTTTTGAGCTGGCCGCAACACCGCAGGATGGCTTCAGGCCCTAATCTGGTTCCGGTACGGCACGCTGAGCCTTTGGTTATTTCCTCTTCCTGTTGCGAAATGAGAGTTAAATTTGCCCGTCCAGACACCTCCAGCTAGCCTCTCATTGGTTCTCGCTATTCCTGTTCATCTTCCGCAGAAATTGCAAACTGGGCCAAACAGGAGGTTAAAGGCGCTGACTCTCCAAGTGGGGAGAGTGTTAGTAAAGCGTCTGGAATGTTGCACCCGAGTACCAGGGGAGGAAAACTGAGACATATTTGAACACGACTCCCGTTCACATGGTTGATCATACTTGGGTTCCACATGCATGTTTTAGCTGAAGGAAGAATACCTTAAACCTGGATGGTTGAGACCCGTGTAATGGGTACCATGCAATATGACTTCAAAGGGTCTTCATTTGCTCACCGAACCTCTCCAATCCTATCACTGCTGCGTTTATGCCCCTGTACACATGCTTGATTCTCTTTTGGAGACATAGCAATCCATAGGTTTTACGATACTTACTAGTCAGGTACATTCTTAGGCGTTTAATATGTGGTGTTGAGTCCATTTCGTTGAGCAAGGAGTAGCTCTTGTCTATTTCATATTTGACTTAAGGAACTTTATCTGTGCTCATTTCAATCTCTGGTTTTATGCAGCACCCCAACTCACCTTTACCCTTAAGCAAGCATAAGTTGACTTTCTAAATTTGAGACCCTGTTCTGTTCTGTAATTCAGTTCCTGTGTAGACAAGTTTACATTCCGTGTATTACTGATATCTTATGATGTTGCTTTTTCTGTGTGACTTATTTCAGTTAGAGTCATCATACCTGAATCCACTCATTGTGATGCTGAGGGCCTGATGACATAGATTTCATTGCTGAGTGATATTGCTTTGTAAGTAAATACCACAACTTCTTTATCCATTTTTCACTTTCTGCGATGTTGAACTTGTACTGTAAACGAGGTTCTTGTAAACAGAGGCGTCCCAATCTTCGGGTGGCTGTGTCTGTTTGATTTTAATTTCCCTAAGCTATAGGACCATAAGTGGCAGTGCCCTAGGCTCTGTTGCTTTGTTTTTTAGATGTTTCAGGAAACACCATACACTTCTCCCGAGTGTCTGTTGGCAATTTACATCCCGCCCATCAGCATAACAAGGCTCCCAGTTCTCCATGGCCTGTCCTGCCTTTCTGGATTTTACACTTTTTTCAGATGGCCCTTTTGACCGGGGGAAGTGAGACTTCATTGTAGTGCAGATTTCCTTTGGAAGCTTGCTTGGTTGGCCAAAAGGGCGTATGCGTTTTTTCCTGAATATATTCAGGAAAAAACGCATACGCCCTTTTTGGCCAAGTGCATCATTGTGGACGTTCTGCCTCTTTTCCTATGCTTTCAATGCAATTCCAGTCTACCTCCTGAAATCGGTTTCCTGCAATTCTGCCCCGCTTTCAAGTCCTCTTGGCAGCCTTACTTCAGTCTATTTTTGGATGATAGCTGTCATTTATAACTCTGCAGGTTTGTGAATTACAGTGCCCCTGAGCTCCTTTCTTCAACTCGCTTTCTTGTGACCTGGCCGCAACACCGCAGGATGGCTTCAGGCCCTAATCTGGTTCCGGCCCGGCATGCTGAGCCTTTGGTTAATTCCTCTTCCTGGTGGGAAATGAGAGTTAAATTTGCCCGTCCAGACACCTCCAGCTAGCGTCTCATTGGTTCTCGCTATTCCTGTTCATCTTCCGCAGAAATTGCAAACTGGGCCAAACAGGAGGTTAAAGGGACTGACTCTCCAAGTGGGGAGAGTGTTAGTAAAGCGTCTGGAATGTTGCACCCGAGTACCAGGGGAGGAAAACTGAGACATATTTGAACACGACTCCCGTTCACATGGTTGATCATACTTGGGTTCCACATGCATGTTTTAGCTGAAGGAAGAATACCTTAAACCTGGATGGTTGAGACCCGTGTAATGGGTACCATGCAATATGACTTCAAAGGGTCTTCATTTGCTCACCGAACCTCTCCAATCCTATCACTGCTGCGTTTATGCCCCTGTACACATGCTTGATTCTCTTTTGGAGACATAGCAATCCATAGGTTTTACGATACTTACTAGTCAGGTACATTCTTAGGCGTTTAATATGTGGTGTTGAGTCCATTTCGTTGAGCAAGGAGTAGCTCTTGTCTATTTCATATTTGACTTAAGGAACTTTATCTGTGCTCATTTCAATCTCTGGTTTTATGCAGCACCCCAACTCACCTTTACCCTTAAGCAAGCATAAGTTGACTTTCTAAATTTGAGACCCTGTTCTGTTCTGTAATTCAGTTCCTGTGTAGACAAGTTTACATTCCGTGTATTACTGATATCTTATGATGTTGCTTTTTCTGTGTGACTTATTTCAGTTAGAGTCATCATACCTGAATCCACTCATTGTGATGCTGAGGGCCTGATGACATAGATTTCATTGCTGAGTGATATTGCTTTGTAAGTAAATACCACAACTTCTTTATCCATTTTTCACTTTCTGCGATGTTGAACTTGTACTGTAAACGAGGTTCTTGTAAACAGAGGCGTCCCAATCTTTGGGGTGGCTGTGTCTGTTTGATTTTAATTTCCCTAAGCTATAGGACCATAAGTGGCAGTGCCCTAGGCTCTGTTGCTTTGTTTTTTAGATGTTTCAGGAAACACCATACACTTCTCCCGAGTGTCTGTTGGCAATTTACATCCCGCCCATCAGCATAACAAGGCTCCCAGTTCTCCATGGCCTGTCCTGCCTTTCTGGATTTTACACTTTTTTCAGATGGCCCTTTTGACCGGGGGAAGTGAGACTTCATTGTAGTGCAGATTTCCTTTGGAAGCTTGCTTGGTTGGCCAAAAGGGCGTATGCGTTTTTTCCTGAATATATTCAGGAAAAAACGCATACGCCCTTTTTGGCCAAGTGCATCATTGTGGACGTTCTGCCTCTTTTCCTATGCTTTCAATGCAATTCCAGTCTACCTCCTGAAATCGGTTTCCTGCAATTCTGCCCCGCTTTCAAGTCCTCTTGGCAGCCTTACTTCAGTCTATTTTTGGATGATAGCTGTCATTTATAACTCTGCAGGTTTGTGAATTACAGTGCCCCTGAGCTCCTTTCTTCAACTCGCTTTCTTGTGACCTGGCCGCAACACCGCAGGATGGCTTCAGGCCCTAATCTGGTTCCGGCCCGGCATGCTGAGCCTTTGGTTAATTCCTCTTCCTGGTGGGAAATGAGAGTTAAATTTGCCCGTCCAGACACCTCCAGCTAGCCTCTCATTGGTTCTCGCTATTCCTGTTCATCTTCCGCAGAAATTGCAAACTGGGCCAAACAGGAGGTTAAAGGGACTGACTCTCCAAGTGGGGAGAGTGTTAGTAAAGCGTCTGGAATGTTGCACCCGAGTACCAGGGGAGGAAAACTGAGACATATTTGAACACGTCTCCCGATCACATGGTTGATCATACTCTAGGTTCCACATGCATGTTTTAGCTGAAGGAAGAATACCTTAAACCTGGGTAGTTGAAACCCGTGGAATGGGTACCATGCAATATGACTTCAAAGGGTCTTTATTTGCTCACCGAACCTCTCCAATCCTATCACTGCTGCGTTTATGCCCCTGTACACATGCTTGATTCTCTTTCGGAGACATAGCAATCCATAGGTTTTAAGATACTTACAAGTCAGGTACATTCTTAGGCGTTTAATATGCGGTGTTGAGTCCATTTCGTTGAGCAAGGAGTAGCTCTTGTCTATTCCATATTTGGCTTAAGGAACTTTATCTGTGCTCATTTCAATCTCTGGTTTTATGCAGCACCCCAACTCACCTTTACCCTTAAGCAAGCATAAGTTGTTTTTCTAAATTTGAGACGTTGTTCTGTTCTGTAATTCAGTTCCTGTGTAGCCAAGTTTCCATTCCGTGTATTACTGATATCTTATGATGTTTCTTTTTCTGTGTGACTTATTTCAGTTAGAATCATCATACCTGAATCCACTCATTGTACTGCTAAGGGCCTGATGACATAGATTTCATTGCTGAGTGATATTGCTTTGTAAGTGAATACCACAACTTCTTTATCCATTTTTCACTTTCTGCGATGTTGAACTTGTACTGTAAACGAGGTTCTTGTAAACAGAGCCGTTCCAAACTTTGGGGTGGCTGTGTCTTTTTGATTTTAATTTCCCTAAGCTATAGGACCATAAGTGGAAGTGCCCTAGGCTCTGTTGCTTTGTTTTTTAGATGTTTCAGGAAACACCATACACTTCTCCCAAGTGTCTGTTGGCAATTTACATCCCGCCCATCAGCATAACAAGGCTCCCAGTTCTCAATGGCCTGTTGCCTTTCTGGATTTTACACTTTTTTCAGATGGCCCTTTTGACCGGGGGGAAGTGAGACTTCATTGTAGTGCAGATTTCCTTTGCAAGCTTGCTTGGTTGGCCAAAAAGGGCGTATGCGTTTTTTCCTGAATATATTCAGGAAAAAACGCATACGCCCGTTTTGGCCAAGTGCATCATTGTGGACGTTCTGCCTCTTTTCCTATGCTTTCAATGCAATTCCAGTCTACCTCCTGAAATCGGTTTCCTGCAATTCTGCCCCGCTTTCAAGTCCTCTTGTCAGACTTACTTCAGTCTATTTTTGTATGATAGCTGTCATTTATAACTCTGCAGGTTTGTGAATTACAGTGCCCCTGAGCTCCTTTCTTCAACTCGCTTTCTTGTGACCTGGCCGCAACACCGCAGGATGGCTTCAGGCCCTAATCTGTTTCCGGCCCGGCATGCTGAGCCTTTGGTTAATTCCTCTTTCTGGTGGGAAATGAGAGTTAAATTTGCCCGTCCAGACACCTCCAGCTAGCCTCTCATTGGTTCTCGCTATTCCTGTTCATCTTCCGCAGAAATTGCAAACTGGGCCAAACAGGAGGTTAAAGGGACTGACTCTCCCAGTGGGGAGAGTGTTACTAAAGCGTCTAGAATGTTGCACCCGAGTACCAGGGGAGGAAAACTGAGACATATTTGAACACGTCTCCCGATCACATGGTTGATCATACTCTAGGTTCCACATGCATGTTTTAGCTGAAGGAAGAATACCTTAAACCTGTGTAGTTGAAACCCGTGGAATGGGTACCATGCAATATGACTTCAAAGGGTCTTCATTTGCTCACCGAACCTCTCCAATCCTATCACTGCTGCGTTTATGCCCCTGTACACATGCTTGATTCTCTTTCGGAGACATAGCAATCCATAGGTTTTAAGATACTTACAAGTCAGGTACATTCTTAGGCGTTTACTATGCGGTGTTGAGTCCATTTCATTGAGCAAGGAGTAGCTCTTGTCTATTCCATATTTGGCTTAAGGAACTTTATCTGTGCTCATTTCAATCTCTGGTTTTATGCAGCACCCCAACTCACCTTTACCATTAAGCAAGCATAAGTTTTTTTTCTAAATTTGAGACCCTGTTCTGTTCTGTAATTCAGTTCCTGTGTAGCCAAGTTTCCATTCCGTGTATTACTGATATCTTACGATGTTTCTTTTTCTGTGTGACTTATTTCAGTTAGAATCATCATACCTGAATCCACTCATTGTACTGCTAAGGGCCTGATGACATAGATTTCATTGCTGAGTGATATTGCTTTGTAAGTGAATACCACAACTTCTTTATCCATTTTTCACTTTCTGCGATGTTGAACTTGTACTGTAAACGAGGTTCTTGTAAATAGAGGCCTCCCAAACTTTGGGGTGGCTGTGTCTTTTTGATTTTAATTTCCCTAAGCTATAGGACCATAAGTGGCAGTGCCCTAGGCTCTGTTGCTTTGTTTTTTAGATGTTTCAGGAAACACCATACACTTCTCCCGAGTGTCTGTTGGCAATTTACATCCCACCCATCAGCAAAACAAGGCTCCCAGTTCTCCATGGCCTGTCCTGCCTTTCTGGATTTTACACTTTTTTGAGATGGCCCTTTTGACCGGGGGGAAGTGAGACTTCATTGTAGTGCAGATTTCCTTTGCAAGCTTGCTTGGTTGGCCAAAAAGGGCGTATGCGTTTTTTCCTGAATATATTCAGGAAAAAACGCATACGCCCTTTTTGGCCAAGTGCATCATTGTGGACGTTCTGCCTCTTTTCCTATGCTTTCAATGCAATTCCAGTCTACCTCCTGAAATCGGTTTCCTGCAATTCTGCCCCGCTTTCAAGTCCTCTTGGCAGCCTTACTTCAGTCTATTTTTGGACGATAGCTGTCATTTATAACTCTGCAGGTTTGTGAATTACAGTGCCCCTGGGCTCCTTTCTTCAACTCGCTTTCTTTTGAGCTGGCCGCAACACCGCAGGATGGCTTCAGGCCCTAATCTGGTTCCGGTACGGCACGCTGAGCCTTTGGTTATTTCCTCTTCCTGGTGGGAAATGAGAGTTAAATTTGCCCGTCCAGACACCTCCAGCTAGCCTCTCATTGGTTCTCGCTATTCCTGTTCATCTTCCACAGAAATTGCAAACTGGGCCAAACAGGAGGTTAAAGGCGCTGACTCTCCAAGTGGGGAGAGTGTTAGTAAAGCGTCTGGAATGTTGCACCCGAGTACCAGGGGAGGAAAACTGAGACATATTTGAACACGTCTCCCGTTCACATGGTTGATCATACTTGGGTTCCACATGCATGTTTTAGCTGAAGGAAGAATACCTTAAACCTGGAGAGTTGAGACCCGTGTAATGGGTACCATGCAATATGACTTCAAAGGGTCTTCATTTGCTCACCGAACCTCTCCAATCCTATCACTGCTGCGTTTATGCCCCTGTACACATGCTTGATTCTCTTTTGGAGACATAGCAATCCATAGGTTTTACGATACTTACTAGTCAGGTACATTCTTAGGCGTTTAATATGCGGTGTTGAGTCCATTTCGTTGAGCAAGGAGTAGCTCTTGTCTATTCCATATTTGACTTAAGGAACTTTATCTGTGCTCATTTCAATCTCTGGTTTTATGCAGCACCCCAACTCACCTTTACCCTTAAGCAAGCATAAGTTGGTTTTCTAAATTTGAGACCCTGTTCTGTTCTGTAATTCAGTTCCTGTGTAGACAAGTTTACATTCCGTGTATTACTGATATCTTATGATGTTGCTTTTTCTGTGTGACTTATTTCAGTTAGAGTCATCATACCTGAATCCACTCATTGTGATGCTAAGGGCCTGATGACATAGATTTCATTGCTGAGTGATATTGCTTTGTAAGTAAATACCACAACTTCTTTATCCATTTTTCACTTTCTGCGATGTTGAACTTGTACTGTAAACGAGGTTCTTGT
The DNA here is from genome assembly GCF_949987515.2 of Delphinus delphis. Classification (NCBI taxonomy): domain Eukaryota; kingdom Metazoa; phylum Chordata; class Mammalia; order Artiodactyla; family Delphinidae; genus Delphinus; species Delphinus delphis. The sequence continues at coordinate 884,594 of NW_027192695.1, forward strand.
AAACAGAGGCGTCCCAATCTTTGGGGTGGCTGTGTCTGTTTGATTTTAATTTCCCTAAGCTATAGGACCATAAGTGGCAGTGCCCTAGGCTCTGTTGCTTTGTTTTTTAGATGTTTCAGGAAACACCATACACTTCTCCCGAGTGTCTGTTGGCAATTTACATCCCGCCCATCAGCATAACAAGGCTCCCAGTTCTCCATGGCCTGTCCTGCCTTTCTGGATTTTACACTTTTTTCAGATGGCCCTTTTGACCGGGGGAAGTGAGACTTCATTGTAGTGCAGATTTCCTTTGGAAGCTTGCTTGGTTGGCCAAAAGGGCGTATGCGTTTTTTCCTGAATATATTCAGGAAAAAACGCATACGCCCTTTTTGGCCAAGTGCATCATTGTGGACGTTCTGCCTCTTTTCCTATGCTTTCAATGCAATTCCAGTCTACCTCCTGAAATCGGTTTCCTGCAATTCTGCCCCGCTTTCAAGTCCTCTTGGCAGCCTTACTTCAGTCTATTTTTGGATGATAGCTGTCATTTATAACTCTGCAGGTTTGTGAATTACAGTGCCCCTGAGCTCCTTTCTTCAACTCGCTTTCTTGTGACCTGGCCGCAACACCGCAGGATGGCTTCAGGCCCTAATCTGGTTCCGGCCCGGCATGCTGAGCCTTTGGTTAATTCCTCTTCCTGGTGGGAAATGAGAGTTAAATTTGCCCGTCCAGACACCTCCAGCTAGCCTCTCATTGGTTCTCGCTATTCCTGTTCATCTTCCGCAGAAATTGCAAACTGGGCCAAACAGGAGGTTAAAGGGACTGACTCTCCAAGTGGGGAGAGTGTTAGTAAAGCGTCTGGAATGTTGCACCCGAGTACCAGGGGAGGAAAACTGAGACATATTTGAACACGTCTCCCGATCACATGGTTGATCATACTCTAGGTTCCACATGCATGTTTTAGCTGAAGGAAGAATACCTTAAACCTGGGTAGTTGAAACCCGTGGAATGGGTACCATGCAATATGACTTCAAAGGGTCTTTATTTGCTCACCGAACCTCTCCAATCCTATCACTGCTGCGTTTATGCCCCTGTACACATGCTTGATTCTCTTTCGGAGACATAGCAATCCATAGGTTTTAAGATACTTACAAGTCAGGTACATTCTTAGGCGTTTAATATGCGGTGTTGAGTCCATTTCGTTGAGCAAGGAGTAGCTCTTGTCTATTCCATATTTGGCTTAAGGAACTTTATCTGTGCTCATTTCAATCTCTGGTTTTATGCAGCACCCCAACTCACCTTTACCCTTAAGCAAGCATAAGTTGTTTTTCTAAATTTGAGACGTTGTTCTGTTCTGTAATTCAGTTCCTGTGTAGCCAAGTTTCCATTCCGTGTATTACTGATATCTTATGATGTTTCTTTTTCTGTGTGACTTATTTCAGTTAGAATCATCATACCTGAATCCACTCATTGTACTGCTAAGGGCCTGATGACATAGATTTCATTGCTGAGTGATATTGCTTTGTAAGTGAATACCACAACTTCTTTATCCATTTTTCACTTTCTGCGATGTTGAACTTGTACTGTAAACGAGGTTCTTGTAAACAGAGCCGTTCCAAACTTTGGGGTGGCTGTGTCTTTTTGATTTTAATTTCCCTAAGCTATAGGACCATAAGTGGAAGTGCCCTAGGCTCTGTTGCTTTGTTTTTTAGATGTTTCAGGAAACACCATACACTTCTCCCAAGTGTCTGTTGGCAATTTACATCCCGCCCATCAGCATAACAAGGCTCCCAGTTCTCAATGGCCTGTTGCCTTTCTGGATTTTACACTTTTTTCAGATGGCCCTTTTGACCGGGGGGAAGTGAGACTTCATTGTAGTGCAGATTTCCTTTGCAAGCTTGCTTGGTTGGCCAAAAAGGGCGTATGCGTTTTTTCCTGAATATATTCAGGAAAAAACGCATACGCCCGTTTTGGCCAAGTGCATCATTGTGGACGTTCTGCCTCTTTTCCTATGCTTTCAATGCAATTCCAGTCTACCTCCTGAAATCGGTTTCCTGCAATTCTGCCCCGCTTTCAAGTCCTCTTGTCAGACTTACTTCAGTCTATTTTTGTATGATAGCTGTCATTTATAACTCTGCAGGTTTGTGAATTACAGTGCCCCTGAGCTCCTTTCTTCAACTCGCTTTCTTGTGACCTGGCCGCAACACCGCAGGATGGCTTCAGGCCCTAATCTGGTTCCGGCCCGGCATGCTGAGCCTTTGGTTAATTCCTCTTTCTGGTGGGAAATGAGAGTTAAATTTGCCCGTCCAGACACCTCCAGCTAGCCTCTCATTGGTTCTCGCTATTCCTGTTCATCTTCCGCAGAAATTGCAAACTGGGCCAAACAGGAGGTTAAAGGGACTGACTCTCCCAGTGGGGAGAGTGTTACTAAAGCGTCTAGAATGTTGCACCCGAGTACCAGGGGAGGAAAACTGAGACATATTTGAACACGTCTCCCGATCACATGGTTGATCATACTCTAGGTTCCACATGCATGTTTTAGCTGAAGGAAGAATACCTTAAACCTGTGTAGTTGAAACCCGTGGAATGGGTACCATGCAATATGACTTCAAAGGGTCTTCATTTGCTCACCGAACCTCTCCAATCCTATCACTGCTGCGTTTATGCCCCTGTACACATGCTTGATTCTCTTTCGGAGACATAGCAATCCATAGGTTTTAAGATACTTACAAGTCAGGTACATTCTTAGGCGTTTACTATGCGGTGTTGAGTCCATTTCATTGAGCAAGGAGTAGCTCTTGTCTATTCCATATTTGGCTTAAGGAACTTTATCTGTGCTCATTTCAATCTCTGGTTTTATGCAGCACCCCAACTCACCTTTACCATTAAGCAAGCATAAGTTTTTTTTCTAAATTTGAGACCCTGTTCTGTTCTGTAATTCAGTTCCTGTGTAGCCAAGTTTCCATTCCGTGTATTACTGATATCTTACGATGTTTCTTTTTCTGTGTGACTTATTTCAGTTAGAATCATCATACCTGAATCCACTCATTGTACTGCTAAGGGCCTGATGACATAGATTTCATTGCTGAGTGATATTGCTTTGTAAGTGAATACCACAACTTCTTTATCCATTTTTCACTTTCTGCGATGTTGAACTTGTACTGTAAACGAGGTTCTTGTAAATAGAGGCCTCCCAAACTTTGGGGTGGCTGTGTCTTTTTGATTTTAATTTCCCTAAGCTATAGGACCATAAGTGGCAGTGCCCTAGGCTCTGTTGCTTTGTTTTTTAGATGTTTCAGGAAACACCATACACTTCTCCCGAGTGTCTGTTGGCAATTTACATCCCACCCATCAGCAAAACAAGGCTCCCAGTTCTCCATGGCCTGTCCTGCCTTTCTGGATTTTACACTTTTTTGAGATGGCCCTTTTGACCGGGGGGAAGTGAGACTTCATTGTAGTGCAGATTTCCTTTGCAAGCTTGCTTGGTTGGCCAAAAAGGGCGTATGCGTTTTTTCCTGAATATATTCAGGAAAAAACGCATACGCCCTTTTTGGCCAAGTGCATCATTGTGGACGTTCTGCCTCTTTTCCTATGCTTTCAATGCAATTCCAGTCTACCTCCTGAAATCGGTTTCCTGCAATTCTGCCCCGCTTTCAAGTCCTCTTGGCAGCCTTACTTCAGTCTATTTTTGGACGATAGCTGTCATTTATAACTCTGCAGGTTTGTGAATTACAGTGCCCCTGGGCTCCTTTCTTCAACTCGCTTTCTTTTGAGCTGGCCGCAACACCGCAGGATGGCTTCAGGCCCTAATCTGGTTCCGGTACGGCACGCTGAGCCTTTGGTTATTTCCTCTTCCTGGTGGGAAATGAGAGTTAAATTTGCCCGTCCAGACACCTCCAGCTAGCCTCTCATTGGTTCTCGCTATTCCTGTTCATCTTCCACAGAAATTGCAAACTGGGCCAAACAGGAGGTTAAAGGCGCTGACTCTCCAAGTGGGGAGAGTGTTAGTAAAGCGTCTGGAATGTTGCACCCGAGTACCAGGGGAGGAAAACTGAGACATATTTGAACACGTCTCCCGTTCACATGGTTGATCATACTTGGGTTCCACATGCATGTTTTAGCTGAAGGAAGAATACCTTAAACCTGGAGAGTTGAGACCCGTGTAATGGGTACCATGCAATATGACTTCAAAGGGTCTTCATTTGCTCACCGAACCTCTCCAATCCTATCACTGCTGCGTTTATGCCCCTGTACACATGCTTGATTCTCTTTTGGAGACATAGCAATCCATAGGTTTTACGATACTTACTAGTCAGGTACATTCTTAGGCGTTTAATATGCGGTGTTGAGTCCATTTCGTTGAGCAAGGAGTAGCTCTTGTCTATTCCATATTTGACTTAAGGAACTTTATCTGTGCTCATTTCAATCTCTGGTTTTATGCAGCACCCCAACTCACCTTTACCCTTAAGCAAGCATAAGTTGGTTTTCTAAATTTGAGACCCTGTTCTGTTCTGTAATTCAGTTCCTGTGTAGACAAGTTTACATTCCGTGTATTACTGATATCTTATGATGTTGCTTTTTCTGTGTGACTTATTTCAGTTAGAGTCATCATACCTGAATCCACTCATTGTGATGCTAAGGGCCTGATGACATAGATTTCATTGCTGAGTGATATTGCTTTGTAAGTAAATACCACAACTTCTTTATCCATTTTTCACTTTCTGCGATGTTGAACTTGTACTGTAAACGAGGTTCTTGTAAACAGAGGCGTCCCAATCTTTGGGGTGGCTGTGTCTGTTTGATTTTAATTTCCCTAAGCTATAGGACCATAAGTGGCAGTGCCCTAGGCTCTGTTGCTTTGTTTTTTAGATGTTTCAGGAAACACCATACACTTCTCCCGAGTGTCTGTTGGCAATTTACATCCCGCCCATCAGCATAACAAGGCTCCCAGTTCTCCATGGCCTGTCCTGCCTTTCTGGATTTTACACTTTTTTCAGATGGCCCTTTTGACCGGGGGAAGTGAGACTTCATTGTAGTGCAGATTTCCTTTGGAAGCTTGCTTGGTTGGCCAAAAGGGCGTATGCGTTTTTTCCTGAATATATTCAGGAAAAAACGCATACGCCCTTTTTGGCCAAGTGCATCATTGTGGACGTTCTGCCTCTTTTCCTATGCTTTCAATGCAATTCCAGTCTACCTCCTGAAATCGGTTTCCTGCAATTCTGCCCCGCTTTCAAGTCCTCTTGGCAGCCTTACTTCAGTCTATTTTTGGATGATAGCTGTCATTTATAACTCTGCAGGTTTGTGAATTACAGTGCCCCTGAGCTCCTTTCTTCAACTCGCTTTCTTGTGACCTGGCCGCAACACCGCAGGATGGCTTCAGGCCCTAATCTGGTTCCGGCCCGGCATGCTGAGCCTTTGGTTAATTCCTCTTCCTGGTGGGAAATGAGAGTTAAATTTGCCCGTCCAGACACCTCCAGCTAGCCTCTCATTGGTTCTCGCTATTCCTGTTCATCTTCCGCAGAAATTGCAAACTGGGCCAAACAGGAGGTTAAAGGGACTGACTCTCCAAGTGGGGAGAGTGTTAGTAAAGCGTCTGGAATGTTGCACCCGAGTACCAGGGGAGGAAAACTGAGACATATTTGAACACGTCTCCCGATCACATGGTTGATCATACTCTAGGTTCCACATGCATGTTTTAGCTGAAGGAAGAATACCTTAAACCTGGGTAGTTGAAACCCGTGGAATGGGTACCATGCAATATGACTTCAAAGGGTCTTTATTTGCTCACCGAACCTCTCCAATCCTATCACTGCTGCGTTTATGCCCCTGTACACATGCTTGATTCTCTTTCGGAGACATAGCAATCCATAGGTTTTAAGATACTTACAAGTCAGGTACATTCTTAGGCGTTTAATATGCGGTGTTGAGTCCATTTCGTTGAGCAAGGAGTAGCTCTTGTCTATTCCATATTTGGCTTAAGGAACTTTATCTGTGCTCATTTCAATCTCTGGTTTTATGCAGCACCCCAACTCACCTTTACCCTTAAGCAAGCATAAGTTGTTTTTCTAAATTTGAGACGTTGTTCTGTTCTGTAATTCAGTTCCTGTGTAGCCAAGTTTCCATTCCGTGTATTACTGATATCTTATGATGTTTCTTTTTCTGTGTGACTTATTTCAGTTAGAATCATCATACCTGAATCCACTCATTGTACTGCTAAGGGCCTGATGACATAGATTTCATTGCTGAGTGATATTGCTTTGTAAGTGAATACCACAACTTCTTTATCCATTTTTCACTTTCTGCGATGTTGAACTTGTACTGTAAACGAGGTTCTTGTAAACAGAGCCGTTCCAAACTTTGGGGTGGCTGTGTCTTTTTGATTTTAATTTCCCTAAGCTATAGGACCATAAGTGGAAGTGCCCTAGGCTCTGTTGCTTTGTTTTTTAGATGTTTCAGGAAACACCATACACTTCTCCCAAGTGTCTGTTGGCAATTTACATCCCGCCCATCAGCATAACAAGGCTCCCAGTTCTCAATGGCCTGTTGCCTTTCTGGATTTTACACTTTTTTCAGATGGCCCTTTTGACCGGGGGGAAGTGAGACTTCATTGTAGTGCAGATTTCCTTTGCAAGCTTGCTTGGTTGGCCAAAAAGGGCGTATGCGTTTTTTCCTGAATATATTCAGGAAAAAACGCATATGCCCTTTTTGGCCAAGTGCATCATTGTGGACGTTCTGCCTCTTTTCCTATGCTTTCAATGCAATTCCAGTCTACCTCCTGAAATCGGTTTCCTGCAATTCTGCCCCGCTTTCAAGTCCTCTTGGCAGCCTTACTTCAGTCTATTTTTGGATGATAGCTGTCATTTATAACTCTGCAGGTTTGTGAATTACAGTGCCCCTGAGCTCCTTTGTTCAACTCGCTTTCTTTTGAGCTGGCCGCAACACCACAGGATGGCTTCAGGCCCTAATCTGGTTCCGGCACGGCACGCTGAGCCTTTGGTTATTTCCTCTTCATGGTGGGAAATGAGAGTTAAATTTGCCCGTCCAGACACCTTCAGCTAGCCTCTCATTGGTTCTCGCTATTCCTGTTCATCTTCCGCAGAAATTGCAAAGTGGGCCAAACAGGAGGTTAAAGGCGCTGACTCTCCAAGTGGGGAGAGTGTTAGTAAAGCGTCTGGAATGTTGCACCCGAGTACCAGGGGAGGAAAACTGAGACATATTTGAACACGTCTCCCGTTCACATGGTTGATCATACTTGGGTTCCACATGCATGTTTTAGCTGAAGGAAGAATACCTTAAACCTGGAGAGTTGAGACCCGTGTAATGGGTACCATGGAATATGACTTCAAAGGGTCTTCATTTGCTCACCGAACCTCTCCAATCCTATCACTGCTGCGTTTATGCCCCTGTACACATGCTTGATTCTCTTTCGGAGACATACCAATCCATAGGTTTTAAGATACTTACAAGTCAGGTACATTCTTAGGCGTTTAATATGCGGTGTTGAGTCCATTTCGTTGAGCAAGGAGTAGCTCTTGTCTATTTCATATTTGGCTTAAGGAACTTTATCTGTGCTCATTTCAATCTCTGGTTTTATGCAGCACCCCAACTCACCTTTACCCTTAAGCAAGCATAAGTTTTTTTTCTAAATTTGAGACCCTGTTCTGTTCTGTAATTCAGTTCCTGTGTAGCCAAGTTTCCATTCCGTGTATTACTGATATCTTATGATGTTTCTTTTTCTGTGTGACTTATTTCAGTTAGAATCATCATACCTGAATCCACTCATTGTGCTGCTAAGGGCCTGATGACACAGATTTCATTGCTGAGTGATATTGCTTTGTAAGTAAATACCACAACTTCTTTATCCATTTTTCACTTTCTGCGATGTTGAACTTGTACTGTAAACGAGGTTCTTGTAAACAGAGCCGTTCCAAACTTTGGGGTGGCTGTGTCTTTTTGATTTTAATTTCCCTAAGCTATAGGACCATAAGTGGAAGTGCCCTAGGTTCTGTTGCTTTGTTTTTTAGATGTTTCAGGAAACACCATACACTTCTCCCGAGTGTCTGTTGGCAATTTACATCCCGCCCATCAGCATAACAAGGCTCCCAGTTCTCCATGGCCTGTCCTGCCTTTCTGGATTTTACACTTTTTTCAGATGGCCCTTTTGACCGGGGGGAAGTGAGACTTCATTGTAGTGCAGATTTCCTTTGCAAGCTTGCTTGGTTGGCCAAAAAGGGCGTATGCGTTTTTTCCTGAATATATTCAGGAAAAAACGCATACGCCCTTTTTGGCCAAGTGCATCATTGTGGACGTTCTGCCTCTTTTCCTATGCTTTCAATGCAATTCCAGTCTACCTCCTGAAATCGGTTTCCTGCAATTCTGCCCCGCTTTCAAGTCCTCTTGGCAGCCTTACTTCAGTCTATTTTTGGACGATAGCTGTCATTTATAACTCTGCAGGTTTGTGAATTACAGTGCCCCTGAGCTCCTTTCTTCAACTTGCTTTCTTGTGACCTGGCCGCAACACCGCAGGATGGCTTCAGGCCCTAATCTGGTTCAGGCACGGCACGCTGAGCCTTTGGTTATTTCCTCTTCCTGTTGGGAAATGAGAGTTAAATTTGCCCGTCCAGACACCTTCAGCTAGCCTCTCATTGGTTCTCGCTATTCCTGTTCATCTTCCGCAGAAATTGCAAACTGGGCCAAACAGGAGGTTAAAGGCGCTGACTCTCCAAGTGGGGAGAGTGTTAGTAAAGCGTCTGGAATGTTGCACCCGAGTACCAGGGGAGGAAAACTGAGACTTATTTGAACACGTCTCCCGTTCACATGGTTGATCATACTTGGGTTCCACATGCATGTTTTAGCTGAAGGAAGAATACCTTAAACCTGGAGAGTTGAGACCCGTGTAATGGGTACCATGCAATATGACTTCAAAGGGTCTTCATTTTCTCACCGAACCTCTCCAATCCTATCACTGCTGCGTTTATGCCCCTGTACACATGCTTGATTCTCTTTCGGAGACATAGCAATCCATAGGTTTTACGATACTTACTAGTCAGGTACATTCTTAGGCGTTTAATATGCGGTGTTGAGTCCATTTCATTGAGCAAGGAGTAGCTCTTGTCTATTCCATATTTGACTTAAGGAACTTTATCTGTGCTCATTTCAATCTCTGGTTTTATGCAGCACCCCAACTCACCTTTATCCTTAAGCAAGCATAAGTTGGTTTTCTAAATTTGAGACCCTGTTCTGTTCTGTAATTCAGTTCCTGTGTAGCCAAGTTTCCATTCCGTGTATTACTGATATCTTATGATGTTTCTTTTTCTGTGTGACTTATTTCTGTTAGAATCATCATACCTGAATCCACTCATTGTGATGCTAAGGGCCTGATGACATAGATTTCATTGCTGAGTTATATTGCTTTGTAAGTAAATACCACAACTTCTTTATCCATTTTTCACTTTCTGCGATGTTGAACTTGTACTGTAAACGAGGTTCTTGTAAACAGAGGCGTCCCAAACTTTGGGGTGGCTGTGTCTTTTTGATTTTAATTTCCCTAAGCTATAGGACCATAAGTGGCAGTGCCCTAGGCTCTGTTGCTTTGTTTTTTAGATGTTTCAGGAAACACCATACACTTCTCCCGAGTGGTTGTTGGCAATTTACATCCCGCCCATCAGCATAACAAGGCTCCCAGTTCTCCATGGCCTGTCCTGCCTTTCTGGATTTTACACTTTTTTCAGATGGCCCTTTTGACCGGGGGGAAGTGAGACTTCATTGTAGTGCAGATTTCCTTTGCAAGCTTGCTTGGTTGGCCAAAAAGGGCGTATGCGTTTTTTCCTGAATATATTCAGGAGAAAACGCATACACCCTTTTTGGCCAAGTGCATCATTGTGGACGTTCTGCCTCTTTTCCTATGCTTTCAGTGCAATTCCAGTCTACCTCCTGAAATCGGTTTCCTGCAATTCTGCCCCGCTTTCAAGTCCTCTTGGCAGCCTTACTTCAGTCTATTTTTGGACGATAGCTGTCATTTATAACTCTGCAGGTTTGTGAATTACAGTGCCCCTGAGCTCCTTTCTTCAACTCGCTTTCTTGTGACCTGGCCGCAACACCGCAGGATGGCTTCAGGCCCTAATCTGGTTCCGGCACGGCACGCTGAGCCTTTGGTTAATTCCTCTTCCTGGTGGGAAATGAGAGTTAAATTTGCCCGTCCAGACACCTCCAGCTAGCCTCTCATTGGTTCTCGCTATTCCTGTTCATCTTCCGCAGAAATTGCAAACTGGGCCAAACAGGAGGTTAAAGGGACTGACTCTCCAAGTGGGGAGAGTGTTAGTAAAGCGTCTGGAATGTTGCACCCGAGTACCAGGGGAGGAAAACTGAGACATATTTGAACACGTCTCCCGATCACATGGTTGATCATACTCTAGGTTCCACATGCATGTTTTAGCTGAAGGAAGAATACCTTAAACCTGGGTAGTTGAAACCCGTGGAATGGGTACCATGCAATATGACTTCAAAGGGTCTTCATTTGCTCACCGAACCTCTCCAATCCTATCACTGCTGCGTTTATGCCCCTGTACACATGCTTGATTCTCTTTCGGAGACATAGCAATCCATAGGTTTTAAGATACTTACTAGTCAGGTACATTCTTAGGCGTTTAATATGGGGTGTTGAGTCCATTTCGTTGAGCAAGGAGTAGCTCTTGTCTATTCCATATTTGGCTTGAGGAACTTTATCTGTGCTCATTTCAATCTCTGGTTTTATGCAGCACCCCAACTCACCTTTACCCTTAAGCAAGCATAAGTTGTTTTTCTAAATTTGAGATCCTGTTCTGTTCTGTAATTCAGTTCCTGTGTAGCCAAGTTTACATTCCGTGTATTAGTGATATCTTATGATGTTTCTTTTTCTGTGTGACTTATTTCAGTTAGAATCATCGTACCTGAATCCACTCATTATGCTGCTACGGGCCTGATGACATAGATTTCATTGCTGAGTGATACTGCATTGTACGTAAGTACCACAAGTTCTTTATCCATTTTTCACTTTCTGCGATGTTGAACTTGTACTGTAAACGAGGTTCTTGTAAACAGAGGCGTCCCAAACTTTGGGGTGGCTGTGTCTTTTTGATTTTAATTTCCCTAAGCTATAGGACCATAAGTGGCAGTGCCCTAGGCTCTGTTGCTTTGTTTTTTAGATGTTTCAGGAAACACCATACACTTCTCCCGAGTGTCTGTTGGCAATTTACATCCCGCCCATCAGCATAACAAGGCTCCCAGTTCTCCATGGCCTGTCCTGCCTTTCTGGATTTTACACTTTTTTCAGATGGCCCTTTTGACCGGGGGGAAGTGAGACTTCATTGTAGTGCAGATTTCCTTTGCAAGCTTGCTTGGTTGGCCAAAAAGGGCGTATGCGTTTTTTCCTGAATATATTCAGGAAAAAACGCATACGCCCTTTTTGGCCAAGTGCATCATTGTGGACGTTCTGCCTCTTTTCCTATGCTTTCAATGCAATTCCAGTCTACCTCCTGAAATCGGTTTCCTGCAATTCTGCCCCGCTTTCAAGTCCTCTTGGCAGCCTTACTTCAGTCTATTTTTGGACGATAGCTGTCATTTATAACTCTGCAGGTTTGTGAATTACAGTGCCCCTGAGCTCCTTTCTTCAACTCGCTTTCTTGTGACCTGGCCGCAACACCGCAGGATGGCTTCAGGCCCTAATCTGGTTCCGGGACGGCACGCTGAGCCTTTGGTTATTTCCTCTTCCTGTTGGGAAATGAGAGTTAAATTTGCCCGTCCAGACACCTCCTGCTAGTCTCTCATTGGTTCTCGCTATTTCTGTTCATCTTCCGCAGAAATTGCAAACTGGGCCAAACAGGAGGTTAAAGGCGCTGACTCTCCAAGTGGGGAGAGTGTTAGTAAAGCGTCTGGAATGTTGCACCCGAGTACCAGGGGAGGAAAACTGAGACATATTTGAACACGTCTCCCGTTCACATGGTTGATCATACTTGGGTTCCACATGCATGTTTTAGCTGAAGGAAGAATACCTTAAACCTGGAGAGTTAAGACCCGTGTAATGGGTACCATGCAATATGACTTCAAAGGGTCTTCATTTGCTCACCGAACCTCTCCAATCCTATCACTGCTGCGTTTATGCCCCTGTACACATGCTTGATTCTCTTTCAGAGAGATAGCAATCCATAGGTTTTAAGATACTTACTAGTCAGGTACATTCTTAGGCGTTTAATATGCGGTGTTGAGTCCATTTCGTTGAGCAAGGAGTAGCTCTTGTCTATTCCATATTTGACTTAAGGAACTTTATCTGTGCTCATTTCAATCTCTGGTTTTATGCAGCACCCCAACTCACCTTTACCCTTAAGCAAGCATAAGTTGGTTTTCTAAATTTGAGACCCTGTTCTGTTCTGTAATTCAGTTCCTGTGTAGCCAAGTTTACATTCCGTGTATTACTGATATCTTATGATGTTTCTTTTTCTGTGTGACTTACTTCAGTTAGAATCATCATACCTGAATCCACTCATTGTGCTGCTAAGGGCCTGATGACACAGATTTCATTGCTGAGTGATATTGCTTTGTAAGTAAATACCACAACTTCTTTATCCATTTATCACTTTCTGCGATGTTGAACTTGTACTGTAAACGAGGTTCTTGTAAACAGAGCCGTTCCAAACTTTGGGGTGGCTGTGTCTTTTTGAATTTAATTTCCCTAAGCTATAGGACCATAAGTGGAAGTGCCCTAGGTTCTGTTGCTTTGTTTTTTAGATGTTTCAGGAAACACCATACACTTCTCCAGAGTGGTTGTTGGCAATTTACATCCCGCCCATCAGCATAACAAGGCTCCCAGTTCTCCATGGCCTGTCCTGCCTTTCTGGATTTTACACTTTTTTCAGATGGCCCTTTTGACTGGGGGGAAGTGAGACTTCATTGTAGTGCAGATTTCCTTTGCAAGCTTGCTTGGTTGGCCAAAAAGGGCGTATGCGTTTTTTCCTGAATATATTCAGGAAAAAACGCATACGCCCTTTTTGGCCAAGTGCATCATTGTGGACGTTCTGCCTCTTTTCCTATGCTTTCAATGCAATTCCAGTCTACCTCCTGAAATCGGTTTCCTGCAATTCTGCCCCGCTTTCAAGTCCTCTTGGCAGCCTTACTTCAGTCTATTTTTGGACGATAGCTGTCATTTATAACTCTGCAGGTTTGTGAATTACAGTGCCCCTGAGCTCCTTTCTTCAACTCGCTTTCTTGTGACCTGGCCGCAACACCGCAGGATGGCTTCAGGCCCTAATCTGGTTCCGGTACGGCACGCTGAGCCTTTGGTTATTTCCTCTTCCTGTTGGGAAATGAGAGTTAAATTTGCCCGTCCAGACACCTCCAGCTAGTCTCTCATTGGTTCTCGCTATTCCTGTTCATCTTCCGCAGAAATTGCAAACTGGGCCAAACAGGAGGTTAAAGGCGCTGACTCTCCAAGTGGGGAGAGTGTTAGTAAAGCGTCTGGAATGTTGCACCCGAGTACCAGGGGAGGAAAACTGAGACATATTTGAACACGTCTCCCAATCACATGGTTGATCATACTTGGGTTCCACATGCATGTTTTAGCTGAAGGAAGAATACCTTAAACCTGGAGAGTTGAGACCCGTGTAATGGGTACCATGCAATATGACTTCAAAGGGTCTTCATTTGCTCACCGAACCTCTCCAATCCTATCACTGCTGCGTTTATGCCCCTGTACACATGCTTGATTCTCTTTCGGAGACATAGCAATCCATAGGTTTTAAGATACTTACTAGTCAGGTACATTCTTTGGCGTTTAATATGCGGTGTTGAGTCCATTTCGTTGAGCAAGGAGTAGCTCTTGTCTATTCCATATTTGACTTAAGGAACTTTATCTGTGCTCATTTCAATCTCTGGTTTTATGCAGCACCCCAACTCACCTTTACCCTTAAGCAAGCATAAGTTGGTTTTCTAAATTTGAGACCCTGTTCTGTTCTGTAATTCAGTTCCTGTGTAGCCAAGTTTCCATTCCGTGTATTACTGATATCTTATGATGTTTCTTTTTCTGTGTGACTTACTTCAGTTAGAATCATCATACCTGAATCCACTCATTGTGCTGCTAAGGGCCTGATGACACAGATTTCATTGCTGAGTGATATTGCTTTGTAAGTAAATACCACAACTTCTTTATCCATTTTTCACTTTCTGTGATGTTGAACTTGTACTGTAAACGAGGTTCTTGTAAACAGAGCCGTTCCAAACTTTGGGGTGGCTGTGTCTTTTTGATTTTAATTTCCCTAAGCTATAGGACCATAAGTGGAAGTGCCCTAGGTTCTGTTGCTTTGTTTTTTAGATGTTTCAGGAAACACCATACACTTCTCCCGAGTGGTTGTTGGCAATTTACATCCCGCCCATCAGCATAACAAGGCTCCCAGTTCTCCATGGCCTGTCCTGCCTTTCTGGATTTTACACTTTTTTCAGATGGCCCTTTTGACCGGGGGGAAGTGAGACTTCATTGTAGTGCAGATTTCCTTTGCAAGCTTGCTTGGTTGGCCAAAAAGGGCGTATGCGTTTTTTCCTGAATATATTCAGGAAAAAACGCATACGCCCTTTTTGGCCAAGTGCATCATTGTGGACGTTCTGCCTCTTTTCCTATGCTTTCAATGCAATTCCAGTCTACCTCCTGAAATCGGTTTCCTGCAATTCTGCCCCGCTTTCAAGTCCTCTTGGCAGCCTTACTTCAGTCTATTTTTGGACGATAGCTGTCATTTATAACTCTGCAGGTTTGTGAATTACAGTGCCCCTGAGCTCCTTTCTTCAACTCGCTTTCTTTTGAGCTGGCCGCAATACGGCAGGATGGCTTCAGGCCCTAATCTGGCTCTGGTACGGCATGCTGAGCCTTTGGTTATTTCCTCTTCCTGGTGGGAAATGAGAGTTAAATTTGCCCGTCCAGACACCTCCAGCTAGCCTCTCATTGGTTCTCGCTATTCCTGTTCATCTTCCGCAGAAATTGCAAACTGGGCCAAACAGGAGGTTAAAGGCGCTGACTCTCCAAGTGGGGAGAGTGTTAGTAAAGCGTCTGGAATGTTGCACCCGAGTACCAGGGGAGGAAAACTGAGACATATTTGAACACGTCTCCCGATCACATGGTTGATCATACTCTAGGTTCCACATGCATGTTTTAGCTGAAGGAAGAATACCTTAAACCTGGGTAGTTGAAACCCGTGGAATGGGTACCATGCAATATGACTTCAAAGGGTCTTCATTTGCTCACCGAACCTCTCCAATCCTATCACTGCTGCGTTTATGCCCCTGTACACATGCTTGATTCTCTTTCGGAGACATAGCAATCCATAGGTTTTAAGATACTTACTAGTCAGGTACATTCTTAGGCGTTTAATATGGGGTGTTGAGTCCATTTCGTTGAGCAAGGAGTAGCTCTTGTCTATTCCATATTTGGCTTAAGGAACTTTATCTGTGCTCATTTCAATCTCTGGTTTTATGCAGCACCCCAACTCACCTTTACCCTTAAGAAAGAATAAGTTGGTTTTCTAAATTTGAGACCCTGTTCTGTTCTGTAATTCAGTTCCTGTGTAGCCAAGTTTCCATTCCGTGTATTACTGATATCTTATGATGTTTCTTTTTCTGTGTGACTTATTTCAGTTAGAATCATCATACCTGAATCCACTCATTGTGCTGCTAAGGGCCTGATGACACAGATTTCATTGCTGAGTGATATTGCTTTGTAAGTAAATACCACAACTTCTTTCTCCATTTTTCACTTTCTGCGATGTTGAACTTGTACTGTAAACGAGGTTCTTGTAAACAGAGCCGTTCCAAACATTGGGGTGGCTGTGTCTTTTTGATTTTAATTTCCCTAAGCTATAGGACCATAAGTGGAAGTGCCCTAGGCTCTGTTGCTTTGTTTTTTAGATGTTTCAGGAAACACCATACACTTCTCCCAAGTGTCTGTTGGCAATTTACATCCCGCCCATCAGCATAACAAGGCTCCCAGTTCTCAATGGCCTGTTGCCTTTCTGGATTTTACACTTTTTTCAGATGGCCCTTTTGACCGGGGGGAAGTGAGACTTCATTGTAGTGCAGATTTCCTTTGCAAGCTTGCTTGGTTGGCCAAAAAGGGCGTATGCGTTTTTTCCTGAATATATTCAGGAAAAAACGCATACGCCCTTTTTGGCCAAGTGCATCATTGTGGACGTTCTGCCTCTTTTCCTATGCTTTCAATGCAATTCCAGTCTACCTCCTGAAATCGGTTTCCTGCAATTCTGCCCCTCTTTCAAGTCCTCTTGGCAGCCTTACTTCAGTCTATTTTTGGACGATAGCTGTCATTTATAACTCTGCAGGTTTGTGAATTACAGTGCCCCTGAGCTCCTTTCTTCAACTCGCTTTCTTGTGACCTGGCCGCAACACCGCAGGATGGCTTCAGGCCCTAATCTGGTTCCGGCCCGGCACGCTGAGCCTTTGGTTAATTCCTCTTCCTGGTGGGAAATGAGAGTTAAATTTGCCCGTCCAGACACCTCCAGCTAGCCTCTCATTGGTTCTCGCTATTCCTGTTCATCTTCCGCAGAAATTGCAAACTGGGCCAAACAGGAGGTTAAAGGGACTGACTCTCCAAGTGGGGAGAGTGTTAGTAAAGCGTCTGGAATGTTGCACCCGAGTACCAGGAGAGGAAAACTGAGACATATTTGAACACGTCTCCCGATCACATGGTTGATCATACTCTAGGTTCCACATGCATGTTTTAGCTGAAGGAAGAATACCTTAAACCTGGGTAGTTGAAACCCGTGGAATGGGTACCATGCAATATGACTTCAAAGGGTCTTCATTTGCTCACCGAACCTCTCCAATCCTATCACTGCTGCTTTTATGCCCCTGTACACATGCTTGATTCTCTTTTGGAGACATAGCAATCCATAGGTTTTACGATACTTACTAGTCAGGTACATTCTTAGGCGTTTAATATGCGGTGTTGAGTCCATTTCGTTGAGCAAGGAGTAGCTCTTGTCTATTCCATATTTGACTTAAGGAACTTTATCTGTGCTCATTTCAATCTCTGGTTTTATACAGCACCCCAACTCACCTTTACACTTAAGCAAGCATAAGTTGGTTTTCTAAATTTGAGACCCTGTTCTGTTCTGTAATTCAGTTCCTGTGTAGCCAAGTTTACATTCCGTGTATTACTGATATCTTATGATGTTTCTTTTTCTGTGTGACTTATTTCAGTTAGAATCATCATACCTGAATCCACTCATTGTGCTGCTAAGGGCCTGATGACATAGATTTCATTGCTGAGTGATATTGCTTTGTAAGTAAATACCACAACTTCTTTATCCATTTTTCACTTTCTGCAATGTTGAACTTGTACTGTAAACGAGGTTCTTGTAAACAGAGGCGTCCCAAACTTTGGGGTGGCTGTGTCTTTTTGATTTTAATTTCCCTAAGCTATAGGACCATAAGTGGCAGTGCCCTAGGCTCTGTTGCTTTGTTTTTTAGATGTTTCAGGAAACACCATACACTTCTCCCGAGTGTCTGTTGGCAATTTACATCCCGCCCATCAGCATAACAAGGCTCCCAGTTCTCCATGGCCTGTCCTGCCTTTCTGGATTTTACACTTTTTTCAGATGGCCCTTTTGACCGGGGGGAAGTGAGACTTCATTGTAGTGCAGATTTCCTTTGCAAGCTTGCTTGGTTGGCCAAAAAGGGCGTATGCGTTTTTTCCTGAATATATTCAGGAAAAAACGCATACGCCCTTTTTGGCCAAGTGCATCATTGTGGACGTTCTGCCTCTTTTCCTATGCTTTCAATGCAATTCCAGTCTACCTCCTGAAATCGGTTTCCTGCAATTCTGCCCCGCTTTCAAGTCCTCTTGGCAGCCTTACTTCAGTCTATTTTTGGACGATAGCTGTCATTTATAACTCTGCAGGTTTGTGAATTACAGTGCCCCTGAGCTCCTTTGTGCAACTCGGTTTCTTTTGAGCTGGCCGCAACACCGCAGGATGGCTTCAGGCCCTAATCTGGTTCCGGTACGGAACACTGAGCCTTTGGTTATTTCCTCTTCCTGGTGGGAAATGAGAGTTAAATTTGCCCGTCCAGACACCTCCAGCTAGCCTCTCATTGGTTCTCGCTATTCCTGTTCATCTTCCGCAGAAATTGCAAACTGTGCCAAACAGGAGGTTAAAGGCGCTGACTCTCCAAGTGGGGAGAGTGTTAGTAAAGCGTCTGGAATGTTGCACCCGAGTACCAGGGGAGGAAAACTGAGACATATTTGAACACGTCTCCCGATCACATGGTTGATCATACTCTGGGTTCCACATGCATGTTTTAGCTGAAGGAAGAATACCTAAAACCTGGGTAGTTGAAACCCGTGGAATGGGTACCATGCAATATGACTTCAAAGGGTCTGCATTTGCTCACCGAACCTCTCCAATCCTATCACTGCTGCGTTTATGCCCCTGTACACATGCTTGATTCTCTTTCGGAGACATAGCAATCCATAGGTTTTAAGATACTTACTAGTCAGGTACATTCTTAGGCGTTTAATATGCGGTGTTGAGTCCATTTCGTTGAGCAAGGAGTAGCTCTTGTCTATTCCATATTTGGCTTAAGGAACTTTATCTGTGCTCATTTCAATCTCTGGTTTTATGCAGCACCCCAACTCACCTTTCCCCTTAAGCAAGCATAAGTTGTTTTTCTCAATTTGAGACCCTGTTCTGTTCTGTAATTCAGTTCCTGTGTAGCCAAGTTTCCATTCCGTGTATTACTGATATCTTATGATGTTTCTTTTTCTGTGTGACTTACTTCAGTTAGAATCATCATACCTGAATCCACTCATTGTGCTGCTAAGGGCCTGATGACACAGATTTCATTGCTGAGTGATATTGCTTTGTAAGTAAATACCACAACTTCTTTATCCATTTTTCACTTTCTACGATGTTGAACTTGTACTGTAAACGAGGTTCTTGTAAACAGAGCCGTTCCAAACTTTGGGGTGGCTGTGTCTTTTTGATTTTAATTTCCCTAAGCTATAGGACCATAAGTGGAAGTGCCCTAGGCTCTGTTGCTTTGTTTTTTAGATGTTTCAGGAAACACCATACACTTCTCCCGAGTGGTTGTTGGCAATTTACATCCCGCCCATCAGCATAACAAGGCTCCCAGTTCTCCATGGCCTGTCCTGCCTTTCTGGATTTTACACTTTTTTCAGATGGCCCTTTTGACCGGGGGGAAGTGAGACTTCATTGTAGTGCAGATTTCCTTTGCAAGCTTGCTTGGTTGGCCAAAAAGGGCGTATGCGTTTTTTCCTGAATATATTCAGGAAAAAACGCATACGCCCTTTTTGGCCAAGTGCATCATTGTGGACGTTCTGCCTCTTTTCCTATGCTTTCAATGCAATTCCAGTCTACCTCCTGAAATCGGTTTCCTGCAATTCTGCCCCGCTTTCAAGTCCTCTTGGCAGCCTTACTTCAGTATATTTTTGGACGATAGCTGTCATTTATAACTGCAGGTTTGTGAATTACAGTGCCCCTGAGCTCCTTTGTTCAACTCGGTTTCTTTTGAGCTGGCCGCAACACCGCAGGATGGCTACAGGCCCTAATCTGGTTCCGGTACGGAACGCTGAGCCTTTGGTTATTTCCTCTTCCTGTTGCGAAATGAGAGTTAAATTTGCCCGTCCAGACACCTCCAGCTAGCCTCTCATTGGTTCACGCTATTCCTGTTCATCTTCCGCAGAAATTGCAAACTGTGCCAAACAGGAGGTTAAAGACGCTGACTCTCCAAGTGGGGAGAGTGTTAGTAAAGCGTCTGGAATGTTGCACCTGAGTACCAGGGGAGGAAAACTGAGACATATTTGAACACGTCTCCCGATCACATGGTTGATCATACTCTGGGTTCCACATGCATGTTTTAGCTGAAGGAAGAATACCTAAAACCTGGGTAGTTGAAACCCGTGGAATGGGTACCATGCAATATGACGTCAAAGGGTCATCATTTGCTCACCGAACCTCTCCAATCCTATCACTGCTGCGTTTATGCCCCTGTACACATGCTTGTTTCTCTTTCGGAGACATAGCAATCCATAGGTTTTAAGATACTTACTAGTCAGGTACATTCTTAGGCGTTTAATATGCGGTGTTGAGTCCATTTCGTTGAGCAAGGAGTAGCTCTTGTCTATTCCATATTTGGCTTAAGGAACTTTATCTGTGCTCATTTCAATCTCTGGCTTTATGCAG
Source organism: Delphinus delphis (assembly GCF_949987515.2). Classification (NCBI taxonomy): domain Eukaryota; kingdom Metazoa; phylum Chordata; class Mammalia; order Artiodactyla; family Delphinidae; genus Delphinus; species Delphinus delphis. The sequence goes on from NW_027192695.1 coordinate 904,801, forward strand.
CAACCCAACTCACCTTTCCCCTTAAGCAAGCATAAGTTGGTTTTCTAAATTTGAGACCCTGTTCTGTTTTGGAATTCAGTTCCTGTGTAGCCAAGTTTACATTCCGTGTATTAGTGATATCTTATGATGTTTCTTTTTCTGTGTGACTTATTTCAGTTAGAATCATCGTACCTGAATCTACTCATTATGCTGCTACGGGCCTGATGACATAGATTTCATTGCTGAGTGATACTGCATTGTACGTAAGTACCACAAGTTCTTTATCCATTTTTCACTTTCTGCGATGTTGAACTTGTACTGTAAACGAGGTTCTTGTAAACAGAGGCGTCCCAAACTTTGGGGTGGCTGTGTCTTTTTGATTTTAATTTCCCTAAGCTATAGGACCATAAGTGGAAGTGCCCTAGGCTCTGTTGCTTTGTTTTTTAGATGTTTCAGGAAACACCATACACTTCTCCAGAGTGTCTGTTGGCCATTTACATCCCGCCCATCAGCATAACAAGGCTCCCAGTTCTCAATGGCCTGTTGCCTTTCTGGATTTTACACTTTTTTCAGATGGCCCTTTTGACCAGGGGGAAGTGAGACTTCATTGTAGTGCAGATTTCCTTTGCAAGCTTGCTTGGTTGGCCAAAAAGGGCGTATGCGTTTTTTCCTGAATATATTCAGGAAAAAACGCATACGCCCTTTTTGGCCAAGTGCATCATTGTGGACGTTCTGCCTCTTTTCCTATGCTTTCAATGCAATTCCAGTCTACCTCCTGAAATCGGTTTCCTGCAATTCTGCCCCGCTTTCAAGTCCTCTTGGCAGCCTTACTTCAGTCTATTTTTGGACGATAGCTGTCATTTATAACTCTGCAGGTTTGTGAATTACAGTGCCCCTGAGCTCCTTTCTTCAACTCGCTTTCTTGTGACCTGCCCGCAACACCGCAGGATGGCTTCAGGCCCTAATCTAGTTCCGGCCCGGCATGCTGAAACTTTGGTTAATTCCTCTTCCTGGTGGGAATTGAGAGTTAAATTTGCCCGTTCAGACACCTCCAGGTAGTCTCTCATTGGTTCTCGCTATTCCTGTTCATCTTCCGCAGAAATTGCAAACTGGGCCAAACAGGAGGTTAAAGGGACTGACTCTCCAAGTCGGGAGAGTGTTAGTAAAGCGTCTGGAATGTTGCACCCGAGTACCAGGGGAGGAAAACTGAGACATATTTGAACACGTCTACCGTTCACATGGTTGATCATACTCTGGGTTCCACATGCATGTTTTAGCTGAAGGAAGAATACCTTAAACCTGGAGAGTTGAGACCCGTGGAATGGGTACCATGCAATATGACTTCAAAGGGTCTTCATTTGCTCACCGAACCTCTCCAATCCTATCACTGCTGCGTTTATGCCCCTGTACACACGCTTGATTCTCTTTTGGAGACATAGCAATCCATAGGTTTTAAGATACTTACTAGTCAGGTACATTCTTAGGCGTTTAATATGCGGTGTTGAGTCCATTTCGTTGAGCAAGGAGTAGCTCTTGTCTATTCCATATTTGGCTTAAGGAACTTTATCTGTGCTCATTTCAATCTCTGGTTTTATGCAGCACCCCAACTCACCTTTCCCCTTAAGCAAGCATAAGTTGTTTTTCTCAATTTGAGACCCTGTTCTGTTCTGTAATTCAGTTCCTGTGTAGCCAAGTTTACATTCCGTGTATTACTGATATCTTATGATGTTTCTTTTTCTGTGTGACTTACTTCAGTTAGAATCATCATACCTGAATCCACTCATTGTGCTGCTAAGGGCCTGATGACACAGATTTCATTGCTGAGTGATATTGCTTTGTAAGTAAATACCACAACTTCTTTATCCATTTTTCACTTTCTGCGATGTTGAACTTGTACTGTAAACGAGGTTCTTGTAAACAGAGCCGTTCCAAACTTTGGGGTGGCTGTGTCTTTTTGATTTTAATTTCCCTAATCTATAGGACCATAAGTGGAAGTGCCCTAGGTTCTGTTGTTTTGTTTTTTAGATGTTTCAGGAAACACCATACACTTCTCCCGAGTGGTTGTTGGCAATTTACATCCCGCCCATCAGCATAACAAGGCTCCCAGTTCTCCATGGCCTGTCCTGCCTTTCTGGATTTTACACTTTTTTCAGATGGCCCTTTTGACAGGGGGGAAGTGAGACTTCATTGTAGTGCAGATTTCCTTTGCAAGCTTGCTTGGTTGGCCAAAAAGGGCGTATGCGTTTTTTCCTGAATATATTCAGGAAAAAACGCATACGCCCTTTTTGGCCAAGTGCATCATTGTGGACGTTCTGCCTCTTTTCCTATGCTTTCAATGCAATTCCAGTCTACCTCCTGAAATCGGTTTCCTGCAATTCTGCCCCGCTTTCAAGTCCTCTTGGCAGCCTTACTTCAGTCTATTTTTGGACGATAGCTGTCATTTATAACTCTGCAGGTTTGTGAATTACAGTGCCCCTGAGCTCCTTTCTTCAACTCGCTTTCTTTTGAGCTCGCCGCAACACCGCAGGATGGCTTCAGGCCCTAATCTGGTTCCGGTACGGCACGCTGAGCCTTTGGTTATTTCCTCTTCCTGTTGGGAAATGAGAGTTAAATTTGCCCGTCCAGACACCTCCAGCTAGTCTCTCATTGGTTCTCGCTATTCCTGTTCATCTTCCGCAGAAATTGCAAACTGGGCCAAACAGGAGGTTAAAGGCGCTGACTCTCCAAGTGGGGAGAGTGTTAGTATAGCATCTGGAATGTTGCACCCGAGTACCAGGGGAGGAAAACTGAGACATATTTGAACACGTCTCCCGTTCACATGGTTGATCATACTTGGGTTCCACATGCATGTTTTAGCTGAAGGAAGAATACCTTAAACCTGGAGAGTTAAGACCCGTGTAATGGGTACCATGCAATATGACTTCAAAGGGTCTTCATTTGCTCACCGAACATCTCCAATCCTATCACTGCTGCGTTTATGCCCCTGTACACATGCTTGATTCTCTTTTGGAGACATAGCAATCCATAGGTTTTAAGATACTTACTAGTCAGGTACATTCTTAGGCGTTTAATATGCGGTGTTGAGTCCATTTCGTTGAGCAAGGAGTAGCTCTTGTCTATTCCATATTTGACTTAAGGAACTTTATCTGTGCTCATTTCTATCTCTGTTTTCATGCAGCACCCCAACTCACCTTTACCCTTAAGCAAGCATAAGTTGGTTTTCTAAATTTGAGACCCTGTTCTGTTCTGTAATTCAGTTCCTGTGTAGCCAAGTTTACATTCCGTGTATTACTGATATCTTATGATGTTTCTTTTTCTGTGTGACTTACTTCAGTTAGAATCATCATACCTGAATCCACTAATTGTGCTGCTAAGGGCCTGATGACACAGATTTCATTGCTGAGTGATATTGCTTTGTAAGTAAATACCACAACTTCTTTATCCATTTTTCACTTTCTGCGATGTTGAACTTGTACTGTAAACGAGGTTCTTGTAAACAGAGCCGTTCCAAACTTTGGGGTGGCTGTGTCTTTTTGATTTTAATTTCCCTAAGCTATAGGACCATAAGTGGAAGTGCCCTAGGTTCTGTTGCTTTTTTTTTAGATGTTTCAGGAAACACCATACACTTCTCCCGAGTGGTTGTTGGCAATTTACATCCCGCCCATCAGCATAACAAGGCTCCCAGTTCTCCATGGCCTGTCCTGCCTTTCTGGATTTTACACTTTTTTCAGATGGCCCTTTTGACCGGGGGGAAGTGAGACTTCATTGTAGTGCAGATTTCCTTTGCAAGCTTGCTTGGTTGGCCAAAAAGGGCGTATGCGTTTTTTCCTGAATATATTCAGGATAAAACGCATACGCCCTTTTTGGCCAAGTGCATCATTGTGGACGTTCTGCCTCTTTTCCTATGCTTTCAATGCAATTCCAGTCTACCTCCTGAAATCGGTTTCCTGCAATTCTGCCCCGCTTTCAAGTCCTCTTGGCAGCCTTACTTCAGTCTATTTTTGGACGATAGCTGTCATGTATAACTCTGCAGGTTTGTGAATTACAGTGCCCCTGAGCTCCTTTCTTCAACTCGCTTTCTTTTGAGCTGGCCGCAACACCGCAGGATGGCTTCAGGCCCTAATCTGGTTCCGGTACGGCACGCTGAGCCTTTGGTTATTTCCTCTTCCTGGTGGGAAATGAGAGTTAAATTTGCCCGTCCAGACACCTCCAGCTAGCCTCTCATTGGTTCTCGCTATTCCTGTTCATCTTCCGCAGAAATTGCAAACTGGGCCAAACAGGAGTTTAAAGGCGCTGACTCTCCAAGTGGGGAGAGTGTTAGTAAAGCGTCTGGAATGTTGCACCCGAGTATCAGGGGAGGAAAACTGAGACATATTTGAACACGTCTCCCGTTCACATGGTTGATCATACTTGGGTTCCACATGCATGTTTTAGCTGAAGGAAGAATACCTTAAACCTGGAGAGTTGAGACCCTTGGAATGGGAACCATGCAATATGACTTCAAAGGGTCTTCATTTGCTCACCAAACCTCTCCAATCCTATCACTGCTGCGTTTATGCCCCTGTACACATGCTTGATTCTCTTTTGGAGACATAGCAATCCATAGGTTTTACAATACTTACTAGTCAGGTACATTCTAAGGCGTTTAATATGCGGTGTTGAGTCCATTTCGTTGAGCAAGGAGTAGCTCTTGTCTATTCCATATTTGGCTTAAGGAACTTTATCTGTGCTCATTTCAATCTCTGGTTTTATGCAGCACCCCAACTCACCTTTACCCTTAAGCAAGCATAAGTTGGTTTTCTAAATTTGAGACCCTGTTCTGTTCTGGAATTCAGTTCCTGTGTAGTCAAGTTTACATTCCGTGTATTACTGATATCTTATGATGTTTTTTTTCTGTGTGACTTATTTCAGTTAGAATCATCATACCTGAATCCACTCATTGTGATGCTAAGGGCCTGATGACGTAGATTTCATTGCTGAGTGATATTGCTTTGTAAGTAAATACCACAACTTCTTTATCCATTTTTCACTTTCTGCGATGTTGAACTTGTACTGTAAATGAGGTTCTTGTAAACAGAGGCGTCCCAAACTTTGGGGTGGCTGTGTCTTTTTGATTTTAATTTCCCTAAGCTATAGGACCATAAGTGGCAGTGCCCTAGGCTCTGTTGCTTTGTTTTTTAGATGTTTCAGGAAACACCATACACTTCTCCCGAGTGTCTGTTGGCAATTTACATCCCGCCCATCAGCATAACAAGGCTCCCAGTTCTCCATGGCCTGTCCTGCCTTTCTGGATTTTACACTTTTTTCAGATGGCCCTTTTGACCGGGGGGAAGTGAGACTTCATTGTAGTGCAGATTTCCTTTGCAAGCTTGCTTGGTTGGCCAAAAAGGGCGTATGCGTTTTTTCCTGAATATATTCAGGAAAAAACGCATACGCCCTTTTTGGCCAAGTGCATCATTGTGGACGTTCTGCCTCTTTTCCTATGCTTTCAATGCAATTCCAGTCTACCTCCTGAAATCGGTTTCCTGCAATTCTGCCCCGCTTTCAAGTCCTCTTGGCAGCCTTACTTCAGTCTATTTTTGGACGATAGCTGTCATTTATAACTCTGCAGGTTTGTGAATTACAGTGCCCCTGAGCTCCTTTCTTCAACTCGCTTTCTTGTGACCTGGCCGCAACACCGCAGGATGGCTTCAGGCCCTAATCTGGTTCCGGACCGGCATGCTGAGCCTTTGGTTAATTCCTCTTCCTGGTGGGAAAAGAGAGTTAAATTTGCCCGTCCAGACACCTTCAGCTAGCCTCTCATTGGTTCTCGCTATTCCTGTTCATCTTCCGCAGAAATTGCAAACTGGGCCAAACAGGAGGTTAAAGGCGCTGACTCTCCAAGTGGGGAGAGTGTTAGTAAAGCGTCTGGAATGTTGCACCCGAGTACCAGGGGAGGAAAACTGAGACATATTTGAACACGTCTCCCGTTCACATGGTTGATCATACTTGGGTTCCACATGCATGTTTTAGCTGAAGGAAGAATACCTTAAACCTGGAGAGTTGAGACCCGTGTAATGGGTACCATGCAATATGACTTCAAAGGGTCTTCATTTGCTCACTGAACCTCTCCAATCCTATCACTGCTGCGTTTATGCCCCTGTACACATGCTTGATTCTCTTTTGGAGACATAGAAATTCATAGGTTTTACGATACTTACTAGTCAGGTACATTCTTAGGCGTTTAATATGTGGTGTTGAGTCCATTTCGTTGAGAAAGGAGTAGCTCTTGTCTATTTCATATTTGACTTAAGGAAATTTATCTGTGCTCATTTCAATCTCTGGTTTTATGCAGCACCCCAACTCACCTTTACCCTTAAGCAAGCATAAGTTGGCTTTCTAAATTTGAGACCCTGTTCTGTTCTGTAATTCAGTTCCTGTGTAGCCAAGTTTACATTCCGTGTATTAGTGATATCTTATGATGTTTCTTTTTCTGTGTGACTTATTTCAGTTAGAATCATCATACCTGAATCCACTCATTGTGATGCTAAGGGCCTGATGACATAGATTTCATTGCTGAGTGATATTGCTTTGTAAGTAAATACCACAACTTCTTTATCCATTTTTCACTTTCTGCGATGTTGAACTTGTACTGTAAATGAGGTTCTTGTAAACAGAGGCGTCCCAAACTTTCGGGTGGCTGTGTCTTTTTGATTTTAATTTCCCTAAGCTATAGGACCATAAGTGGCAGTGCCCTAGGCTCTGTTGCTTTGTTTTTTAGATGTTTCAGGAAACACCATACACTTCTCCCGAGTGTCTGTTGGCAATTTTCATCCCGCCCATCAGCATAACAAGGCTCCCAGTTCTCAATGGCCTGTTGCCTTTCTGGATTTTACACTTTTTTCAGATGGCCCTTTTGACCGGGGGGAAGTGAGACTTCATTGTAGTGCAGATTTCCTTTGCAAGCTTGCTTGGTTGGCCAAAAAGGGCGTATGCGTTTTTTCCTGAAAATATTCAGGAAAAAACGCATACGCCCGTTTTGGCCAAGTGCATCATTGTGGACGTTCTGCCTCTTTTCCTATGCTTTCAATGCAATTCCAGTCTACCTCCTGAAATCGGTTTCCTGCAATTCTGCCCCGCTTTCAAGTCCTCTTGTCAGCCTTACTTCAGTCTATTTTTGTATGATAGCTGTCATTTATAACTCTGCAGGTTTGTGAATTACAGTGCCCCTGAGCTCCTTTCTTCAACTCGCTTTCTTGTGACCTGGCCGCAACACCGCAGGATGGCTTCAGGCCCTAATCTGGTTCCGGCCCGGCATGCTGAGCCTTTGGTTAATTCCTCTTCCTGGTGGGAAATGAGAGTTAAATTTGCCCGTCCAGACACCTCCAGCTAGCCTCTCATTGGTTCTCGCTATTCCTGTTCATCTTCCGCAGAAATTGCAAACTGGGCCAAACAGGAGGTTAAAGGGACTGACTCTCCAAGTGGGGAGAGTGTTAGTAAAGCATCTGGAATGTTGCACCCGAGTACCAGGGGAGGAAAACTGAGACATATTTGAACACGTCTCCCGATCACATGGTTGATCAAACTCTAGGTTCCACATGCATGTTTTAGCTGAAGGAAGAATACCTTAAACCTGGGTAGTTGAAACCCGTGGAATGGGTACCATGCAATATGACTTCAAAGGGTCTTCATTTGCTCACCGAACCTCTCCAATCCTATCACTGCTGCGTTTATGCCCCTGTACACATGCTTGATTCTCTTTCGGAGACATAGCAATCCATAGGTTTTAAGATACTTACAAGTCAGGTACATTCTTAGGCGTTTAATATGCGGTGTTGAGTCCATTTCGTTGAGCAAGGAGTAGCTCTTGTCTATTCCATATTTGGCTTAAGGAACTTTATCTGTGCTCATTTCAATCTCTGGTTTTATGCAGCACCCCAACTCACCTTTACCATTAAGCAAGCATAAGTTGTTTTTCTAAATTTGAGACCCTGTTCTGTTCTGTAATTCAGTTCCTGTGTAGCCAAGTTTCCATTCCGTGTATTACTGATATCTTATGATGTTTCTTTTTCTGTGTGACTTATTTCAGTTAGAATCATCATACCTGAATCCACTCATTGTGCTGCTAAGGGCCTGATGACATAGATTTCATTGCTGAGTGATATTGCTTTGTAAGTGAATACCACAACTTCTTTATCCATTTTTCACTTTCTGCGATGTTGAACTTGTACTGTAAACGAGGTTCTTGTAAACAGAGCCGTTCCAAACTTTGGGGTGGCTGTGTCTTTTTGATTTTAATTTCCCTAAGCTATAGGACCATAAGTGGAAGTGCCCTAGGTTCTGTTGCTTTGTTTTTTAGATGTTTCAGGAAACACCATACACTTCTCCCGAGTGGTTGTTGCCATTTACATCCCGCCCATCAGCATAACAAGGCTCCCAGTTCTCCATGGCCTGTCCTGCCTTTCTGGATTTTACACTTTTTTCAGATGGCCCTTTTGACTGGGGGGAAGTGAGACTTCATTGTAGTGCAGATTTCCTTTGCAAGCTTGCTTGGTTGGCCAAAAAGGGCGTATGCGTTTTTTCCTGAATATATTCAGGAAAAAACGCATACGCCCTTTTTGGCCAAGTGCATCATTGTGGACGTTCTGCCTCTTTTCCTATGCTTTCAATGCAATTCCAGTCTACCTCCTGAAATCGGTTTCCTGCAATTCTGCCCCGCTTTCAAGTCCTCTTGGCAGCCTTACTTCAGTCTATTTTTGGATGATAGCTGTCATTTATAACTCTGCAGGTTTGTGAATTACAGTGCCCCTGAGCTCCTTTGTTCAACTCGCTTTCTTTTGAGCTGGCCGCAACACCGCAGGATGGCTTCAGGCCCTAATCTGGTTCTGGCACGGCACGCTGAGCCTTTGGTTATTTCCTCTTCCTGGTGGGAAATGAGAGTTAAATTTGCCCGTCCAGACACCTTCAGCTAGCCTCTCATTGGTTCTCGCTATTCCTGTTCATCTTCCGCAGAAATTGCAAACTGGGCCAAACAGGAGGTTAAAGGCGCTGACTCTCCAAGTGGGGAGAGTGTTAGTAAAGAGTCTGGAATGTTGCACCCGAGTACCAGGGGAGGAAAACTGAGACATATTTGAACACGTCTCCCGTTCACATGGTTGATCATACTTGGGTTCCACATGCATGTTTTAGCTGAAGGAAGAATACCTTAAACCTGGAGAGTTGAGACCCGTGTAATGGGTACCATGCAATATGACTTCAAAGGGTCTTCATTTGCTCACCGAACCTCTCCAATCCTATCACTGCTGCGTTTATGCCCCTGTACACATGCTTGATTCTCTTTCGGAGACATAGCAATCCATAGGTTTTACGATACTTACTAGTCAGGTACATTCTTAGGCGTTTAATATGCGGTGTTGAGTCCATTTCGTTGAGCAAGGAGTAGCTCTTGTCTATTCCATATTTGACTTAAGGAACTTTATCTGTGCTCATTTCAATCTCTGGTTTTATGCAGCACCCCAACTCACCTTTACCCTTAAGCAAGCATAAGTTGGTTTTCTAAATTTGAGACCCTGTTCTGTTCTGTAATTCAGTTCCTGTGTAGCCAAGTTTACATTCCGTGTATTACTGATATCTTATGATGTTTCTTTTTCTGTTTGACTTATTTCAGTTAGAATCTTCATACCTGAATCCACTCATTGTGATGCTAAGGGCCTGATGACATAGATTTCATTGCTGAGTGATATTGCTTTGTAAGTAAATACCACAACTTCTTTATCCATTTTTCACTTTCTGCGATGTTGAACTTGTACTGTAAACGAGGTTCTTGTAAACAGAGGCGTCCCAAACTTTGGGGTGGCTGTGTCTTTTTTATTTTAATTTCCCTAAGCTATAGGACCATAAGTGGCAGTGCCCTAGGCTCTGTTGCTTTGTTTTTTAGATGTTTCAGGAAACACCATACACTTCTCCCGAGTGTCTGTTGGCAATTTACATCCCGCCCATCAGCATAACAAGGCTCCCAGTTCTCCATGGCCTGTCCTGCCTTTCTGGATTTTACACTTTCTTCAGATGGCCCTTTTGACTGGGGGGAAGTGAGACTTCATTGTAGTGCACATTTCCTTTGCAAGCTTGCTTGGTTGGCCAAAAAGGGCGTATGCGTTTTTTCCTGAATATATTCAGGAAAAAACGCATACGCCCTTTTTGGCCAAGTGCATCATTGTGGACGTTCTGCCTCTTTTCCTATGCTTTCAATGCAATTCCAGTCTACCTCCTGAAATCGGTTTCCTGCAATTCTGCCCCGCTTTCAAGTCCTCTTGGCAGCCTTACTTCAGTCTATTTTTGGACGATAGCTGTCACTTATAACTCTGCAGGTTTGTGAATTACAGTGCCCCTGAGCTCCTTTCTTCAACTTGCTTTCTTGTGACCTGGCCGCAACACCGCAGGATGGCTTCAGGCCCTAATCTGGTTCCGGCCCGGCACGCTGAGCCTTTGGTTAATTCCTCTTCCTGGTGGGAAATGAGAGTTAAATTTGCCCGTCCAGACACCTCCAGCTAGCCTCTCATTGGTTCTCGCTATTCCTGTTCATCTTCCGCAGAAATTGCAAACTGGGCCAAACAGGAGGTTAAAGGGACTGACTCTCCAAGTGGGGAAAGTGTTAGTAAAGCGTCTGGAATGTTGCACCCGAGTACCAGGGGAGGAAAACTGAGACATATTTGAACATGTCTCCCGATCACATGGTTGATCATACTCTAGGTTCCACATGCATGTTTTAGCTGAAGGAAGAATACGTTAAACCTGGGTAGTTGAAACCCGTGGAATGGGTACCATGCAATATGACTTCAAAGGGTCTTCATTTGCTCACCGAACCTCTCCAATCCTATCACTGCTGCGTTTATGCCCCTGTACACATGCTTGATTCTCTTTCGGAGACATAGCAATCCATAGGTTTTAAGATACTTACAAGTCAGGTACATTCTTAGGCGTTTAATATGCGGTGTTGAGTCCATTTCGTTGAGCAAGGAGTAGCTCTTGTCTATTCCATATTTGGCTTAAGGAACTTTATCTGTGCTCATTTCAATCTCTGGTTTTATGCAGCACCCCAACTCACCTTTCCCCTTAAGCAAGCATAAGTTGTTTTTCTAAATTTGAGACCCTGTTCTGTTCTGTAATTCAGTTCCTGTGTAGCCAAGTTTCCATTCCGTGTATTACTGATATCTTATGATGTTTCTTTTTCTGTGTGACTTATTTCAGTTAGAATCATCATACCTGAATCCACTCATTGTGCTGCTAAGGGCCTGATGACACAGATTTCATTGCTGAGTGATATTGCTTTGTAAGTAAATACCACAACTTCTTTATCCATTTTTCACTTTCTGCGATGTTGAACTTGTACTGTAAACGAGGTTCTTGTAAACAGAGCCGTTCCAAACTTTGGGGTGGCTGTGTCTTTTTGATTTTAATTTCCCTAAGCTATAGGACCATAAGTGGAAGTGCCCTAGGTTCTGTTGCTTTGTTTTTTAGATGTTTCAGGAAACACCATACACTTCTCCCGAGTGGTTGTTGGCAATTTACATCCCGCCCATCAGCATAACAAGGCTCCCAGTTCTCCATGGCCTGTCCTGCCTTTCTGGATTTTACACTTTTTTCAGATGGCCCTTTTGACGGGGGGAAGTGAGACTTCATTGTAGTGCAGATTTCCTTTGCAAGCTTGCTTGGTTGGCCAAAAAGGGCGTATGCGTTTTTTCCTGAATATATTCAGGAAAAAACGCATACGCCCTTTTTGGCCAAGTGCATCATTGTGGACGTTCTGCCTCTTTTCCTATGCTTTCAATGCAATTCCAGTCTACCTCCTGAAATCGGTTTCCTGCAATTCTGCCCCGCTTTCAAGTCCTCTTGGCAGCCTTACTTCAGTCTATTTTTGGACGATAGCTGTCATTTATAACTCTGCAGGTTTGTGAATTACAGTGCCCCTGAGCTCCTTTCTTCAACTCGCTTTCTTGTGACATGGCCGCAACACTGCAGGATGGCTTCAGGCCCTAATCTGGTTCCGGCACGGCACGCTGAGCCTTTGGTTATTTCCTCTTCCTGGTGGGAAATGAGAGTTAAATTTGCCCGTCCAGACACCTTCAGCTAGCCTCTCATTGGTTCTCGCTATTCCTGTTCATCTTCCGCAGAAATTGCAAACTGGGCCAAACAGGAGGTTAAAGGCGCTGACTCTCCAAGTGGGGAGAGTGTTAGTAAAGCGTCTGGAATGTTGCACCCGAGTACCAGGGGAGGAAAACTGAGACATATTTGAACACGTCTCCCGTTCACATGGTTGATCATACTTGGGTTCCACATGCATGTTTTAGCTGAAGGAAGAATACCTTAAACCTGGAGAGTTGAGACCCGTGTAATGGGTACCATGCAATATGACTTCAAAGGGTCTTTATTTGCTCACCGAACCTCTCCAATCCTATCACTGCTGCGTTTATGCCCCTGTACACATGCTTGATTCTCTTTCGGAGACATAGCAATCCATAGGTTTTACGATACTTACTAGTCAGGTACATTCTTAGGCGTTTAATATGCGGTGTTGAGTCCATTTCGTTGAGCAAGGAGTAGCTCTTGTCTATTCCATATTTGGCTTAAGGAACTTTATCTGTGCTCATTTCAATCTCTGGTTTTATGCAGCACCCCAACTCACCTTTACCCTTAAGCAAGCATAAGTTGGTTTTCTAAATTTGAGACCCTGTTCTGTTCTGTAATTCAGTTCCTGTGTAGCCAAGTTTACATTCCGTGTATTACTGATATCTTATGATGTTTCTTTTTCTGTGTGACTTATTTCAGTTAGAGTCATCATACCTGAATCCACTCATTGTGATGCTAAGGGCCTGATGACATAGATTTCATTGCTGAGTGATATTGCTTTGTAAGTAAATACCACAACTTCTTTATCCATTTTTCACTTTCTGCGATGTTGAACTTGTATTGTAAACGAGGTTCTTGTAAACAGAGGCGTCCCAATCTTTGGGGTGGCTGTGTCTTTTTGATTTTAATTTCCCTAAGCTATAGGACCATAAGTGGCAGTGCCCTAGGCTCTGTTGCTTTGTTTTTTAGATGTTTCAGGAAACACCATACACTTCTCCCGAGTGTCTGTTGGCAATTTACATCCCGCCCATCAGCATAACAAGGCTCCCAGTTCTCCATGGCCTGTCCTGCCTTTCTGGATTTTACACTTTTTTCAGATGGCCCTTTTGACCGGGGGGAAGTGAGACTTCATTGTAGTGCAGATTTCCTTTGCAAGCTTGCTTGGTTGGCCAAAAAGGGCGTATGCGTATTTTCCTGAATATATTCAGGAAAAAACGCATACGCCCTTTTTGGCCAAGTGCATCATTGTGGACGTTCTGCCTCTTTTCCTATGCTTTCAATGCAATTCCAGTCTACCTCCTGAAATCGGTTTCCTGCAATTCTGCCCCGCTTTCAAGTCCTCTTGGCAGCCTTACTTCAGTCTATTTTTGGACGATAGCTGTCATTTATAACTCTGCAGGTTTGTGAATTACAGTGCCCCTGAGCTCCTTTCTTCAACTCGCTTTCTTGTGACCTGGCCGCAACACCGCAGGATGGCTTCAGGCCCTAATCTGGTTCCGGCCCGGCACGCTGAGCCTTTGGTTAATTCCTCTTCCTGGTGGGAAATGAGAGTTAAATTTGCCCGTCCAGACACCTCCAGCTAGCCTCTCATTGGTTCTCGCTATTCCTGTTCATCTTCCGCAGAAATTGCAAACTGGGCCAAACAGGAGGTTAAAGGGACTGACTCTCCAAGTGGGGAGAGTGTTAGTAAAGCGTCTGGAATGTTGCACCCGAGTACCAGGGGAGGAAAACTGAGACATATTTGAACACGTCTCCCGATCACATGGTTGATCATACTCTAGGTTCCACATGCATGTTTTAGCTGAAGGAAGAATACCTTAAACCTGGGTAGTTGAAACCCGTGGAATGGGTACCATGCAATATGACTTCAAAGGGTCTTCATTTGCTCACCGAACCTCTCCAATCCTATCACTGCTGCGTTTATGCCCCTGTACACATGCTTGATTCTCTTTCGGAGACATAGCAATCCATAGGTTTTAAGATACTTACTAGTCAGGTACATTCTTAGGCGTTTAATATGGGGTGTTGAGTCCATTTCGTTGAGCAAGGAGTAGCTCTTGTCTATTCCATATTTGGCTTAAGGAACTTTATCTGTGCTCATTTCAATCTCTGGTTTTATGCAGCACCCCAACTCACCTTTACCCTTAAGCAAGAATAAGTTGGTTTTCTAAATTTGAGACCCTGTTCTGTTCTGTAATTCAGTTCCTGTGTAGCCAAGTTTACATTCCGTGTATTACTGATATCTTATGATGTTTCTTTTTCTGTGTGACTTATTTCAGTTAGAATCATCATACCTGAATCCACTCATTGTGCTGCTAAGGGCCTGATGACACAGATTTCATTGCTGAGTGATATTGCTTTGTAAGTAAATACCACAACTTCTTTATCCATTTTTCACTTTCTGCGATGTTGAACTTGTACTGTAAACGAGGTTCTTGTAAACAGAGCCGTTCCAAACTTTGGGGTGGCTGTGTCTTTTTGATTTTAATTTCCCTAAGCTATAGGACCATACGTGGAAGTGCCCTAGGTTCTGTTGCTTTGTTTTTTAGATGTTTCAGGAAACACCATACACTTCTCCCGAGTGTCTGTTGGCAATTTACATCCCGCCCATCAGCATAACAAGGCTCCCAGTTCTCCATGGCCTGTCCTGCCTTTCTGGATTTTACACTTTTTTCAGATGGCCCTTTTGACCGGGGGGAAGTGAGACTTCATTGTAGTGCAGATTTCCTTTGCAAGCTTGCTTGGTTGGCCAAAAAGGGCGTATGCGTTTTTTCCTGAATATATTCAGGAAAAAACGCATACGCCCTTTTTGGCCAAGTGCATCATTGTGGACGTTCTGCCTCTTTTCCTATGCTTTCAATGCAATTCCAGTCTACCTCCTGAAATCGGTTTCCTGCAATTCTGCCCCGCTTTCAAGTCCTCTTGGCAGCCTTACTTCAGTCTATTTTTGGATGATAGCTGTCATTTATAACTCTGCAGGTTTGTGAATTACAGTGCCCCTGAGCTCCTTTGTTCAACTCGCTTTCTTTTGAGCTGGCCGCAACACCGCAGGATGGCTTCAGGCCCTAATCTGGTTCCGGCACGGCATGCTGAGCCTTTGGTTATTTCCTCTTCCTGGTGGGAAATGAGAGTTAAATTTGCCCGTCCAGACACCTCCAGCTAGTCTCTCATTGGTTCTCGCTATTCCTGTTCATCTTCCGCAGAAATTGCAAACTGGGCCAAACAGGAGGTTAAAGGGACTGACTCTCCAAGTGGGGAGAGTGTTAGTAAAGCGTCTGGAATGTTGCACCCGAGTATCAGGGGAGGAAAACTGAGACATATTTGAACACGTCTCCCGTTCACATGGTTGATCATACTTGGGTTCCACATGCATGTTTTAGCTGAAGGAAGAATACCTTAAACCTGGAGAGTTAAGACCCGTGTAATGGGTACCATGCAATATGACTTCAAAGGGTCTTCATTTGCTCACCGAACCTCTCCAATCCTATCACTGCTGCGTTTATGCCCCTGTACACATGCTTGATTCTCTTTTGGAGACATAGCAATCCATAGGTTTTAAGATACTTACTAGTCAGGTACATTCTTAGGCGTTTAATATGCGGTGTTGAGTCCATTTCGTTGAGCAAGGAGTAGCTCTTGTCTATTCCATATTTGACTTAAGGAACTTTATCTGTGCTCATTTCTATCTCTGGTTTCATGCAGCACCCCAACTCACCTTTACCCTTAAGCAAGCATAAGTTGGTTTTCTAAATTTGAGACCCTGTTCTGTTCTGTAATTCAGTTCCTGTGTAGCCAAGTTTACATTCCGTGTATTACTGATATCTTATGATGTTTCTTTCTCTGTGTGACTTACTTCAGTTAGAATCATCATACCTGAATCCACTAATTGTGCTGCTAAGGGCCTGATGACACAGATTTCATTGCTGAGTGATATTGCTTTGTAAGTAAATACCACAACTTCTTTATCCATTTTTCACTTTCTGCGATGTTGAACTTGTACTGTAAACGAGGTTCTTGTAAACAGAGCCGTTCCAAACTTTGGGGTGGCTGTGTCTTTTTGATTTTAATTTCCCTAAGCTATAGGACCATAAGTGGAAGTGCCCTAGGTTCTGTTGCTTTTTTTTTAGATGTTTCAGGAAACACCATACACTTCTGCCGAGTGGTTGTTGGCAATTTACATCCCGCCCATCAGCATAACAAGGCTCCCAGTTCTCCATGGCCTGTCCTGCCTTTCTGGATTTTACACTTTTATCAGATGGCCCTTTTGACCGGGGGGAAGTGAGACTTCATTGTAGTGCAGATTTCCTTTGCAAGCTTGCTTGGTTGGCCAAAAAGGGCGTATGCGTTTTTTCCTGAATATATTCAGGATAAAACGCATACGCCCTTTTTGGCCAAGTGCATCATTGTGGACGTTCTGCCTCTTTTCCTATGCTTTCAATGCAATTCCAGTCTACCTCCTGAAATCGGTTTCCTGCAATTCTGCCCCGCTTTCAAGTCCTCTTGGCAGCCTTACTTCAGTCTATTTTTGGACGATAGCTGTCATGTATAACTCTGCAGGTTTGTGAATTACAGTGCCCCTGAGCTCCTTTCTTCAACTCGCTTTCTTTTGAGCTGGCCGCAACACCGCAGGATGGCTTCAGGCCCTAATCTGGTTCCGGTACGGCACGCTGAGCCTTTGGTTATTTCCTCTTCCTGTTGGGAAATGAGAGTTAAATTTGCCCGTCCAGACACCTCCAGCTAGCCTCTCATTGGTTCTCGCTATTCCTGTTCATCTTCCGCAGAAATTGCAAACTGGGCCAAACAGGAGTTTAAAGGCGCTGACTCTCCAAGTGGGGAGAGTGTTAGTAAAGCGTCTGGAATGTTGCACCCGAGTATCAGGGGAGGAAAACTGAGACATATTTGAACACGTCTCCCGTTCACATGGTTGATCATACTTGGGTTCCACATGCATGTTTTAGCTGAAGGAAGAATACCTTAAACCTGGAGAGTTGAGACCCTTGGAATGGGTACCATGCAATATGACTTCAAAGGGTCTTCATTTGCTCACCAAACCTCTCCAATCCTATCACTGCTGCGTTTATGCCCCTGTACACATGCTTGATTCTCTTTTGGAGACATAGCAATCCATAGGTTTTACAATACTTACTAGTCAGGTACATTCTAAGGCGTTTAATATGCGGTGTTGAGTCCATTTCGTTGAGCAAGGAGTAGCTCTTGTCTATTCCATATTTGGCTTAAGGAACTTTATCTGTGCTCATTTCAATCTCTGGTTTTATGCAGCACCCCAACTCACCTTTACCCTTAAGCAAGCATAAGTTGGTTTTCTAAATTTGAGACCCTGTTCTGTTCTGGAATTCAGTTCCTGTGTAGTCAAGTTTACATTCCGTGTATTACTGATATCTTATGATTTTTTTTTCTGTGTGACTTATTTCAGTTAGAATCATCATACCTGAATCCACTCATTGTGATGCTAAGGGCCTGATGACATAGATTTCATTGCTGAGTGATATTGCTTTGTAAGTAAATACCACAACTTCTTTATCCATTTTTCACTTTCTGCGATGTTGAACTTGTACTGTAAATGAGGTTCTTGTAAACAGAGGCGTCCCAAACTTTGGGGTGGCTGTGTCTTTTTGATTTTAATTTCCCTAAGCTATAGGACCATAAGTGGCAGTGCCCTAGGCTCTGTTGCTTTGTTTTTTAGATGTTTCAGGAAACACCATACACTTCTCCCGAGTGTCTGTTGGCAATTTACATCCCGCCCATCAGCATAACAAGGCTCCCAGTTCTCCATGGCCTGTCCTGCCTTTCTGGATTTTACACTTTTTTCAGATGGCCCTTTTGACCGGGGGGAAGTGAGACTTCATTGTAGTGCAGATTTCCTTTGCAAGCTTGCTTGGTTGGCCAAAAAGGGCGTATGCGTTTTTTCCTGAATATATTCAGGAAAAAACGCATACGCCCTTTTTGGCCAAGTGCATCATTGTGGACGTTCTGCCTCTTTTCCTATGCTTTCAATGCAATTCCAGTCTACCTCCTGAAATCGGTTTCCTGCAATTCTGCCCCGCTTTCAAGTCCTCTTGGCAGCCTTACTTCAGTCTATTTTTGGACGATAGCTGTCATTTATAACTCTGCAGGTTTGTGAATTACAGTGCCCCTGAGCTCCTTTCTTCAACTCGCTTTCTTGTGACCTGGCCGCAACACCGCAGGATGGCTTCAGGCCCTAATCTGGTTCCGGACCGGCATGCTGAGCCTTTGGTTAATTCCTCTTCCTGGTGGGAAAAGAGAGTTAAATTTGCCCGTCCAGACACCTTCAGCTAGCCTCTCATTGGTTCTCGCTATTCCTGTTCATCTTCCGCAGAAATTGCAAACTGGGCCAAACAGGAGGTTAAAGGCGCTGACTCTCCAAGTGGGGAGAGTGTTAGTAAAGCGTCTGGAATGTTGCACCCGAGTACCAAGGGAGGAAAACTGAGACATATTTGAACACGTCTCCCGTTCACATGGTTGATCATACTTGGGTTCCACATGCATGTTTTAGCTGAAGGAAGAATACCTTAAACCTGGAGAGTTGAGACCCGTGTAATGGGTACCATGCAATATGACTTCAAAGGGTCTTCATTTGCTCACCGAACCTCTCCAATCCTATCACTGCTGCGTTTATGCCCCTGTACACATGCTTGATTCTCTTTTGGAGACATAGCAATTCATAGGTTTTACGATACTTACTAGTCAGGTACATTCTTAGGCGTTTAATATGTGGTGTTGAGTCCATTTCGTTGAGAAAGGAGTAGCTCTTGTCTATTTCATATTTGACTTAAGGAACTTTATCTGTGCTCATTTCAATCTCTGGTTTTATGCAGCACCCCAACTCACCTTTACCCTTAAGCAAGCATAAGTTGGCTTTCTAAATTTGAGACCCTGTTCTGTTCTGTAATTCAGTTCCTGTGTAGCCAAGTTTACATTCCGTGTATTAGTGATATCTTATGATGTTTCTTTTTCTGTGTGACTTATTTCAGTTAGAATCATCATACCTGAATCCACTCATTGTGATGCTAAGGGCCTGATGACATAGATTTCATTGCTGAGTGATATTGCTTTGTAAGTAAATACCACAACTTCTTTATCCATTTTTCACTTTCTGCGATGTTGAACTTGTACTGTAAACGAGGTTCTTGTAAACAGAGGCGTCCCAAACTTTCGGGTGGCTGTGTCTTTTTGATTTTAATTTCCCTAAGCTATAGGACCATAAGTGGCAGTGCCCTAGGCTCTGTTGCTTTGTTTTTTAGATGTTTCAGGAAACACCATACACTTCTCCCGAGTGTCTGTTGGCAATTTACATCCCGCCCATCAGCATAACAAGGCTCCCAGTTCTCCATGGCCTGTCCTGCCTTTCTGGATTTTACACTTTTTTCAGATGGCCCTTTTTACCGGGGGAAGTGAGACTTCATTGTAGTGCAGATTTCCTTTGGAAGCTTGCTTGGTTTGCCAAAAAGGGCGTATGCGTTTTTTCCTGAATATATTCAGGAAAAAACGCATACGCCCTTTTTGGCCAAGTGCATCATTGTGGACGTTCTGCCTCTTTTCCTATGCTTTCAATGCAATTCCAGTCTACCTCCTGAAATCGGTTTCCTGCAATTCTGCCCCGCTTTCAAGTCCTCTTGGCAGCCTTACTTCAGTCTATTTTTGGATGATAGCTGTCATTTATAACTCTGCAGGTTTGTGAATTACAGTGCCCCTGAGCTCCTTTCTTCAACTCGCTTTCTTGTGAGCTGGCCGCAACACCGCAGGATGGCTTCAGGCCCTAATCTGGTTCCGGCCCGGCATGCTGAGCCTTTGGTTAATTCCTCTTCCTGGTGGGAAATGAGAGTTAAATTTGCCCGTCCAGACACCTACAGCTAGCCTCTCATTGGTTCTCGCTATTCCTGTTCATCTTCCGCAGAAATTGCAAACTGGGCCAAACAGGAGGTTAAAGGGACTGACTCTCCAAGTGGGGAGAGTGTTAGTAAAGCGTCTGGAATGTTGCACCCGAGTACCAGGGGAGGAAAACTGAGACATATTTGAACACGTCTCCCGATCACATGGTTGATCATACTCTAGGTTCCACATGCATGTTTTAGCTGAAGGAAGAATACCTTAAACCTGGGTAGTTGAAACCCGTGGAATGGGTACCATGCAATATGACTTCAAAGGGTCTTCATTTGCTCACCGAACCTCTCCAATCCTATCACTGCTGCGTTTATGCCCCTGTACACATGCTTGATTCTCTTTCGGAGACATAGCAATCCATAGGTTTTAAGATACTTACAAGTCAGGTACATTCTTAGGCATTTAATATGCGGTGTTGAGTCCATTTCGTTGAGCAACAGTAGCTCTTGTCTATACCATATTTGGCTTAAGGAACTTTATCTGTGCTCATTTCAATCTCTGGTTTTATGCAGCACCCCAACTCACCTTTACCCTTAAGCAAGCATAAGTTGTTTTTCTAAATTTGAGACCCTGTTCTGTTCTGTAATTCAGTTCCTGTGTAGCCAAGTTTCCATTCCGTGTATTACTGATATCTTATGATGTTTCTTTTTCTGTGTGACTTATTTCAGTTACAATCATCATACCTGAATCCACTCATTGTACTGCTAAGGGCCTGATGACATAGATTTCATTGCTGAGTGATATTGCTTTGTAAGTGAATACCACAACTTCTTTATCCATTTTTCACTTTCTGCGATGTTGAACTTGTACTGTAAACGAGGTTCTTGTAAACAGAGCCGTTCCAAACTTTGGGGTGGCTGTGTCTTTTTGATTTTAATTTCCCTAAGCTATAGGACCATAAGTGGAAGTGCCCTAGGCTCTGTTGCTTTGTTTTTTAGATGTTTCAGGAAACACCATACACTTCTCCCGAGTGTCTGTTGGCAATTTTCATCCCGCCCATCAGCATAACAAGGCTCCCAGTTCTCAATGGCCTGTTGCCTTTCTGGATTTTACACTTTTTTCAGATGGCCCTTTTGACCGGGGGGAAGTGAGACTTCATTGTAGTGCAGATTTCCTTTGCAAGCTTGCTTGGTTGGCCAAAAAGGGCGTATGCGTTTTTTCCTGAAAATATTCAGGAAAAAACCCATACGCCCGTTTTGGCCAAGTGCATCATTGTGGACGTTCTGCCTCTTTTCCTATGCTTTCAATGCAATTCCAGTCTACCTCCTGAAATCGGTTTCCTGCAATTCTGTCCCGCTTTCAAGTCCTCTTGTCAGCCTTACTTCAGTCTATTTTTGTATGATAGCTGTCATTTATAACTCTGCAGGTTTGTGAATTACAGTGCCCCTGAGCTCCTTTCTTCAACTCGCTTTCTTGTGACCTGGCCGCAACACCGCAGGATGGCTTCAGGCCCTAATCTGGTTCCGGCCCGGCATGCTGAGCCTTTGGTTAATTCCTCTTCCTGGTGGGAAATGAGAGTTAAATTTGCCCGTCCAGACACCTCCAGCTAGCCTCTCATTGGTTCTCGCTATTCCTGTTCATCTTCCGCAGAAATTGCAAACTGGGCCAAACAGGAGGTTAAAGGGACTGACTCTCCAAGTGGGGAGAGTGTTAGTAAAGCATCTGGAATGTTGCACCCGAGTACCAGGGGAGGAAAACTGAGACATATTTGAACACGTCTCCCGTTCACATGGTTGATCATACTTGGGTTCCACATGCATGTTTTAGCTGAAGGAAGAATACCTTAAACCTGGAGAGTTGAGACCCGTGTAATGGGTACCATGCAATATGACTTCAAAGGGTCTTTATTTGCTCACCGAACCTCTCCAATCCTATCACTGCTGCGTTTATGCCCCTGTACACATGCTTGATTCTCTTTTGGAGACATAGCAATCCATAGGTTTTACGATACTTACTAGTCAGGTACATTCTTAGGCGTTTAATATGCGGTGTTGAGTCCATTTCGTTGAGCAAGGAGTAGCTCTTGTCTATTCCATATTTGACTTAAGGAACTTTATCTGTGCTCATTTCAATCTCTGGTTTTATGCAGCACCCCAACTCACCTTTACCCTTAAGCAAGCATAAGTTGGTTTTCTAAATTTGAGACCCTGTTCTGTTCTGTAATTCAGTTCCTGTGTAGCCAAGTTTACATTCCGTGTATTACTGATATCTTATGATGTTTCTTTTTCTGTGTGACTTATTTCAGTTAGAGTCATCATACCTGAATCCACTCATTGTGATGCTAAGGGCCTGATGACATAGATTTCATTGCTGAGTGATATTGCTTTGTAAGTAAATACCACAACTTCTTTATCCATTTTTCACTTTCTGTGATGTTGAACTTGTACTGTAAACGAGGTTCTTGTAAACAGAGGCGTCCCAATCTTTGGGGTGGCTGTGTCTTTTTGATTTTAATTTCCCTAAGCTATAGGACCATAAGTGGCAGTGCCCTAGGCTCTGTTGCTTTTTTTTTTAGATGTTTCAGGAAACACCATACACTTCTCCCGAGTGTCTGTTGGCAATTTACATCCCGCCCATCAGCATAACAAGGCTCCCAGTTTTCCATGGCCTGTCCTGCCTTTCTGGATTTTACACTTTTTTGAGATGGCCCTTTTGACCGGGGGGAAGTGAGACTTCATTGTAGTGCAGATTTCCTTTGCAAGCTTGCTTGGTTGGCCAAAAAGGGCGTATGCGTATTTTCCTGAATATATTCAGGAAAAAACGCATACGCCCTTTTTGGCCAAGTGCATCATTGTGGACGTTCTGCCTCTTTTCCTATGCTTTCAATGCAATTCCAGTCTACCTCCTGAAATCGGTTTCCTGCAATTCTGCCCCGCTTTCAAGTCCTCTTGGCAGCCTTACTTCAGTCTATTTTTGGACGATAGCTGTCATTTATAACTCTGCAGGTTTGTGAATTACAGTGCCCCTGAGCTCCTTTCTTCAACTCGCTTTCTTGTGACCTGGCCGCAACACCGCAGGATGGCTTCAGGCCCTAATCTGGTTCCGGCCCGGCACGCTGAGCCTTTGGTTAATTCCTCTTCCTGGTGGGAAATGAGAGTTAAATTTGCCCGTCCAGACACCTCCAGCTAGCCTCTCATTGGTTCTCGCTATTCCTGTTCATCTTCCGCAGAAATTGCAAACTGGGCCAAACAGGAGGTTAAAGGGACTGACTCTCCAAGTGGGGAGAGTGTTAGTAAAGCGTCTGGAATGTTGCACCCGAGTACCAGGGGAGGAAAACTGAGACATATTTGAACACGTCTCCCGATCACATGGTTGATCATACTCTAGGTTCCACATGCATGTTTTAGCTGAAGGAAGAATACCTTAAACCTGGGTAGTTGAAACCCGTGGAATGGGTACCATGCAATATGACTTCAAAGGGTCTTCATTTGCTCACCGAACCTCTCCAATCCTATCACTGCTGCGTTTATGCCCCTGTACACATGCTTGATTCTCTTTCGGAGACATAGCAATCCATAGGTTTTAAGATACTTACTAGTCAGGTACATTCTTAGGCGTTTAATATGGGGTGTTGAGTCCATTTCGTTGAGCAAGGAGTAGCTCTTGTCTATTCCATATTTGGCTTAAGGAACTTTATCTGTGCTCATTTCAATCTCTGGTTTTATGCAGCACCCCAACTCACCTTTACCCTTAAGCAAGAATAAGTTGGTTTTCTAAATTTGAGACCCTGTTCTGTTCTGTAATTCAGTTCCTGTGTAGCCAAGTTTACATTCCGTGTATTACTGATATCTTATGATGTTTCTTTTTCTGTGTGACTTATTTCAGTTAGAATCATCATACCTGAATCCACTCATTGTGCTGCTAAGGGCCTGATGACACAGATTTCATTGCTGAGTGATATTGCTTTGTAAGTAAATACCACAACTTCTTTATCCATTTTTCACTTTCTGCGATGTTGAACTTGTACTGTAAACGAGGTTCTTGTAAACAGAGCCGTTCCAAACTTTGGGGTGGCTGTGTCTTTTTGATTTTAATTTCCCTAAGCTATAGGACCATAAGTGGAAGTGCCCTAGGTTCTGTTGCTTTGTTTTTTAGATGTTTCAGGAAACACCATACACTTCTCCCGAGTGTCTGTTGGCAATTTTCATCCCGCCCATCAGCATAACAAGGCTCCCAGTTCTCAATGGCCTGTTGCCTTTCTGGATTTTACACTTTTTTCAGATGGCCCTTTTGACCGGGGGGAAGTGAGACTTCATTGTAGTGCAGATTTCCTTTGCAAGCTTGCTTGGTTGGCCAAAAAGGGCGTATGCGTTTTTTCCTGAAAATATTCAGGAAAAAACCCATACGCCCGTTTTGGCCAAGTGCATCATTGTGGACGTTCTGCCTCTTTTCCTATGCTTTCAATGCAATTCCAGTCTACCTCCTGAAATCGGTTTCCTGCAATTCTGTCCCGCTTTCAAGTCCTCTTGTCAGCCTTACTTCAGTCTATTTTTGTATGATAGCTGTCATTTATAACTCTGCAGGTTTGTGAATTACAGTGCCCCTGAGCTCCTTTCTTCAACTCGCTTTCTTGTGACCTGGCCGCAACACCGCAGGATGGCTTCAGGCCCTAATCTGGTTCCGGCCCGGCATGCTGAGCCTTTGGTTAATTCCTCTTCCTGGTGGGAAATGAGAGTTAAATTTGCCCGTCCAGACACCTCCAGCTAGCCTCTCATTGGTTCTCGCTATTCCTGTTCATCTTCCGCAGAAATTGCAAACTGGGCCAAACAGGAGGTTAAAGGGACTGACTCTCCAAGTGGGGAGAGTGTTAGTAAAGCATCTGGAATGTTGCACCCGAGTACCAGGGGAGGAAAACTGAGACATATTTGAACACGTCTCCCGTTCACATGGTTGATCATACTTGGGTTCCACATGCATGTTTTAGCTGAAGGAAGAATACCTTAAACCTGGAGAGTTGAGACCCGTGTAATGGGTACCATGCAATATGACTTCAAAGGGTCTTTATTTGCTCACCGAACCTCTCCAATCCTATCACTGCTGCGTTTATGCCCCTGTACACATGCTTGATTCTCTTTTGGAGACATAGCAATCCATAGGTTTTACGATACTTACTAGTCAGGTACATTCTTAGGCGTTTAATATGCGGTGTTGAGTCCATTTCGTTGAGCAAGGAGTAGCTCTTGTCTATTCCATATTTGACTTAAGGAACTTTATCTGTGCTCATTTCAATCTCTGGTTTTATGCAGCACCCCAACTCACCTTTACCCTTAAGCAAGCATAAGTTGGTTTTCTAAATTTGAGACCCTGTTCTGTTCTGTAATTCAGTTCCTGTGTAGCCAAGTTTACATTCCGTGTATTACTGATATCTTATGATGTTTCTTTTTCTGTGTGACTTATTTCAGTTAGAGTCATCATACCTGAATCCACTCATTGTGATGCTAAGGGCCTGATGACATAGATTTCATTGCTGAGTGATATTGCTTTGTAAGTAAATACCACAACTTCTTTATCCATTTTTCACTTTCTGTGATGTTGAACTTGTACTGTAAACGAGGTTCTTGTAAACAGAGGCGTCCCAATCTTTGGGGTGGCTGTGTCTTTTTGATTTTAATTTCCCTAAGCTATAGGACCATAAGTGGCAGTGCCCTAGGCTCTGTTGCTTTTTTTTTTAGATGTTTCAGGAAACACCATACACTTCTCCCGAGTGTCTGTTGGCAATTTACATCCCGCCCATCAGCATAACAAGGCTCCCAGTTTTCCATGGCCTGTCCTGCCTTTCTGGATTTTACACTTTTTTGAGATGGCCCTTTTGACCGGGGGGAAGTGAGACTTCATTGTAGTGCAGATTTCCTTTGCAAGCTTGCTTGGTTGGCCAAAAAGGGCGTATGCGTATTTTCCTGAATATATTCAGGAAAAAACGCATACGCCCTTTTTGGCCAAGTGCATCATTGTGGACGTTCTGCCTCTTTTCCTATGCTTTCAATGCAATTCCAGTCTACCTCCTGAAATCGGTTTCCTGCAATTCTGCCCCGCTTTCAAGTCCTCTTGGCAGCCTTACTTCAGTCTATTTTTGGACGATAGCTGTCATTTATAACTCTGCAGGTTTGTGAATTACAGTGCCCCTGAGCTCCTTTCTTCAACTCGCTTTCTTGTGACCTGGCCGCAACACCGCAGGATGGCTTCAGGCCCTAATCTGGTTCCGGCCCGGCACGCTGAGCCTTTGGTTAATTCCTCTTCCTGGTGGGAAATGAGAGTTAAATTTGCCCGTCCAGACACCTCCAGCTAGCCTCTCATTGGTTCTCGCTATTCCTGTTCATCTTCCGCAGAAATTGCAAACTGGGCCAAACAGGAGGTTAAAGGGACTGACTCTCCAAGTGGGGAGAGTGTTAGTAAAGCGTCTGGAATGTTGCACCCGAGTACCAGGGGAGGAAAACTGAGACATATTTGAACACGTCTCCCGATCACATGGTTGATCATACTCTAGGTTCCACATGCATGTTTTAGCTGAAGGAAGAATACCTTAAACCTGGGTAGTTGAAACCCGTGGAATGGGTACCATGCAATATGACTTCAAAGGGTCTTCATTTGCTCACCGAACCTCTCCAATCCTATCACTGCTGCGTTTATGCCCCTGTACACATGCTTGATTCTCTTTCGGAGACATAGCAATCCATAGGTTTTAAGATACTTACTAGTCAGGTACATTCTTAGGCGTTTAATATGGGGTGTTGAGTCCATTTCGTTGAGCAAGGAGTAGCTCTTGTCTATTCCATATTTGGCTTAAGGAACTTTATCTGTGCTCATTTCAATCTCTGGTTTTATGCAGCACCCCAACTCACCTTTACCCTTAAGCAAGAATAAGTTGGTTTTCTAAATTTGAGACCCTGTTCTGTTCTGTAATTCAGTTCCTGTGTAGCCAAGTTTACATTCCGTGTATTACTGATATCTTATGATGTTTCTTTTTCTGTGTGACTTATTTCAGTTAGAATCATCATACCTGAATCCACTCATTGTGCTGCTAAGGGCCTGATGACACAGATTTCATTGCTGAGTGATATTGCTTTGTAAGTAAATACCACAACTTCTTTATCCATTTTTCACTTTCTGCGATGTTGAACTTGTACTGTAAACGAGGTTCTTGTAAACAGAGCCGTTCCAAACTTTGGGGTGGCTGTGTCTTTTTGATTTTAATTTCCCTAAGCTATAGGACCATAAGTGGAAGTGCCCTAGGTTCTGTTGCTTTGTTTTTTAGATGTTTCAGGAAACACCATACACTTCTCCCGAGTGGTTGTTGGCAATTTACATCCCGCCCATCAGCATAACAAGGCTCCCAGTTCTCCATGGCCTGTCCTGCCTTTCTGGATTTTACACTTTTTTCAGATGGCCCTTTTGACCGGGGGGAAGTGAGACTTCATTGTAGTGCAGATTTCCTTTGCAAGCTTGCTTGGTTGGCCAAAAAGGGTGTATGCGTTTTTTCCTGAATATATTCAGGAAAAAACGCATACGCCCTTTTTGGCCAAGTGCATCATTGTGGACGTTCTGCCTCTTTTCCTATGCTTTCAATGCAATTCCAGTCTACCTCCTGAAATCGGTTTCCTGCAATTCTGCCCCGCTTTCAAGTCCTCTTGGCAGCCTTACTTCAGTCTATTTTTGGATGATAGCTGTCATTTATAACTCTGCAGGTTTGTGAATTACAGTGCCCCTGAGCTCCTTTGTTCAACTCGCTTTCTTTTGAGCTGGCCGCAACACCGCAGGATGGCTTCAGGCCCTAATCTGGTTCCGGCACGGCATGCTGAGCCTTTGGTTATTTCCTCTTCCTGGTGGGAAATGAGAGTTAAATTTGCCCGTCCAGACACCTTCAGCTAGCCTCTCATTGGTTCTCGCTATTCCTGTTCATCTTCCGCAGAAATTGCAAACTGGGCCAAACAGGAGGTTAAAGGGACTGACTCTCCAAGTGGGGAGAGTGTTAGTAAAGCATCTGGAATGTTGCACCCGAGTACCAGGGGAGGAAAACTGAGACATATTTGAACACGTCTCCCGTTCACATGGTTGATCATACTTGGGTTCCACATGCATGTTTTAGCTGATGGAAGAATACCTTAAACCTGGAGAGTTGAGACCCGTGTAATGGGTACCATGCAATATGACTTCAAAGGGTCTTCATTTGCTCACCGAACCTCTCCAATCCTATCACTGCTGCGTTTATGCCCCTGTACACATGCTTGATTCTCTTTCGGAGACATAGCAATCCATAGGTTTTACGATACTTACTAGTCAGGTACATTCTTAGGCGTTTAATATGCGGTGTTGAGTCCATTTCGTTGAGCAAGGAGTAGCTCTTGTCTATTCCATATTTGACTTAAGGAACTTTATCTGTGCTCATTTCAATCTCTGGTTTTATGCAGCACCCCAACTCACCTTTACCCTTAAGCAAGCATAAGTTGGTTTTCTAAATTTGAGACCCTGTTCTGTTCTGTAATTCAGTTCCTGTGTAGCCAAGTTTACATTCCGTGTATTACTGATATCTTATGATGTTTCTTTTTCTGTGTGACTTATTTCAGTTAGAGTCATCATACCTGAATCCACTCATTGTGATGCTAAGGGCCTGATGACATAGATTTCATTGCTGAGTGATATTGCTTTGTAAGTAAATACCACAACTTCTTTATCCATTTTTCACTTTCTGCGATGTTGAACTTGTACTGTAAACGAGGTTCTTGTAAACAGAGGCGTCCCAATCTTTGGGGTGGCTGTGTCTTTTTGATTTTAATTTCCCTAAGCTATAGGACCATAAGTGGCAGTGCCCTAGGCTCTGTTGCTTTGTTTTTTAGATGTTTCAGGAAACACCATACACTTCTCCCGAGTGTCTGTTGGCAATTTACATCCCGCCCATCAGCATAACAAGGCTCCCAGTTCTCCATGGCCTGTCCTGCCTTTCTGGATTTTACACTTTTTTCAGATGGCCCTTTTGACCGGGGGGAACTGAGACTTCATTGTAGTGCAGATTTCCTTTGCAAGCTTGCTTGGTTGGCCAAAAAGTGCGTATACGTATTTTCCTGAATATATTCAGGAAAAAACGCATACGCCCTTTTTGGCCAAGTGCATCATTGTGGACGTTCTGCCTCTTTTCCTATGCTTTCAATGCAATTCCAGTCTACCTCCTGAAATCGGTTTCCTGCAATTCTGCCCCGCTTTCAAGTCCTCTTGGCAGCCTTACTTCAGTCTATTTTTGGACGATAGCTGTCATTTATAACTCTGCAGGTTTGTGAATTACAGTGCCCCTGAGCTCCTTTCTTCAACTCGCTTTCTTGTGACCTGGCCGCAACACCGCAGGATGGCTTCAGGCCCTAATCTGGTTCCGGCCCGGCACGCTGAGCCTTTGGTTAATTCCTCTTCCTGGTGGGAAATGAGAGTTAAATTTGCCCGTCCAGACACCTCCAGCTAGCCTCTCATTGGTTCTCGCTATTCCTGTTCATCTTCCGCAGAAATTGCAAACTGGGCCAAACAGGAGGTTAAAGGGACTGACTCTCCAAGTGGGGAGAGTGTTAGTAAAGCGTCTGGAATGTTGCACCCGAGTACCAGGGGAGGAAAACTGAGACATATTTGAACACGTCTCCCGATCACATGGTTGATCATACTCTAGGTTCCACATGCATGTTTTAGCTGAAGGAAGAATACCTTAAACCTGGGTAGTTGAAACCCGTGGAATGGGTACCATGCAATATGACTTCAAAGGGTCTTCATTTGCTCACCGAACCTCTCCAATCCTATCACTGCTGCGTTTATGCCCCTGTACACATGCTTGATTCTCTTTCGGAGACATAGCAATCCATAGGTTTTAAGATACTTACTAGTCAGGTACATTCTTAGGCGTTTAATATGGGGTGTTGAGTCCATTTCGTTGAGCAAGGAGTAGCTCTTGTCTATTCCATATTTGGCTTAAGGAACTTTATCTGTGCTCATTTCAATCTCTGGTTTTATGCAGCACCCCAACTCACCTTTACCCTTAAGCAAGAATAAGTTGGTTTTCTAAATTTGAGACCCTGTTCTGTTCTGTAATTCAGTTCCTGTGTAGCCAAGTTTCCATTCCGTGTATTACTGATATCTTATGATGTTTCTTTTTCTGTGTGACTTATTTCAGTTAGAATCATCATACCTGAATCCACTCATTGTGCTGCTAAGGGCCTGATGACACAGATTTCATTGCTGAGTGATATTGCTTTGTAAGTGAATACCACAACTTCTTTATCCATTTTTCACTTTCTGCGATGTTGAACTTGTACTGTAAACGAGGTTCTTGTAAACAGAGCCATTCCAAACTTTGGGGTGGCTGTGTCTTTTTGATTTTAATTTCCCTAAGCTATAGAACCATAAGTGGAAGTGCCCTAGGTTCTGTTGCTTTGTTTTTTAGATGTTTCAGGAAACACCATACACTTCTCCCGAGTGTCTGTTGGCAATTTACATCCCGCCCATCAGCATAACAAGGCTCCCAGTTCTCCATGGCCTGTCCTGCCTTTCTGGATTTTACACTTTTTTCAGATGGCCCTTTTGACCGGGGGGAAGTGAGACTTCATTGTAGTGCAGATTTCCTTTGCAAGCTTGCTTGGTTGGCCAAAAAGGGCGTATGCGTTTTTTCCTGAATATATTCAGGAAAAAACGCATACGCCCTTTTTGGCCAAGTGCATCATTGTGGACGTTCTGCCTCTTTTCCTATGCTTTCAATGCAATTCCAGTCTACCTCCTGAAATCGGTTTCCTGCAATTCTGCCCCGCTTTCAAGTCCTCTTGGCAGCCTTACTTCAGTCTATTTTTGGATGATAGCTGTCATTTAAAACTCTGCAGGTTTGTGAATTACAGTGCCCCTGAGCTCCTTTGTTCAACTCGCTTTCTTTTGAGCTGGCCGCAACACCGCAGGATGGCTTCAGGCCCTAATCTGGTTCCGGCACGGCACGCTGAGCCTTTGGTTATTTCCTCTTCCTGGTGGGAAATGAGAGTTAAATTTGCCCGTCCAGAAACCTTCAGCTAGCCTCTCATTGGTTCTCGCTATTCCTGTTCATCTTCCGCAGAAATTGCAAACTGGGCCAAACAGGAGGTTAAAGGCGCTGACTCTCCAAGTGGGGAGAGTGTTAGTAAAGCGTCTGGAATGTTGCACCCGAGTACCAGGGGAGGAAAACTGAGACATATTTGAACACGTCTCCCGTTCACATGGTTGATCATACTTGGGTTCCACATGCATGTTTTAGCTGAAGGAAGAATACCTTAAACCTGGAGAGTTGAGACCCGTGGAATGGGTACCATGCAATATGACTTCAAAGGGTCTTCATTTGCTCACCGAACCTCTCCAATCCTATCACTGCTGCGTTTATGCCCCTGTACACATGCTTGATTCTCTTTCGGAGACATAGCAATCCATAGGTTTTACGATACTTACTAGTCAGGTACATTCTTAGGCGTTCAATATGCGGTGTTGAGTCCATTTCGTTGAGCAAGGAGTAGCTCTTGTCTATTCCATATTTGACTTAAGGAACTTTATCTGTGCTCATTTCAATCTCTGGTTTTATGCAGCACCCCAACTCACCTTTACCCTTAAGCAAGCATAAGTTGGTTTTCTAAATTTGAGACCCTGTTCTGTTCTGTAATTCAGTTCCTGTGTAGCCAAGTTTACATTCCGTGTATTACTGATATCTTATGATGTTTCTTTTTCTGTGTGACTTATTTCAGTTAGAGTCATCATACCTGAATCCACTCATTGTGATGCTAAGGGCCTGATGACATAGATTTCATTGCTGAGTGATATTGCTTTGTAAGTAAATACCACAACTTCTTTATCCATTTTTCACTTTCTGCGATGTTGAACTTGTACTGTAAACGAGGTTCTTGTAAACAGAGGAGTCCCAATCTTTGGGGTGGCTGTGTCTTTTTGATTTTAATTTCCCTAAGCTATAGGACCATAAGTGGCAGTGCCCTAGGCTCTGTTGCTTTGTTTTTTAGATGTTTCAGGAAACACCATACACTTCTCCCGAGTGTCTGTTGGCAATTTACATCCCGCCCATCAGCATAACAAGGCTCCCAGTTCTCCATGGCCTGTCCTGCCTTTCTGGATTTTACACTTTTTTCAGATGGCCCTTTTGACCGGGGGTAAGTGAGACTTCATTGTAGTGCAGATTTCCTTTGCAAGCTTGCTTGGTTGGCCAAAAAGGGCGTATGCGTTTTTTCCTGAATATATTCAGGAAAAAACGCATACGCCCTTTTTGGCCAAGTGCATCATTGTGGACGTTCTGCCTCTTTTCCTATGCTTTCAATGCAATTCCAGTCTACCTCCTGAAATCGGTTTCCTGCAATTCTGCCCCGCTTTCAAGTCCTCTTGGCAGCCTTACTTCAGTCTATTTTTGGACGATAGCTGTCATTTATAACTCTGCAGGTTTGTGAATTACAGTGCCCCTGAGCTCCTTTCTTCAACTCGCTTTCTTGTGACCTGGCCGCAACACCGCAGGATGGCTTCAGGCCCTAATCTGGTTGCGGCCCGGCACGCTGAGCCTTTGGTTAATTCCTCTTCCTGGTGGGAAATGAGAGTTAAATTTGCCCGTCCAGACACCTCCAGCTAGCCTCTCATTGGTTCTCGCTATTACTGTTCATCTTCCACAGAAATTGCAAACTGGGCCAAACAGGAGGTTAAAGGGACTGACTCTCCAAGTGGGGAGAGTGTTAGTAAAGCGTCTGGAATGTTGCACCCGAGTACCAGGGGAGGAAAACTGAGACATATTTGAACACGTCTCCCGATCACATGGTTGATCATACTCTACGTTCCACATGCATGTTTTAGCTGAAGGAAGAATACCTTAAACCTGGGTAGTTGAAACCCGTGGAATGGGTACCATGCAATATGACTTCAAAGGGTCTTCATTTGCTCACTGAACCTCTCCAATCCTATCACTGCTGCGTTTATGCCCCTGTACACATGCTTGATTCTCTTTCGGAGACATAGCAATCCATAGGTTTTAAGATACTTACTAGTCAGGTACATTCTTAGGTGTTTAATATGGGGTGTTGAGTCCATTTCGTTGAGCAAGGAGTAGCTCTTGTCTATTCCATATTTGGCTTAAGGAACTTTATCTGTGCTCATTTCAATCTCTGGTTTTATGCAGCACCCCAACTCACCTTTACCCTTAAGCAAGAATAAGTTGGTTTTCTAAATTTGAGACCCTGTTCTGTTCTGTAATTCAGTTCCTGTGTAGCCAAGTTTCCATTCCGTGTATTACTGATATCTTATGATGTTTCTTTTTCTGTGTGACTTATTTCAGTTAGAATCATCATACCTGAATCCACTCATTGTGCTGCTAAGGGCCTGATGACACAGATTTCATTGCTGAGTGATATTGCTTTGTAAGTAAATACCACAACTTCTTTATCCATTTTTCACTTTCTGCGATGTTGAACTTGTACTGTA
Source organism: Delphinus delphis (assembly GCF_949987515.2). Lineage (NCBI taxonomy): Eukaryota > Metazoa > Chordata > Mammalia > Artiodactyla > Delphinidae > Delphinus > Delphinus delphis. Next base: position 938,254 of record NW_027192695.1, read on the forward strand.
AACGAGGTTCTTGTAAACAGAGCCGTTCCAAACTTTGGAGTGGCTTTGTCTTTTTGATTTTAATTTCCCTAAGCTATAGGACCATAAGTGGAAGTGCCCTAGGTTCTGTTGCTTTGTTTTTTAGATGTTTCAGGAAACACCATACACTTCTCCCGAGTGGTTGTTGGCAATTTACATCCCGCCCATCAGCATAACAAGGCTCCCAGTTCTCCATGGCCTGTCCTGCCTTTCTGGATTTTACACTTTTTTCAGATGTCCCTTTTGACCGGAGGGAAGTGAGACTTCATTGTAGTGCAGATTTCCTTTGCAAGCTTGCTTGGTTGGCCAAAAAGGGCGTATGCTTTTTTTCCTGAATATATTCAGGAAAAGACGCATACGCCCTTTTTGGCCAAGTGCATCATTGTGGACGTTCTGCCTCTTTTCCTATGCTTTCAATGCAATTCCAGTCTACCTCCTGAAATCGGTTTCCTGCAATTCTGCCCCGCTTTCAAGTCCTCTTGGCAGCCTTACTTCAGTCTATTTTTGGACGATAGCTGTCATTTATAACTCTGCAGGTTTGTGAATTACAGTGCCCCTGAGCTCCTTTCTTCAACTTGCTTTCTTGTGACCTGGCCGCAACACCGCAGGATGGCTTCAGGCCCTAATCTGGTTCCGGCACGGCACGCTGAGCCTTTGGTTATTTCCTCTTCCTGGTGGGAAATGAGAGTTAAATTTGCCCGTCCAGACACCTTCAGCTAGCCTCTCATTGGTTCTCGCTATTCCTGTTCATCTTCCGCAGAAATTGCAAACTGGGCCAAACAGGAGGTTAAAGGCGCTGACTCTCCAAGTGGGGAGAGTGTTAGTAAAGCGTCTGGAATGTTGCACCCGAGTACCAGGGGAGGAAAACTGAGACATATTTGAACACGTCTCCCGTTCACATGGTTGATCATACTTGGGTTCCACATGCATGTTTTAGCTGAAGGAAGAATACCTTAAACCTGGAGAGTTGAGACCCGTGTAATGGGTACCATGCAATATGACTTCAAAGGGTCTTCATTTGCTCACCGAACCTCTCCAATCCTATCACTGCTGCGTTTATGCCCCTGTACACATGCTTGATTCTCTTTCGGAGACATAGCAATCCATAGGTTTTACGATACTTACTAGTCAGGTAGATTCTTAGGCGTTTAATATGCGGTGTTGAGTCCATTTCGTTGAGCAAGGAGTAGCTCTTGTCTATTCCATATTTGACTTAATGAACTTTATCTGTGCTCATTTCAATCTCTGGTTTTATGCAGCACCCCAACTCACCTTTACCCTTAAGCAAGCATAAGTTGGTTTTCTAAATTTGAGACCCTGTTCTGTTCTGTAATTCAGTTCCTGTGTAGCCAAGTTTACATTCCGTGTATTACTGATATCTTATGATGTTTCTTTTTCTGTGTGACTTATTTCAGTTAGAATCTTCATACCTGAATCCACTCTTTGTGATGCTAAGGGCCTGATGACATAGATTTCATTGCTGAGTGATATTGCTTTGTAAGTAAATACCACAACTTCTTTATCCATTTTTCACTTTCTGCGATGTTGAACTTGTACTGTAAACGAGGTTCTTGTAAACAGAGGCGTCCCAAACTTTGGGGTGACTGTGTCTTTTTGATTTTAATTTCCCTAAGCTATAGGACCATAAGTGGCAGTGCCCTAGGCTCTGTTGCTTTGTTTTTTAGATGTTTCAGGAAACACCATACACTTCTCCCGAGTGTCTGTTGGCAATTTACATCCCGCCCATCAGCATAACAAGGCTCCCAGTTCTCCATGGCCTGTCCTGCCTTTCTGGATTTTACACTTTCTTCAGATGGCCCTTTTGACCGGGGGGAAGTGAGACTTCATTGTAGTGCAGACTTCCTTTGCAAGCTTGCTTGGTTGGCCAAAAAGGGCGTATGCGTTTTTTCCTGAATATATTCAGGAAAAAACGCATACGCCCTTTTTGGCCAAGTGCATCATTGTGGACGTTCTGCCTCTTTTCCTATGCTTTCAATGCAATTCCAGTCTACCTCCTGAAATCGGTTTCCTGCAATTCTGCCCCGCTTTCAAGTCCTCTTGGCAGCCTTACTTCAGTCTATTTTTGGACGATAGCTGTCATTTATAACTCTGCAGGTTTGTGAATTACAGTGCCCCTGAGCTCCTTTCTTCAACTCGCTTTCTTGTGACCTGGCCGCAACACCGCAGGATGGCTTCAGGCCCTAATCTGGTTCCGGCCCGGCACGCTGAGCCTTTGGTTAATTCCTCTTCCTGGTGGGAAATGAGAGTTAAATTTGCCCGTCCAGACACCTCCAGCTAGCCTCTCATTGGTTCTCGCTATTCCTGTTCATCTTCCGCAGAAATTGCAAACTGGGCCAAACAGGAGGTTAAAGGGACTGACTCTCCAAGTGGGGAGAGTGTTAGTAAAGCGTCTGGAATGTTGCACCCGAGTACCAGGGGAGGAAAACTGAGACATATTTGAACATGTCTCCCGATCACATGGTTGATCATACTCTAGGTTCCACATGCATGTTTTAGCTGAAGGAAGAATACCTTAAACCTGGGTAGTTGAAACCCGTGGAATGGGTACCATGCAATATGACTTCAAAGGGTCTTCATTTGCTCACCGAACCTCTCCAATCCTATCACTGCTGCGTTTATGCCCCTGTACACATGCTTGATTCTCTTTCGGAGACATAGCAATCCATAGGTTTTAAGATACTTACAAGTCAGGTACATTCTTAGGCGTTTAATATGCGGTGTTGAGTCCATTTCGTTGAGCACGGAGTAGCTCTTGTCTATTCCATATTTGGCTTAAGGAACTTTATCTGTGCTCATTTCAATCTCTGGTTTTATGCAGCACCCCAACTCACCTTTACCCTTAAGCAAGCATAAGTTGTTTTTCTAAATTTGAGACCCTGTTCTGTTCTGTAATTCAGTTCCTGTGTAGCCAAGTTTCCATTCCGTGTATTACTGATATCTTATGATGTTTCTTTTTCTGTGTGACTTATTTCAGTTAGAATCATCATACCTGAATCCACTCATTGTGCTGCTAAGGGCCTGATGACACAGATTTCATTGCTGAGTGATATTGCTTTGTAAGTAAATACCACAACTTCTTTATCCATTTTTCACTTTCTGCGATGTTGAACTTGTACTGTAAACGAGGTTCTTGTAAACAGAGCCGTTCCAAACTTTGGGGTGGCTGTGTCTTTTTGATTTTAATTTCCCTAAGCTATAGGACCATAAGTGGAAGTGCCCTAGGTTCTGTTGCTTTGCTTTTTAGATGTTTCAGGAAACACCATACACTTCTCCCGAGTGGTTGTTGGCAATTTACATCCCGCCCATCAGCATAACAAGGCTCCCAGTTCTCCATGGCCTGTCCTGCCTTTCTGGATTTTACACTTTTTTCAGATGGCCCTTTTGACCGGGGGAAGTGAGACTTCATTGTACTGCAGATTTCCTTTGCAAGCTTGCTTGGTTGGCCAAAAAGGGCGTATGCGTTTTTTCCTGAATATATTCAGGAAAAAACGCATACGCCCTTTTTGGCCAAGTGCATCATTGTGGACGTTCTGCCTCTTTTCCTATGCTTTCAATGCAATTCCAGTGTACCTCCTGAAATCAGTTTCCTGCAATTCTGCCCCGCTTTCAAGTCCTCTTGGCAGCCTTACTTCAGTCTATTTTTGGACGATAGCTGTCATTTATAACTCTGCAGGTTTGTGAATTACAGTGCCCCTGAGCTCCTTTCTTCAACTCGCTTTCTTGTGACCTGGCCGCAACACCGCAGGATGGCTTCAGGCCCTAATCTGGTTCCGGCCCGGCACGCTGAGCCTTTGGTTAATTCCTCTTCCTGGTGGGAAATGAGAGTTAAATTTGCCCGTCCAGACACCTCCAGCTAGCGTCTCATTGGTTCTCGCTATTCCTGTTCATCTTCCGCAGAAATTGCAAACTGGGCCAAACAGGAGGTTAAAGGGACTGACTCTCCAAGTGGGGAGAGTGTTAGTAAAGCGTCTGGAATGTTGCACCCTAGTACCAGGGGAGGAAAACTGAGACATATTTGAACATGTCTCCCGATCACATGGTTGATCATACTCTAGGTTCCACATGCATGTTTTAGCTGAAGGAAGAATACCTTAAACCTGGGTAGTTGAAACCCGTGGAATGGGTACCATGCAATATGACTTCAAAGGGTCTTCATTTGCTCACCGAACCTCTCCAATCCTATCACTGCTGCGTTTATGCCCCTGTACACATGCTTGATTCTCTTTCGGAGACATAGCAATCCATAGGTTTTAAGATACTTACAAGTCAAGTACATTCTTAGGCGTTTAATATGGGGTGTTGAGTCCATTTCGTTGAGCAAGGAGTAGCTCTTGTCTATTCCATATTTGGCTTAAGGAACTTTATCTGTGCTCATTTCAATCTCTGGTTTTATGCAGCACCCCAACTCACCTTTACCCTTAAGCAAGCATAAGTTGTTTTTCTAAATTTGAGACCCTGTTCTGTTCTGTAATTCAGTTCCTGTGTAGCCAAGTTTACATTCCGTGTATTACTGATATCTTATGATGTTTCTTTTTCTGTGTGACTTATTTCAGTTAGATTCATCATACCTGAATCCACTCATTGTGCTGCTAAGGGCCTGATGACATAGATTTCATTGCTGAGTGATATTGCTTTGTAAGTGAATACCAGAACTTCTTTATCCATTTTTCAATTTCTGCGATGTTGAACTTGTACTGTAAACGAGGTTCTTGTAAACAGAGCCGTTCCAAACTTTGGGGTGGCTGTGTCTTTTTGATTTTAATTTCCCTAAGCTATAGGACCATAAGTGGAATTGCCCTAGGCTCTGTTGCTTTGTTTTTTAGATGTTTCAGGAAACACCATACACTTCTCCCAAGTGTCTGTTGGCAATTTACATCCCGCCCCTCAGCATAACAAGGCTCCCAGTTCTCAATGGCCTGTTGCCTTTCTGGATTTTACACTTTTTTCAGATGGCCCTTTTGACCGGGGGGAAGTGAGACTTCATTGTAGTGCAGATTTCCTTTGCAAGCTTGCTTGGTTGGCCAAAAAGGGCGTATGCGTTTTTTCCTGAATATATTCAGGAAAAAACGCATACGCCCTTTTTGGCCAAGTGCATCATTGTGGACGTTCTGCCTCTTTTCCTATGCTTTCAATGCAATTCCAGTCTACCTCCTGAAATCGGTTTCCTGCAATTCTGCCCCGCTTTCAAGTCCTCTTGGCAGCCTTACTTCAGTCTATTTTTGGACGATAGCTGTCATTTATAACTCTGCAGGTTTGTGAATTACAGTGCCCCTGAGCTCCTTTCTTCAACTCGCTTTCTTGTGACCTGGCCGCAACACCGCAGGATGGCTTCAGGCCCTAATCTGGTTCCGGCACGGCATGCTGAGCCTTTGGTTATTTCCTCTTCCTGGTGGGAAATGAGAGTTAAATTTGCCCGTCCAGACACCTCCAGCTAGTCTCTCATTGGTTCTCGCTATTCCTGTTCATCTTCCGCAGAAATTGCAAACTGGGCCAAACAGGAGGTTAAAGGCGCTGACTCTCCAAGTCGGGAGAGTGTTAGTAAAGCGTCTGGAATGTTGCACCCGAGTACCAGGGGAGGAAAACTGAGACATATTTGAACACGTCTCCCGATCACATGGTTGATCATACTTGGGTTCCACATGCATGTTTTAGCTGAAGGAAGAATACCTTAAACCTGGGTAGTTGAAACCCGTGGAATGGGTACCATGCAATATGACTTCAAAGGGTCTTCATTTGCTCACCGAACCTCTCCAATCCTATCACTGCTGCGTTTATGCCCCTGTACACATGCTTGATTCTCTTTCGGAGACATAGCAATCCATAGGTTTTAAGATACTTACTAGTCAGGTACATTCTTAGGCGTTTAATATGCGGTGTTGAGTCCATTTCGTTGAGCAAGGAGTAGCTCTTGTCTATTCCATATTTGACTTAAGGAACTTTATCTGTGCTCATTTCAATCTCTGGTTTTATGCAGCACCCCAACTCACCTTTACCCTTAAGCAAGCATAAGTTGGTTTTCTAAATTTGAGACCCTGTTCTGTTCTGTAATTCAGTTCCTGTGTAGCCAAGTTTACATTCCGTGTATTACTGATATCTTATGATGTTTCTTTTTCTGTGTGACTTACTTCAGTTAGAATCATCATACCTGAATCCACTCATTGTGCTGCTAAGGGCCTGATGACACAGATTTCATTGCTGAGTGATATTGCTTTGTAAGTAAATACCACAACTTCTTTATCCATTTTTCACTTTCTGCGATGTTGAACTTGTACTGTAAACGAGGTTCTTGTAAACAGAGGCGTCCCAAACTTTGGGGTGGCTGTGTCTTTTTGATTTTAATTTCCCTAAGCTATAGGACCATAAGTGGCAGTGCCCTAGGCTCTGTTGCTTTGTTTTTTAGATGTTTCAGGAAACACCATACACTTCTCGCGAGTGTCTGTTGGCAATTTACATCCCGCCCATCAGCATAACAAGGCTCCCAGTTCTCCATGGCCTGTCCTGCCTTTCTGGATTTTACACTTTTTTCAGATGGCCCTTTTGACCGGGGGGAAGTGAGACTTCATTGTAGTGCAGATTTCCTTTGCAAGCTTGCTTGGTTGGCCAAAAAGGGCGTATGCGTTTTTTCCTGAATATATTCAGGAAAAAACGCATACGCCCTTTTTGGCCAAGTGCATCATTGTGGACGTTCTGCCTCTTTTCCTATGCTTTCAATGCAATTCCAGTCTACCTCCTGAAATCGGTTTCCTGCAATTCTGCCCCGCTTTCAAGTCCTCTTGGCAGCCTTACTTCAGTCTATTTTTGGACGATAGCTGTCATTTATAACTCTGCAGGTTTGTGAATTACAGTGCCCCTGAGCTCCTTTCTTCAACTCGCTTTCTTTTGAGCTGGCCGCAACACTGCAGGATGGCTTCAGGCCCTAATCTGGCTCCGGTACGGCACGCTGAGCCTTTGGTTATTTCCTCTTCCTGGTGGGAAATGAGAGTTAAATTTGCCCGTCCAGACACCTCCAGCTAGCCTCTCATTGGTTCTCGCTATTCCTGTTCATCTTCCGCAGAAATTGCAAACTGGGCCAAACAGGAGGTTAAAGGCGCTGACTCTCCAAGTGGGGAGAGTGTTAGTAAAGCGTCTGGAATGTTGCACCCGAGTACCAGGGTACGAAAACTGAGACATATTTGAACACGTCTCCCGTTCACATGGTTGATCATACTTGGGTTCCACATGCATGTTTTAGCTGAAGGAAGAATACCTTAAACCTGGAGAGTTGAGACCCGTGTAATGGGTACCATGCAATATGACTTCAAAGGGTCTTCATTTGCTCACCGAACCTCTCCAATCCTATCACTGCTGCGTTTATGCCCCTGTACACATGCTTGATTCTCTTTCGGAGACATAGCAATCCATAGGTTTTAAGATACTTACTAGTCAGGTACATTCTTAGGCGTTTAATATGCGGTGTTGAGTCCATTTCGTTGAGCAAGGAGTAGCTCTTGTCTATTCCATATTTGGCTTAAGGAACTTTATCTGTGCTCATTTCAATCTCTGGTTTTATGCAGCACCCCAACTCACCTTTACCCTTAAGCAAGAATAAGTTGGTTTTCTAAATTTGAGACCCTGTTCTGTTCTGTAATTCAGTTCCTGTGTAGCCAAGTTTACATTCCGTGTATTACTGATATCTTATGATGTTTCTTTTGCTGTGTGACTTATTTCAGTTAGAATCATCATACCTGAATCCACTCATTGTGCTGCTAATGGCCTGATGACACAGATTTCATTGCTGAGTGATATTGCTTTGTAAGTAAATACCACAACTTCTTTATCCATTTTTCACTTTCTGCGATGTTGAACTTGTACTGTAAACGAGGTTCTTGTAAACAGAGCCGTTCCAAACTTTGGGGTGGCTGTGTCTTTTTGATTTTAATTTCCCTAAGCTATAGGACCATAAGTGGAAGTGCCCTAGGTTCTGTTGCTTTGTTTTTTAGATGTTTCAGGAAACACCATACACTTCTCGCGAGTGTCTGTTGGCAATTTACATCCCGCCCATCAGCATAACAAGGCTCCCAGTTCTCCATGGCCTGTCCTGCCTTTCTGGATTTTACACTTTTTTCAGATGGCCCTTTTGACCGGGGGGAAGTGAGACTTCATTGTAGTGCAGATTTCCTTTGCAAGCTTGCTTGGTTGGCCAAAAGGTGCGTATGCGTTTTTTCCTGAATATATTCAGGAAAAAACGCATACGCCCTTTTTGGCCAAGTGCATCATTGTGGACGTTCTGCCTCTTTTCCTATGCTTTCAATGCAATTCCAGTCTACCTCCTGAAATCGGTTTCCTGCAATTCTGCCCCGCTTTCAAGTCCTCTTGGCAGCCTTACTTCAGTCTATTTTTGGACGATAGCTGTCATTTATAACTCTGCAGGTTTGTGAATTACAGTGCCCCTGAGCTCCTTTCTTCAACTCGCTTTCTTTTGAGCTGGCCGCAACACCGCAGGATGGCTTCAGGCCCTAATCTGGCTCCTGTACGGCACGCAGAGCCTTTGGTTAATTCCTCTTCCTGGTAGGAAATGAGAGTTAAATTTGCCCGTCCAGACACCTCCAGCTAGTCTCCATTGGTTCTCGCTATTCCTGTTCATCTTCCGCAGAAATTGCCAACTGGGCCAAACAGGAGGTTAAAGGGACTGACTCTCCAAGTCGGGAGAGTGTTAGTAAAGTGTCTGGAATGTTGCACCCGAGTACCAGGGTACGAAAACTGAGACATATTTGAACACGTCTCCCGATCACATGGTTGATCATACTCTAGGTTCCACATGCATGTTTTAGCTGAAGGAAGAATACCTTAAACCTGGGTAGTTGAAACCCGTGGAATGGGTACCATGCAATATGACTTCAAAGGGTCTTCATTTGCTCACTGAACCTCTCCAATCCTATCACTGCTGCGTTTATGCCCCTGTACACATGCTTGATTCTCTTTTGGAGACATAGCAATGCATAGGTTTTAAGATACTTACAAGTCAGGTACATTCTTAGGCGTTTAATATGCGGTGTTGAGTCCATTTCGTTGAGCAAGGAGTAGCTCTTGTCTATTCCATATTTGGCTTAAGGAACTTTATCTGTGCTCATTTCAATCTCTGGTTTTATGCAGCACCCCAACTCACCTTTACCCTTAAGCAAGCATAAGTTGGTTTTCTAAATTTGAGACCCTGTTCTGTTCTGTAATTCAGTTCCTGTGAAGCCAAGTTTCCATTCCGTGTATTACTGATATCTTATGATGTTTCTTTTTCTGTGTGACTTATTTCAGTTAGAATCATCATACCTGAATCCACTCATTGTGATGCTAAGGGCCTGATGACATAGATTTCATTGCTGAGTGATATTGCTTTGTAAGTAAATACCACAACTTCTTTATCCATTTTTCACTTTCTGCGATGTTGAACTTGTACTGTAAACGAGGTTCTTGTAAACAGAGGCGTCCCAAACTTTGGGGTGGCTGTGTCTTTTTGATTTTAATTTCCCTAAGCTATAGGACCATAAGTGGCAGTGCCCTAGGCTCTGTTGCTTTGTTTTTTAGATGTTTCAGGAAACACCATACACTTCTCCCGAGTGGTTGTTGGCAATTTACATCCCGCCCATCAGCATAACAAGGCTCCCAGTTCTCCACGGCCTGTCCTGCCTTTCTGGATTTTACACTTTTTTCAGATGGCCCTTTTGACTGGGGGGAAGTGAGACTTCATTGTAGTGCAGATTTCCTTTGCAAGCTTGCTTGGGTGGCCAAAAAGGGCTTATGCGTTTTTTCCTGAATATATTCAGGAAAAAACGCATACGCCCTTTTTGGCCAAGTGCATCATTGTGGACGTTCTGCCTCTTTTCCTATGCTTTCAATGCAATTCCAGTCTACCTCCTGAAATCGGTTTCCTGCAATTCTGCCCCGCTTTCAAGTCCTCTTGGCAGCCTTACTTCAGTCTATTTTTGGACGATAGCTGTCATTTATAACTCTGCAGGTTTGTGAATTACAGTGCCCCTGAGCTCCTTTCTTCAACTCGCTTTCTTTGAGCTGGCCGCAACACCGCAGGATGGCTTCAGGCCCTAATCTGATTCTGGCATGGCACGCTGAGCCTTTGGTTAATTCCTCTTCCTGGTAGGAAATGAGAGTTAAATTTGCCCGTCCAGACACCTCCAGCTAGTCTCCATTGGTTCTCGCTATTCCTGTTCATCTTCCGCAGAAATTGCAAACTGGGCCAAACAGGAGGTTAAAGGGACTGACTCTCCAAGTCGGGAGAGTGTTAGTAAAGCATCTGGAATGTTGCACCTGAGTACCAGGGTACGAAAACTGAGACATATTTGAACACGTCTCCCGATCACATGGTTGATCATACTCTAGGTTCCACATGCATGTTTTAGCTGAAGGAAGAATACCTTAAACCTGGGTAGTTGAAACCCGTGGAATGGGTACCATGCAATATGAGTTCAAAGGGTCTTCATTTGCTCACCCAACCTCTCCAATCCTTTCACTGCTGCGTTTATGCCCCTGTACACATGCTTGGTCTCTTTTGGAGACATAGCAATCCATAGGTTTTAAGATACTTACAAGTCAGGTACATTCTTAGGCGTTTAATATGCATTGTTGAGTCCATTTCGTTGAGCAAGGAGTAGCTCTTGTCTATTCCATATTTGGCTTAAGGAACTTTATCTGTGCTCATTTCAATCTCTGGTTTTATGCAGCACCCCAACTCACCTTTACCCTTAAGCAAGCATAAGTTGGTTTTCTAAATTTGAGTCCCTGTTCTGTTTTGGAATTCAGTTCCTGTGTAGCCAACTTTACATTCCGTGTATTAGTGATATCTTATGATGTTTCTTTTTCTGTGTGACTTATTTCAGTTAGAATCATCGTACCTGAATCTACTCATTATGCTGCTACGGGCCTGATGACATAGATTTCATTGCTGAGTGATACTGCATTGTACGTAAGTACCACAAGTTCTTTATCCATTTTTCATTTTCTGCGATGTTGAACTTGTACTGTAAACGGGGTTCTTGTAAACAGAGCCGTTCCAAACTTTGGGGTGGCTGTGTCTTTTTGATTTTAATTTCCCTAACCTATAGGACCATAAGTGGAAGTGCCCTAGGCTCTGTTGCTTTGTTTTTTAGATGTTTCAGGAAACACCATACACTTCTCCCGAGTGGTTGTTGGCAATTTACATCCCGCCCATCAGCATAACGAGGCTCCCAGTTCTCCATGGCCTGTTGCCTTTCTGGATTTTACACTTTTTTCAGATGGCCCTTTTGACCGGGGGGAAGTGAGACTTCATTGTAGTGCAGATTTCCTTTGCAAGCTTGCTTGGTTGGCCAAAAAGGGCGTATGCGTTTTTTCCTGAATATATTCAGGAAAAAACGCATACGCCCTTTTTGGCCAAATGCATCATTGTGGACGTTCTGCCTCTTTTCCTATGCTTTCAATGCAATTCCAGTCTACTTCCTGAAATCGGTTTCCTGCAATTCTGCCCCGCTTTCAAGTCCTCTTGGCAGCCTTACTTCAGTCTATTTTTGGATGATAGCTGTCATTTATAAGTCTGCAGGTTTGTGAATTACAGTGCCCCTGAGCTCCTTTCTTCAACTCGCTTTCTTGTGACCTGGCCGCAACACCGCAGGATGGCTTCAGGCCCTAATCTGGTTCCGGCCCGGCATGCTGAGCCTTTGGTTAATTCCTCTTCCTGGTGGGAAATGAGAGTTAAATTTGCCCGTTCAGACACCTCCAGCTAGTCTCTCATTGGTTCTCGCTATTCCTGTTCATCTTCCGCAGAAATTGCAAACTGGGCCAAACAGGAGGTTAAAGGGACTACTCTCCAAGTCGGGAGAGTGTTAGTAAAGCATCTGGAATGTTGCACCCGAGTACCAGGGGAGGAAAACTGAGACATATTTGAACACGTCTCCCGTTCACATGGTTGATCATACTTGGGTTCCACATGCATGTTTTGGCTGAAGGAAGAATACCTTAAACCTGGAGAGTTGAGACCCGTGGAATGGGTACCATGCAATATGACTTCAAAGGGTCTTCATTTGCTCACCGAACCTCTCCAATCCTATCACTGCTGCGTTTATGCCCCTGTACACATGCTTGATTCTCTTTCGGAGACATAGCAATCCATAGGTTTTAAGATACTTACTAGTCAGGTACATTCTTAGGCGTTTAATATGCGGTGTTGAGTCCATTTCGTTGAGCAAGGAGTAGCTCTTGTCTATTCCATATTTGACTTAAGGAACTTTATCTGTGCTCATTTCAATCTCTGGTTTTATGCAGCACCCCAACTCACCTTTACCCTTAAGCAAGCATAAGTTGGTTTTCTAAATTTGAGACCCTGTTCTGTTTTGGAATGCAGTTCCTGTGTAGCCAAGTTTACATTCCGTGTATTAGTGATATCTTATGATGTTTCTTTTTCTGTGTGACTTATTTCAGTTAGAATCATCGTACCTGAATCCACTCATTATGCTGCTACGGGCCTGATGACATAGATTTCATTGCTGAGTGATACTGCATTGTACGTAAGTAACACAAGTTCTTTATCCATTTTTCACTTTTTGTGATATTGAACTTGTACGGTAAACGAGGTTCTTGTAAACGGAGGCGTCCCAAACCTTGGGGTGGCTGTGTCTTTTTGATTTTAATTTCCCTAAGCTATAGGACCATAAGTGGAAGTGCCCTAGGCTCTGTTGCTTTGTTTTTTAGATGTTTCAGGAAACACCATACACTTCTCCCGAGTGGTTGTTGGCAATTTACATCCCGCCCATCAGCATAACAAGGCTCCCAGTTCTCCATGGCCTGTCCTGCCTTTCTGGATTTTACACTTTCTTCAGATGGCCCTTTTGACCGGGGGGAAGTGAGACTTCATTGTAGTGCAGATTTCCTTTGCAAGCTTGCTTGGTTGGCCAAAAAGGGCGTATGCGTTTTTTCCTGAATATATTCAGGAAAAAACGCATACGCCCTTTTTGGCCAAGTGCATCATTGTGGACGTTCTGCCTCTTTTCCTATGCTTTCAATGCAATTCCAGTCTACCTCCTGAAATCGGTTTCCTGCAATTCTGCCCCGCTTTCAAGTCCTCTTGGCAGCCTTACTTCACTCTATTTTTGGACGATAGCTGTCATTTATAACTCTGCAGGTTTGTGAATTACAGTGCCCCTGAGCTCCTTTCTTCAACTCGCTTTCTTGTGACCTGGCCGCAACACGGCAGGATGGCTTCAGGCCCTAATCTGGTTCCGGCCCGGCATGCTGAGCCTTTGGTTAATTCCTCTTCCTGGTGGGAAATGAGAGTTAAATTTGCCCGTCCAGACACCTCCAGCTAGCCTCTCATTGGTTCTCGCTATTCCTGTTCATCTTCCGCAGAAATTGCAAACTGGGCCAAACAGGAGGTTAAAGGGACTGACTCTCCAAGTGGGGAGAGTGTTAGTAAAGCGTCTGGAATGTTGCACCCGAGTACCAGGGGAGGAAAACTGAGACATATTTGAACACGTCTCCCGATCACATGGTTGATCATACTTGGGTTCCACATGCATGTTTTAGCTGAAGGAAGAATACCTTAAACCTGGGTAGTTGAAACCCGTGGAATGGGTACCATGCAATATGACTTCAAAGGGTCTTCATTTGCTCACCGAACCTCTCCAATCCTATCACTGCTGCGTTTATGCCCCTGTACACATGCTTGATTCTCTTTCGGAGACATAGCAATCCATAGGTTTTAAGATACTTACTAGTCAGGTACATTCTTAGGCGTTTAATATGCGGTGTTGAGTCCATTTCGTTGAGCAAGGAGTAGCTCTTGTCTATTCCATATTTGACTTAAGGAACTTTATCTGTGCTCATTTCAATCTCTGGTTTTATGCAGCACCCCAACTCACCTTTACCCTTAAGCAAGCATAAGTTGGTTTTCTAAATTTGAGACCCTGTTCTGTTCTGTAATTCAGTTCCTGTGTAGCCAAGTTTACATTCCGTGTATTACTGATATCTTATGATGTTTCTTTTTCTGTGTGACTTACTTCAGTTAGAATCATCATACCTGAATCCACTCATTGTGCTGCTAAGGGCCTGATGACACAGATTTCATTGCTGAGTGATATTGCTTTGTAAGTAAATACCACAACTTCTTTATCCATTTTTCACTTTCTGCGATGTTGAACTTGTACTGTAAACGAGGTTCTTGTAAACAGAGGCGTCCCAAACTTTGGGGTGGCTGTGTCTTTTTGATTTTAATTTCCCTAAGCTATAGTACCATAAGTGGCAGTGCCCTAGGCTCTGTTGCTTTGTTTTTTAGATGTTTCAGGAAACACCATACACTTCTCGCGAGTGTCTGTTGGCAATTTACATCCCGCCCATCAGCATAACAAGGCTCCCAGTTCTCCATGGCCTGTCCTGCCTTTCTGGATTTTACACTTTTTTCAGATGGCCCTTTTGACCGGGGGGAAGTGAGACTTCATTGTAGTGCAGATTTCCTTTGCAAGCTTGCTTGGTTGGCCAAAAAGGGCGTATGCGTTTTTTCCTGAATATATTCAGGAAAAAATGCATACGCCCTTTTTGGCCAAGTGCATCATTGTGGACGTTCTGCCTCTTTTCCTATGCTTTCAATGCAATTCCAGTCTACCTCCTGAAATCGGTTTCCTGCAATTCTGCCCCGCTTTCAAGTCCTCTTGGCAGCCTTACTTCAGTCTATTTTTGGACGATAGCTGTCATTTATAACTCTGCAGGTTTGTGAATTACAGTGCCCCTGAGCTCCTTTCTTCAACTCGCTTTATTTTGAGCTGGCCGCAACACTGCAGGATGGCTTCAGGCCCTAATCTGGCTCCGGTACGGCACGCTGAGCCTTTGGTTATTTCCTCTTCCTGGTGGGAAATGAGAGTTAAATTTGCCCGTCCAGACACCTCCAGCTAGCCTCTCATTGGTTCTCGCTATTCCTGTTCATCTTCCGCAGAAATTGCAAACTGGGCCAAACAGGAGGTTAAAGGCGCTGACTCTCCAAGTGGGGAGAGTGTTAGTAAAGCGTCTGGAATGTTGCACCCGAGTACCAGGGTACGAAAACTGAGACATATTTGAACACGTCTCCCGTTCACATGGTTGATCATACTTGGGTTCCACATGCATGTTTTAGCTGAAGGAAGAATACCTTAAACCTGGAGAGTTGAGACCCGTGTAATGGGTACCATGCAATATGACTTCAAAGGGTCTTCATTTGCTCACCGAACCTCTCCAATCCTATCACTGCTGCGTTTATGCCCCTGTACACATGCTTGATTCTCTTTCGGAGACATAGCAATCCATAGGTTTTAAGATACTTACTAGTCAGGTACATTCTTAGGCGTTTAATATGCGGTGTTGAGTCCATTTCGTTGAGCAAGGAGTAGCTCTTGTCTATTCCATATTTGGCTTAAGGAACTTTATCTGTGCTCATTTCAATCTCTGGTTTTATGCAGCACCCCAACTCACCTTTACCCTTAAGCAAGAATAAGTTGGTTTTCTAAATTTGAGACCCTGTTCTGTTCTGTAATTCAGTTCCTGTGTAGCCAAGTTTACATTCCGTGTATTACTGATATCTTATGATGTTTCTTTTGCTGTGTGACTTATTTCAGTTAGAATCATCATACCTGAATCCACTCATTGTGCTGCTAATGGCCTGATGACACAGATTTCATTGCTGAGTGATATTGCTTTGTAAGTAAATACCACAACTTCTTTATCCATTTTTCACTTTCTGCGATGTTGAACTTGTACTGTAAACGAGGTTCTTGTAAACAGAGCCGTTCCAAACTTTGGGGTGGCTGTGTCTTTTTGATTTTAATTTCCCTAAGCTATAGGACCATAAGTGGAAGTGCCCTAGGTTCTGTTGCTTTGTTTTTTAGATGTTTCAGGAAACACCATACACTTCTCGCGAGTGTCTGTTGGCAATTTACATCCCGCCCATCAGCATAACAAGGCTCCCAGTTCTCCATGGCCTGTCCTGCCTTTCTGGATTTTACACTTTTTTCAGATGGCCCTTTTGACCGGGGGGAAGTGAGACTTCATTGTAGTGCAGATTTCCTTTGCAAGCTTGCTTGGTTGGCCAAAAGGTGCGTATGCGTTTTTTCCTGAATATATTCAGGAAAAAACGCATACGCCCTTTTTGGCCAAGTGCATCATTGTGGACGTTCTGCCTCTTTTCCTATGCTTTCAATGCAATTCCAGTCTACCTCCTGAAATCGGTTTCCTGCAATTCTGCCCCGCTTTCAAGTCCTCTTGGCAGCCTTACTTCAGTCTATTTTTGGACGATAGCTGTCATTTATAACTCTGCAGGTTTGTGAATTACAGTGCCCCTGAGCTCCTTTCTTCAACTCGCTTTCTTTTGAGCTGGCCGCAACACCGCAGGATGGCTTCAGGCCCTAATCTGGCTCCTGTACGGCACGCAGAGCCTTTGGTTAATTCCTCTTCCTGGTAGGAAATGAGAGTTAAATTTGCCCGTCCAGACACCTCCAGCTAGTCTCCATTGGTTCTCGCTATTCCTGTTCATCTTCCGCAGAAATTGCCAACTGGGCCAAACAGGAGGTTAAAGGGACTGACTCTCCAAGTCGGGAGAGTGTTAGTAAAGTGTCTGGAATGTTGCACCCGAGTACCAGGGTACGAAAACTGAGACATATTTGAACACGTCTCCCGATCACATGGTTGATCATACTCTAGGTTCCACATGCATGTTTTAGCTGAAGGAAGAATACCTTAAACCTGGGTAGTTGAAACCCGTGGAATGGGTACCATGCAATATGACTTCAAAGGGTCTTCATTTGCTCACTGAACCTCTCCAATCCTATCACTGCTGCGTTTATGCCCCTGTACACATGCTTGATTCTCTTTTGGAGACATAGCAATGCATAGGTTTTAAGATACTTACAAGTCAGGTACATTCTTAGGCGTTTAATATGCGGTGTTGAGTCCATTTCGTTGAGCAAGGAGTAGCTCTTGTCTATTCCATATTTGGCTTAAGGAACTTTATCTGTGCTCATTTCAATCTCTGGTTTTATGCAGCACCCCAACTCACCTTTACCCTTAAGCAAGCATAAGTTGGTTTTCTAAATTTGAGACCCTGTTCTGTTCTGTAATTCAGTTCCTGTGAAGCCAAGTTTCCATTCCGTGTATTACTGATATCTTATGATGTTTCTTTTTCTGTGTGACTTATTTCAGTTAGAATCATCATACCTGAATCCACTCATTGTGATGCTAAGGGCCTGATGACATAGATTTCATTGCTGAGTGATATTGCTTTGTAAGTAAATACCACAACTTCTTTATCCATTTTTCACTTTCTGCGATGTTGAACTTGTACTGTAAACGAGGTTCTTGTAAACAGAGGCGTCCCAAACTTTGGGGTGGCTGTGTCTTTTTGATTTTAATTTCCCTAAGCTATAGGACCATAAGTGGCAGTGCCCTAGGCTCTGTTGCTTTGTTTTTTAGATGTTTCAGGAAACACCATACACTTCTCCCGAGTGGTTGTTGGCAATTTACATCCCGCCCATCAGCATAACAAGGCTCCCAGTTCTCCACGGCCTGTCCTGCCTTTCTGGATTTTACACTTTTTTCAGATGGCCCTTTTGACTGGGGGGAAGTGAGACTTCATTGTAGTGCAGATTTCCTTTGCAAGCTTGCTTGGGTGGCCAAAAAGGGCTTATGCGTTTTTTCCTGAATATATTCAGGAAAAAACGCATACGCCCTTTTTGGCCAAGTGCATCATTGTGGACGTTCTGCCTCTTTTCCTATGCTTTCAATGCAATTCCAGTCTACCTCCTGAAATCGGTTTCCTGCAATTCTGCCCCGCTTTCAAGTCCTCTTGGCAGCCTTACTTCAGTCTATTTTTGGACGATAGCTGTCATTTATAACTCTGCAGGTTTGTGAATTACAGTGCCCCTGAGCTCCTTTCTTCAACTCGCTTTCTTTGAGCTGGCCGCAACACCGCAGGATGGCTTCAGGCCCTAATCTGATTCTGGCATGGCACGCTGAGCCTTTGGTTAATTCCTCTTCCTGGTAGGAAATGAGAGTTAAATTTGCCCGTCCAGACACCTCCAGCTAGTCTCCATTGGTTCTCGCTATTCCTGTTCATCTTCCGCAGAAATTGCAAACTGGGCCAAACAGGAGGTTAAAGGGACTGACTCTCCAAGTGGGGAGAGTGTTAGTAAAGCATCTGGAATGTTGCACCTGAGTACCAGGGTACGAAAACTGAGACATATTTGAACACGTCTCCCGATCACATGGTTGATCATACTCTAGGTTCCACATGCATGTTTTAGCTGAAGGAAGAATACCTTAAACCTGGGTAGTTGAAACCCGTGGAATGGGTACCATGCAATATGAGTTCAAAGGGTCTTCATTTGCTCACCCAACCTCTCCAATCCTTTCACTGCTGCGTTTATGCCCCTGTACACATGCTTGGTCTCTTTTGGAGACATAGCAATCCATAGGTTTTAAGATACTTACAAGTCAGGTACATTCTTAGGCGTTTAATATGCGTTGTTGAGTCCATTTCGTTGAGCAAGGAGTAGCTCTTGTCTATTCCATATTTGGCTTAAGGAACTTTATCTGTGCTCATTTCAATCTCTGGTTTTATGCAGCACCCCAACTCACCTTTACCCTTAAGCAAGCATAAGTTGGTTTTCTAAATTTGAGTCCCTGTTCTGTTTTGGAATTCAGTTCCTGTGTAGCCAACTTTACATTCCGTGTATTAGTGATATCTTATGATGTTTCTTTTTCTGTGTGACTTATTTC
This sequence comes from Delphinus delphis, assembly GCF_949987515.2. Classification (NCBI taxonomy): domain Eukaryota; kingdom Metazoa; phylum Chordata; class Mammalia; order Artiodactyla; family Delphinidae; genus Delphinus; species Delphinus delphis. The sequence goes on from NW_027192695.1 coordinate 957,046, forward strand.
AGTTAGAATCATCGTACCTGAATCTACTCATTATGCTGCTACGGGCCTGATGACATAGATTTCATTGCTGAGTGATACTGCATTGTACGTAAGTACCACAAGTTCTTTATCCATTTTTCATTTTCTGCGATGTTGAACTTGTACTGTAAACGGGGTTCTTGTAAACAGAGCCGTTCCAAACTTTGGGGTGGCTGTGTCTTTTTGATTTTAATTTCCCTAACCTATAGGACCATAAGTGGAAGTGCCCTAGGCTCTGTTGCTTTGTTTTTTAGATGTTTCAGGAAACACCATACACTTCTCCCGAGTGGTTGTTGGCAATTTACATCCCGCCCATCAGCATAACGAGGCTCCCAGTTCTCCATGGCCTGTTGCCTTTCTGGATTTTACACTTTTTTCAGATGGCCCTTTTGACCGGGGGGAAGTGAGACTTCATTGTAGTGCAGATTTCCTTTGCAAGCTTGCTTGGTTGGCCAAAAAGGGCGTATGCGTTTTTTCCTGAATATATTCAGGAAAAAACGCATACGCCCTTTTTGGCCAAATGCATCATTGTGGACGTTCTGCCTCTTTTCCTATGCTTTCAATGCAATTCCAGTCTACTTCCTGAAATCGGTTTCCTGCAATTCTGCCCCGCTTTCAAGTCCTCTTGGCAGCCTTACTTCAGTCTATTTTTGGATGATAGCTGTCATTTATAAGTCTGCAGGTTTGTGAATTACAGTGCCCCTGAGCTCCTTTCTTCAACTCGCTTTCTTGTGACCTGGCCGCAACACCGCAGGATGGCTTCAGGCCCTAATCTGGTTCCGGCCCGGCATGCTGAGCCTTTGGTTAATTCCTCTTCCTGGTGGGAAATGAGAGTTAAATTTGCCCGTTCAGACACCTCCAGCTAGTCTCTCATTGGTTCTCGCTATTCCTGTTCATCTTCCGCAGAAATTGCAAACTGGGCCAAACAGGAGGTTAAAGGGACTACTCTCCAAGTCGGGAGAGTGTTAGTAAAGCATCTGGAATGTTGCACCCGAGTACCAGGGGAGGAAAACTGAGACATATTTGAACACGTCTCCCGTTCACATGGTTGATCATACTTGGGTTCCACATGCATGTTTTGGCTGAAGGAAGAATACCTTAAACCTGGAGAGTTGAGACCCGTGTAATGGGTACCATGCAATATGACTTCAAAGGGTCTTCATTTGCTCACCGAACCTCTCCAATCCTATCACTGCTGCGTTTATGCCCCTGTACACATGCTTGATTCTCTTTCGGAGACATAGCAATCCATAGGTTTTAAGATACTTACTAGTCAGGTACATTCTTAGGCGTTTAATATGCGGTGTTGAGTCCATTTCGTTGAGCAAGGAGTAGCTCTTGTCTATTCCATATTTGACTTAAGGAACTTTATCTGTGCTCATTTCAATCTCTGGTTTTATGCAGCACCCCAACTCACCTTTACCCTTAAGCAAGCATAAGTTGGTTTTCTAAATTTGAGACCCTGTTCTGTTTTGGAATGCAGTTCCTGTGTAGCCAAGTTTACATTCCGTGTATTAGTGATATCTTATGATGTTTCTTTTTCTGTGTGACTTATTTCAGTTAGAATCATCGTACCTGAATCCACTCATTATGCTGCTACGGGCCTGATGACATAGATTTCATTGCTGAGTGATACTGCATTGTACGTAAGTACCACAAGTTCTTTATCCATTTTTCACTTTTTGTGATATTGAACTTGTACGGTAAACGAGGTTCTTGTAAACGGAGGCGTCCCAAACCTTCGGGTGGCTGTGTCTTTTTGATTTTAATTTCCCTAAGCTATAGGACCATAAGTGGAAGTGCCCTAGGCTCTGTTGCTTTGTTTTTTAGATGTTTCAGGAAACACCATACACTTCTCCCGAGTGGTTGTTGGCAATTTACATCCCGCCCATCAGCATAACAAGGCTCCCAGTTCTCCATGGCCTGTCCTGCCTTTCTGGATTTTACACTTTCTTCAGATGGCCCTTTTGACCGGGGGGAAGTGAGACTTCATTGTAGTGCAGATTTCCTTTGCAAGCTTGCTTGGTTGGCCAAAAAGGGCGTATGCGTTTTTTCCTGAATATATTCAGGAAAAAACGCATACGCCCTTTTTGGCCAAGTGCATCATTGTGGACGTTCTGCCTCTTTTCCTATGCTTTCAATGCAATTCCAGTCTACCTCCTGAAATCGGTTTCCTGCAATTCTGCCCCGCTTTCAAGTCCTCTTGGCAGCCTTACTTCACTCTATTTTTGGACGATAGCTGTCATTTATAACTCTGCAGGTTTGTGAATTACAGTGCCCCTGAGCTCCTTTCTTCAACTCGCTTTCTTGTGACCTGGCCGCAACACGGCAGGATGGCTTCAGGCCCTAATCTGGTTCCGGCCCGGCATGCTGAGCCTTTGGTTAATTCCTCTTCCTGGTGGGAAATGAGAGTTAAATTTGCCCGTCCAGACACCTCCAGCTAGCCTCTCATTGGTTCTCGCTATTCCTGTTCATCTTCCGCAGAAATTGCAAACTGGGCCAAACAGGAGGTTAAAGGGACTGACTCTCCAAGTGGGGAGAGTGTTAGTAAAGCGTCTGGAATGTTGCACCCGAGTACCAGGGGAGGAAAACTGAGACATATTTGAACACGTCTCCCGATCACATGGTTGATCATACTCTGGGTTCCACATGCATGTTTTAGCTGAAGGAAGAATACCTAAAACCTTGGTAGTTGAAACCCGTGGAATGGGTACCATGCAATATGACTTCAAAGGGTCTTCATTTGCTCACCGAACCTCTCCAATCCTATCACTGCTGCGTTTATGCCCCTGTAAACATGCTTGATTCTCTTTCGGAGACATAGCAATCCATAGGTTTTAAGATACTTACTAGTCAGGTACATTCTTAGGCGTTTAATATGCGGTGTTGAGTCCATTTCGTTGAGCAAGGAGTAGCTCTTGTCTATTCCATATTTGGCTTAAGGAACTTTATCTGTGCTCATTTCAATCTCTGGTTTTATGCAGCACCCCAACTCACCTTTACCCTTAAGCAAGCATAAGTTGTTTTTCTAAATTTGAGTCCCTGTTCTGTTCTGTAATTCAGTTCCTGTGTAGCCAAGTTTACATTCCGTGTATTACTGATATCTTATGATGTTTCTTTTTCTGTGTGACTTACTTCAGTTAGAATCATCATACCTGAATCCACTCATTGTGCTGCTAAGGGCCTGATGACACAGATTTCATTGCTGAGTGATATTGCTTTGTAAGTAAATACCACAACTTCTTTATCCATTTTTCACTTTCTGCGATGTTGAACTTGTACTGTAAACGAGGTTCTTGTAAACAGAGGCGTCCCAAACTTTGGGGTGGCTGTGTCTTTTTGATTTTAATTTCCCTAAGCTATAGGACCATAAGTGGCAGTGCCCTAGGCTCTGTTGCTTTGTTTTTTAGATGTTTCAGGAAACACCATACACTTCTCGCGAGTGTCTGTTGGCAATTTACATCCCGCCCATCAGCATAACAAGGCTCCCAGTTCTCCATGGCCTGTCCTGCCTTTCTGGATTTTACACATTTTTCAGATGGCCCTTTTGACTGGGGGGAAGTGAGACTTCATTGTAGTGCAGATTTCCTTTGCAAGCTTGCTTGGGTGGCCAAAAAGGGCTTATCCTTTTTTTCCTGAATATATTCAGGAAAAAACGCATACGCCCTTTTTGGCCAAGTGCATCATTGTGGACGTTCTGCCTCTTTTCCTATGCTTTCAATGCAATTCCAGTCTACCTCCTGAAATCGGTTTCCTGCAATTCTGCCCCGCTTTCAAGTCCTCTTGGCAGCCTTACTTCAGTCTATTTTTGGACGATAGCTGTCATTTATAACTCTGCAGGTTTGTGAATTACAGTGCCCCTGAGCTCCTTTCTTCAACTCGCTTTCTTTTGAGCTGGCCGCAACACCGCAGGATGGCTTCAGGCCCTAATCTGATTCTGGCATGGCACGCTGAGCCTTTGGTTAATTCCTCTTCCTGGTAGGAAATGAGAGTTAAATTTGCCCGTCCAGACACCTCCAGCTAGTCTCCATTGGTTCTCGCTATTCCTGTTCATCTTCCGCAGAAATTGCAAACTGGGCCAAACAGGAGGTTAAAGGGACTGACTCTCCAAGTCAGGAGAGTGTTAGTAAAGCATCTGGAATGTTGCACCCGAGTACCAGGGTACGAAAACTGAGACATATTTGAACACGTCTCCCGATCACATGGTTGATCATACTCTAGGTTCCACATGCATGTTTTAGCTGAAGGAAGAATACCTTAAACCTGGGTAGTTGAAACCCGTGGAATGGGTACCATGCAATATGAGTTCAAAGGGTCTTCATTTGCTCACCCAACCTCTCCAATCCTTTCACTGCTGCGTTTATGCCCCTGTACACATGCTTGATTCTCTTTTGGAGACATAGCAATCCATAGGTTTTAAGATACTTACAAGTCAGGTACATTCTTAGGCGTTTAATATGCGTTGTTGAGTCCATTTCGTTGAGCAAGGAGTAGCTCTTGTCTATTCCATATTTGGCTTAAGGAACTTTATCTGTGCTCATTTCAATCTCTGGTTTTATGCAGCACCCCAACTCACCTTTACCCTTAAGCAAGCATAAGTTGGTTTTCTAAATTTGAGTCCCTGTTCTGTTCTGTAATTCAGTTCCTGTGTAGCCAAGTTTACATTCCGTGTATTACTGATATCTTATGATGTTTCTTTTTCTGTGTGACTTACTTCAGTTAGAATCGTCATACCTGAATCCACTCATTGTGCTGCTAAGGGCCTGATGACACAGATTTCATTGCTGAGTGATATTGCTTTGTAAGTAAATACCACAACTTCTTTCTCCATTTTTCACTTTCTGCTATGTTGAACTTGTACTGTAAACGAGGTTCTTGTAAACAGAGCCATTGCAAACTTTGGGGTGGCTGTGTCTTTTTGATTTTAATTTCCCTAAGCTATAGGACCATAAGTGGAAGTGCCCTAGGCTCTGTTGCTTTGTTTTTTAGATGTTTCAGGAAACACCATACACTTCTCCCGAGTGGTTGTTGGCAATTTACATCCCGCCCATCAGCATAACAAGGCTCCCAGTTCTCCATGGCCTGTCCTGCCTTTCTGGATTTTACACTTTTTTCAGATGGCCCTTTTGACCGGGGGGAAGTGAGACTTCATTGTAGTGCAGATTTCCTTTGCAAACTTGCTTGGTTGGCCAAAAAGGGCGTATGCGTTTTTTCCTGAATATATTCAGGAAAAAACGCATACGCCCTTTTTGGCCAAGTGCATCATTGTGGACGTTCTGCCTCTTTTCCTATGCTTTCAATGCAATTCCAGTCTACCTCCTGAAATCGGTTTCCTGCAATTCTGCCCCGCTTTCAAGTCCTCTTGGCAGCCTTACTTCAGTATATTTTTGGACAATAGCTGTCATTTATAACTCTGCAGGTTTGTGAATTACAGTGCCCCTGAGCTCCTTTCTTCAACTCGCTTTCTTGTGACCTGGCCGCAACACCGCAGGATGGCTTCAGGCCCTAATCTGGTTCCGGTACGGCACGCTGAGCCTTTGGTTATTTCCTCTTCCTGGTGGGAAATGAGAGTTAAATTTGCCCGTCCAGACACCTCCAGCTAGCCTCTCAATGGTTCTCGCTATTCCTGTTCATCTTCCGCAGAAATTGCAAACTGGGCCAAACAGGAGGTTAAAGGCGCTGACTCTCCAAGTGGGGAGAGTGTTAGTAAAGCGTCTGGAATGTTGCACCCGAGTACCAGGGGAGGAAAACTGAGACATATTTGAACACGTCTCCCGTTCACATGGTTGATCATACTTGGGTTCCACATGCATGTTTTGGCTGAAGGAAGAATACCTTAAACCTGGAGAGTTGAGACCCGTGTAATGGGTACCATGCAATATGACTTCAAAGGGTCTTCATTTGCTCACCGAACCTCTCCAATCCTATCACTGCTGCGTTTATGCCCCTGTACACATGCTTGATTCTCTTTCGGAGACATAGCAATCCATAGGTTTTAAGATACTTACTAGTCAGGTACATTCTTAGGCGTTTAATATGCGGTGTTGAGTCCATTTCGTTGAGCAAGGAGTAGCTCTTGTCTATTCCATATTTGGCTTAAGGAACTTTATCTGTGCTCATTTCAATCTCTGGTTTTATGCAGCAACCCAACTCACCTTTCCCCTTAAGCAAGCATAAGTTGGTTTTCTAAATTTGAGAACCTGTTCTGTTTTGGAATGCAGTTCCTGTGTAGCCAAGTTTACATTCCGTGTATTAGTGATATCTTATGATGTTTCTTTTTCTGTGTGACTTATTTCAGTTAGAATCATCGTACCTGAATCCACTCATTATGCTGCTACGGGCCTGATGACATAGATTTCATTGCTGAGTGATACTGCATTGTACGTAAGTACCACAAGTTCTTTATCCATTTTTCACTTTCTGTGATGTTGAACTTGTACGGTAAATGAGGTTCTTGTAAACGGAGGCGTCCCAAACTTTGGGGTGGCTGTGTCTTTTTGATTTTAATTTCCCTAAGGTATAGGACCATAAGTGGAAGTGCCCTAGGCTCTGTTGCTTTGTTTTTTAGATGTTTCAGGAAACACCATACACTTCTCCCGAGTGTCTGTTGGCAATTTACATCCCGCCCATCAGCATAACAAGGCTCCCAGTTCTCCATGGCCTGTCCTGCCTTTCTGGATTTTACACTTTTTTCAGATGGCCCTTTTGACCGGGGGGAAGTGAAACTTCATTGTAGTGCAGATTTCCTTTGCAAGCTTGCTTGGTTGGCCAAAAAGGGCGTATGCGTTTTTTCCTGAATATATTCAGGAAAAAACGCATACGCCCTTTTTGGCCAAGTGCATCATTGTGGACGTTCTGCCTCTTTTCCTATGCTTTCAATGCAATTCCAGTCTACCTCCTGAAATCGGTTTCCTGCAATTCTGCCCCGCTTTCAAGTCCTCTTGGCAGCCTTACTTCACTCTATTTTTGGACGATAGCTGTCATTTATAACTCTGCAGGTTTGTGAATTACAGTGCCCCTGGGCTCCTTTCTTCTACTCGCTTTCTTTTGAGCTGGCCGCAACACCGCAGGATGGCTTCAGGCCCTAATCTGGTTCCGGTACGGCATGCTGAGCCTTTGGTTAATTCCTCTTCCTGGTGGGAAATGAGAGTTAAATTTGCCCGTCCAGACACCTCCAGCTAGCCTCTCATTGGTTCTCACTATTCCTGTGCATCTTCCGCAGAAATTGCAAACTGGGCCAAACAGGAGGTTAAAGGGACTGACTCTCCAAGTCGGGAGAGTGTTAGTAAAGCGTCTGGAATGTTGCACCCGAGTACCAGGGGAGGGAAACTGAGACATATTTGAACACGTCTCCCGTTCACATGGTTGATCATACTCTGGGTTCCACATGCATGTTTTAACTGAAGGAAGAATACCTTAAACCTGGAGAGTTGAGACCCGTGTAATGGGTACCATGCAATATGACTTCAAAGGGTCTTCATTTGCTCACCGAACCTCTCCAATCCTGTCACTGCTGCGTTTATGCCCCTGTACACACGCTTGATTCTCTTTTGGAGACATAGCAATCCATAGGTTTTAAGATACTTACTAGTCAGGTACATTCTTAGGCGTTTAATATGGGGTTTTGAGTCCATTTCGTTGAGCAAGGAGTAGCTCTTGTCTATTCCATATTTGGCCTAAGGAACTTTATCTGTGCTCATTTCAATCTCTGGTTTTATGCAGCACCCCAACTCACCTTTCCCCTTAAGCAAGCATAAGTTGGTTTTCTAAATTTGAGACCCTGTTCTGTTTTGGAATTCAGTTCCTGTGTAGCCAAGTTTACATTCCGTGTATTACTGATATCTTATGATGTTTCTTTTTCTGTGTGATTTATTTCAGTTAGAATCATCGTACCTGAATCCACTCATTATGCTGCTACGGGCCTGATGACATAGATTTCATTGCTGAGTGATACTGCATTGTACGTAAGTACCACAAGTTCTTTATCCATTTTTCACTTTCTGTGATATTGAACTTGTACGGTAAACGAGGTTCTTGTAAACGGAGGCGTCCCAAACTTTGGGGTGGCTGTGTCTTTTTGATTTTAATTTCCCTAAGCTATAGGACCATAAGTGGCAGTGCCCTAGGCTCTGTTGCTTTGTTTTTTAGATGTTTCAGGAAACACCATACACTTCTCCCGAGTGTCTGTTGGCAATTTACATCCCGCCCATCAGCATAACAAGGCTCCCAGTTCTCCATGGCCTGTCCTGCCTTTCTGGATTTTACACTTTTTTCAGATGGCCCTTTTGACCGGGGGGAAGTGAGACTTCATTGTAGTGCAGATTTCCTTTGCAAGCTTGCTTGGTTGGCCAAAAAGGGCGTATGCGTTTTTTCCTGAATATATTCAGGAAAAAACGCATACGCCCTTTTTGGCCAAGTGCATCATTGTGGACGTTCTGCCTCTTTTCCTATGCTTTCAATGCAATTCCAGTCTACCTCCTGAAATCGGTTTCCTGCAATTCTGCCCCGCTTTCAAGTCCTCTTGGCAGCCTTACTTCAGTCTATTTTTGGACGATAGCTGTCATTTATAACTCTGCAGGTTTGTGAATTACAGTGCCCCTGAGCTCCTTTCTTCAACTCGCTTTCTTGTGAGCTGGCCGCAACACCGCAGGATGGCTTCAGGCCCTAATCTGGTTCCGGCACGGCACGCTGAGCCTTTGGTTAATTCCTCTTCCTGGTGGGAAATGAGAGTTAAATTTGCCCGTCCAGACACCTCCAGCTAGTCTCTCATTGGTTCTCGCTATTCCTGTTCATCTTCCGCAGAAATTGCAAACTGGGCCAAACAGGAGGTTAAAGGTGCTGACTCTCCAAGTGGGGAGAGTGTTAGTTAAGCGTCTGGAATGTTGCACCCGAGTACCAGGGTACGAAAACTGAGATATATTTGAACACGTCTCCCGATCACATGGTTGATCATACTCTGGGTTCCACATGCATGTTTTAGCTGAAGGAAGAATACCTTAAACCTGGGTAGTTGAATCCCGTGGAATGGGTACCATGCAATATGACTTCAAAGGGTCTTCATTTGCTCACCGAACCTCTCCAATCCTATCACTGCTGCGTTTATGCCCCTGTACACATGCTTGATTCCCCTTCGGAGACATAGCAATCCATAGGTTTTAAGATACTTACTAGTCAGGTACATTCTTAGGCGTTTAATATGCGGTGTTGAGTCCATTTCGTTGAGCAAGGAGTAGCTCTTGTCTATTCCATATTTGGCTTAAGGAACTTTATCTGTGCTCATTTCAATCTCTGGTTTTATGCAGCACCCCAACTCACCTTTACCCTTAAGCAAGCATAAGTTGGTTTTCTAAATTTGAGACCCTGTCCTGTTTTGGAATGCAGTTCCTGTGTAGCCAAGTTTACATTCCGTGTATTAGTGATATCTTATGATGTTTCTTTTTCTGTGTGACTTATTTCAGTTAGAATCATCGTACCTGAATCCACTCATTATGCTGCTACGGGCCTGATGACATAGATTTCATTGCTGAGTGATACTGCATTGTACATAAGTACCACAAGTTCTTTATCCATTTTTCTCTTTCTATGATATTGAACTTGTACGGTAAACGAGGTTCTTGTAAACAGAGGCGTCCCAAACTTTGGGGTGGCTGTGTCTTTTTGATTTTAATTTCCCTAAGGTATAGGACCATAAGTGGAAGTGCCCTAGGCTCTGTTGCTTTGTTTTTTAGATGTTTCAGGAAACACCATACACTTCTCCCGAGTGTCTGTTGGCAATTTACATCCCGCCCATCAGCATAACAAGGCTCCCAGTTCTCCATGGCCTGTCCTGCCTTTCTGGATTTTACACTTTTTTCAGATGGCCCTTTTGACCGGGGGGAAGTGAGACTTCATTGTAGTGCAGATTTCCTTTGCAAGCTTGCTTGGTTGGCCAAAAAGGGCGTATGCGTTTTTTCCTGAATATATTCAGGAAAAAACGCATACGCCCTTTTTGGCCAAGTGCATCATTGTGGACGTTCTGCCTCTTTTCCTATGCTTTCAATGCAATTCCAGTCTACCTCCTGAAATCGGTTTCCTGCAATTCTGCCCCGCTTTCAAGTCCTCTTGGCAGCCTTACTTCAGTCTATATTTGGACGATAGCTGTCATTTATAACTCTGCAGGTTTGTGAATTACAGTGCCCCTGAGCTCCTTTCTTCAACTCGCTTTCTTTTGAGCTGGCCGCAACACCGCAGGATGGCTTCAGGCCCTAATCTGGTTCCGGTACGGCATGCTGAGCCTTTGGTTATTTCCTCTTCCTGGTGGGAAATGAGAGTTAAATTTGCCCGTCCAGACACCTCCAGCTAGCCTCTCATTGGTTCTCGCTATTCCTGTTCATCTTCCGCAGAAATTGCAAACTGGGCCAAACAGGAGGTTAAAGGCGCTGACTCTCCAAGTGGGGAGAGTGTTAGTAAAGCGTCTGGAATGTTGCACCCGAGTACCAGGGGAGGAAAACTGAGACATATTTGAACACGTCTCCCGATCACATGGTTGATCATACTCTAGGTTCCACATGCATGTTTTAGCTGAAGGAAGAATACCTTAAACCTGGAGAGTTGAGACCCGTGGAATGGGTACCATGCAATATGACTTCAAAGGGTCTTCATTTGTTCACCGAACCTCTCCAATCCTATCACTGCTGTGTTTATGCCCCTGTACACATGCTTGATTCTCTTTCGGAGACATAGCAATCCATAGGTTTTAAGATACTTACAAGTCAGGTACATTCTTAGTTGTTTAATATGCGGTGTTGAGTCCATTTCGTTGAGCAAGGAGTAGCTCTTGTCTATTCCATATTTGGCTTAAGGAACTTTATCTGTGCTCATTTCAATCTCTGGTTTTATGCAGCACCCCAACTCACCTTTCCCCTTAAGCAAGTATAGGTTGTTTTTCTAAATTTGAGACCCTGTTCTGTTCTGTAATTCAGTTCCTGTGTAGCCAAGTTTACATTCCGTGTATTACTGATATCTTATGATGTTTCTTTTTCTGTGTGACTTATTTCAGTTAGAATCATCATACCTGAATCCACTCATTGTGCTGCTAAGGCCCTGATGACACAGATTTCATTGCTGAGTGATATTGCTTTGTAAGTAAATACCACAACTTCTTTATCCATTTTTCACTTTCTGCGATGTTGAACTTGTACTGTAAACGAGGTTCTTGTAAACAGAGCCATTCCAAACTTTGGGGTGGCTGTGTCTTTTTGATTTTAATTTCCCTAAGCTATAGGACCATAAGTGGAAGTGCCCTAGGTTCTGTTGCTTTGTTTTTTAGATGTTTCAGGAAACACCATACACTTCTCCCGAGTGGTTGTTGGCAATTTACATCCCGCCCATCAGCATAACAAGGCTCCCAGTTCTCCATGGCCTGTCCTGCCTTTCTGGATTTTAAACTTTTTTCAGATGGCCCTTTTGACCGGGGGGGAAGTGAGACTTCATTGTAGTGCAGATTTCCTTTGCAAGCTTGCTTGGTTGGCCAAAAAGGGCATATGCGTTTTTTCCTGAATATATTCAGGAAAAAACGCATACGCACTTTTTGGCCAAGTGCATCATTGTGGACGTTCTGCCTCTTTTCCTATGCTTTCAATGCAATTCCAGTCTACCTCCTGAAATCGGTTTCCTGCAATTCTGCCCCACTTTCAAGTCTTCTTGGCAGCCTTACTTCAGTCTATTTTTGGACGATAGCTGTCATTTATAACTCTGCAGGTTTGTGAATTACAGTGCCCCTGAGCTCCTTTCTTCAACTCGCTTTCTTGTGAGCTGGCCGCAACACCGCAGGATGGCTTCAGGCCCTAATCTGGTTCCGGCACGGCACGCTGAGCCTTTGGTTAATTCCTCTTCCTGGTGGGAAATGAGAGTTAAATTTGCCCGTCCAGACACCTCCAGCTAGTCTCTCATTGGTTCTCGCTATTCCTGTTCATCTTCCGCAGAAATTGCAAACTGGGCCAAACAGGAGGTTAAAGGGACTGACTCTCCAAGTCGGGAGAGTGTTAGTAAAGTGTCTGGAATGTTGCACCCGAGTACCAGGGGAGGAAACCTGAGACATATTTGAACACGTCTCCCATTCACATGGTTTATCATACTTGGGTTCCACATGCATGTTTTAGTTGAAGGAAGAATACCTTAAACCTGGAGAGTTAAGACCCGTGTAATGGGTACCATGCAATATGACTTCAAAGGGTCTTCATTTGCTCACCAAACCTCTCCAATCCTATCACTGCTGCGTTTATGCCCCTGTACACATGCTTGATTCTCTTTCGGAGACATAGCAGTCCATAGGTTTTACGATACTTACTATTCAGGTACATTCTTAGGCGTTTAATATGCGGTGTTGAGTCCATTTCGTTGAGCAAGGAGTAGCTCTTGTCTATTCCATATTTGGCCTAAGGAACTTTATCTGTGCTCATTTCAATCTCTGGTTTTATGCAGCACCCCAACTCACCTTTATCCTTAAGCAAGCATAAGTTGGTTTTCTAAATTTGAGACCCTGTTCTGTTCTGTAATTCAGTTCCTGTGTAGCCAAGTTTACACTCCGTGTATTACTGATATCTTATGATGTTTCTTTTTCTGTGTAACTTATTTCAGTTAGAATCGTCATACCTGAATCCACTGATTGTGCTGCTAAGGGCCTGATGACATAGATTTCATTGCTGAGTGATATTGCTTTGTAAGTAAATACCACAACTTCTTTATCCATTTTTCACTTTCTGCGATGTTGAACTTGTAGTGTAAACGAGGTTCTTGTAAACAGAGCCGTTCCAAACTTTGGGGTGGCTGTGTCTTTTTGATTTTAATTTCCCTAAGCTATAGGACCATAAGTGGAAGTGCCCTAGGCTCTGTTGCTTTGTTTTTTAGATGTTTCAGGAAACAACATACACTTCTCCCAAGTGTCTGTTGGCAATTTACATCCCGCCCATCAGCATAACAAGGCTCCCAGTTCTCAATGGCCTGTTGCCTTTCTGGATTTTACACTTTTTTCAGATGGCCCTTTTGACCGGGGGGAAGTGAGACTTCATTGTAGTGCAGATTTCCTTTGCAAGCTTGCTTGGTTGGCCAAAAAGGGCGTATGCGTTTTTTCCTGAATATATTCAGGAAAAAACGCATACGCCCTTTTTGGCCAAGTGCATCATTGTGGACGTTCTGCCTCTTTTCCTATGCTTTCAATGCAATTCCAGTCTACCTCCAGAAATCGGTTTCCTGCAATTCTGCCCCGCTTTCAAGTCCTCTTGGCAGCCTTACTTCAGTCTATTTTTGGACGATAGCTGTCATTTATAACTCTGCAGGTTTGTGAATTACAGTGCCCCTGAGCTCCTTTCTTCAACTCGCTTTCTTGTGACCTGGCCGCAACACTGCAGGATGGCTTCAGGCCCTAATCTGGTTCCGGCACGGCATGCTGAGCCTTTGGTTATTTCCTCTTCCTGGTGGGAAATGAGAGTTAAATTTGCCCGTCCAGACACCTCCAGCTAGTCTCTCATTGGTTCTCGTTATTCCTGTTCATCTTCCGCAGAAATTGCAAACTGGGCCAAACGGGAGGTTAATGGCGCTTACTCTCCAAGTGGGGAGAGTGTTAGTAAAGCGTCTGGAATGTTGCACCCGAGTACCAGGGGAGGAAAACTGAGACATATTTGAACACGTCTCCCGTTCACATGGTTGATCATACTTGGGTTCCACATGCATGTTTTAGCTGAAGGAAGAATACCTAAAACCTGGGTAGTTGAAACCCGTGGAATGGGTACCATGCAATATGACTTCAAAGGGTCTTCATTTGCTCACCGAACCTCTCCAATCCTATCACTGCTGCGTTTATGCCCCTGTACACATGCTTGATTCTCTTTCGGAGACATAGCAATCCATAGGTTTTAAGATACTTACTAGTCAGGTACATTCTTAGGCGTTTAATATGCGGTGTTGAGTCCATTTCGTTGAGCAAGGAGTAGCTCTTGTCTATTCCATATTTGGCTTAAGGAACTTTATCTGTGCTCATTTCAATCTCTGGTTTTATGCGGCAACCCAACTCACCTTTCCCCTTAAGCAAGCATAAGTTGGTTTTCTAAATTTGAGAACCTGTTCTGTTTTGGAATGCAGTTCCTGTGTAGCCAAGTTTACATTCCGTGTATTAGTGATATCTTATGATGTTTCTTTTTCTGTGTGACTTATTTCAGTTAGAATCATCGTACCTGAATCCACTCATTATGCTGCTACGGGCCTGATGACATAGATTTCATTGCTGAGTGATACTGCATTGTACGTAAGTACCACAAGTTCTTTATCCATTTTTCACTTTCTGTGATGTTGAACTTGTACGGTAAATGAGGTTCTTGTAAACGGAGGCGTCCCAAACTTTGGGGTGGCTGTGTCTTTTTGATTTTAATTTCCCTAAGGTATAGGACCATAAGTGGAAGTGCCCTAGGCTCTGTTGCTTTGTTTTTTAGATGTTTCAGGAAACACCATACACTTCTCCCGAGTGTCTGTTGGCAATTTACATCCCGCCCATCAGCATAACAAGGCTCCCAGTTCTCCATGGCCTGTCCTGCCTTTCTGGATTTTACACTTTTTTCAGATGGCCCTTTTGACCGGGGGGAAGTGAAACTTCATTGTAGTGCAGATTTCCTTTGCAAGCTTGCTTGGTTGGCCAAAAAGGGCGTATGCGTTTTTTCCTGAATATATTCAGGAAAAAACGCATACGCCCTTTTTGGCCAAGTGCATCATTGTGGACGTTCTGCCTCTTTTCCTATGCTTTCAATGCAATTCCAGTCTACCTCCTGAAATCGGTTTCCTGCAATTCTGCCCCGCTTTCAAGTCCTCTTGGCAGCCTTACTTCACTCTATTTTTGGACGATAGCTGTCATTTATAACTCTGCAGGTTTGTGAATTACAGTGCCCCTGGGCTCCTTTCTTCTACTCGCTTTCTTTTGAGCTGGCCGCAACACCGCAGGATGGCTTCAGGCCCTAATCTGGTTCCGGTACGGCATGCTGAGCCTTTGGTTAATTCCTCTTCCTGGTGGGAAATGAGAGTTAAATTTGCCCGTCCAGACACCTCCAGCTAGCCTCTCATTGGTTCTCGCTATTCCTGTTCATCTTCCGCAGAAATTGCAAACTGGGCCAAACAGGAGGTTAAAGGGACTGACTCTCCAAGTGGGGAGAGTGTTAGGAAAGCGTCTAGAATGTTGCACCCGAGTACCAAGGGAGGAAAACTGAGACATATTTGAACACGTCTCCCGATCACATGGTTGATCATACTCTGGGTTCCACATGCATGTTTTAGCTGAAGGAAGAATACCTAAAACCTGGGTAGTTGAAACCCGTGGAATGGGTACCATGCAATATGACTTCAAAGGGTCTTCATTTGCTCACCGAACCTCTCCAATCCTGTCACTGCTGCGTTTATGCCCCTGTACACACGCTTGATTCTCTTTTGGAGACATAGCAATCCATAGGTTTTAAGATACTTACTAGTCAGGTACATTCTTAGGCGTTTAATATGGGGTTTTGAGTCCATTTCGTTGAGCAAGGAGTAGCTCTTGTCTATTCCATATTTGGCCTAAGGAACTTTATCTGTGCTCATTTCAATCTCTGGTTTTATGCAGCACCCCAACTCACCTTTCCCCTTAAGCAAGCATAAGTTGGTTTTCTAAATTTGAGACCCTGTTCTGTTTTGGAATTCAGTTCCTGTGTAGCCAAGTTTACATTCCGTGTATTACTGATATCTTATGATGTTTCTTTTTCTGTGTGATTTATTTCAGTTAGAATCATCGTACCTGAATCCACTCATTATGCTGCTACGGGCCTGATGACATAGATTTCATTGCTGAGTGATACTGCATTGTACGTAAGTACCACAAGTTCTTTATCCATTTTTCACTTTCTGTGATATTGAACTTGTACGGTAAACGAGGTTCTTGTAAACGGAGGCGTCCCAAACTTTGGGGTGGCTGTGTCTTTTTGATTTTAATTTCCCTAAGCTATAGGACCATAAGTGGCAGTGCCCTAGGCTCTGTTGCTTTGTTTTTTAGATGTTTCAGGAAACACCATACACTTCTCCCGAGTGTCTGTTGGCAATTTACATCCCGCCCATCAGCATAACAAGGCTCCCAGTTCTCCATGGCCTGTCCTGCCTTTCTGGATTTTACACTTTTTTCAGATGGCCCTTTTGACCGGGGGGAAGTGAGACTTCATTGTAGTGCAGATTTCCTTTGCAAGCTTGCTTGGTTGGCCAAAAAGGGCGTATGCGTTTTTTCCTGAATATATTCAGGAAAAAACGCATACGCCCTTTTTGGCCAAGTGCATCATTGTGGACGTTCTGCCTCTTTTCCTATGCTTTCAATGCAATTCCAGTCTACCTCCTGAAATCGGTTTCCTGCAATTCTGCCCCGCTTTCAAGTCCTCTTGGCAGCCTTACTTCAGTCTATTTTTGGACGATAGCTGTCATTTATAACTCTGCAGGTTTGTGAATTACAGTGCCCCTGAGCTCCTTTCTTCAACTCGCTTTCTTGTGAGCTGGCCGCAACACCGCAGGATGGCTTCAGGCCCTAATCTGGTTCCGGCACGGCACGCTGAGCCTTTGGTTAATTCCTCTTCCTGGTGGGAAATGAGAGTTAAATTTGCCCGTCCAGACACCTCCAGCTAGTCTCTCATTGGTTCTCGCTATTCCTGTTCATCTTCCGCAGAAATTGCAAACTGGGCCAAACAGGAGGTTAAAGGTGCTGACTCTCCAAGTGGGGAGAGTGTTAGTTAAGCGTCTGGAATGTTGCACCCGAGTACCAGGGTACGAAAACTGAGATATATTTGAACACGTCTCCCGATCACATGGTTGATCATACTCTGGGTTCCACATGCATGTTTTAGCTGAAGGAAGAATACCTTAAACCTGGGTAGTTGAATCCCGTGGAATGGGTACCATGCAATATGACTTCAAAGGGTCTTCATTTGCTCACCGAACCTCTCCAATCCTATCACTGCTGCGTTTATGCCCCTGTACACATGCTTGATTCCCCTTCGGAGACATAGCAATCCATAGGTTTTAAGATACTTACTAGTCAGGTACATTCTTAGGCGTTTAATATGCGGTGTTGAGTCCATTTCGTTGAGCAAGGAGTAGCTCTTGTCTATTCCATATTTGGCTTAAGGAACTTTATCTGTGCTCATTTCAATCTCTGGTTTTATGCAGCACCCCAACTCACCTTTACCCTTAAGCAAGCATAAGTTGGTTTTCTAAATTTGAGACCCTGTCCTGTTTTGGAATGCAGTTCCTGTGTAGCCAAGTTTACATTCCGTGTATTAGTGATATCTTATGATGTTTCTTTTTCTGTGTGACTTATTTCAGTTAGAATCATCGTACCTGAATCCACTCATTATGCTGCTACGGGCCTGATGACATAGATTTCATTGCTGAGTGATACTGCATTGTACATAAGTACCACAAGTTCTTTATCCATTTTTCTCTTTCTATGATATTGAACTTGTACGGTAAACGAGGTTCTTGTAAACAGAGGCGTCCCAAACTTTGGGGTGGCTGTGTCTTTTTGATTTTAATTTCCCTAAGGTATAGGACCATAAGTGGAAGTGCCCTAGGCTCTGTTGCTTTGTTTTTTAGATGTTTCAGGAAACACCATACACTTCTCCCGAGTGTCTGTTGGCAATTTACATCCCGCCCATCAGCATAACAAGGCTCCCAGTTCTCCATGGCCTGTCCTGCCTTTCTGGATTTTACACTTTTTTCAGATGGCCCTTTTGACCGGGGGGAAGTGAGACTTCATTGTAGTGCAGATTTCCTTTGCAAGCTTGCTTGGTTGGCCAAAAAGGGCGTATGCGTTTTTTCCTGAATATATTCAGGAAAAAACGCATACGCCCTTTTTGGCCAAGTGCATCATTGTGGACGTTCTGCCTCTTTTCCTATGCTTTCAATGCAATTCCAGTCTACCTCCTGAAATCGGTTTCCTGCAATTCTGCCCCGCTTTCAAGTCCTCTTGGCAGCCTTACTTCAGTCTATATTTGGACGATAGCTGTCATTTATAACTCTGCAGGTTTGTGAATTACAGTGCCCCTGAGCTCCTTTCTTCAACTCGCTTTCTTTTGAGCTGGCCGCAACACCGCAGGATGGCTTCAGGCCCTAATCTGGTTCCGGTACGGCATGCTGAGCCTTTGGTTATTTCCTCTTCCTGGTGGGAAATGAGAGTTAAATTTGCCCGTCCAGACACCTCCAGCTAGCCTCTCATTGGTTCTCGCTATTCCTGTTCATCTTCCGCAGAAATTGCAAACTGGGCCAAACAGGAGGTTAAAGGCGCTGACTCTCCAAGTGGGGAGAGTGTTAGTAAAGCGTCTGGAATGTTGCACCCGAGTACCAGGGGAGGAAAACTGAGACATATTTGAACACGTCTCCCGATCACATGGTTGATCATACTCTAGGTTCCACATGCATGTTTTAGCTGAAGGAAGAATACCTTAAACCTGGAGAGTTGAGACCCGTGGAATGGGTACCATGCAATATGACTTCAAAGGGTCTTCATTTGTTCACCGAACCTCTCCAATCCTATCACTGCTGTGTTTATGCCCCTGTACACATGCTTGATTCTCTTTCGGAGACATAGCAATCCATAGGTTTTAAGATACTTACAAGTCAGGTACATTCTTAGTTGTTTAATATGCGGTGTTGAGTCCATTTCGTTGAGCAAGGAGTAGCTCTTGTCTATTCCATATTTGGCTTAAGGAACTTTATCTGTGCTCATTTCAATCTCTGGTTTTATGCAGCACCCCAACTCACCTTTCCCCTTAAGCAAGTATAGGTTGTTTTTCTAAATTTGAGACCCTGTTCTGTTCTGTAATTCAGTTCCTGTGTAGCCAAGTTTACATTCCGTGTATTACTGATATCTTATGATGTTTCTTTTTCTGTGTGACTTATTTCAGTTAGAATCATCATACCTGAATCCACTCATTGTGCTGCTAAGGCCCTGATGACACAGATTTCATTGCTGAGTGATATTGCTTTGTAAGTAAATACCACAACTTCTTTATCCATTTTTCACTTTCTGCGATGTTGAACTTGTACTGTAAACGAGGTTCTTGTAAACAGAGCCATTCCAAACTTTGGGGTGGCTGTGTCTTTTTGATTTTAATTTCCCTAAGCTATAGGACCATAAGTGGAAGTGCCCTAGGTTCTGTTGCTTTGTTTTTTAGATGTTTCAGGAAACACCATACACTTCTCCCGAGTGGTTGTTGGCAATTTACATCCCGCCCATCAGCATAACAAGGCTCCCAGTTCTCCATGGCCTGTCCTGCCTTTCTGGATTTTAAACTTTTTTCAGATGGCCCTTTTGACCGGGGGGGAAGTGAGACTTCATTGTAGTGCAGATTTCCTTTGCAAGCTTGCTTGGTTGGCCAAAAAGGGCATATGCGTTTTTTCCTGAATATATTCAGGAAAAAACGCATACGCACTTTTTGGCCAAGTGCATCATTGTGGACGTTCTGCCTCTTTTCCTATGCTTTCAATGCAATTCCAGTCTACCTCCTGAAATCGGTTTCCTGCAATTCTGCCCCACTTTCAAGTCTTCTTGGCAGCCTTACTTCAGTCTATTTTTGGACGATAGCTGTCATTTATAACTCTGCAGGTTTGTGAATTACAGTGCCCCTGAGCTCCTTTCTTCAACTCGCTTTCTTGTGAGCTGGCCGCAACACCGCAGGATGGCTTCAGGCCCTAATCTGGTTCCGGCACGGCACGCTGAGCCTTTGGTTAATTCCTCTTCCTGGTGGGAAATGAGAGTTAAATTTGCCCGTCCAGACACCTCCAGCTAGTCTCTCATTGGTTCTCGCTATTCCTGTTCATCTTCCGCAGAAATTGCAAACTGGGCCAAACAGGAGGTTAAAGGGACTGACTCTCCAAGTCGGGAGAGTGTTAGTAAAGTGTCTGGAATGTTGCACCCGAGTACCAGGGGAGGAAACCTGAGACATATTTGAACACGTCTCCCATTCACATGGTTTATCATACTTGGGTTCCACATGCATGTTTTAGTTGAAGGAAGAATACCTTAAACCTGGAGAGTTAAGACCCGTGTAATGGGTACCATGCAATATGACTTCAAAGGGTCTTCATTTGCTCACCAAACCTCTCCAATCCTATCACTGCTGCGTTTATGCCCCTGTACACATGCTTGATTCTCTTTCGGAGACATAGCAGTCCATAGGTTTTACGATACTTACTATTCAGGTACATTCTTAGGCGTTTAATATGCGGTGTTGAGTCCATTTCGTTGAGCAAGGAGTAGCTCTTGTCTATTCCATATTTGGCCTAAGGAACTTTATCTGTGCTCATTTCAATCTCTGGTTTTATGCAGCACCCCAACTCACCTTTATCCTTAAGCAAGCATAAGTTGGTTTTCTAAATTTGAGACCCTGTTCTGTTCTGTAATTCAGTTCCTGTGTAGCCAAGTTTACACTCCGTGTATTACTGATATCTTATGATGTTTCTTTTTCTGTGTAACTTATTTCAGTTAGAATCGTCATACCTGAATCCACTGATTGTGCTGCTAAGGGCCTGATGACATAGATTTCATTGCTGAGTGATATTGCTTTGTAAGTAAATACCACAACTTCTTTATCCATTTTTCACTTTCTGCGATGTTGAACTTGTAGTGTAAACGAGGTTCTTGTAAACAGAGCCGTTCCAAACTTTGGGGTGGCTGTGTCTTTTTGATTTTAATTTCCCTAAGCTATAGGACCATAAGTGGAAGTGCCCTAGGCTCTGTTGCTTTGTTTTTTAGATGTTTCAGGAAACAACATACACTTCTCCCAAGTGTCTGTTGGCAATTTACATCCCGCCCATCAGCATAACAAGGCTCCCAGTTCTCAATGGCCTGTTGCCTTTCTGGATTTTACACTTTTTTCAGATGGCCCTTTTGACCGGGGGGAAGTGAGACTTCATTGTAGTGCAGATTTCCTTTGCAAGCTTGCTTGGTTGGCCAAAAAGGGCGTATGCGTTTTTTCCTGAATATATTCAGGAAAAAACGCATACGCCCTTTTTGGCCAAGTGCATCATTGTGGACGTTCTGCCTCTTTTCCTATGCTTTCAATGCAATTCCAGTCTACCTCCAGAAATCGGTTTCCTGCAATTCTGCCCCGCTTTCAAGTCCTCTTGGCAGCCTTACTTCAGTCTATTTTTGGACGATAGCTGTCATTTATAACTCTGCAGGTTTGTGAATTACAGTGCCCCTGAGCTCCTTTCTTCAACTCGCTTTCTTGTGACCTGGCCGCAACACTGCAGGATGGCTTCAGGCCCTAATCTGGTTCCGGCACGGCATGCTGAGCCTTTGGTTATTTCCTCTTCCTGGTGGGAAATGAGAGTTAAATTTGCCCGTCCAGACACCTCCAGCTAGTCTCTCATTGGTTCTCGTTATTCCTGTTCATCTTCCGCAGAAATTGCAAACTGGGCCAAACGGGAGGTTAATGGCGCTTACTCTCCAAGTGGGGAGAGTGTTAGTAAAGCGTCTGGAATGTTGCACCCGAGTACCAGGGGAGGAAAACTGAGACATATTTGAACACGTCTCCCGTTCACATGGTTGATCATACTTGGGTTCCACATGCATGTTTTAGCTGAAGGAAGAATACCTAAAACCTGGGTAGTTGAAACCCGTGGAATGGGTACCATGCAATATGACTTCAAAGGGTCTTCATTTGCTCACCGAACCTCTCCAATCATATCACTGCTGCATTTATGCCCCTGTACACATGCTTGATTCTCTTTCGGAGACATAGCAATCCATAGGTTTTAAGATACTTACTAGTCAGGTACATTCTTAGGCGTTTAATATGCGGTGTTGAGTCCATTTCGTTGAGCAAGGAGTAGCTCTTGTCTATTCCATATTTGGCTTAAGGAACTTTATCTGTGCTCATTTCAATCTCTGGTTTTTTGCAGCAACCCAACTCACCTTTCCCCTTAAGCAAGCATAAGTTGGTTTTCTAAATTTGAGAACCTGTTCTGTTTTGGAATTCAGTTCCTGTGTAGCCAAGTTTACATTCCGTGTATTAGTGATATCTTATGATGTTTCTTTTTCTGTGTGACTTATTTCAGTTAGAATCATCGTACCTGAATCCACTCATTATGCTGCTACGGGCCTGATGACATAGATTTCATTGCTGAGTGATACTGCATTGTACGTAAGTACCACATGTTCTTTATCCATTTTTCACTTTCTGCGATGTTGAACTTGTACTGTAAACGAGGTTCTTGTAAACAGAGGCGTCCCAAACTTTGGGGTGGCTGTGTCTTTTTGATTTTAATTTCCCTAAGCTATAGGACCATAAGTGGAAGTGCCCTAGGCTCTGTTGCTTTGTTTTTTAGATGTTTCAGGAAACACCATACACTTCTCCCAAGTGTCTGTTGGCAATTTACATCCCGCCCATCAGCATAACAAGGCTCCCAGTTCTCAATGGCCTGTTGCCTTTCTGGATTTTACACTTTTTTCAGATGGCCCTTTTGACCGGGGGGAAGTGAGACTTCATTGTAGTGCACATTTCCTTTGCAAGCTTGCTTGGTTGGCCAAAAAGGGCGTATGCGTTTTTTCCTGAATATATTCAGGAAAAAACGCATACGCCCTTTTTGGCCAAGTGCATCATTGTGGACGTTCTGCCTCTTTTCCTATGCTTTCAATGCAATTCCAGTCTACCTCCTGAAATAGGTTTCCTGCAATTCTGCCCCGCTTTCAAGTCCTCTTGGCAGCCTTACTTCAGTCTATTTTTGGACGATAGCTGTCATTTATAACTCTGCAGGTTTGTGAATTACAGTGCCCCTGAGCTCCTTTCTTCAACTCGCTTTCTTGTGAGCTGGCCGCAACACCGCAGGATGGCTTCAGGCCATAATCTGGTTCCGGTACGGCACGCTGAGCCTTTGGTTATTTCCTCTTCCTGGTGGGAAATGAGAGTTAAATTTGCCCGTCCAGACACCTCCAGCTAGCCTCTCATTGGTTCTCGCTATTCCTGTTCATCTTCCGCAGAAATTACAAACTGGGCCAAACAGGAGGTTAAAGGCGCTGACTCTCCAAGTGGGGAGAGTGTTAGTAAAGCGTCTGGAATGTTGCACCCGAGTACCAGGGGAGGAAAACTGAGACATATTTGAACACGTCTCCCGTTCACATGGTTGATCATACTTGGGTTCCACATGCATGTTTTTGCTGAAGGAAGAATACCTTAAACCTGGAGAGTTGAGACCCGTGTAATGGGTACCATGCAATATGACTTCAAAGGGTCTTCATTTGCTCACCGAACCTCTCCAATCCTATCACTGCTGCGTTTATGCCCCTGTACACATGCTTGATTCTCTTTCGGAGACATAGCAATCCATAGGTTTTAAGATACTTACTAGTCAGGTACATTCTTAGGCGTTTAATATGCGGTGTTGAGTCCATTTCGTTGAGCAAGGAGTAGCTCTTGTCTATTCCATATTTGACTTAAGGAACTTTATCTGTGCTCATTTCAATCTCTGGTTTTATGCAGCACCCCAACTCACCTTTACCCTTAAGCAAGCATAAGTTGGTTTTCTAAATTTGAGACCCTGTTCTGTTCTGTAATTCAGTTCCTGTGTAGCCAAGTTTACATTCCGTGTATTACTGATATCTTATGATGTTTCTTTTTCTGTGTGACTTACTTCAGTTAGAATCATCATACCTGAATCCACTGATTGTGCTGCTAAGGGCCTGATGACATAGATTTCATTGCTGAGTGATATTGCTTTGTAAGTAAATACCACAACTTCTTTATCCATTTTTCACTTTCTGCGATGTTGAACTTGTAGTGTAAACGAGGTTCTTGTAAACAGAGCCGTTCCAAACTTTGGGGTGGCTGTGTCTTTTTGATTTTAATTTCCCTAAGCTATAGGACCATAAGTGGAAGTGCCCTAGGCTCTGTTGCTTTGTTTTTTAGATGTTTCAGGAAACAACATACACTTCTCCCAAGTGTCTGTTGGCAATTTACATCCCGCCCATCAGCATAACAAGGCTCCCAGTTCTCAATGGCCTGTTGCCTTTCTGGATTTTACACTTTTTTCAGATGGCCCTTTTGACCGGGGGGAAGTGAGACTTCATTGTAGTGCAGATTTCCTTTGCAAGCTTGCTTGGTTGGCCAAAAAGGGCGTATGCGTTTTTTCCTGAATATATTCAGGAAAAAACGCATACGCCCTTTTTGGCCAAGTGCATCATTGTGGACGTTCTGCCTCTTTTCCTATGCTTTCAATGCAATTCCAGTCTACCTCCAGAAATCGGTTTCCTGCAATTCTGCCCCGCTTTCAAGTCCTCTTGGCAGCCTTACTTCAGTCTATTTTTGGACGATAGCTGTCATTTATAACTCTGCAGGTTTGTGAATTACAGTGCCCCTGAGCTCCTTTCTTCAACTCGCTTTCTTGTGACCTGGCCGCAACACTGCAGGATGGCTTCAGGCCCTAATCTGGTTCCGGCACGGCATGCTGAGCCTTTGGTTATTTCCTCTTCCTGGTGGGAAATGAGAGTTAAATTTGCCCGTCCAGACACCTCCAGCTAGTCTCTCATTGGTTCTCGTTATTCCTGTTCATCTTCCGCAGAAATTGCAAACTGGGCCAAACGGGAGGTTAATGGCGCTTACTCTCCAAGTGGGGAGAGTGTTAGTAAAGCGTCTGGAATGTTGCACCCGAGTACCAGGGGAGGAAAACTGAGACATATTTGAACACGTCTCCCGTTCACATGGTTGATCATACTTGGGTTCCACATGCATGTTTTAGCTGAAGGAAGAATACCTAAAACCTGGGTAGTTGAAACCCGTGGAATGGGTACCATGCAATATGACTTCAAAGGGTCTTCATTTGCTCACCGAACCTCTCCAATCATATCACTGCTGCATTTATGCCCCTGTACACATGCTTGATTCTCTTTCGGAGACATAGCAATCCATAGGTTTTAAGATACTTACTAGTCAGGTACATTCTTAGGCGTTTAATATGCGGTGTTGAGTCCATTTCGTTGAGCAAGGAGTAGCTCTTGTCTATTCCATATTTGGCTTAAGGAACTTTATCTGTGCTCATTTCAATCTCTGGTTTTTTGCAGCAACCCAACTCACCTTTCCCCTTAAGCAAGCATAAGTTGGTTTTCTAAATTTGAGAACCTGTTCTGTTTTGGAATTCAGTTCCTGTGTAGCCAAGTTTACATTCCGTGTATTAGTGATATCTTATGATGTTTCTTTTTCTGTGTGACTTATTTCAGTTAGAATCATCGTACCTGAATCCACTCATTATGCTGCTACGGGCCTGATGACATAGATTTCATTGCTGAGTGATACTGCATTGTACGTAAGTACCACATGTTCTTTATCCATTTTTCACTTTCTGCGATGTTGAACTTGTACTGTAAACGAGGTTCTTGTAAACAGAGGCGTCCCAAACTTTGGGGTGGCTGTGTCTTTTTGATTTTAATTTCCCTAAGCTATAGGACCATAAGTGGAAGTGCCCTAGGCTCTGTTGCTTTGTTTTTTAGATGTTTCAGGAAACACCATACACTTCTCCCAAGTGTCTGTTGGCAATTTACATCCCGCCCATCAGCATAACAAGGCTCCCAGTTCTCAATGGCCTGTTGCCTTTCTGGATTTTACACTTTTTTCAGATGGCCCTTTTGACCGGGGGGAAGTGAGACTTCATTGTAGTGCACATTTCCTTTGCAAGCTTGCTTGGTTGGCCAAAAAGGGCGTATGCGTTTTTTCCTGAATATATTCAGGAAAAAACGCATACGCCCTTTTTGGCCAAGTGCATCATTGTGGACGTTCTGCCTCTTTTCCTATGCTTTCAATGCAATTCCAGTCTACCTCCTGAAATAGGTTTCCTGCAATTCTGCCCCGCTTTCAAGTCCTCTTGGCAGCCTTACTTCAGTCTATTTTTGGACGATAGCTGTCATTTATAACTCTGCAGGTTTGTGAATTACAGTGCCCCTGAGCTCCTTTCTTCAACTCGCTTTCTTGTGAGCTGGCCGCAACACCGCAGGATGGCTTCAGGCCATAATCTGGTTCCGGTACGGCACGCTGAGCCTTTGGTTATTTCCTCTTCCTGGTGGGAAATGAGAGTTAAATTTGCCCGTCCAGACACCTCCAGCTAGCCTCTCATTGGTTCTCGCTATTCCTGTTCATCTTCCGCAGAAATTACAAACTGGGCCAAACAGGAGGTTAAAGGCGCTGACTCTCCAAGTGGGGAGAGTGTTAGTAAAGCGTCTGGAATGTTGCACCCGAGTACCAGGGGAGGAAAACTGAGACATATTTGAACACGTCTCCCGTTCACATGGTTGATCATACTTGGGTTCCACATGCATGTTTTTGCTGAAGGAAGAATACCTTAAACCTGGAGAGTTGAGACCCGTGTAATGGGTACCATGCAATATGACTTCAAAGGGTCTTCATTTGCTCACCGAACCTCTCCAATCCTATCACTGCTGCGTTTATGCCCCTGTACACATGCTTGATTCTCTTTCGGAGACATAGCAATCCATAGGTTTTAAGATACTTACTAGTCAGGTACATTCTTAGGCGTTTAATATGCGGTGTTGAGTCCATTTCGTTGAGCAAGGAGTAGCTCTTGTCTATTCCATATTTGACTTAAGGAACTTTATCTGTGCTCATTTCAATCTCTGGTTTTATGCAGCACCCCAACTCACCTTTCCCCTTAAGCAAGCATAAGTTGGTTTTCTAAATTTGAGACCCTGTTCTGTTCTGTAATTCAGTTCCTGTGTAGCCAAGTTTACATTCCGTGTATTAGTGATATCTTATGATGTTTCTTTTTCTGTGTGACTTATTTCAGTTAGAATCATCGTACCTGAATCCACTCATTATGCTGCTACGGGCCTGATGACATAGATTTCATTGCTGAGTGATACTGCATTGTACGTAAGTACCACAAGTTCTTTATCCATTTTTCACTTTTTGTGATATTGAACTTGTACGGTAAACGAGGTTCTTGTAAACGGAGGCGTCCCAAACTTTGGGGTGGCTGTGTCTTTTTGATTTTAATTTCCCTAACCTATAGGACCATAAGTGGAAGTGCCCTAGGCTCTGTTGCTTTGTTTTTTAGATGTTTCAGGAAACACCATACACTTCTCCCGAGTGGTTGTTGGCAATTTACATCCCGCCCATCAGCATAACAAGGCTCCCAGTTCTCCATGGCCTGTCCTGCCTTTCTGGATTTTACACTTTTTTCAGATGGCCCTTTTGACCGGGGGGAAGTGAGACTTCATTGTAGTGCAGATTTCCTTTGCAAGCTTGCTTGGTTGGCCAAAAAGGGCGTATGCGTTTTTTCCTGAATATATTCAGGAAAAAACGTATACGCCCTTTTTGGCCAAGTGCATCATTGTGGACGTTCTGCCTCTTTTCCTATGCTTTCAATGCAATTCCAGTCTACCTCCTGAAATCGGTTTCCTGCAATTCTGCCCCGCTTTCAAGTCCTCTTGGCAGCCTTACTTCAGTCTATTTTTGGACGATAGCTGTCATTTATAACTCTGCAGGTTTGTGAATTACAGTGCCCCTGAGCTCCTTTCTTCAACTCGCTTTCTTTTGAGCTGGCCGCAACACCGCAGGATGGCTTCAGGCCCTAATCTGGTTCCGGTACGGCACGCTGAGCCTTTGGTTAATTCCTCTTCCTGGTGGGAAATGAGAGTTAAATTTGCCCGTCCAGACACCTCCAGCTAGCCTCTCATTGGTTCTTGCTATTCCTGTTCATCTTCCGCAGAAATTGCAAACTGGGCCAAACAGGAGGTTAAAGGCGCTGACTCTCCACGTGGGGAGAGTGTTAGTAAAGCGTCTGGAATGTTGCACCCGAGTACCAGGGGAGGAAAACTGAGACATATTTGAACACGTCTCCCGTTCACATGGTTGATCATACTTGGGTTCCACATGCATGATTTAGCTGAAGGAAGAATACCTTAAACCTGGGTAGTTGAAACCCGTGGAATGGGTACCATGCAATATGATTTCAAAGGGTCTTCATTTGCTCACCGAACCTCTCCAATCCTATCACTGCTGCGTTTATGCCCCTGTACACATGCTTGATTCTCTTTCGGAGACATAGCAATCCATAGGTTTTAAGATACTTACTAGTCAGGTACATTCTTAGGCGTTTAATATGCGGTGTTGAGTCCATTTCGTTGAGCAAGGAGTAGCTCTTCACTATTCCATATTTGACTTAAGGAACTTTATCTGTGCTCATTTCAATCTCTGGTTTTATGCAGCACCCCAACTCACCTTTACCCTTAAGCAAGCATAAGTTGGTTTTCTAAATTTGAGACCCTGTTCTGTTCTGTAATTCAGTTCCTGTGTAGCCAAGTTTACATTCCGTGTATTACTGATATCTTATGATGTTTCTTTTTCTGTGTGACTTACTTCAGTTAGAATCATCATACCTGAATCCACTCATTGTGATGCTAAGGGCCTGATGACATAGATTTCATTGCTGAGTGATATTGCTTTGTAAGTAAATACCACAACTTCTTTATCCATTTTTCACTTTCTGCGATGTTGAACTTGTACTGTAAACGAGGTTCTTGTAAACAGAGGCGTCCCAAACTTTGGGGTGGCTGTGTCTTTTTGATTTTAATTTCCCTAAGCTATAGGACCATAAGTGGCAGTGCCCTAGGCTCTGTTGCTTTGTTTTTTAGATGTTTCAGGAAACACCATACACTTCTCGCGAGTGTCTGTTGGCAATTTACATCCCGCCCATCAGCATAACAAGGCTCCCAGTTCTCCATGGCCTGTCCTGCCTTTCTGGATTTTACACTTTTTTCAGATGGCCCTTTTGACCGGGGGGAAGTGAGACTTCATTGTAGTGCAGATTTCCTTTGCAAGCTTGCTTGGTTGGCCAAAAAGGGCGTATGCGTTTTTTCCTGAATATATTCAGGAAAAAACGCATACGCCCTTTTTGGCCAAGTGCATCATTGTGGACGTTCTGCCTCTTTTCCTATGCTTTCAATGCAATTCCAGTCTACCTCCTGAAATCGGTTTCCTGCAATTCTGCCCCGCTTTCAAGTCCTCTTGGCAGCCTTACTTCAGTCTATTTTTGGACGATAGCTGTCATTTATAACTCTGCAGGTTTGTGAATTACAGTGCCCCTGAGCTCCTTTCTTCAACTTGCTTTCTTGTGACCTGGCCGCAACACCGCAGGATGGCTTCAGGCCCTAATCTGGTTCCGGCATGGCACGCTGAGCCTTTGGTTATTTCCTCTTTCTGGTGGGAAATGAGAGTTAAATTTGCCCGTCCAGACACCTCCAGCTAGCCTCTCATTGGTTCTCGCTATTCCTGTTCATCTTCCGCAGAAATTGCAAACTGGGCCAAACAGAAGGTTAATGGGACTGACTCTCCAAGTGGGGAGAGTGTTAGTAAAGCGTCTGGAATGTTGCACCCGAGTACCAGGGGAGGAAAACTGAGACATATTTGAACACGTCTCCCGATCACATGGTTGATCATACTCTGGGTTCCACATGCATATTTTAGCTGAAGGAAGAATACCTAAAACCTTGGTAGTTGAAACCCGTGGAATGGGTACCATGCAATATGACTTCAAAGGGTCTTCATTTGCTCACCGAACCTCTCCAATCCTATCACTGCTGCGTTTATGCCCCTGTACACATGCTTGATTCTCTTTCGGAGACATAGCAATCCATAGGTTTTAAGATACTTACTAGTCAGGTACATTCTTAGGCGTTTAATATGCGGTGTTGAGTCCATTTCGTTGAGCAAGGAGTAGCTCTTGTCTATTCCATATTTGGCTGAAGGAACTTTATCTGTGCTCATTTCAATCTCTGGTTTTATGCAGCACCCCAACTCACCTTTCCCCTTAAGCAAGCATAAGTTGGTTTTCTAAATTTGAGACCCTGTTCAGTTTTGGAATTCAGTTCCTGTGTAGCCAAGTTTACATTCCGTGTATTAGTGATATCTTATGATGTTTCTTTTTCTGTGTGACTTATTTCAGTTAGAATCATCGTACCTGAATCCACTCATTATGCTGCTACGGGCCTGATGACATAGATTTCATTGCTGAGTGATACTGCATTGTATGTAAGTACCACAAGTTCTTTATCCATTTTTCACTTTCTGTGATATTGAACTTGTACGGTAAACGAGGTTCTTGTAAACGGAGGCGTCCCAAACTTTGGGGTGGCTGTGTCTTTTTGATTTTAATTTCCCTAAGCTATAGGACCATAAGTGGAAGTGCCCTAGGCTCTGTTGCTTTGTTTTTTAGATGTTTCAGGAAACACCATACACTTCTCCCGAGTGTCTGTTGGCAATTTACATCCCGCCCATCAGCATAACAAGGCTCCCAGTTCTCCATGGCCTGTCCTGCCTTTCTGGATTTTACACTTTTTTCAGATGGCCCTTTTGACCGGGGGGAAGTGAGACTTCATTGTAGTGCAGATTTCCTTTGCAAGCTTGCTTGGTTGGCCAAAAAGGGCGTATGCGTTTTTTCCTGAATATATTCAGGAAAAAACGCATACGCCCTTTTTGGCCAAGTGCATCATTGTGGACGTTCTGCCTCTTTTCCTATGCTTTCAATGCAATTCCAGTCTACCTCCTGAAATCAGTTTCCTGCAATTCTGCCCCGCTTTCAAGTCCTCTTGGCAGCCTTACTTCAGTCTATTTTTGGACGATAGCTGTCATTTATAACTCTGCAGGTTTGTGAATTACAGTGCCCCTGAGCTCCTTTCTTCAAATCGCTTTCTTTTGAGCTGGCCGCAACACCGCAGGATGGCTTCAGGCCCTAATCTGGTTCTGGCACGGTACGCTGAGCCTTTGGTTATTTCGTCCTCCTGGTGGGAAATGAGAGTTAAATTTGCCCGTCCAGACACCTCCAGCTAGCCTCTCATTGGTTCTCGCTATTCCTGTTCATCTTCCGCAGAAATTGCAAACTGGGCCAAACAGGAGGTTAAAGGCGCTGACTCTCCAAGTGGGGAGAGTGTTAGTAAAGCGTCTGGAATGTTGCACCCGAGTACCAGGGGAGGAAAACTGAGACATATTTGAACACGTCTCCCGATCACATGGTAGATCATACTCTGGGTTCCACATGCATGTTTTAGCTGAAGGAAGAATACCTAAAACCTGGGTAGTTGAAACCCGTGGAATGGGTACCATGCAATATGACTTCAAAGGGTCTTCATTTGCTCACCGAACCTCTCCAATCCTATCACTGCTGCGTTTATGCCCCTGTACACATGCTTGATTCTCTTTCGGAGACATAGCAATCCATAGGTTTTAAGATACTTACTAGTCAGGTACATTCTTAGGCGTTTAATATGCGGTGTTGAGTCCATTTCGTTGAGCAAGGAGTAGCTCTTGTCTATTCCATATTTGGCTTAAGGAACTTTATCTGTGCTCATTTCAATCTCTGGTTTTATGCAGCAACCCAACTCACCTTTCCCCTTAAGCAAGCATAAGTTGGTTTTCTAAATTTGAGAACCTGTTCTGTTTTGGAATTCAGTTCCTGTGTAGCCAAGTTTACATTCCGTGTATTAGTGATATCTTATGATGTTTCTTTTTCTGTGTGACTTATTTCAGTTAGAATCATCGTACCTGAATCTACTCATTATGCTGCTACTGGCCTGATGACATAGATTTCATTGCTGAGTGATACTGCATTGTACGTAAGTACCACAAGTTCTTTATCCATTTTTCACTTTCTGCGATGTTGAACTTGTACTGTAAACGAGGTTCTTGTAAACAGAGCCGTTCCAAACTTTGGGGTGGCTGTGTCTTTTTGATTTTAATTTCCCTAAGCTATAGGACCATAAGTGGAAGTGCCCTAGGCTCTGTTGCTTTGTTTTTTAGATGTTTCAGGAAACACCATACACTTCTCCCACGTGTCTGTTGGCAATTTACATCCCGCCCATCAGCATAACAAGGCTCCCAGTTCTCAATGGCCTGTCCTGCCTTTCTGGATTTTACACTTTTTTCAGATGGCCCTTTTGACCGAGGGGAAGTGAGACTTCATTGTAGTGCAGATTTCCTTTGCAAGCTTGCTTGGTTGGCCAAAAAGGGCGTATGCGTTTTTTCCTGAATATATTCAGGAAAAAACGCATACGCCCTTTTTGGCCAAGTGCATCATTGTGGACGTTCTGCCTCTTTTCCTATGCTTTCAATGCAATTCCAGTCTACCTCCTGAAATCGGTTTCCTGCAATTCTGCCCCGCTTTCAAGTCCTCTTGGCAGCCTTACTTCAGTCTATTTTTGGACGATAGCTGTCATTTATAACTCTGCAGGTTTGTGAATTACAGTGCCCCTGAGCTCCTTTGTTCAACTCGCTTTCTTGTGACCTGGCCGCAACACCGCAGGATGGCTTCAGGCCGTAATCTGGTTCCGGTACGGCACGCTGAGCCTTTGGTTATTTCCTCTTCCTGGTGGGAAATGAGAGTTAAATTTGCCCGTCCAGACACCTCCAGCTAGTCTCTCATTGGTTCTCGCTATTCCTGTTCATCTTCCGCAGAAATTGCAAACTGGGCCAAACAGGAGGTTAAAGGCGCTGACTCTCCAAGTGGGGAGAGTGTTAGTAAAGCGTCTGGAATGTTGCACCCGAGTACCAGGGGAGGAAAACTGAGACATATTTGAACACGTCTCCCGTTCACATGGTTGATCATACTTGGGTTCCACATGCATGTTTTAGCTGAAGGAAGAATACCATAAACCTGGAGAGTTAAGACCCATGCAATGGGTACCATGCAATATGACTTCAAAGGGTCTTCATTTGCTCACCGAACCTCTCCAATCCTATCACTGCTGCGTTTATGCCCCTGTACACATGCTTGATTCTCTTTTGGAGACATAGCAATCCATAGGTTTTATGATACTTACTAGTCAGGTACATTCTTAGGCGTTTAATATGCGGTGTTGAGTCCATTTTGTTGAGCAAGGAGTAGCTCTTGTCTATTCTGTATTTGACTTAAGGAACTTTATGTGTGCTCATTTCAATCTCTGGTTTTATGCAGCACCCCAACCCACCTTTACCCTTAAGCAAGCATATGTTGGTTTTCTAAATTTGAGACCCTGTTCTGTTCTGTAATTCAGTTCCTGTGTAGCCAAGTTTACATTCCGTGTATTACTGATATCTTATGATGTTTCTTTTTCTGTGTGACTTATTTCAGTTAGAATCATCATACCTGAATCCACTCATTGTGATACTAAGGGCCTGATGACATAGATTTCATTGCTGAGTGATATTGCTTTGTAAGTAAATACCACAACTTCTTTATCCATTTTTCACTTTCTGCGATGTTGAACTTGTACTGTAAACGAGGTTCTTGTAAACAGAGGCGTCCCAAACTTTGGGGTGGCTGTGTCTTTTTGATTTTAATTTCCCTAAGCTGTAGGACCATAAGTGGAAGTGCCCTAGGTTCTGTTGCTTTGTTTTTTAGATGTTTCAGGAAACACCATACACTTCTCCCGAGTGGTTGTTGGCAATTTACATCCCGCCCATCAGCATAACAAGGCTCCCAGTTCTCCATGGCCTGTCCTGCCTTTCTGTATTTTACACTTTTTTCAGATGGCCCTTTTGACCGGGGGGAAGTGAGACTTCATTGTAGTGCAGATTTCCTTTGCAAGCTTGCTTGGTTGGCCAAAAAGGGCGTATGCGTTTTTTCCTGAATATATTCAGGAAAAAACGCATACGCCCTTTTTGGCCAAGTGCATCATTGTGGACGTTCTGCCTCTTTTCCTATGCTTTCAATGCAATTCCAGTCTACCTCCTGAAATCGGTTTCCTGCAATTCTGCCCCGCTTTCAAGTCCTCTTGGCAGCCTTACTTCAGTCTATTTTTGGACGATAGCTGTCATTTATAACTCTGCAGGTTTGTGAATTACAGTGCCCCTGAGCTCCTTTCTTCAACTCGCTTTCTTGTGACCTGGCCGCGACACCGCAGGATGGCTTCAGGCCCTAATCTGGTTCCGGCCCGGCATGCTGAGCCTTTGGTTAATTCCTCTTCCTGGTGGGAAATGAGAGTTAAATTTGCCCGTCCAGACACCTCCAGCTAGCTTCTCATTGGTTCTCGCTATTCCTGTTCATCTTCCGCAGAAATTGCAAACTGGGCCAAACAGGAGGTTAAAGGGACTGACTCTCCAAGTGGGGAGAGTGTTAGTAAAGCGTCTGGAATGTTGCACCCGAGTACCAGGGGAGGAAAACTGAGACATATTTGAACACGTCTCCCGATCACATGGTTGATCATACTCTAGGTTCCACATGCATGTTTTAGCTGAAGGAAGAATACCTTAAACCTGGGTAGTTGAAACCCGTGGAATGGGTACCATGCAATATGACTTCAAATGGTCTTCATTTGCTCACCAAATTCTCCAGTCCTATCACTGCTGCGTTTATGCCCCTGTACACATGCTTGATTCTCTTTCGGAGACATAGCAATCCATAGGTTTTAAGATACTTACTAGTCAGGTACATTCTTAGGCGTTTAATATGGGGTGTTGAGTCCATTTCGTTGAGCAAGGAGTAGCTCTTGTCTATTCCATATTTGACTTAAGGAACTTTATCTGTGCTCATTTCAATCTCTGGTTTTATGCAGCACCCCAACTCACCATTACCCTTAAGCAAGCATAAGTTGGTTTTCTAAATTTGAGTCCCTGTTCTGTTCTGTAATTCAGTTCCTGTGTAGCCAAGTTTACATTCCGTGTATTACTGATATCTTATGATGTTTCTTTTTCTGTGTGACTTACTTCAGTTAGAATCATCATACCTGAATCCACTCATTGTGCTGCTAAGGGCCTGATGACACAGATTTCATTGCTGAGTGATATTGCTTTGTAAGTAAATACCACAACTTCTTTATCCATTTTTCACTTTCTGCGATGTTGAACTTGTAGTGTAAACGAGGTTCTTGTAAACAGAGCCGTTCCAAACTTTGGGGTGGCTGTGTCTTTTTGATTTTAATTTCCCTAAGCTATAGGACCATAAGTGGAAGTGCCCTAGGTTCTGTTGCTTTGTTTTTTAGATGTTTCAGGAAACACCATACACTTCTCCCGAGTGGTTGTTGGCAATTTACATCCCGCCCATCAGCATAACAAGGCTCCCAGTTCTCCATGGCCTGTCCTGCCTTTCTGGATTTTACACTTTTTTCAGATGGCCCTTTTGACCGGGGGGAAGTGAGACTTCATTGTAGTGCACATTTCCTTTGCAAGCTTGCTTGGTTGGCCAAAAAGGGCGTATGCGTTTTTTCCTGAATATATTCAGGAAAAAACGCATACGCCCTTTTTGGCCAAGTGCATCATTGTGGACGTTCTGCCTCTTTTCCTATGCTTTCAATGCAATTCCAGTCTACCTCCTGAAATCGGTTTCCTGCAATTCTGCCCCGCTTTCAAGTCCTCTTGGCAGCCTTACTTCAGTCTATTTTTGGACGATAGCTGTCATTTATAACTCTGCAGGTTTGTGAATTACAGTGCCCCTGAGCTCCTTTCTTCAACTCGCTTTCTTTTGAGCTGGCCGCAACACCGCAGGATGGCTTCAGGCCCTAATCTGGTTCCGGCACGGCACGCTGAGCCTTTGGTTATTTCCTCTTCCTGGTGGGAAATGAGAGTTAAATTTGCCCGTCCAGACACCTCCAGCTAGTCTCTCATTGGTTCTCACTATTCCTGTTCATCTTCCGCAGAAATTGCAAACTGGGCCAAACAGGAGGTTAAAGGCGCTGACTCTCCAAGTCGGGAGAGTGTTAGTAAAGCGTCTGGAATGTTGCACCCGAGTACCAGGGGAGGAAAACTGAGACATATTTGAACACGTCTCCCGTTCACATGGTTGATCATACTTGGGTTCCACATGCATGTTTTAGCTGAAGGAAGAATACCTAAAACCTGGGTAGTTGAAACT
This sequence comes from Delphinus delphis, assembly GCF_949987515.2. Taxonomy (NCBI): domain Eukaryota; kingdom Metazoa; phylum Chordata; class Mammalia; order Artiodactyla; family Delphinidae; genus Delphinus; species Delphinus delphis. The sequence continues at coordinate 992,923 of NW_027192695.1, forward strand.
CGTGGAATGGGTACCATGCAATATGACTTCAAAGGGTCTTCATTTGCTCACCGAACCTCTCCAATCCTATCACTGCTGCGTTTATGCCCCTGTACACATGCTTGATTCCCCTTCGGAGACATAGCAATCCATAGGTTTTAAGATACTTACTAGTCAGGTACATTCTTAGGCGTTTAATATGCGGTGTTGAGTCCATTTCGTTGAGCAAGGAGTAGCTCTTGTCTATTCCATATTTGGCTTAAGGAACTTTATCTGTGCTCATTTCAATCTCTGGTTTTATGCAGCACCCCAACTCACCTTTCCCCTTAAGCAAGCATAAGTGGGTTTTCTAAATTTGAGACCCTGTTCTGTTTTGGAATGCAGTTCCTGTGTAGCCAAGTTTACATTCCGTGTATTAGTGATATCTTATGATGTTTCTTTTTCTGTGTGACTTATTTCAGTTAGAAACATCGTACCTGAATCCACTCATTATGCTGCTACGGGCCTGATGACATAGATTTCATTGCTGAGTGATACTGCATTGTACGTAAGTTCCACAAGTTCTTTATCCATTTTTCACTTTATGTGATATTGAACTTGTACGGTAAACGGGGTTCGTGTAAACGGAGGCGTCCCAAACTTTGGGGTGGCTGTGTCTTTTTGATTTTAATTTCTCTAAGCTATAGGACCATAAGTGGAAGTGCCCTAGGCTCTGTTGCTTTGTTTTTTAGATGTTTCAGGAAACACCATACACTTCTCCCGAGTGTCTGTTGGGAATTTACATCCCGCCCATCAGCATATCAAGGCTCCCAGTTCTCCATGGCCTGTCCTGCCTTTGTGGATTTTACACTTTTTTCAGATGGCCCTTTTGACCGGGGGGAAGTGAGACTTCATTGTAGTGCAGATTTCCTTTGCAAGCTTGCTTGGTTGGGCAAAAAGGGCGTATGCGTTTTTTCCTGAATATATTCAGGAAAAAACGCATACGCCCTTTTTGGCCAAGTGCATCATTGTGGACGTTCTGCCTCTTTTCCTATGCTTTCAATGCAATTCCAGTTTACCTCCTGAAATCGGTTTCCTGCAATTCTGCCCCGCTTTCAAGTCCTCTTGGAAGCCTTACTTCAGTCTATTTTTGGACGATAGCTGTCATTTATAACTCTGCAGGTTTGTGAATTACAGTGACCCTGAGCTCCTTTCTTCAACTCGCTTTCTTGTGAGCTGGCCGCAACACCGCAGGATGGCTTCAGGCCCTAATCTGGTTCCGGCACGGCATGCTGAGCCTTTGGTTAATTCCTCTTCCTGGTGGGAAATGAGAGTTAAATTTGCCCGTCCAGACACCTCCAGCTAGTCTCTCATTGGTTCTCGCTATTCCTGTTCATCTTCCGCAGAAATTGCAAACTGGGCCAAACAGGAGGTTAAAGGTGCTGACTCTCCAAGTGGGGAGAGTGTTAGTAAAGCGTCTGGAATGTTGCACCCGAGTACCAGGGTCCGAAAACTGAGACATATTTGAACACGTCTCCCGATCACATGGTTGATCATACTCTGGGTTCCACATGCATGTTTTAGCTGAAGGAAGAATACCTAAAACTTTGGTAGTTGAAACGCGTGGAATGGGTACCATGCAATATGATTTCAAAGGGTCTTCATTTGCTCACCGAACCTCTCCAATCCTATCACTGCTGCGTTTATGCCCCTGTACACATGCTTGATTCTCTTTCAGAGACATAGCAATCCATAGGTTTTAAGATACTTACTAGTCAGGTACATTCTTAGGCGTTTAATATGCGGTGTTGAGTCCATTTCGTTGAGCAAGGAGTAGCTCTTGTCTATTCCATATTTGGCTTAAGGAACTTTATCTGTGCTCATTTCAATCTCTGGTTTTATGCAGCACCCCAACTCACCTTTACCCTTAAGCAAGCATAAGTTGGTTTTCTAAATTTGAGACCCTGTTCTGTTCTGTAATTCAGTTCCTGTGTAGCCAAGTTTCCATTCCGTGTATTACTGATATCTTATGATGTTTCTTTTTCTGTGTGACTTATTTCAGTTAGAATCATCATACCTGAATCCACTCATTGTGCTGCTAAGGGCCTGATGACACAGATTTCATTGCTGAGTGATATTGCTTTGTAAGTAAATACCACAACTTCTTTCTCCATTTTTCACTTTCTGCGATGTTGAACTTGTACTGTAAACGAGGTTCTTGTAAACAGAGCCGTTCCAAACTTTGGGGTGGCTGTGTCTTTTTGATTTTAATTTCCCTAAGCTATAGGACCATAAGTGGAAGTGCCCTAGGTTCTGTTGCTTTGTTTTTTAGATGTTTCAGGAAACACCATACACTTCTCCCGAGTGGTTGTTGGCAATTTACATCCCGCCCATCAGCATAACAAGGCTCCCAGTTCTCCATGGCCTGTCCTGCCTTTCTGTATTTTACACTTTTTTCAGATGGCCCTTTTGACCGGGGGGAAGTGAGACATCATTGTAGTGCAGATTTCCTTTGCAAGCTTGCTTGGTTGGCCAAAAAGGGCGTATGCGTTTTTTCCTGAATATATTCAGGAAAAAACGCATACGCCCTTTTTGGCCAAGTGCATCATTGTGGACGTTCTGCCTCTTTTCCTATGCTTTCAATGCAATTCCAGTCTACCTCCTGAAATCGGTTTCCTGCAATTCTGCCCCGCTTTCAAGTCCTCTTGGCAGCCTTACTTCAGTCTATTTTTGGACGATAGCTGTCATTTATAACTCTGCAGGTTTGTGAATTACAGTGACCCTGAGCTCCTTTCTTCAACTCGCTTTCTTGTGACCTGGCCGCAACACCGCAGGATGGCTTCAGGCCCTAATCTGGTTCCGGCATGGCATGCTGAGCCTTTGGTTAATTCCTCTTCCTGGTGGGAAATGAGAGTTAAATTTGCCCGTCCAGACAACTCCAGCTAGTCTCTCATTGGTTCTCGCTATTCCTGTTCATCTTCCGCAGAAATTGCAAACTGGGCCAAACAGGAGGTTAAAGGTGCTGACTCTCCAAGTGGGGAGAGTGTTAGTAAAGCGTCTGGAATGTTGCACCCGAGTACCAGGGGAGGAAAACTGAGACATATTTGAACACGTCTCCCGATCACATGGTTGATCATACTCTGGGTTCCACATGCATGTTTTAGCTGAAGGAAGAATACCTAAAACCTGGGTAGTTGAAACGCGTGGAATGGGTACCATGCAATATGACTTCAAAGGGTCTTCATTTGCTCACCGAACCTCTCCAATCCTATCACTGCTGCGTTTATGCCCCTGTACACATGCTTGATTCCCGTTCGGAGACATAGCAATCCATAGGTTTTAAGATACTTACTAGTCAGGTACATTCTTAGGCGTTTAATATGCGGTGTTGAGTCCATTTCGTTGAGCAAGGAGTAGCTCTTGTCTATTCCATATTTGGCTTAAGGAACTTTATCTGTGCTCATTTCAATCTCTGGTTTTATGCAGCACCCCAACTCACCTTTCCCCTTAAGCAAGCATAAGTGGGTTTTCTAAATTTGAGACCCTGTTCTGTTTTGGAATGCAGTTCCTGTGTAGCCAAGTTTACATTCCGTGTATTAGTGATATCTTATGATGTTTCTTTTTCTGTGTGACTTATTTCAGTTAGAAACATCGTACCTGAATCCACTCATTATGTTGCTACGGGCCTGATGACATAGATTTCATTGCTGAGTGATACTGCATTGTACGTAAGTTCCACAAGTTCTTTATCCATTTTTCACTTTATGTGATATTGAACTTGTACGGTAAACGGGGTTCGTGTAAACGGAGGCGTCCCAAACTTTGGGGTGGCTGTGTCTTTTTGATTTTAATTTCCCTAAGCTATAGGACCATAAGTGGAAGTGCCCTAGGCTCTGTTGCTTTGTTTTTTAGATGTTTCAGGAAACACCATACACTTCTCCCGAGTGTCTGTTGGGAATTTACATCCCGCCCATCAGCATATCAAGGCTCCCAGTTCTCCATGGCCTGTCCTGCCTTTCTGGATTTTACACTTTTTTCAGATGGCCCTTTTGACCGGGGGGAAGTGAGACTTCATTGTAGTGCAGATTTCCTTTGCAAGCTTGCTTGGTTGGCCAAAAAGGGCGTATGCGTTTTTTCCTGAATATATTCAGGAAAAAACGCATACGCCCTTTTTGGCCAAGTGCATCATTGTGGACGTTCTGCCTCTTTTCCTATGCTTTCAATGCAATTCCAGTTTACCTCCTGAAATCGGTTTCCTGCAATTCTGCCCCGCTTTCAAGTCCTCTTGGCAGCCTTACTTCAGTCTATTTTTGGACGATAGCTGTCATTTATAACTCTGCAGGTTTGTGAATTACAGTGACCCTGAGCTCCTTTCTTCAACTCGCTTTCTTGTGAGCTGGCCGCAACACCGCAGGATGGCTTCAGGCCCTAATCTGGTTCCGGCACGGCATGCTGAGCCTTTGGTTAATTCCTCTTCCTGGTGGGAAATGAGAGTTAAATTTGCCCGTCCAGACACCTCCAGCTAGTCTCTCATTGGTTCTCGCTATTCCTGTTCATCTTCCGCAGAAATTGCAAACTGGGCCAAACAGGAGGTTAAAGGTGCTGACTCTCCAAGTGGGGAGAGTGTTAGTAAAGCGTCTGGAATGTTGCACCCGAGTACCAGGGTACGAAAACTGAGACATATTTGAACACGTCTCCCGATCACATGGTTGATCATACTCTGGGTTCCACATGCATGTTTTAGGTGAAGGAAGAATACCTAAAACTTTGGTAGTTGAAACGCGTGGAATGGGTACCATGCAATATGACTTCAAAGGGTCTTCATTTGCTCACTGAACCTCTCCAATCCTATCACTGCTGCGTTTATGCCCCTGTACACATGCTTGATTCTCTTTCGGAGACATAGCAATCCATAGGTTTTAAGATACTTACTAGTCAGGTACATTCTTAGGCGTTTAATATGCGGTGTTGAGTCCATTTCGTTGAGCAAGGAGTAGCTCTTGTCTATTCCATATTTGGCTTAAGGAACTTTATCTGTGCTCATTTCAATCTCTGGTTTTATGCAGCACCCCAACTCACCTTTACCCTTAAGCAAGCATAAGTTGGTTTTCTAAATTTGAGACCCTGTTCTGTTCTGTAATTCAGTTCCTGTGTAGCCAAGTTTACATTCCGTGTATTACTGATATCTTATGATGTTTCTTTTTCTGTGTGACTTATTTCAGTTAGAATCATCATACCTGAATCCACTCATTGTGCTGCTAAGGGCCTGATGACACAGATTTCATTGCTGAGTGATATTGCTTTGTAAGTAAATACCACAACTTCTTTATCCATTTTTCACTTTCTGCGATGTTGAACTTGTACTGTAAACGAGGTTCTTGTAAACAGAGCCATTCCAAACTTTGGGGTGGCTGTGTCTTTTTGATTTTAATTTCCCTAAGCTATAGGACCATAAGTGGAAGTGCCCTAGGTTCTGTTGCTTTGTTTTTTAGATGTTTCAGGAAACACCATACACTTCTCCCGAGTGGTTGTTGGCAATTTACATCCCGCCCATCAGCATAACAAGGCTCCCAGTTCTCCATGGCCTGTCCTGCCTTTCTGGATTTTACACTTTTTTCAGATGGCCCTTTTGACCGGGGGGAAGTGAGACTTCATTGTAGTGCACATTTCCTTTGCAAGCTTGCTTGGTTGGCCAAAAAGGGCGTATGCGTTTTTTCCTGAATATATTCAGGAAAAAACGCATACGCCCTTTTTGGCCAAGTGCATCATTGTGGACGTTCTGCCTCTTTTCCTATGCTTTCAATGCAATTCCAGTCTACCTCCTGAAATCGGTTTCCTGCAATTCTGCCCCGCTTTCAAGTCCTCTTGGCAGCCTTACTTCAGTCTATTTTTGGACGATAGCTGTCATTTATAACTCTGCAGGTTTGTGAATTACAGTGCCCCTGAGCTCCTTTCTTCAACTCGCTTTCTTGTGAGCTGGCCGCAACACCGCAGGATGGCTTCAGGCCCTAATCTGGTTCCGGCATGGCACGCTGAGCCTTTGGTTAATTCCTCTTCCTGGTGGGAAATGAGAGTTAAATTTGCCCGTCCAGACACCTCCAGCTAGTCTCTCATTGGTTCTCGCTATTCCTGTTCATCTTCCGCAGAAATTGCAAACTGGGCCAAACAGGAGGTTAAAGGTGCTGACTCTCCAAGTGGGGAGAGTGTTAGTAAAGCGTCTGGAATGTTGCACCCGAGTACCAGGGTCCGAAAACTGAGACATATTTGAACACGTCTCCCGATCACATGGTTGATCATACTCTGGGTTCCACATGCATGTTTTAGCTGAAGGAAGAATACCTAAAACCTGGGTAGTTGAAACCCGTGGAATGGGTACCATGCAATATGACTTCAAAGGGTCTTCATTTGCTCACCGAACCTCTCCAATCCTATCACTGCTGCGTTTATGCCCCTGTACACATGCTTGATTCCCCTTCGGAGACATAGCAATCCATAGGTTTTAAGATACTTACTAGTCAGGTACATTCTTAGGCGTTTAATATGCGGTGTTGAGTCCATTTAGTTGAGCAAGGAGTAGCTCTTGTCTATTCCATATTTGGCTTAAGGAACTTTATCTGTGCTCATTTCAATCTCTGGTTTTATGCAGCACCCCAACTCACCTTTCCCCTTAAGCAAGCATAAGTTGGTTTTCTAAATTTGAGACCCTGTTCTGTTTTGGAATGCAGTTCCTGTGTATCCAAGTTTACATTCCGTGTATTAGTGATATCTTATGATGTTTCTTTTTCTGTGTGACTTATTTCAGTTAGAATCATCGTACCTGAATCCACTCATTATGCTGCTACGGGACTGATGACATAGATTTCATTGCTGAGTGATACTGCATTGTACGTAAGTACCACAAGTTCTTTATCCATTTTTCACTTTCTGTGATATTGAACTTCTACGGTAAATGAGGTTCTTGTAAACGGAGGCGTCCCAAACTTTGGGGTGGCTGTGTCTTTTTGATTTTAATTTCCCTAAGCTATAGGACCATAAGTGGAAGTGCCCTAGGCTCTGTTGCTTTGTTTTTTAGATGTTTCAGGAAACACCATACACTTCTCCCGAGTGTCTGTTGGCAATTTACATCCCGCCCATCAGCATAACAAGGCTCCCAGTTCTCCATGGCCTGTCCTGCCTTTCTGGATTTTACACTTTTTTCAGATGGCCCTTTTGACCGGGGGGAAGTGAGACTTCATTGTAGTGCAGATTTCCTTTGCAAGCTTGCTTGGTTGGCCAAAAAGGGCGTATGCGTTTTTTCCTGAATATATTCAGGAAAAAACGCATACGCCCTTTTTGGCCAAGTGCATCATTGTGGACGTTCTGCCTCTTTTCCTATGCTTTCAATGCAATTCCAGTCTACCTCCTGAAATCGGTTTCCTGCAATTCTGCCCCGCTTTCAAGTCCTCTTGGCAGCCTTACTTCAGTCTATTTTTGGACGATAGCTGTCATTTATAACTCTGCAGGTTTGTGAATTACAGTGCCCCTGAGCTCCTTTCTTCAACTCGCTTTCTTGTGAGCTGGCCGCAACACCGCAGGATGGCTTCAGGCCCTAATCTGGTTCCGGCCCGGCACGCTGAGCCTTTGGTTAATTCCTCTTCCTGGTGGGAAATGAGAGTTAAATTTGCCCGTCCAGACACCTCCAGCTAGTCTCTCATTGGTTCTCGCTATTCCTGTTCATCTTCCGCAGAAATTGCAAACTGGGCCAAACAGGAGGTTAAAGGTGCTGACTCTCCAAGTGGGGAGAGTGTTAGTAAAGCGTCTGGAATGTTGCACCCGAGTACCAGGGTACAAAAACTGAGACATATTTGAACACGTCTCCCGATCACATGGTTGATCATACTCTGGGTTCCACATGCATGTTTTAGCTGAAGGAAGAATACCTTAAACCTGGGTAGTTGAAACCCGTGGAATGGGTACCATGCAATATGACTTCAAAGGGTCTTCATTTGCTCACCGAACCTCTCCAATCCTATCACTGCTGCGTTTATGCCCCTGTACACATGCTTGATTCTCTTTCGGAGACATAGCAATCCATAGGTTTTAAGATACTTACTAGTCAGGTACATTCTTAGGCGTTTAATATGGGGTTTTGAGTCCATTTCGTTGAGCAAGGAGTAGCTCTTGTCTATTCCATATTTGGCTTAAGGAACTTTATCTGTGCTCATTTCAATCTCTGGTTTTATGCAGCACCCCAACTCACCTTTCCCCTTAAGCAAGCATAAGTTGGTTTTCTAAATTTGTGACCCTGTTCTGTTTTGGAATGCAGTTCCTGTGTAGCCAAGTTTACATTCCGTGTATTACTGATATCTTATGATGTTTCTTTTTCTGTGTGACTTATTTCAGTTAGAATCATCGTACCTGAATCCACTCATTATGCTGCTACGGGCCTGATGACATAGATTTCATTGCTGAGTGATACTGCATTGTACGTAAGTACCACAAGTTCTTTATCCATTTTTCACTTTCTGTGATATTGAACTTGTACGGTAAATGAGGTTCTTGTAAACGGAGGCGTCCCAAACTTTGGGGTGGCTGTGTCTTTTTGATTTTAATTTCCCTAAGCTATAGGACCATAAGTGGAAGTGCCCTAGGCTCTGTTGCTTTGTTTTTTAGATGTTTCAGGAAACACCATACACTTCTCGCGAGTGTCTGTTGGCAATTTACATCCCGCCCATCAGCATAACAAGGCTCCCAGTTCTCCATGGCCTGTCCTGCCTTTCTGGATTTTACACTTTTTTCAGATGGCCCTTTTGACCGGGGGGAAGTGAAACTTCATTGTAGTGCAGATTTCTTTTGCAAGCTTGCTTGGTTGGCCAAAAAGGGCGTATGCGTTTTTTCCTGAATATATTCAGGAAAAAACGCATACGCCCTTTTTGGCCAAGTGCATCATTGTGGACGTTCTGCCTCTTTTCCTATGCTTTCAATGCAATTCCAGTCTACCTCCTGAAATCGGTTTCCTGCAATTCTGCCCTGCTTTCAAGTCCTCTTGGCAGCCTTACTTCAGTCTATTTTTGGACGATAGCTGTCATTTATAACTCTGCAGGTTTGTGAATTACAGTGCCCCTGAGCTCCTTTCTTCAACTCGCTTTCTTGTGACCTGGCCGCAACACCGCAGGATGGCTTCAGGCCCTAATCTTGTTCTGGCACGGCATGCTCTGCCTTTGGTTAATTCCTCTTCCTGGTGGGAAATGAGAGTTAAATTTGCCCGTCCAGACACCTCCAGCTAGCCTCTCATTGGTTCTCGCTATTCCTGTTCATCTTCCGCAGAAATTGCAAACTGGGCCAAACAGGAGGTTAAAGGGACTGACTCTCCAAGTCGGGAGAGTGTTAGTAAAGCGTCTGGAATGTTGCACCCGAGTACCAGGGGAGGAAAACTGAGACATATTTGAACACGTCTCCCGTTCACATGGTTGATCATACTCTGGGTTCCACATGCATGTTTTAGCTGAAGGAAGAATACCTTAAACCTGGAGAGTTGAGACCCGTGTAATGGGTACCATGCAATATGACTTCAAAGGGTCTTCATTTGCTCACCGAACCTCTCCAATCCTATCACTGCTGCGTTTATGCCCCTGTACACACGCTTGATTCTCTTTTGGAGACATAGCAATCCATAGGTTTTAAGATACTTACTAGTCAGGTACATTCTTAGGCGTTTAATATGGGGTTTTGAGTCCATTTCGTTGAGCAAGGAGTAGCTCTTGTCTATTCCATATTTGGCTTAAGGAACTTTATCTGTGCTCATTTCAATCTCTGGTTTTATGCAGCACCCCAACTCACCTTTCCCCTTAAGCAAGCATAAGTTGGTTTTCTAAATTTGAGACCCTGTTCTGTTTTGGAATGCAGTTCCTGTGTAGCCAAGTTTACATTCCGTGTATTAGTGATATCTTATGATGTTTCTTTTTCTGTGTGACTTATTTCAGTTAGAATCATCGTACCTGAATCCATTCATTATGATGCTACGGGCCTGATGACATAGATTTCATTGCTGAGTGATACTGCATTGTACGTAAGTACCACAAGTTCTTTATCCATTTTTCACTTTCTATGATATTGAACTTGTATGGTAAACGAGGTTCTTGTAAACGGAGGCGTCCCAAACTTTGGGGTGGCTGTGTCTTTTTGATTTTAATTTCCCTAAGCTATAGGACCATAAGTGGAAGTGCCCTAGGCTCTGTTGCTTTGTTTTTTAGATGTTTCAGGAAACACCATACACTTCTCCCGAGTGTCTGTTGGCAATTTACATCCCGCCCATCAGCATAACAAGGCTCCCAGTTCTCCATGGCCTGTCCTGCCTTTCTGGATTTTACACTTTTTTCAGATGGCCCTTTTGACTGGGGGGAAGTGAAACTTCATTGTAGTGCAGATTTCCTTTGCAAGCTTGCTTGGTTGGCCAAAAAGGGCGTATGCGTTTTTTTCTGAATATATTCAGGAAAAAACGCATACGCCCTTTTTGGCCAAGTGCATCATTGTGGACGTTCTGCCTCTTTTCCTATGCTTTCAATGCAATTCCAGTGTACCTCCTGAAATCGGTTTCCTGCAATTCTGCCCCGCTTTCAAGTCCTCTTGGCAGCCTTACTTCAGTCTATTTTTGGACGATAGCTGTCATTTATAACTCTGCAGGTTTGTGAATTACAGTGCCCCTGAGCTCCTTTCTTCAACTCGCTTTCTTGTGAGCTGGCCGCAACACCGCAGGATGGCTTCAGGCCTTAATCTGGTTCCGGAACGGCACGCTGAGCCTTTGGTTAATTCCTCTTCCTGGTGGGAAATGAGAGTTAAATTTGCCCGTCCAGACACCTCCAGCTAGTCTCTCATTGGTTCTCGCTATTCCTGTTCATCTTCCGCAGAAATTGCAAACTGGGCCAAACAGGAGGTTAAAGGTGCTGACTCTCCAAGTGGGGAGAGTGTTAGTAAAGCGTCTGGAATGTTGCACCCGAGTACCAGGGTACGAAAACTGAGACATATTTGAACACGTCTCCCGATCACATGGTTGATCATACTCTGGGTTCCACATGCATGTTTTAGCTGAAGGAAGAATACCTAAAACCTGGGTAGTTGAAACCCGTGGAATGGGTACCATGCAATATGACTTCAAAGGGTCTTCATTTGCTCACCGAACCTCTCCAATCCTATCACTGCTGCGTTTATGCCCCTGTACACATGCTTGATTCCCCTTCGGAGACATAGCAATCCATAGGTTTTAAGATACTTACTAGTCAGGTACATTCTTAGGCGTTTAATATGCCGTGTTGAGTCCATTTCATTGAGCAAGGAGTAGCTCTTGTCTATTCCATATTTGGCTTAAGGAACTTTATCTGTGCTCATTTCAATCTCTGGTTTTATGCAGCACCCCAACTCACCTTTCCCCTTAAGCAAGCATAAGTTGGTTTTCTAAATTTGAGACCCTGTTCTGTTTTGGAATGCAGTTCCTGTGTAGCCAAGTTTACATTCCGTGTATTAGTGATAACTTATGATGTTTCTTTTTCTGTGTGACTTATTTCAGTTAGAATCATCGTACCTGAATGCACTCATTATGCTGCTACGGGCCTGATGACATAGATTTCATTGCTGAGTGATACTGCATTGTACGTAAGTACCACAAGTTCTTTATCCATTTTTCACTTTCTGTGATATTGAACTTGTACGGTAAACGAGGTTCTTGTAAACGGAGGCGTCCCAAACTTTGGGGTGGCTGTGTCTTTTTGATTTTAATTTCCCTAAGCTATAGGACCATAAGTGGAAGTGCCCTAGGCTCTGTTGCTTTGTTTTTTAGATGTTTCAGGAAACACCATACACTTCTCGCGAGTGTCTGTTGGCAATTTACATCCCGCCCATCAGCATAACAAGGCTCCCAGTTCTCCATGGCCTGTCCTGCCTTTCTGGATTTTACACTTTTTTCAGATGGCCCTTTTGACCGGGGGGAAGTGAAACTTCATTGTAGTGCAGATTTCCTTTGCAAGCTTGCTTGGTTGGCCAAAAAGGGCGTATGCGTTTTTTCCTGAATATATTCAGGAAAAAACGCATACGCCCTTTTTGGCCAAGTGCATCATTGTGGACGTTCTGCCTCTTTTCCTATGCTTTCAATGCAATTCCAGTCTACCTCCTGAAATCGGTTTCCTGCAATTCTGCCCCGCTTTCAAGTCCTCTTGGCAGCCTTACTTCAGTCTATTTTTGGACGATAGCTGTCATTTATAACTCTGCAGGTTTGTGAATTACAGTGCCCCTGAGCTCCTTTCTTCAACTCGCTTTCTTGTGACCTGGCCGCAACACCGCAGGATGGCTTCAGGCCCTAATCTGGTTCCGGCACGGCACGCTGAGCCTTTGGTTAATTCCTCTTCCTGGTGGGAAATGAGAGTTAAATTTGCCCGTCCAGACACCTCCAGCTAGTCTCTCATTTGTTCTCGCTATTCCTGTTCATCTTCTGCAGAAATTGCAAACTGGGCCAAACAGGAGGTTAAAGGGACTGACTCTCCAAGTCGGGAGAGTGTTAGTAAAGCGTCTGGAATGTTGCACCCGAGTACCAGGGGATGAAAACTGAGACATATTTGAACACGTCTCCCATTCACATGGTTTATCATACTTGGGTTCCACATGCATGTTTTAGTTGAAGGAAGAATACCTTAAACCTGGAGAGTTAAGACCCGTGTAATGGGTACCATGCAATATGACTTCAAAGGGTCTTCATTTGCTCACCAAACCTCTCCAATCCTATCACTGCTGCGTTTATGCCCCTGTACACATGCTTGATTCTCTTTCGGAGACATAGCAATCCATAGATTTTACGATTCTTACTATTCAGGTACATTCTTAGGCGTTTAATATGCGGTGTTGAGTCCATTTCGTTGAGCAAGGAGTAGCTCTTGTCTATTCCATATTTGGCCTAAGGAACTGTATCTGTGCTCATTTCAATCTCTGGTTTTATGCAGCACCCCAACTCACCTTTATCCTTAAGCAAGCATAAGTTGGTTTTCTAAATTTGAGACCCTGTTCTGTTCTGTAATTCTGTTCCTGTGTAGCCAAGTTTACATTCCGTGTATTACTGATATCTTATGATGTTTCTTTTTCTGTGTGACTTATTTCAGTTAGAATCGTCATACCTGAATCCACTCATTGTGCTGCTAAGGGCCTGATGACATAGATTTCATTGTTGAGTGATATTGCTTTGTAAGTAAATACCACAACTTCTTTATCCATTTTTCACTTTCTGCGATGTTGAACTTGTACTGTAAACGAGGTTCTTGTAAACAGAGCCGTTCCAAACTTTGGGGTGGCTGTGTCTTTTTGATTTTAATTTCCCTAAGCTATAGGACCATAAGTGGCAGTGCCCTAGGCTCTGTTGCTTTGTTTTTTAGATGTTTCAGGAAACACCATACACTTCTCCCAAGTGTCTGTTGGCAATTTACATCCCGCCCATCAGCATAACAAGGCTCCCAGTTCTCCATGGCCTGTTGCCTTTCTGGATTTTACACTTTTTTCAGATGGCCCTTTTGACCGGGGGGAAGTGAGACTTCATTGTAGTGCAGATTTCCTTTGCAAGCTTGCTTGGTTGGCCAAAAAGGGCATATGCGTTTTTTCCTGAATATATTCAGGAAAAAACGCATACGCCCTTTTTGGCCAAGTGCATCATTGTGGACGTTCTGCCTCTTTTCCTATGCTTTCAATGCAATTCCAGTCTACCTCCAGAAATCGGTTTCCTGCAATTCTGCCCCGCTTTCAAGTCCTCTTGGCAGCCTTACTTCAGTCTATTTTTGGACGATAGCTGTCATTTATAACTCTGCAGGTTTGTGAATTACAGTGCCCCTGAGCTCCTTTCTTCAACTCGCTTTCTTTTGAGCTGGCCGCAACACCGCAGGATGGCTTCAGGCCCTAATCTGGTTCCGGTACGGCACGCTGAGCCTTTGGTTATTTCCTCTTCCTGTTGGGAAATGAGAGTTAAATTTGCCCGTCCAGACACCTCCAGCTAGCCTCTCATTGGTTCTCGCTATTCCTGTTCATCTTCCGCAGAAATTGCAAACTGTGCCAAACAGGAGGTTAAAGGCGCTGACTCTCCAAGTGGGGAGAGTGTTAGTAAAGCGTCTGGAATGTTGCACCCGAGTACCAGGGGAGGAAAACTGAGACATATTTGAACACGTCTCCCGATCACATGGTTGATCATACTCTGGGTTCCACATGCATGTTTTAGCTGAAGGAAGAATACCTAAAACCTGGGTAGTTGAAACCCGTGGAATGGGTACCATGCAATATGACTTCAAAGGGTCTTCATTTGCTCACCGAACCTCTCCAATCCTATCACTGCTGCGTTTATGCCCCTGTACACATGCTTGATTCTCTTTCGGAGACATAGCAATCCATAGGTTTTAAGATACTTACTAGTCAGGTACATTCTTAGGCGTTTAATATGCGGTGTTGAGTCCATTTCGTGGAGCAAGGAGTAGCTCTTGTCTATTCCATATTTGGCTTAAGGAACTTTATCTGTACTCATTTCAATCTCTGGTTTTATGCAGCAACCCAACTCACCTTTCCCCTTAAGCAAGCATAAGTTGGTTTTCTAAATTTGAGAACCTGTTCTGTTTTGGAATTCAGTTCCTGTGTAGCCAAGTTTACATTCCGTGTATTAGTGATATCTTATGATGTTTCTTTTTCTGTGTGACTTATTTCAGTTAGAATCATCGTACCTGAATCTACTCATTATGCTGCTACGGGCCTGATGACATAGATTTCATTGCTGAGTGATACTGCATTGTACGTAAGTACCACAAGTTCTTTATCCATTTTTCACTTTCTGCGATGTTGAACTTGTACTGTAAACGAGGTTCTTGTAAACAGAGCCGTTCCAAACTTTGGGGTGGCTGTGTCTTTTTGATTTTAATTTCCCTAAGCTATAGGACCATAAGTGGAAGTGCCCTAGGCTCTGTTGCTTTGTTTTTTAAATGTTTCAGGAAACACCATACACTTCTCTCGAGTGTCTGTTGGCAATTTACATCTCGCCCATCAGCATAACAAGGCTCCCAGTTCTCAATGGCCTGTTGCCTTTCTGGATTTTACACTTTTTTCAGATGGCCCTTTTGACCGGGGGGAAGTGAGACTTCATTGTAGTGCAGATTTCCTTTGCAAGCTTGCTTGGTTGGCCAAAAAGGGCGTATGCGTTTTTTCCTGATTATATTCAGGAAAAAACGCATACGCCCTTTTTGGCCAAGTGCATCATTGTGGACGTTCTGCCTCTTTTCCTATGCTTTCAATGCAATTCCAGTTTACCTCCTGAAATCGGTTTCCTGCAATTCTGCCCCGCTTTCAAGTCCTCTTGGCAGCCTTACTTCAGTCTATTTTTGGACGATAGCTGTCATTTATAACTCTGCAGGTTTGTGAATTACAGTGCCCCTGAGCTCCTTTCTTCAACTCGCTTTCTTGTGAGCTGGCCGCAACACTGCAGGATGGCTTCAGGCCCTAATCTGGTTCCGGCCCGGCATGCTGAGCCTTTGGTTATTTCCTCTTCCTGGTGGGAAATGAGAGTTAAATTTGCCCGTCCAGACACCTCCAGCTAGTCTCTCATTGGTTATCGCTATTCCTGTTCATCTTCCGCAGAAATTGCAAACTGGGCCAAACAGGAGGTTAATGGCGCTTACTCTCCAAGTGGGGAGAGTGTTAGTAAAGCGTCTGGAATGTTGCACCCGAGTACCAGGGGAGGAAAACTGAGACATATTTGAACACGTCTCCCGTTCACATGGTTGATCATACTTGGGTTCCACATGCATGTTTTAGCTGAAGGAAGAATACCTAAAACCTGGGTAGTTGAAACCCGTGGAATGGGCACCATGCAATATGACTTCAAAGGGTCTTCATTTGCTCACCGAACCTCTCCAATCCTATCACTGCTGCGTTTATGCCCCTGTACACTTGCTTGATTCTCTTTCGGAGACATAGCAATCCATAGGTTTTAAGATACTTACTAGTCAGGTACATTCTTAGGCGTTTAATATGCCGTGTTGAGTCCATTTCGTTGAGCAAGGAGTAGCTCTTGTCTATTCCATATTTGGCTTAAGGAACTTTATCTGTGCTCATTTCAATCTCTGCTTTTATGCAGCACCCCAACTCACCTTTCCCCTTAAGCAAGCATAAGTTGGTTTTCTAAATTTGAGACCCTGTTCTGTTCTGTAATTCAGTTCCTGTGTAGCCAAGTTTACATTCCGTGTATTACTGATATCTTATGATGTTTCTTTTTCTGTGTGACTTACTTCAGTTAGAATCATCATACCTGAATCCACTCATTGTGATGCTAAGGGCCTGATGACATAGATTTCATTGCTGAGTGATATTGCTTTGTAAGTAAATACCACAACTTCTTTATCCATTTTTCACTTTCTGCGATGTTGAACTTGTACTGTAAACGAGGTTCTTGTAAACAGAGGCGTCCCAAACTTTGGGGTGGCTGTGTCTTTTTGATTTTAATTTCCCTAAGCTATAGGACCATAAGTGGCAGTGCCCTAGGCTCTGTTGCTTTGTTTTTTAGATGTTTCAGGAAACACCATACACTTCTCGCGAGTGTCTGTTGGCAATTTACATCCCGCCCATCAGCATAACAAGGCTCCCAGTTCTCCATGGTCTGTCCTGCCTTTCTGGATTTTACACTTTTTTCAGATGGCCCTTTTGACCGGGGGGAAGTGAGACTTCATTGTAGTGCAGATTTCCTTTGCAAGCTTGCTTGGTTGGCCAAAAAGGGCGTATGCGTTTTTTCCTGAATATATTCAGGAAAAAACACATACGCCCTTTTTGGCCAAGTGCATCATTGTGGACGTTCTGCCTCTTTTCCTATGCTTTCAATGCAATTCCAGTCTACCTCCTGAAATCGATTTCCTGCAATTCTGCCCCGGTTTCAAGTCCTCTTGGCAGCCTTACTTCAGTCTATTTTTGGACAATAGCTGACATTTATAACTCTGCAGGTTTGTGAATTACAGTGCCCTTGAGCTCCTTTCTTCAACTCGCTTTCTTGTGACCTGGCCGCAACACCGCAGGATGGCTTCAGGCCCTAATATGGCTCCGGCTCGGCATGCTGAGCCTTTGGTTAATTCCTCTTCCTGGTGGGAAATGAGAGTTAAATTTGCCCGTCCAGACACCTCCAGCTAGCCTCTCATTGGTTCTCGCTATTCCTGTTCATCTTCCGCAGAAATTGCAAACTGGGCCAAACAGGAGGTTAAAGGGACTGACTCTCCAAGTGTGGAGAGTGTTAGTAAAGCGTCTGGAATGTTGCACCCGAGTACCAGGGGAGGAAAACTGAGACATATTTGAACACGTCTCCCGATCACATGGTTGATCATACTCTGGGTTCCACATGCATGTTTTAGCTGAAGGAAGAATACCTAAAACATGGGTAGTTGAAACCCGTGGAATGGGCACCATGCAATATGACTTCAAAGGGTCTTCATTTGCTCACCGAACCTCTCCAATCCTATCACTGCTGCGTTTATGCCCCTGTACACATGCTTGATTCTCTTTCGGAGACATAGCAATCCATAGGTTTTAAGATACTTACTAGTCAGGTACATTCTTAGGCGTTTAATATGCCGTGTTGAGTCCATTTCGTTGAGCAAGGAGTAGCTCTTGTCTATTCCATATTTGGCTTAAGGAACTTTATCTGTGCTCATTTCAATCTCTGGTTTTATGCAGCACCCCAACTCACCTTTCCCCTTAAGCAAGCATAAGTTGGTTTTCTAAATTTGAGACCCTGTTCTGTTCTGTAATTCAGTTCCTGTGTAGCCAAGTTTACATTCCGTGTATTAGTGATATCTTATGATGTTTCTTTTTCTGTGTGACTTATTTCAGTTAGAATCATCGTACCTGAATCCACTCATTATGCTGCTACGGGCCTGATGACATAGATTTCATTGCTGAGTGATACTTCATTGTACGTAAGTACCACAAGTTCTTTATCCATTTTTCACTTTCTGTGATATTGAACTTGTACGGTAAACGAGGTTCTTGTAAACGGAGGCGTCCCAAACTTTGGGGTGGCTGTGTCTTTTTGATTTTAATTTCCCTAAGCTATAGGACCATAAGTGGAAGTGCCCTAGGCTCTGTTGCTTTGTTTTTTAGATGTTTCAGGAAACACCATACACTTCTCGCGAGTGTCTGTTGGCAATTTACATCCCGCCCATCAGCATAACAAGGCTCCCAGTTCTCCATGGCCTGTCCTGCCTTTCTGGATTTTACACTTTTTTCAGATGGCCCTTTTGACCGGGGGGAAGTGAAACTTCATTGTAGTGCAGATTTCCTTTGCAAGCTTGCTTGGTTGGCCAAAAAGGGCGTATGCGTTTTTTCCTGAATATATTCAGGAAAAAACGCATACGCCCTTTTTGGCCAAGTGCATCATTGTGGACGTTCTGCCTCTTTTCCTATGCTTTCAATGCAATTCCAGTCTACCTCCTGAAATCGGTTTCCTGCAATTCTGCCCCGCTTTCAAGTCCTCTTGGCAGCCTTACTTCAGTCTATTTTTGGACGATAGCTGTCATTTATAACTCTGCAGGTTTGTGAATTACAGTGCCCCTGAGCTCCTTTCTTCAACTCGCTTTCTTGTGAGCTGGCCGCAACACCGCAGGATGGCTTCAGGCCCTAATCTGGTTCCGGCACGGCACGCTGAGCCTTTGGTTAATTCCTCTTCCTGGTGGGAAATGAGAGTTAAATTTGCCCGTCCAGACACCTCCAGCTAGTCTCTCATTGGTTCTCGCTATTCCTGTTCATCTTCCGCAGAAATTGCAAACTGGGCCAAACAGGAGGTTAAAGGTGCTGACTCTCCAAGTGGGGAGAGTGTTAGTAAAGCGTCTGGAATGTTGCACCCGAGTACCAGGGTACGAAAACTGAGACATATTTGAACACGTCTCCCGATCACATGGTTGATCATACTCTGGGTTCCACATGCATGTTTTAGCTGAAGGAAGAATACCTAAAACCTGGGTAGTTGAAACCCGTGGAATGGGTACCATGCAATATGACTTCAAAGGGTCTTCATATGCTCACCGAACCTCTCCAATCCTGTCACTGCTGCGTTTATGCCCCTGTACACATGCTTGATTCCCCTTCGGAGACATAGCAATCCATAGGTTTTAAGATACTTACTAGTCAGGTACATTCTTAGGCGTTTAATATGCGGTGTTGAGTCCATTTCGTTGAGCAAGGAGTAGCTCTTGTCTATTCCATATTTGGCTTAAGGAACTTTATCTGTGCTCATTTCAATCTCTGGTTTTATGCAGCACCCCAACTCACCTTTCCCCTTAAGCAAGCATAAGTTGGTTTTCTAAATTTGAGACCCTGTTCTGTTTTGGAATGCAGTTCCTGTGTAGCCAAGTTTACATTCCGTGTATTAGTGATATCTTATGATGTTTCTTTTTCTGTGTGACTTATTTCAGTTAGAATCATCGTACCTGAATCCACTCATTATGCTGCTACGGGCCTGATGACATAGATTTCATTGCTGAGTGATATTGCTTTCTAAGTGAATACCACAACTTCTTTATCAATTTTTCACTTTCTGCGATGTTGAACTTGTACTGTAAACGAGGTTCTTGTAAACAGAGCCGTTCCAAACTTTGGGGTGGCTGTGTCTTTTTGATTTTAATTTCCCTAAGCTATAGGACCATAAGTGGAAGTGCCCTAGGCTCTGTTGCTTTGTTTTTTAGATGTTTCAGGAAACACCATACACTTCTCCCGAGTGTCTGTTGGCAATTTACATCCCGCCCATCAGCATAACAAGGCTCCCAGTTCTCAATGGCCTGTTGCCTTTCTGGATTTTACACTTTTTTCAGATGGCCCTTTTGACCGGGGGGAAGTGAGACTTCATTGTAGTGCAGAATTCCTTTGCAAGCTTGCTTGGTTGGCCAAAAAGGGCGTATGCGTTTTTTCCTGAATATATTCAGGAGAAAACGCATACGCCCTTTTTGGCCAAGTGCATGATTGTGGACGTTCTGCCTCTTTTCCTATGCTTTCAATGCAATTCCAGTCTACCTCCTGAAATCGGTTTCCTGCAATTCTGCCCCGCTTTCAAGTCCTCTTGGCAGCCTTACTTCAGTCTATTTTTGGACGATAGCTGTCATTTATAACTCTGCAGGTTTGTGAATTACAGTGCCCCTGAGCTCCTTTCTTCAACTCGCTTTCTTGTGACCTGGCCGCAACACCGCAGGATGGCTTCAGGCCCTAATCTGGTTCCGGCCCGGCATGCTGAGCCTTTGGTTAATTCGTCTTCCTGGTGGGAAATGAGAGTTAAATTTGCCCGTGCAGACATCTCCAGCTAGCCTCTCATTGGTTCTCGCTATTCCTGTTCATCTTCCGCAGAAATTGCAAACTGGGCCAAACAGGAGGTTAAAGGGACTGACTCTCCAAGTCGGGAGAGTGTTAGTAAAGCGTCTGGAATGTTGCACCCGAGTACCAGGGGAGGAAAACTGAGACATATTTGAACACGTCTCCCGTTCACATGGTTGATCATACTCTGGGTTCCACATGCATGTTTTAGCTGAAGGAAGAATACCTTAAACCTGGAGAGTTGAGACCCGTGTAATGGGTACCATGCAATATGACTTCAAAGGGTCTTCATTTGCTCACCGAACCTCTCCAATCCTATCACTGCTGCGTTTATGCCCCTGTACACACGCTTGATTCTCTTTTGGAGACATAGCAATCCATAGGTTTTAAGATACTTACTAGTCAGGTACATTCTTAGGCGTTTAATATGGGGTTTTGAGTCCATTTCGTTGAGCAAGGAGTAGCTCTTGTCTATTCCATATTTGGCCTAAGGAACTTTATCTGTGCTCATTTCAATCTCTGGTTTTATGCAGCACCCCAACTCACCTTTCCCCTTAAGCAAGCATAAGTTGGTTTTCTAAATTTGAGACCCTGTTCTGTTTTGGAATTCAGTTCCTGTGTAGCCAAGTTTACATTCCGTGTATTAGTGATATCTTATGATGTTTCTTTTTCTGTGTGACTTATTTCAGTTAGAATCATCGTACCTGAATCCACTCATTATGCTGCTACGGGCCTGATGACATAGATTTCATTGCTGAGTGATACTGCATTGTACGTAAGTACCACAAGTTCTTTATCCATTTTTCACTTTCTGCCATGTTGACCTTGTACTGTAAACGAGGTTCTTGTAAACGGAGGCCTCCCAAACTTTGGGGTGGCTGTGTCTTTTTTATTTTAATTTCCCTAAGCTATAGGACCATAAGTGGCAGTGCCCTAGGCTCTGTTGCTTTGTTTTTTAGATGTTTCAGGAAACACCATACACTTCTCGCGAGTGTCTGTTGGCACTTTACATCCCGCCCATCAGCATAACAAGGCTCCCAGTTCTCCATGGCCTGTCCTGCCTTTCTGGATTTTACACTTTTTTCAGATGGCCCTTTTGACCGGGGGGAAGTGAAACTTCATTGTAGTGCAGATTTCCTTTGCAAGCTTGCTTGGTTGGCCAAAAAGGGCGTATGCGTTTTTTCCTGAATATATTCAGGAAAAAACGCATACGCCCTTTTTGGCCAAGTGCATCATTGTGGATGTTCTGCCTCTTTTCCTATGCTTTCAATGCAATTCCAGTCTACATCCTGAAATCGGTTTCCTGCAATGCTGCCCCGCTTTCAAGTCCTCTTGGCAGCCTTACTTCAGTCTATTTTTGGACGATAGCTGTCATTTATAACTCTGCAGGTTTGTGAATTACAGTGCCCCTGAGCTCCTTTCTTCAACTCGCTTTCTTGTGAGCTGGCCGCAACACCGCAGGATGGCTTCAGGCCCTAATCTGGTTCCGGCACGGCACGCTGAGCCTTTGGTTAATTCCTCTTCCTGGTGGGAAATGAGAGTTAAATTTGCCCGTCCAGACACCTCCAGCTAGTCTCTCATTGGTTCTCGCTATTCCTGTTCATCTTCCGCAGAAATTGAAAACTGGGCCAAACAGGAGGTTAAAGGTGCTGACTCTCCAAGTGGGGAGAGTGTTAGTTAAGCGTCTGGAATGTTGCACCCGAGTACCAGGGTACGAAAACTGAGACATATTTGAACACGTCTCCCGATCACATGGTTGATCATACTCTGGGTTCCACATGCATGTTTTAGCTGAAGGAAGAATACCTTAAACCTGGGTAGTTGAAACCCGTGGAATGGGTACCATGCAATATGACTTCAAAGGGTCTTCATTTGCTCACCGAACCTCTCCAATCCTATCACTGTTGCGTTTATGTCCCTGTACACATGCTTGATTCCCCTTCGGAGACATAGCAATCCATAGGTTTTAAGATACTTACTAGTCAGGTACATTCTTAGGCGTTTAATATGCGGTGTTGAGTCCATTTCGTTGAGCAAGGAGTAGCTCTTGTCTATTCCATATTTGGCTTAAGGAACTTTATCTGTGCTCATTTCAATCTCTGGTTTTATGCAGCACCCCAACTCACGTTTACCCTTAAGCAAGCATAAGTTGGTTTTCTAAATTTGAGACCCTGTCCTGTTTTGGAATGCAGTTCCTGTGTAGCCAAGTTTACATTCCGTGTATTAGTGATATCTTATGATGTTTCTTTTTCTGTGTGACTTATTTCAGTTAGAATCATCGTACCTGAATCCACTCATTATGCTGCTTCGGGCCTGATGACATAGATTTCATTGCTGAGTGATACTGCATTGTACATAAGTACCACAAGTTCTTTATCCATTTTTCACTTTCTATGATATTGAACTTGTACGGTAAACGAGGTTCTTGTAAACAGAGGCGTCCCAAACTTTGGGGTGGCTGTGTCTTTTTGATTTTAATTTCCCTAAGCTATAGGACCATAAGTGGCAGTGCCCTAGGCTCTGTTGCTTTGTTTTTTAGATGTTTCAGGAAACACCATACACTTCTCCCGAGTGTCTGTTGGCAATTTACATCCCGCCCATCAGCATAACAAGGCTCCCAGTTCTCCATGGCCTGTCCTGCCTTTCTGGATTTTACACTTTTTTCAGATGGCCCTTTTGACCGGGGGGAAGTGAAACTTCATTGTAGTGCAGATTTCCTTTGCAAGCCTGCTTGGTTGGCCAAAAAGGGCGTATGCGTTTTTTCCTGAATATATTCAGGAAAAAACGCATACGCCCTTTTTGGCCAAGTGCATCATTGTGGACGTTCTGCCTCTTTTCCTATGCTTTCAATGCAATTCCAGTCTACCTCCTGAAATCGGTTTCCTGCAATTCTGCCCCGCTTTCAAGTCCTCTTGGCAGCCTTACTTCAGTCTATTTTTGGACGATAGCTGTCATTTATAACTCTGCAGGTTTGTGAATTACACTGCCCCTGAGCTCCTTTCTTCAACTCGCTTTCTTTTGAGCTGGCCGCAACACCGCAGGATGGCTTCAGGCCCTAATCTGGTTCCGGTACGGCACGCTGAGCCTTTGGTTATTTCCTCTTCCTGGTGGGAAATGAGAGTTAAATTTGCCCGTCCAGACACCTCCAGCTAGCCTCTCATTGGTTCTCGCTATTCCTGTTCATCTTCCGCAGAAATTGCAAACTGGGCCAAACAGGAGGTTAAAGGCGCTGACTCTCCAAGTGGGGAGAGTGTTAGTAAAGCGTCTGGAATGTTGCACCCGAGTACCAGGGGAGGAAAACTGAGACATATTTGAACACGTCTCCCGATCACATGGTTGATCATACTCTAGGTTCCACATGCATGTTTTAGCTGAAGGAAGAATACCTTAAACCTGGGTAGTTGAAACCCGTGGAATGGGTACCATGCAATATGACTTCAAAGGGTCTTCATTTGTTCACCGAACCTCTCCAATCCTATCACTGCTGTGTTTATGCCCCTGTACACATGCTTGATTCTCTTTCGGAGACATAGCAATCCATAGGTTTTAAGATACTTACAAGTCAGGTACATTCTTAGGCGTTTAATATGCGGTGTTGAGTCCATTTCGTTGAGCAAGGAGTAGCTCTTGTCTACTCCATATTTGGCTTAAGGAACTTTATCTGTGCTCATTTCAATCTCTGGTTTTATGCAGCACCCCAACTCACCTTTCCCCTTAAGCAAGCATAAGTTGTTTTTCTAAATTTGAGACCCTGTTCTGTTCTGTAATTCAGTTCCTGTGTAGCCAAGTTTACATTCCGTGTATTACTGATATCTTATGATGTTTCTTTTTCTGTGTGACTTATTTCAGTTAGAATCATCATACCTGAATCCACTCATTGTGCTGCTAAGGGCCTGATGACACAGATTTCATTGCTGAGTGATATTGCTTTGTAAGTAAATACCACAACTTCTTTATCCATTTTTCACTTTCTGCGATGTTGAACTTGTACTGTAAACGAGGTTCTTGTAAACAGAGCCATTCCAAACTTTGGGGTGGCTGTGCCTTTTTTATTTTAATTTCCCTAAGCTATAGGACCATAAGTGGAAGTGCCCTAGGTTCTGTTGCTTTGTTTTTTAGATGTTTCAGGAAACACCATACACTTCTCCCGAGTGGTTGTTGGCAATTTACATCCCGCCCATCAGCATAAAAAGGCTCCCAGTTCTCCATGGCCTGTCCTGCCTTTCTGGATTTTACACTTTTTTCAGATGGCCCTTTTGACCGGGGGGGAAGTGAGACTTCATTGTAGTGCAGATTTCCTTTGCAAGCTTGCTTGGTTGGCCAAAAAGGGCATATGCGTTTTTTCCTGAATATATTCAGGAAAAAACGCATAGGCACTTTTTGGCCAAGTGCATCATTGTGGACGTTCTGCCTCTTTTCCTATGCTTTCAATGCAATTCCAGTCTACCTCCTGAAATCGATTTCCTGCAATTCTGCCCCACTTTCAAGTCCTCTTGGCAGCCTTACTTCAGTCTATTTTTGGACGATAGCTGTCATTTATAACTCTGCAGGTTTGTGAATTACAGTGCCCCTGAGCTCCTTTCTTCAACTCGCTTTCTTGTGACCTGGCCGCAACACCGCAGGATGGCTTCAGGCCCTAATCTGGTTCCGGCACGGCACGCTGAGCCTTTGGTTAATTCCTCTTCCTGGTGGGAAATGAGAGTTAAATTTGCCCGTCCAGACACCTCCAGCTAGCCTCTCATTGGTTCTCGCTATTCCTGTTCATCTTCCCCAGAAATTGCAAACTGTGCCAAACAGGAGGTTAAAGGCGCTGACTCTCCAAGTGGGGAGAGTGTTAGTAAAGCGTCTGGAATGTTGCACCCGAGTACCAGGGGAGGAAAACTGAGACATATTTGAACACGTCTCCCGATCACATGGTTGATCATACTCTGGGTTCCACATGCATGTTTTAGCTGAAGGAAGAATACCTAAAACCTGGGTAGTTGAAACCCGTGGAATGGGTATCATGCAATATGACTTCAAAGGGTCTTCATTTGCTCACCGAACCTCTCCAATCCTATCACTGCTGCGTTTATGCCCCTGTACACATGCTTGATTCTCTTTCGGAGACATAGCAATCCATAGGTTTTAAGATACTTACTAGTCAGGTACATTCTTAGGCGTTTAATATGCGGTGTTGAGTCCATTTCGTGGAGCAAGGAGTAGCTCTTGTCTATTCCATATTTGGCTTAAGGAACTTTATCTGTGCTCATTTCAATCTCTGGTTTTATGCAGCAACCCAACTCACCTTTCCCCTTAAGCAAGCATAAGTTGGTTTTCTAAATTTGAGAACCTGTTCTGTTTTGGAATTCAGTTCCTGTGTAGCCAAGTTTACATTCCGTGTATTAGTGATATCTTATGATGTTTCTTTTTCTGTGTGACTTATTTCAGTTAGAATCATCGTACCTGAATCTACTCATTATGCTGCTACGGGCGTGATGACATAGATTTCATTGCTGAGTGATACTGCATTGTACGTAAGTACCACAAGTTCTTTATCCATTTTTCACTTTCTGCGATGTTGAACTTGTACTGTAAACGAGGTTCTTGTAAACAGAGCCGTTCCAAACTTTGGGGTGGCTGTGTCTTTTTGATTTTAATTTCCCTAAGCTATAGGACCATAAGTGGAAGTGCCCTAGGCTCTGTTGCTTTGTTTTTTAGATGTTTCAGGAAACACCATACACTTCTCTCGAGTGTCTGTTGGCAATTTACATCCCGCCCATCAGCATAACAAGGCTCCCAGTTCTCAATGGCCTGTTGCCTTTCTGGATTTTACACTTTTTTCAGATGGCCCTTTTGACCGGGGGGAAGTGAGACTTCATTGTAGTGCAGATTTCCTTTGCAAGCTTGCTTGGTTGGCCAAAAAGGGCGTATGCGTTTTTTCCTGATTATATTCAGGAAAAAACGCATACGCCCTTTTTGGCCAAGTGCATCATTGTGGACGTTCTGCCTCTTTTCCTATGCTTTCAATGCAATTCCAGTTTACCTCCTGAAATCGGTTTCCTGCAATTCTGCCCCGCTTTCAAGTCCTCTTGGCAGCCTTACTTCAGTCTATTTTTGGACGATAGCTGTCATTTATAACTCTGCAGGTTTGTGAATTACAGTGCCCCTGAGCTCCTTTCTTCAACTCGCTTTCTTGTGAGCTGGCCGCAACACTGCAGGATGGCTTCAGGCCCTAATCTGGTTCCGGCCCGGCATGCTGAGCCTTTGGTTATTTCCTCTTCCTGGTGGGAAATGAGAGTTAAATTTGCCCGTCCAGACACCTCCAGCTAGTCTCTCATTGGTTCTCGCTATTCCTGTTCATCTTCCGCAGAAATTGCAAACTGGGCCAAACAGGAGGTTAATGGCGCTTACTCTCCAAGTGGGGAGAGTGTTAGTAAAGCGTCTGGAATGTTGCACCCGAGTACCAGGGGAGGAAAACTGAGACATATTTGAACACGTCTCCCTTTCACATGGTTGATCATACTTGGGTTCCACATGCATGTTTTAGCTGAAGGAAGAATACCTAAAACCTGGGTAGTTGAAACCCGTGGAATGGGTACCATGCAATATGACTTCAAAGGGTCTTCATTTGCTCACCGAACCTCTCCAATCCTATCACTGCTGCATTTATGCCCCTGTACACATGCTTGATTCTCTTTCGGAGACATAGCAATCCATAGGTTTTAAGATACTTACTAGTCAGGTACATTCTTAGGCGTTTAATATGCGGTGTTGAGTCCATTTCGTGGAGCAAGGAGTAGCTCTTGTCTATTCCATATTTGGCTTAAGGAACTTTATCTGTGCTCATTTCAATCTCTGGTTTTATGCAGCAACCCAACTCACCTTTCCCCTGAAGCAAGCATAAGTTGGTTTTCTAAATTTGAGAACCTGTTCTGTTTTGGAATTCAGTTCCTGTGTAGCCAAGTTTACATTCCGTGTATTAGTGATATCTTATGATGTTTCTTTTTCTGTGTGACTTATTTCAGTTAGAATCATCGTACCTGAATCTACTCATTATGCTGCTACGGGCCTGATGACATAGATTTCATTGCTGAGTGATACTGCATTGTACGTAAGTACCACAAGTTCTTTATCCATTTTTCACTTTCTGCGATGTTGAACTTGTACTGTAAACGAGGTTCTTGTAAACAGAGCCGTTCCAAACTTTGGGGTGGCTGTGTCTTTTTGATTTTAATTTCCCTAAGCTATAGGACCATAAGTGGAAGTGCCCTAGGCTCTGTTGCTTTGTTTTTTAGATGTTTCAGGAAACACCATACACTTCTCTCGAGTGTCTGTTGGCAATTTACATCCCGCCCATCAGCATAACAAGGCTCCCAGTTCTCAATGGCCTGTTGCCTTTCTGGATTTTACACTTTTTTCCGATGGCCCTTTTGACCGGGGGGAAGTGAGACTTCATTGTAGTGCAGATTTCCTTTGCAAGCTTGCTTGGTTGGCCAAAAAGAGCATATGCGTTTTTTCCTGAATATATTCAGGAAAAAACGCATACGCACTTTTTGGCCAAGTGCATCATTGTGGACGTTCTGCCTCTTTTCCTATGTTTTCAATGCAATTCCAGTCTACCTCCAGAAATCGGTTTCCTGCAATTCTGCCCCGCTTTCAAGTCCTCTTGGCAGCCTTACTTCAGTCTATTTTTGGACGATAGCTGTCATTTATAACTCTGCAGGTTTGTGAATTACAGTGCCCCTGAGCTCCTTTCTTCAACTCGCTTTCTTTTGAGCTGGCCGCAACACCGCAGGATGGCTTCAGGCCCTAATCTGGTTCCGGTACGGCACGCTGAGCCTTTGGTTATTTCTTCTTCCTGTTGGGAAATGAGAGTTAAATTTGCCCGTCCAGACACCTCCAGCTAGCCTCTCATTGGTTCTCGCTATTCCTGTTCATCTTCCCCAGAAATTGCAAACTGTGCCAAACAGGAGGTTAAAGGCGCTGACTCTCCAAGTGGGGAGAGTGTTAGTAAAGCGTCTGGAATGTTGCACCCGAGTACCAGGGGAGGAAAACTGAGACATATTTGAACACGTCTCCCGATCACATGGTTGATCATACTCTGGGTTCCACATGCATGTTTTAGCTGAAGGAAGAATACCTAAAACCTGGGTAGTTGAAACCCGTGGAATGGGTACCATGCAATATGACTTCAAAGGGTCTTCATTTGCTCACCGAACCTCTCCAATCCTATCACTGCTGCGTTTATGCCCCTGTACACATGCTTGATTCTCTTTCGGAGACATAGCAATCCATAGGTTTTAAGATACTTACTAGTCAGGTACATTCTTAGGCGTTTAATATGCGGTGTTGAGTCCATTTCGTGGAGCAAGGAGTAGCTCTTGTCTATTCCATATTTGGCTTAAGGAACTTTATCTGTGCTCATTTCAATCTCTGGTTTTATGCAGCAACCCAACTCACCTTTCCCCTTAAGCAAGCATAAGTTGGTTTTCTAAATTTGAGAACCTGTTCTGTTTTGGAATTCAGTTCCTGTGTAGCCAAGTTTACATTCCGTGTATTAGTGATATCTTATGATGTTTCTTTTTCTGTGTGACTTATTTCAGTTAGAATCATCGTACCTGAATCTACTCATTATGCTGCTACGGGCCTGATGACATAGATTTCATTGCTGAGTGATACTGCATTGTACGTAAGTACCACAAGTTCTTTATCCATTTTTCACTTTCTGCGATGTTGAACTTGTACTGTAAACGAGGTTCTTGTAAACAGAGCCGTTCCAAACTTTGGGGTGGCTGTGTCTTTTTGATTTTAATTTCCCTAAGCTATAGGACCATAAGTGGAAGTGCCCTAGGCTCTGTTGCTTTGTTTTTTAGATGTTTCAGGAAACACCATACACTTCTCCCGAGTGTCTGTTGGCAATTTACATCCCGCCCATCAGCATAACAAGGCTCCCAGTTCTCAATGGCCTGTTGCCTTTCTGGATTTTACACTTTTTTCAGATGGCCCTTTTGACCGGGGGGAAGTGAGACTTCATTGTAGTGCAGATTTCCTTTGCAAGCTTGCTTGGTTGGCCAAAAAGGGCGTATGCGTTTTTTCCTGATTATATTCAGGAAAAAACGCATACGCCCTTTTTGGCCAAGTGCATCATTGTGGACGTTCTGCCTCTTTTCCTATGCTTTCAATGCAATTCCAGTTTACCTCCTGAAATCGGTTTCCTGCAATTCTGCCCCGCTTTCAAGTCCTCTTGGCAGCCTTACTTCAGTCTATTTTTGGACGATAGCTGTCATTTATAACTCTGCAGGTTTGTGAATTACAGTGCCCCTGAGCTCCTTTCTTCAACTCGCTTTCTTGTGAGCTGGCCGCAACACTGCAGGATGGCTTCAGGCCCTAATCTGGTTCCGGCCCGGCATGCTGAGCCTTTGGTTATTTCCTCTTCCTGGTGGGAAATGAGAGTTAAATTTGTCCGTCCAGACACCTCCAGCTAGTCTCTCATTGGTTCTCGCTATTCCTGTTCATCTTCCGCAGAAATTGCAAACTGGGCCAAACAGGAGGTTAATGGCGCTTACTCTCCAAGTGGGGAGAGTGTTAGTAAAGCGTCTGGAATGTTGCACCCGAGTACCAGGGGAGGAAAACTGAGACATATTTGAACACGTCTCCCGTTCACATGGTTGATCATACTTGGGTTCCACATGCATGTTTTAGCTGAAGGAAGAATACCTAAAACCTGGGTAGTTGAAACCCGTGGTTGGGTACCATGCAATATGACTTCAAAGGGTCTTCATTTGCTCACCGAACCTCTCCAATCCTATCACTGCTGCGTTTATGCCCCTGTACACATGCTTGATTCTCTTTCGGAGACATAGCAATCCATAGGTTTTAAGATACTTACTAGTCAGGTACATTCTTAGGCGTTTAATATGCGGTGTTGAGTCCATTTCGTTGAGCAAGGAGTAGCTCTTGTCTATTCCATATTTGGCTTAAGGAACTTTATCTGTGCTCATTTCAATCTCTGGTTTTATGCAGCACCCCAACTCACCTTTACCCTTAAGCAAGCATAAGTTGGTTTTCTAAATTTGAGTCCCTGTTCTGTTCTGTAATTCAGTTCCTGTGTAGCCAAGTTTACATTCCGTGTATTACTGATATCTTATGATGTTTCTTTTTCTGTGTGACTTATTTCAGTTAGAATCATCATACCTGAATCCACTCATTGTGCTGCTAAGGGCCTGATGACACAGATTTCATTGCTGAGTGATATTGCTTTGTAAGTAAATACCACAACTTCTTTATCCATTTTTCACTTTCTGCGATGTTGAACTTGTACTGTAAACGAGGTTCTTGTAAACAGAGCCGTTCCAAACTTTGGGGTGGCTGTGTCTTTTTGATTTTAATTTCCCTAAGCTATAGGACCATAAGTGGAAGTGCCCTAGGCTCTGTTGCTTTGTTTTTTAGATGTTTCAGGAAGCACCATACACTTCTCCCGAGTGGTTGTTGGCAATTTACATCCCGCCCATCAGCATAACAAGGCTCCCAGTTCTCCATGGCCTGTCCTGCCTTTCTGGATTTTACACTTTTTTCAGATGGCCCTTTTGACCGGGGGGAAGTGAGACTTCATTGTAGTGCAGATTTCCTTTGCAAGCTTGCTTGGTTGGCCAAAAAGGGCGTATGCGTTTTTTCCTGAATATATTCAGGAAAAAACGCATACGCCCTTTTTGGCCAAGTGCATCATTGTGGACGTTCTGCCTCTTTTCCTATGCTTTCAATGCAATTCCAGTCTACCTCCTGAAATCGGTTTCCTGCAATTCTGCCCCGCTTTCAAGTCCTCTTGGCAGCCTTACTTCAGTCTATTTTTGGACGATAGCTGTCATTTATAACTCTGCAGGTTTGTGAATTACAGTGCCCCTGAGCTCCTTTCTTCAACTCGCTTTCTTGTGACCTGGCCGCAACACCGCAGGATGGCTTCAGGCCCTAATCTGGTTCCGGCACGGCACGCTGAGCCTTTGGTTATTTCCTCTTCCTGGTGGGAAATGAGAGTTAAATTTGCCCGTCCAGACACCTCCAGCTAGCCTCTCCTTGGTTCTCGCTATTCCTGTTCATCTTCCGCAGAAATTGCAAACTGGGCCAAACAGGAGGTTAAAGGGACTGACTCTCCAAGTGGGGAGAGTGTTAGTCAAGCGTCTGGAATGTTGCACCCGAGTACCAGGGGAGGAAAACTGAGACATATTTGAACACGTCTCCCGATCACATGGTTGATCATACTCTAGGTTCCACATGCATGTTTTAGCTGAAGGAAGAATACCTTAAACCTGGGTAGTTGAAACCCGTGGAATGGGTACCATGCAATATGACTTCAAAGGGTCTTCATTTGTTCACCGAACCTCTCCAATCCTATCACTGCTGTGTTTATGCCCCTGTACACATGCTTGATTCTCTTTCGGAGACATAGCAATCCATAGGTTTTAAGATACTTACAAGTCAGGTACATTCTTAGGCGTTTAATATGCGGTGTTGAGTCCATTTCGTTGAGCAAGGAGTAGCTCTTGTCTACTCCATATTTGGCTTAAGGAACTTTATCTGTGCTCATTTCAATCTCTGGTTTTATGCAGCACCCCAACTCACCTTTCCCCTTAAGCAAGCATAAGTTGTTTTTCTAAATTTGAGACCCTGTTCTGTTCTGTAATTCAGTTCCTGTGTAGCCAAGTTTACATTCCGTGTATTACTGATATCTTATGATGTTTCTTTTTCTGTGTGACTTATTTCAGTTAGAATCATCATACCTGAATCCACTCATTGTGCTGCTAAGGGCCTGATGACACAGATTTCATTGCTGAGTGATATTGCTTTGTAAGTAAATACCACAACTTCTTTATCCATTTTTCACTTTCTGCGATGTTGAACTTGTACTGTAAACGAGGTTCTTGTAAACAGAGCCATTCCAAACTTTGGGGTGGCTGTGCCTTTTTGATTTTAATTTCCCTAAGCTATAGGACCATAAGTGGAAGTGCCCTAGGTTCTGTTGCTTTGTTTTTTAGATGTTTCAGGAAACACCATACACTTCTCCCGAGTGGTTGTTGGCAATTTACATCCCGCCCATCAGCATAAAAAGGCTCCCAGTTCTCCATGGCCTGTCCTGCCTTTCTGGATTTTACACTTTTTTCAGATGGCCCTTTTGACCGGGGGGGAAGTGAGACTTCATTGTAGTGCAGATTTCCTTTGCAAGCTTGCTTGGTTGGCCAAAAAGGGCATATGCGTTTTTTCCTGAATATATTCAGGAAAAAACGCATAGGCACTTTTTGGCCAAGTGCATCATTGTGGACGTTCTGCCTCTTTTCCTATGCTTTCAATGCAATTCCAGTCTACCTCCTGAAATCGATTTCCTGCAATTCTGCCCCACTTTCAAGTCCTCTTGGCAGCCTTACTTCAGTCTATTTTTGGACGATAGCTGTCATTTATAACTCTGCAGGTTTGTGAATTACAGTGCCCCTGAGCTCCTTTCTTCAACTCGCTTTCTTGTGACCTGGCCGCAACACCGCAGGATGGCTTCAGGCCCTAATCTGGTTCCGGCACGGCACGCTGAGCCTTTGGTTAATTCCTCTTCCTGGTGGGAAATGAGAGTTAAATTTGCCCGTCCAGACA
The DNA here is from genome assembly GCF_949987515.2 of Delphinus delphis. Lineage (NCBI taxonomy): Eukaryota > Metazoa > Chordata > Mammalia > Artiodactyla > Delphinidae > Delphinus > Delphinus delphis. Next base: position 1,025,821 of record NW_027192695.1, read on the forward strand.
CCTCCAGCTAGCCTCTCATTGGTTCTCGCTATTCCTGTTCATCTTCCCCAGAAATTGCAAACTGTGCCAAACAGGAGGTTAAAGGCGCTGACTCTCCAAGTGGGGAGAGTGTTAGTAAAGCGTCTGGAATGTTGCACCCGAGTACCAGGGGAGGAAAACTGAGACATATTTGAACACGTCTCCCGATCACATGGTTGATCATACTCTGGGTTCCACATGCATGTTTTAGCTGAAGGAAGAATACCTAAAACCTGGGTAGTTGAAACCCGTGGAATGGGTATCATGCAATATGACTTCAAAGGGTCTTCATTTGCTCACCGAACCTCTCCAATCCTATCACTGCTGCGTTTATGCCCCTGTACACATGCTTGATTCTCTTTCGGAGACATAGCAATCCATAGGTTTTAAGATACTTACTAGTCAGGTACATTCTTAGGCGTTTAATATGCGGTGTTGAGTCCATTTCGTGGAGCAAGGAGTAGCTCTTGTCTATTCCATATTTGGCTTAAGGAACTTTATCTGTGCTCATTTCAATCTCTGGTTTTATGCAGCAACCCAACTCACCTTTCCCCTTAAGCAAGCATAAGTTGGTTTTCTAAATTTGAGAACCTGTTCTGTTTTGGAATTCAGTTCCTGTGTAGCCAAGTTTACATTCCGTGTATTAGTGATATCTTATGATGTTTCTTTTTCTGTGTGACTTATTTCAGTTAGAATCATCGTACCTGAATCTACTCATTATGCTGCTACGGGCGTGATGACATAGATTTCATTGCTGAGTGATACTGCATTGTACGTAAGTACCACAAGTTCTTTATCCATTTTTCACTTTCTGCGATGTTGAACTTGTACTGTAAACGAGGTTCTTGTAAACAGAGCCGTTCCAAACTTTGGGGTGGCTGTGTCTTTTTGATTTTAATTTCCCTAAGCTATAGGACCATAAGTGGAAGTGCCCTAGGCTCTGTTGCTTTGTTTTTTAGATGTTTCAGGAAACACCATACACTTCTCTCGAGTGTCTGTTGGCAATTTACATCCCGCCCATCAGCATAACAAGGCTCCCAGTTCTCAATGGCCTGTTGCCTTTCTGGATTTTACACTTTTTTCAGATGGCCCTTTTGACCGGGGGGAAGTGAGACTTCATTGTAGTGCAGATTTCCTTTGCAAGCTTGCTTGGTTGGCCAAAAAGGGCGTATGCGTTTTTTCCTGATTATATTCAGGAAAAAACGCATACGCCCTTTTTGGCCAAGTGCATCATTGTGGACGTTCTGCCTCTTTTCCTATGCTTTCAATGCAATTCCAGTTTACCTCCTGAAATCGGTTTCCTGCAATTCTGCCCCGCTTTCAAGTCCTCTTGGCAGCCTTACTTCAGTCTATTTTTGGACGATAGCTGTCATTTATAACTCTGCAGGTTTGTGAATTACAGTGCCCCTGAGCTCCTTTCTTCAACTCGCTTTCTTGTGAGCTGGCCGCAACACTGCAGGATGGCTTCAGGCCCTAATCTGGTTCCGGCCCGGCATGCTGAGCCTTTGGTTATTTCCTCTTCCTGGTGGGAAATGAGAGTTAAATTTGCCCGTCCAGACACCTCCAGCTAGTCTCTCATTGGTTCTCGCTATTCCTGTTCATCTTCCGCAGAAATTGCAAACTGGGCCAAACAGGAGGTTAATGGCGCTTACTCTCCAAGTGGGGAGAGTGTTAGTAAAGCGTCTGGAATGTTGCACCCGAGTACCAGGGGAGGAAAACTGAGACATATTTGAACACGTCTCCCTTTCACATGGTTGATCATACTTGGGTTCCACATGCATGTTTTAGCTGAAGGAAGAATACCTAAAACCTGGGTAGTTGAAACCCGTGGAATGGGTACCATGCAATATGACTTCAAAGGGTCTTCATTTGCTCACCGAACCTCTCCAATCCTATCACTGCTGCATTTATGCCCCTGTACACATGCTTGATTCTCTTTCGGAGACATAGCAATCCATAGGTTTTAAGATACTTACTAGTCAGGTACATTCTTAGGCGTTTAATATGCGGTGTTGAGTCCATTTCGTGGAGCAAGGAGTAGCTCTTGTCTATTCCATATTTGGCTTAAGGAACTTTATCTGTGCTCATTTCAATCTCTGGTTTTATGCAGCAACCCAACTCACCTTTCCCCTGAAGCAAGCATAAGTTGGTTTTCTAAATTTGAGAACCTGTTCTGTTTTGGAATTCAGTTCCTGTGTAGCCAAGTTTACATTCCGTGTATTAGTGATATCTTATGATGTTTCTTTTTCTGTGTGACTTATTTCAGTTAGAATCATCGTACCTGAATCTACTCATTATGCTGCTACGGGCCTGATGACATAGATTTCATTGCTGAGTGATACTGCATTGTACGTAAGTACCACAAGTTCTTTATCCATTTTTCACTTTCTGCGATGTTGAACTTGTACTGTAAACGAGGTTCTTGTAAACAGAGCCGTTCCAAACTTTGGGGTGGCTGTGTCTTTTTGATTTTAATTTCCCTAAGCTATAGGACCATAAGTGGAAGTGCCCTAGGCTCTGTTGCTTTGTTTTTTAGATGTTTCAGGAAACACCATACACTTCTCTCGAGTGTCTGTTGGCAATTTACATCCCGCCCATCAGCATAACAAGGCTCCCAGTTCTCAATGGCCTGTTGCCTTTCTGGATTTTACACTTTTTTCCGATGGCCCTTTTGACCGGGGGGAAGTGAGACTTCATTGTAGTGCAGATTTCCTTTGCAAGCTTGCTTGGTTGGCCAAAAAGAGCATATGCGTTTTTTCCTGAATATATTCAGGAAAAAACGCATACGCCCTTTTTGGCCAAGTGCATCATTGTGGACGTTCTGCCTCTTTTCCTATGTTTTCAATGCAATTCCAGTCTACCTCCAGAAATCGGTTTCCTGCAATTCTGCCCCGCTTTCAAGTCCTCTTGGCAGCCTTACTTCAGTCTATTTTTGGACGATAGCTGTCATTTATAACTCTGCAGGTTTGTGAATTACAGTGCCCCTGAGCTCCTTTCTTCAACTCGCTTTCTTTTGAGCTGGCCGCAACACCGCAGGATGGCTTCAGGCCCTAATCTGGTTCCGGTACGGCACGCTGAGCCTTTGGTTATTTCTTCTTCCTGTTGGGAAATGAGAGTTAAATTTGCCCGTCCAGACACCTCCAGCTAGCCTCTCATTGGTTCTCGCTATTCCTGTTCATCTTCCCCAGAAATTGCAAACTGTGCCAAACAGGAGGTTAAAGGCGCTGACTCTCCAAGTGGGGAGAGTGTTAGTAAAGCGTCTGGAATGTTGCACCCGAGTACCAGGGGAGGAAAACTGAGACATATTTGAACACGTCTCCCGATCACATGGTTGATCATACTCTGGGTTCCACATGCATGTTTTAGCTGAAGGAAGAATACCTAAAACCTGGGTAGTTGAAACCCGTGGAATGGGTACCATGCAATATGACTTCAAAGGGTCTTCATTTGCTCACCGAACCTCTCCAATCCTATCACTGCTGCGTTTATGCCCCTGTACACATGCTTGATTCTCTTTCGGAGACATAGCAATCCATAGGTTTTAAGATACTTACTAGTCAGGTACATTCTTAGGCGTTTAATATGCGGTGTTGAGTCCATTTCGTGGAGCAAGGAGTAGCTCTTGTCTATTCCATATTTGGCTTAAGGAACTTTATCTGTGCTCATTTCAATCTCTGGTTTTATGCAGCAACCCAACTCACCTTTCCCCTTAAGCAAGCATAAGTTGGTTTTCTAAATTTGAGAACCTGTTCTGTTTTGGAATTCAGTTCCTGTGTAGCCAAGTTTACATTCCGTGTATTAGTGATATCTTATGATGTTTCTTTTTCTGTGTGACTTATTTCAGTTAGAATCATCGTACCTGAATCTACTCATTATGCTGCTACGGGCCTGATGACATAGATTTCATTGCTGAGTGATACTGCATTGTACGTAAGTACCACAAGTTCTTTATCCATTTTTCACTTTCTGCGATGTTGAACTTGTACTGTAAACGAGGTTCTTGTAAACAGAGCCGTTCCAAACTTTGGGGTGGCTGTGTCTTTTTGATTTTAATTTCCCTAAGCTATAGGACCATAAGTGGAAGTGCCCTAGGCTCTGTTGCTTTGTTTTTTAGATGTTTCAGGAAACACCATACACTTCTCTCGAGTGTCTGTTGGCAATTTACATCCCGCCCATCAGCATAACAAGGCTCCCAGTTCTCAATGGCCTGTTGCCTTTCTGGATTTTACACTTTTTTCAGATGGCCCTTTTGACCGGGGGGAAGTGAGACTTCATTGTAGTGCAGATTTCCTTTGCAAGCTTGCTTGGTTGGCCAAAAAGGGCGTATGCGTTTTTTCCTGATTATATTCAGGAAAAAACGCATACGCCCTTTTTGGCCAAGTGCATCATTGTGGACGTTCTGCCTCTTTTCCTATGCTTTCAATGCAATTCCAGTTTACCTCCTGAAATCGGTTTCCTGCAATTCTGCCCCGCTTTCAAGTCCTCTTGGCAGCCTTACTTCAGTCTATTTTTGGACGATAGCTGTCATTTATAACTCTGCAGGTTTGTGAATTACAGTGCCCCTGAGCTCCTTTCTTCAACTCGCTTTCTTGTGACCTGGCCGCAACACCGCAGGATGGCTTCAGGCCCTAATCTGGTTCTGGCACGGTACGCTGAGCCTTTGGTTATTTCCTCCTCCTGGTGGGAAATGAGAGTTAAATTTGCCCGTCCAGACACCTCCAGCTAGCCTCTCATTGGTTCTCGCTATTCCTGTTCATCTTCCGCAGAAATTGCAAACTGGGCCAAACAGGAGGTTAAAGGCGCTGACTCTCCAAGTGGGGAGAGTGTTAGTAAAGCGTCTGGAATGTTGCACCCGAGTACCAGGGGAGGAAAACTGAGACATATTTGAACACGTCTCCCGATCACATGGTAGATCATACTCTGGGTTCCACATGCATGTTTTAGCTGAAGGAAGAATACCTAAAACCTGGGTAGTTGAAACCCGTGGAATGGGTACCATGCAATATGACTTCAAAGGGTCTTCATTTGCTCACCGAACCTCTCCAATCCTATCACTGCTGCGTTTATGCCCCTGTACACATGCTTGATTCTCTTTTGGAGACATAGCAATCCATAGGTTTTACGATACTTACTATTCAGGTACATTCTTAGGCGTTTAGTATGCGGTGTTGAGTCCATTTCGTTGAGCAAGGAGTAGCTCTTGTCTATTCCATATTTGACTTAAGGAACTTTATCTGTGCTCATTTCAATCTCTGGTTTTATGCAGCACCCCACCTCACCTTTACCCTTAAGCAAGCATAAGTTGGTTTTCTAAATTTGAGACCCTGTTCTGTTCTGTAATTCAGTTCCTGTGTAGCCAAGTTTACATTCCGTGTATTACTGATATCTTATGATGTTTCTTTTTCTGTGTGACTTATTTCAGTTAGAATCATCATACCTGAATCCACTCATTGTGATGCTAAGGGCCTGATGACATAGATTTCATTGCTGAGTGATATTGCTTTGTAAGTAAATACCACAACTTCTTTATCCATTTTTCACTTTCTGCGATGTTGAACTTGTACTGTAAACGAGGTTCTTGTAAACAGAGGCGTCCCAAACTTTGGGGTGGCTGTGTCTTTTTGATTTTAATTTCCCTAAGCTATAGGACCATAAGTGGCAGTGCCCTAGGCTCTGTTGCTTTGTTTTTTAGATGTTTCAGGAAACACCATACACTTCTCCCGAGTGTCTGTTGGCAATTTACATCCCGCCCATCAGCATAACAAGGCTCCCAGTTCTCCATGGCCTGTCTTGCCTTTCTGGATTTTACACTTTTTTCAGATGGCCCTTTTGACCGGGGGGAAGTGAGACTTCATTGTAGTGCAGATTTCCTTTGCAAGCTTGCTTGGTTGGCCAAAAAGGGCGTATGCGTTTTTTCCTGAATATATTCAGGAAAAAACGCATACGCCCTTTTTGGCCAAGTGCATCATTGTGGACGTTCTGCCTCTTTTCCTATGCTTTCAATGCAATTCCAGTCTACCTCCTGAAATCGGTTTCCTGCAATTCTGCCCCGCTTTCAAGTCCTCTTGGCAGCCTTACTTCAGTCTATTTTTGGACGATAGCTGTCATTTATAACTCTGCAGGTTTGTGAATTACAGTGCCCCTGAGCTCCTTTCTTCAACTCGCTTTCTTGTGACCTGGCCGCAACACCGCAGGATGGCTTCAGGCCCTAATCTGGTTCCGGCCCGGCATGCTGAGCCTTTGGTTAATTCCTCTTCCTGGTGGGAAATGAGAGTTAAATTTGCCCGTCCAGACACCTCCAGCTAGCCTCTCATTGGTTCTCGCTATTCCTGTTCATCTTCCGCAGAATTTGCAAACTGGGCCAAACAGGAGGTTAAAGGGACTGACTCTCCAAGTGGGGAGAGTGTTAGTAAAGCGTCTGGAATGTTGCACCCGAGTACCAGGGGAGGAAAACTGAGACATATTTGAACACGTCTCCCGATCACATGGTTGATCATACTCTAGGTTCCACATGCATGTTTTAGCTGAAGGAAGAATACCTTAAACCTGGGTAGTTGAAACCCGTGGAATGGGTACCATGCAATATGACTTCAAAGGGTCTTCATTTGCTCACCGAACCTCTCCAATCCTATCACTGCTGCGTTTATGCCCCTGTACACATGCTTGATTCTCTTTCGGAGACATAGCAATCCATAGGTTTTAAGATACTTACTAGTCAGGTACATTCTTAGGCGTTTAATATGCGGTGTTGAGTCCATTTCATTGAGCAAGGAGTAGCTCTTGTCTATTTCCATATTTGACTTAAGGAACTTTATCTGTGCTCATTTCAATCTCTGGTTTTATGCAGCACCCCAACTCACCTTTACCCTTAAGCAAGCATAAGTTGGTTTTCTAAATTTGAGACCCTGTTCTGTTCTGTAATTCAGTTCCTGTGTAGCCAAGTTTACATTCCGTGTATTACTGATATCTTATGATGTTTCTTTTTCTGTGTGACTTACTTCAGTTAGAATCATCATACCTGAATCCACTCATTGTGCTGCTAAGGGCCTGATGACACAGATTTCATTGCTGAGTGATATTGCTTTGTAAGTAAATACCACAACTTCTTTATCCATTTTTCACTTTCTGCGATGTTGAACTTGTAGTGTAAACGAGGTTCTTGTAAACAGAGCCGTTCCAAACTTTGGGGTGGCTGTGTCTTTTTGATTTTAATTTCCCTAAGCTATAGGACCATAAGTGGAAGTGCCCTAGGTTCTGTTGCTTTGTTTTTTAGATGTTTCATGAAACACCATACACTTCTCCCGAGTGGTTGTTGGCAATTTACATTCCGCCCATCAGCATAACAAGGCTCCCAGTTCTCCATGGCCTGTCCTGCCTTTCTGGATTTTACACTTTTTTCAGATGGCCCTTTTGACCGGGGGGAAGTGAGACTTCATTGTAGTGCAGATTTCCTTTGTAAGCTTGCTTGGTTGGCCAAAAAGGGCGTATGCGTTTTTTCCTGAATATATTCAGGAAAAAACGCATACGCCCTTTTTGGCCAAGTGCATCATTGTGGACGTTCTGCCTCTTTTCCTATGCTTTCAATGCAATTCCAGTCTACCTCCTGAAATCGGTTTCCTGCAATTCTGCCCCGCATTCAAGTCCTCTTGGCAGCCTTACTTCAGTCTATTTAGGGACGATAGCTGTCATTTATAACTCTGCAGGTTTGTGAATTACAGTGCCCCTGAGCTCCTTTCTTCAACTCGCTTTCTTTTGAGCTGGCCGTAACACCGCAGGATGGCTTCAGGCCCTAATCTGGTTCCGGTACGGCACGCTGAGCCTTTGGTTATTTCCTCTTCCTGGTGGGAAATGAGAGTTAAATTTGCCCGTCCAGACACCTCCAGCTAGCCTCTCATTGGTTCTCGCTATTCCTGTTCATCTTCCGCAGAAATTGCAAACTGGGCCAAACAGGAGGTTAAAGGCGCTGACTCTCCAAGTGGGGAGAGTGTTAGTAAAGCGTCTGGAATGTTGCACCCGAGTACCAGGGGAGGAAAACTGAGACATATTTGAACACGTCTCCCGTTCACATGGTTGATCATACTTGGGTTCACATGCATGTTTTAGCTGAAGGAAGAATACCTTAAACCTGGGTAGTTGAAACCCGTGAAATGGGTACCATGCAATATGACTTCAAAGGGTCTTCATTTGCTCACCGAACCTCTCCAATCCTATCACTGCTGCGTTTATGCCCCTGTACACATGCTTGATTCTCTTTCAGAGACATAGCAATCCATAGGTTTTAAGATACTTACTAGTCAGGTACATTCTTAGGCGTTTAATATGCGGTGTTGAGTCCATTTCGTTGAGCAAGGAGTAGCTCTTGTCTATTCCATATTTGGCTTAAGGAACTTTATCTGTGCTCATTTCAATCTCTGGTTTTATGCAGCAACCCAACTCACCTTTCCCCTTAAGCAAGCATAGGTTGGTTTTCAAATTTGAGAACCTTTTCTGTTTTGGAATTCAGTTCCTGTGTAGCCAAGTTTACATTCCGTGTATTAGTGATATCTTATGATGTTTCTTTTTCTGTGTGACTTATTTCAGTTAGAATCATCGTACCTAAATCTACTCATTATGCTGCTACGGGCCTGATGACATAGATTTCATTGCTGAGTGATACTGCATTGTACGTAAGTACCACAAGTTCTTTATCCATTTTTCACTTTCTGCGATGTTGAACTTGTACTGTAAACGAGGTTCTTGTAAACAGAGCCGTTCCAAACTTTGGGGTGGCTGTGTCTTTTTGATTTTAATTTCCCTAAGCTATAGGACCATAAGTGGAAGTGCCCTAGGTTCTGTTGCTTTGTTTTTTAGATGTTTCAGGAAACACCATACACTTCTCCCGAGTGGTTGTTGGCAATTTACATCCCGCCCATCAGCATAACAAGGCTCCCAGTTCTCCATGGCCTGTCCTGCCTTTCTGGATTTTACACTTTTTTCAGATGGCCCTTTTGACCGGGGGGAAGTGAGACTTCATTGTAGTGCACATTTCCTTTGCAAGCTTGCTTGGTTGGCCAAAAAGGGCGTATGCGTTTTTTCCTGAATATATTCAGGAAAAAACGCATATGCCCTTTTTGGCCAAGTGCATCATTGTGGACGTTCTGCCTCTTTTCCTATGCTTTCAATGCAATTCCAGTCTACCTCCTGAAATCGGTTTCCTGCAATTCTGCCCCGCTTTCAAGTCCTCTTGGCAGCCTTACTTCAGTCTATTTTTGGACGATAGCTGTCATTTATAACTCTGCAGGTTTGTGAATTACAGTGCCCCTGAGCTCCTTTCTTCAACTCGCTTTCTTGTGACCTGGCCGCAACACCGCAGGATGGCTTCAGGCCCTAATCTGGTTCTGGCACGGTACGCTGAGCCTTTGGTTATTTCCTCCTCCTGGTGGGAAATGAGAGTTAAATTTGCCCGTCCAGACACCTCCAGCTAGCCTCTCATTGGTTCTCGCTATTCCTGTTCATCTTCCGCAGAAATTGCAAACTGGGCCAAACAGGAGGTTAAAGGCGCTGACTCTCCAAGTGGGGAGAGTGTTAGTAAAGCGTCTGGAATGTTGCACCCGAGTACCAGGGGAGGAAAACTGAGACATATTTGAACACGTCTCCCGATCACATGGTAGATCATACTCTGGGTTCCACATGCATGTTTTAGCTGAAGGAAGAATACCTAAAACCTGGGTAGTTGAAACCCGTGGAATGGGTACCATGCAATATGACTTCAAAGGGTCTTCATTTGCTCACCGAACCTCTCCAATCCTATCACTGCTGCGTTTATGCCCCTGTACACATGCTTGATTCTCTTTTGGAGACATAGCAATCCATAGGTTTTACGATACTTACTATTCAGGTACATTCTTAGGCGTTTAGTATGCGGTGTTGAGTCCATTTCGTTGAGCAAGGAGTAGCTCTTGTCTATTCCATATTTGACTTAAGGAACTTTATCTGTGCTCATTTCAATCTCTGGTTTTATGCAGCACCCCACCTCACCTTTACCCTTAAGCAAGCATAAGTTGGTTTTCTAAATTTGAGACCCTGTTCTGTTCTGTAATTCAGTTCCTGTGTAGCCAAGTTTACATTCCGTGTATTACTGATATCTTATGATGTTTCTTTTTCTGTGTGACTTATTTCAGTTAGAATCATCATACCTGAATCCACTCATTGTGATGCTAAGGGCCTGATGACATAGATTTCATTGCTGAGTGATATTGCTTTGTAAGTAAATACCACAACTTCTTTATCCATTTTTCACTTTCTGCGATGTTGAACTTGTACTGTAAACGAGGTTCTTGTAAACAGAGGCGTCCCAAACTTTGGGGTGGCTGTGTCTTTTTGATTTTAATTTCCCTAAGCTATAGGACCATAAGTGGCAGTGCCCTAGGCTCTGTTGCTTTGTTTTTTAGATGTTTCAGGAAACACCATACACTTCTCCCGAGTGTCTGTTGGCAATTTACATCCCGCCCATCAGCATAACAAGGCTCCCAGTTCTCCATGGCCTGTCTTGCCTTTCTGGATTTTACACTTTTTTCAGATGGCCCTTTTGACCGGGGGGAAGTGAGACTTCATTGTAGTGCAGATTTCCTTTGCAAGCTTGCTTGGTTGGCCAAAAAGGGCGTATGCGTTTTTTCCTGAATATATTCAGGAAAAAACGCATACGCCCTTTTTGGCCAAGTGCATCATTGTGGACGTTCTGCCTCTTTTCCTATGCTTTCAATGCAATTCCAGTCTACCTCCTGAAATCGGTTTCCTGCAATTCTGCCCCGCTTTCAAGTCCTCTTGGCAGCCTTACTTCAGTCTATTTTTGGACGATAGCTGTCATTTATAACTCTGCAGGTTTGTGAATTACAGTGCCCCTGAGCTCCTTTCTTCAACTCGCTTTCTTGTGACCTGGCCGCAACACCGCAGGATGGCTTCAGGCCCTAATCTGGTTCCGGCCCGGCATGCTGAGCCTTTGGTTAATTCCTCTTCCTGGTGGGAAATGAGAGTTAAATTTGCCCGTCCAGACACCTCCAGCTAGCCTCTCATTGGTTCTCGCTATTCCTGTTCATCTTCCGCAGAATTTGCAAACTGGGCCAAACAGGAGGTTAAAGGGACTGACTCTCCAAGTGGGGAGAGTGTTAGTAAAGCGTCTGGAATGTTGCACCCGAGTACCAGGGGAGGAAAACTGAGACATATTTGAACACGTCTCCCGATCACATGGTTGATCATACTCTAGGTTCCACATGCATGTTTTAGCTGAAGGAAGAATACCTTAAACCTGGGTAGTTGAAACCCGTGGAATGGGTACCATGCAATATGACTTCAAAGGGTCTTCATTTGCTCACCGAACCTCTCCAATCCTATCACTGCTGCGTTTATGCCCCTGTACACATGCTTGATTCTCTTTCGGAGACATAGCAATCCATAGGTTTTAAGATACTTACTAGTCAGGTACATTCTTAGGCGTTTAATATGCGGTGTTGAGTCCATTTCATTGAGCAAGGAGTAGCTCTTGTCTATTTCCATATTTGACTTAAGGAACTTTATCTGTGCTCATTTCAATCTCTGGTTTTATGCAGCACCCCAACTCACCTTTACCCTTAAGCAAGCATAAGTTGGTTTTCTAAATTTGAGACCCTGTTCTGTTCTGTAATTCAGTTCCTGTGTAGCCAAGTTTACATTCCGTGTATTACTGATATCTTATGATGTTTCTTTTTCTGTGTGACTTACTTCAGTTAGAATCATCATACCTGAATCCACTCATTGTGCTGCTAAGGGCCTGATGACACAGATTTCATTGCTGAGTGATATTGCTTTGTAAGTAAATACCACAACTTCTTTATCCATTTTTCACTTTCTGCGATGTTGAACTTGTAGTGTAAACGAGGTTCTTGTAAACAGAGCCGTTCCAAACTTTGGGGTGGCTGTGTCTTTTTGATTTTAATTTCCCTAAGCTATAGGACCATAAGTGGAAGTGCCCTAGGTTCTGTTGCTTTGTTTTTTAGATGTTTCATGAAACACCATACACTTCTCCCGAGTGGTTGTTGGCAATTTACATTCCGCCCATCAGCATAACAAGGCTCCCAGTTCTCCATGGCCTGTCCTGCCTTTCTGGATTTTACACTTTTTTCAGATGGCCCTTTTGACCGGGGGGAAGTGAGACTTCATTGTAGTGCAGATTTCCTTTGCAAGCTTGCTTGGTTGGCCAAAAAGGGCGTATGCGTTTTTTCCTGAATATATTCAGGAAAAAACGCATACGCCCTTTTTGGCCAAGTGCATCATTGTGGACGTTCTGCCTCTTTTCCTATGCTTTCAATGCAATTCCAGTCTACCTCCTGAAATCGGTTTCCTGCAATTCTGCCCCGCTTTCAAGTCCTCTTGGCAGCCTTACTTCAGTCTATTTAGGGACGATAGCTGTCATTTATAACTCTGCAGGTTTGTGAATTACAGTGCCCCTGAGCTCCTTTCTTCAACTCGCTTTCTTTTGAGCTGGCCGTAACACCGCAGGATGGCTTCAGGCCCTAATCTGGTTCCGGTACGGCACGCTGAGCCTTTGGTTATTTCCTCTTCCTGGTGGGAAATGAGAGTTAAATTTGCCCGTCCAGACACCTCCAGCTAGCCTCTCATTGGTTCTCGCTATTCCTGTTCATCTTCCGCAGAAATTGCAAACTGGGCCAAACAGGAGGTTAAAGGCGCTGACTCTCCAAGTGGGGAGAGTGTTAGTAAAGCGTCTGGAATGTTGCACCCGAGTACCAGGGGAGGAAAACTGAGACATATTTGAACACGTCTCCCGTTCACATGGTTGATCATACTTGGGTTCACATGCATGTTTTAGCTGAAGGAAGAATACCTTAAACCTGGGTAGTTGAAACCCGTGAAATGGGTACCATGCAATATGACTTCAAAGGGTCTTCATTTGCTCACCGAACCTCTCCAATCCTATCACTGCTGCGTTTATGCCCCTGTACACATGCTTGATTCTCTTTCAGAGACATAGCAATCCATAGGTTTTAAGATACTTACTAGTCAGGTACATTCTTAGGCGTTTAATATGCGGTGTTGAGTCCATTTCGTTGAGCAAGGAGTAGCTCTTGTCTATTCCATATTTGGCTTAAGGAACTTTATCTGTGCTCATTTCAATCTCTGGTTTTATGCAGCAACCCAACTCACCTTTCCCCTTAAGCAAGCATAAGTTGGTTTTCAAATTTGAGAACCTTTTCTGTTTTGGAATTCAGTTCCTGTGTAGCCAAGTTTACATTCCGTGTATTAGTGATATCTTATGATGTTTCTTTTTCTGTGTGACTTATTTCAGTTAGAATCATCGTACCTGAATCTACTCATTATGCTGCTACGGGCCTGATGACATAGATTTCATTGCTGAGTGATACTGCATTGTACGTAAGTACCACAAGTTCTTTATCCATTTTTCACTTTCTGCGATGTTGAACTTGTACTGTAAACGAGGTTCTTGTAAACAGAGCCGTTCCAAACTTTGGGGTGGCTGTGTCTTTTTGATTTTAATTTCCCTAAGCTATAGGACCATAAGTGGAAGTGCCCTAGGCTCTGTTGCTTTGTTTTTTAGATGTTTCAGGAAACACCATACACTTCTCCCGAGTGTCTGTTGGCAATTTACATCCCGCCCATCAGCATAACAAGGCTCGCAGTTCTCAATGGCCTGTTGCCTTTCCGGATTTTACACTTTTTTCAGATGGCCCTTTTGACCGGGGGGAAGTGAGACTTCATTGTAGTGCAGATTTCCTTTGCAAGCTTGCTTGGTTGGCCAAAATGGGCGTATGCGTTTTTTCCTGAATATATTCAGGAAAAAACGCATACGCCCTTTTTGGCCAAGTGCATCATTGTGGACGTTCTGCCTCTTTTCCTATGCTTTCAATGCAATTCCAGTCTACCTCCTGAAATCGGTTTCCTGCAATTCTGCCCCGCTTTCAAGTCCTCTTGGCAGCCTTACTTCAGTCTATTTTTGGACGATAGCTGTCATTTATAACTCTGCAGGTTTGTGAATTACAGTGCCCCTGAGCTCCTTTCTTCAACTCGCTTTCTTTTGAGCTGGCCGCAACACCGCAGGATGGCTTCAGGCCCTAATCTGGTTCCGGCACGGCACGCTGAGCCTTTGGTTATTTCCTCTTCCTGGTGGGAAATGAGAGTTAAATTTGCCCGTCCAGACACCTCCAGCTAGTCTCTCATTGGTTCTCGCTATTCCTGTTCATCTTCCGCAGAAATTGCAAACTGGGCCAAACAGGAGGTTAAAGGCGCTGACTCTCCAAGTCGGGAGAGTGTTAGTAAAGCGTCTGGAATGTTGCACCCGAGTACCAGGGGAGGAAAACTGAGACATATTTGAACACGTCTCCCGATCACATGGTTGATCATACTCTAGGTTCCACATGCATGTTTTAGCTGAAGGAAGAATACCTTAAACCTGGGTAGTTGAAACCCGTGGAATGGGTACCATGCAATATGACTTCAAAGGGTCTTCATTTGCTCACCGAACCTCTCCAATCCTATCACTGCTGCGTTTATGCCCCTGTACACATGCTTGATTCTCTTTCGGAGACATAGCAATCCATAGGTTTTAAGATACTTACTAGTCAGGTACATTCTTAGGCGTTTAATATGCGATGTTGAGTCCATTTCTTTGAGCAAGGAGTAGCTCTTGTCTATTCCATATTTGACTTAAGGAACTTTATCTGTACTCATTTCAATCTCTGGTTTTATGCAGCACCCCAACTCACCTTTACCCTTAAGCAAGCATAAGTTGGTTTTCTAAATTTGAGACCCTGTTCTGTTCTGTAATTCAGTTCCTGTGTATCCAAGTTTACATTCCGTGTATTACTGATATCTTATGATGTTTCTTTTTCTGTGTGACTTACTTCAGTTAGAATCATCATACCTGAATCCACTCATTGTGCTGCTAAGGGCCTGATGACACAGATTTCATTGCTGAGTGATATTTCTTTGTAAGTAAATACCACAACTTCTTTATGCATTTTTCACTTTCTGCGATGTTGAACTTGTACTGTAAACGAGGTTCTTGTAAACAGAGGCGTCCCAAACTTTGGGGTGGCTGTGTCTTTTTGATTTTAATTTCCCTAAGCTGTAGGACCATAAGTGGAAGTGCCCTAGGTTCCGTTGCTTTGTTTTTTAGATGTTTCAGGAAACACCATACACTTCTCTCGAGTGTCTGTTGGCAATTTACATCCAGCCCATCCGCATAACAAGGCTCCCAGTTCTCCATGGCCTGTCCTGCCTTTCTGGATTTTACACTTTTTTCAGATGGCCCTTTTGACCGGGGGGAAGTGAGACTTCATTGTAGTGCAGATTTCCTTTGCAAGCTTGCTTGGTTGGCCAAAAAGGGCATATGCGTTTTTTCCTGAATATATTCAGGAAAAAACGCATACGCCCTTTTCGGCCAAGTGCATCATTGTGGACGTTCTGCCTCTTTTCCTATGCTTTCAATGCAATTCCAGTCTACCTCCTGAAATCGGTTTCCTGCAATTCTGCCCCGCTTTCAAGTCCTCTTGGCAGCCTTACTTCAGTCTATTTTTGGACGATAGCTGTCATTTATAACTCTGCAGGTTTGTGAATTACAGTGCCCCTGAGCTCCTTTCTTCAACTCGCTTTCTTGTGACCTGGTCGCAACACCGCAGGATGGCTTCAGGCCCTAATCTGGTTCCGGCCCGGCATGCTGAGCCTTTGGTTAATTCCTCTTCCTGGTGGGAAATGAGAGTTAAATTTGCCCGTCCAGACACCTCCAGCTAGCCTCTCATTGGTTCTCGCTATTCCTGTTCATCTTCCGCAGAAATTGCAAACTGGGCCAAACAGGAGGTTAAAGGGACTGACTCTCCAAGTGGGGAGAGTGTTAGTGAAGCGTCTGGAATGTTGCACCCGAGTACCAGGGGAGGAAAACTGAGACATATTTGAACACGTCTCCCGATCACATGGTTGATCATACTCTAGGTTCCACATGCATGTTTTAGCTGAAGGAAGAATACCTTAAACCTGGAGAGTTGAGTCCCGTGGAATGGGTACCATGCAATATGACTTCAAATGGTCTTCATTTGCTCACCAAACCTCTCCAATCCTATCACTGCTGCGTTTATGCCCCTGTACACATGCTTGATTCTCTTTCGGAGACATAGTAATCCATAGGTTTTAAGATGCTTGCTAGTCAGGTACATTCTTAGGCGTTTAATATGCGGTGTTGAGTCCATTTCGTTGAGCAAAGTGTAGCTCTTGTCTATTCCATATTTGGCTTAAGGAACTTTATCTGTGCTCATTTCAATCTCTGGTTTTATGCAGCACCCCAACTCACCTTTACCCTTAAGCAAGCATAAGTTGGTTTTCTAAATTTGAGACCCTGTTCTGTTCTGTAATTCAGTTCTTGTGTAGCCAAGTTTACATTCCGTGTATTACTGATATCTTATGATGTTTCTTTTTCTGTGTGACTTACTTCAGTTAGAATCATCATACCTGAATCCACTCATTGTGCTGCTAAGGGCCTGATGACACAGATTTCATTGCTGAGTGATATTGCTTTGTAAGTAAATACCACAACTTCTTTATCCATTTTTCACTTTCTGCAATGTTGAACTTGTACTGTAAACGAGGTTCTTGTAAACAGAGCCGTTCCAAACTTTGGGGTGGCTGTGTCTTTTTGATTTTAATTTCCCTAAGCTATAGGACCATAAGTGGAAGTGCCCTAGGTTCTGTTGCTTTGTTTTTTAGATGTTTCAGGAAACACCATACACTTCTCCCGAGTGGTTGTTGGCAATTTACATCCCGCCCATCAGCATAACAAGGCTCCCAGTTCTCCATGGCCTGTCCTGCTTTTCTGTATTTTACACTTTTTTCAGATGGCCCTTTTGACCGGGGGGAAGTGAGACTTCATTGTAGTGCAGATTTCCTTTGCAAGCTTGCTTGGTTGGCCAAAAAGGGCGTATGCGTTTTTTCCTGAATATATTCAGGAAAAAACGCATACGCCCTTTTTGGCCAAGTGCATCATTGTGGACGTTCTGCCTCTTTTCCTATGCTTTCAATGCAATTCCAGTCTACCTCCTGAAATCGGTTTCCTGCAATTCTGCCCCGCTTTCAAGTCCTCTTGGCAGCCTTACTTCAGTCTATTTTTGGACGATAGCTGTCATTTATAACTCTGCAGGTTTGTGAATTACAGTGCCCCTGAGCTCCTTTCTTCAACTCGCTTTCTTGTGACCTGGCCGCAACACCGCAGGATGGCTTCAGGCCCTAATCTGGTTCCGGCACGGCACGCTGAGCCTTTGGTTAATTCGTCTTCCTGGTGGGAAATGAGAGTTAAATTTGCCCGTCCAGACACCTCCAGCTAGCCTCTCATTGGTTCTCGCTATTCCTGTTCATCTTCCGCAGAAATTGCAAACTGGGCCAAACAGGAGGTTAAAGGGACTGACTCTCCAAGTCGGGAGAGTGTTAGTAAAGCATCTGGAATGTTGCACCCGAGTACCAGGGTACGAAAACTGAGACATATTTGAACACGTCTCCCGATCACATGGTTGATCATACTCTAGGTTCCACATGCATGTTTTAGCTGAAGGAAGAATAACTTAAACCTGGGTAGTTGAAACCCGTGGAATGGGTACCATGCAATATGACTTCAAAGGGTCTTCATTTGCTCACCGAACCTCTCCAATCCTATCACTGCTGCGTTTATGCCCCTGTACACATGCTTGATTCTCTTTCAGAGACATAGCAATCCATAGGTTTTAAGATACTTACTAGTCAGGTACATTCTTAGGCGTTTAATATGCAGTGTTGAGTCCATTTCGTTGAGCAAGGAGTAGCTCTTGTCTATTCCATATTTGGCTTAAGGAACTTTATCTGTGCTCATTTCAATCTCTGGTTTTATGCAGCACCCGAACTCACCTTTCCCCTTAAGCAAGAATAAGTTGGTTTTCTAAATTTGAGACCCTGTTCAGTTTTGGAATGCAGTTCCTGTGTAGCCAAGTTTACATTCCGTGTATTAGAGTTATCTTATGATGTTTCTTTTTCTGTGTGACTTATTTCAGTTAGAATCATCGTACCTGAATCCACTCATTATGCTGCTACGGGCCTGATGACATAGATTTCATTGATGAGTGATACTGCATTGTATGTAAGTACCACAAGTTCTTTATCCATCTTTCACTTTCTGTGATATTGAACTTGTACGGTAAACGAGGTTCTTGTAAACGGAGGCGTCCCAAACTTTGGGGTGGCTGTGTCTTTTTGATTTTAATTTCCCTAAGCTATAGGACCATAAGTGGAAGTGCCCTAGGCTCTGTTGCTTTGTTTTTTAGATGTTTCAGGAAACACCATACACTTCTCCCGAGTGTCTGTTGGCAATTTACATCCCGCCCGTCAGCATAACAAGGCTCCCAGTTCTCCATGGCCTGTCCTGCCTTTCTGGATTTTACACTTTTTTCAGATGGCCCTTTTGACCGGGGGGAAGTGAGACTTCATTGTAGTGCAGATTTCCTTTGCAAGCTTGCTTGGTTGGCCAAAAAGGGCGTATGCGTTTTTTCCTGAATATATTCAGGAAAAAACGCATACGCCCTTTTTGGCCAAGTGCATCATATTGGACGTTCTGCCTCTTTTCCTATGCTTTCAATGCAATTCCAGTCTACCTCCTGAAATCGGTTTCCTGCAATTCTGCCCCGCTTTCAAGTCCTCTTGGCAGCCTTACTTCAGTCTATTTTTGGACGATAGCTGTCATTTATAACTCTGCAGGTTTGTGAATTACAGTGCCCCTGAGCTCCTTTCTTCAACTCGCTTTCTTTTGAGCTGGCCGCAACACCGCAGGATGGCTTCAGGCCCTAATCTGGTTCCGGCACGGCACGCTGAGCCTTTGGTTAATTCCTCTTCCTGGTGGGAAATGAGAGTTAAATTTGCCCGTCCAGACACCTCCAGCTAGTCTCTCATTGGTTCTCACTATTCCTGTTCATCTTCCGCAGAAATTGCAAACTGGGCCAAACAGGAGGTTAAAGGCGCTGTCTCTCCAAGTCGGGAGAGTGTTAGTAAAGCGTCTGGAATGTTGCACCCGAGTACCAGGGGAGGAAAACTGAGACATATTTGAACACGTCTCCCGTTCACATGGTTGATCATACTTGGGTTCCACATGCATGTTTTAGCTGAAGGAAGAATACCTTAAACCTGGAGAGTTAAGACCCGTGTAATTGGTACCATGCAATATGACTTCAAAGGGTCTTCATTTGCTCACCGAACCTCTCCAATCCTATCACTGCTGCGTTTATGCCCCTGTACACATGCTTGATTCTCTTTCGGAGACATAGTAATCCATAGGTTTTAAGATGCTTGCTAGTCAGGTACATTCTTAGGCGTTTAATATGCGGTGTTGAGACCATTTCGTTGAGCAAAGTGTAGCTCTTGTCTATTCCATATTTGGCTTAAGGAACTTTATCTGTGCTCATTTCAATCTCTGGTTTTATGCAGCACCCCAACTCACCTTTACCCTTAAGCAAGCATAAGTTGGTTTTCTAAATTTGAGACCCTGTTCTGTTCTGTAATTCAGTTCCTGTGTAGCCAAGTTTACATTCCGTGTATTACTGATATCTTATGATGTTTCTTTTTCTGTGTGACTTACTTCAGTTAGAATCATCATACCTGAATCCACTCATTGTGCTGCTAAGGGCCTGATGACACAGATTTCATTGCTGAGTGATATTGCTTTGTAAGTAAATACCACAACTTCTTTATCCATTTTTCACTTTCTGCGATGTTGAACTTGTACTGTAAACGAGGTTCTTGTAAACAGAGCCGTTCCAAACTTTGGGGTGGCTGTGTCTTTTTGATTTTAATTTCCCTAAGCTATAGGACCATAAGTGGAAGTGCCCTAGGCTCTGTTGCTTTGTTTTTTAGATGTTTCAGGAAACACCATACACTTCTCCCGAGTGGTTGTTGGCAATTTACATCCCGCCCATCAGCATAACAAGGCTCCCAGTTCTCCATGGCCTGTCCTGCCTTTCTGGATTTTACACTTTTTTCAGATTGCCCTTTTGACCGGGGGGAAGTGAGACTTCATTGTAGTGCAGATTTCCTTTGCAAGCTTGCTTGGTTGGCCAAAAAGGGCGTATGCTTTTTTTCCTGAATATATTCAGGAAAAAACGCATACGCCCTTTTTGGCCAAGTGCATCATTGTGGACGTTCTGCCTCTTTTCCTATGCTTTCAATGCAATTCCAGTCTACCTCCTGAAATCGGTTTCCTGCAATTCTGCCCCGCTTTCAAGTCCTCTTGGCAGCCTTACTTCAGTCTATTTTTGGACGATAGCTGTCATTTATAACTCTGCAGGTTTGTGAATTACAGTGCCCCTGAGCTCCTTTCTTCAACTCGCTTTCTTGTGACCTGCCGCAACACCGCAGGATGGCTTCAGGCCCTAATCTGGTTCCGGCACGGCACGCTGAGCCTTTGGTTATTTCCTCTTCCTGGTGGGAAATGAGAGTTAAATTTGCCCGTCCAGACACCTCCAGCTAGTCTCTCATTGGTTCTCGCTATTCCTGTTCATCTTCCGCAGAAATTGCAAACTGGGCCAAACAGGAGGTTAAAGGGACTGACTCTCCAAGTCGGGAGAGTGTTAGTAAAGCATCTGGAATGTTGCACCCGAGTACCAGGGTACGAAAACTGAGACATATTTGAACACGTCTCCCGATCACATGGTTGATCATACTCTAGGTTCCACATGCATGTTTTAGCTGAAGGAAGAATACCTTAAACCTGGGTAGTTGAAACCCGTGGAATGGGTACCATGCAATATGACTTCAAAGGGTCTTCATTTGCTCACCGAACCTCTCCAATCCTATCACTGCTGCGTTTATGCCCCTGTACACATGCTTGATTCTCTTTCGGAGACATAACAATCCATAGGTTTTAAGATACTTACTAGTCAGGTACATTCTTAGGCGTTTAATAGGCGGTGTTGAGTCCATTTCATTGAGCAAGGAGTAGTTCTTGTCTATTCCATATTTGACTTAAGGAACTTTATCTGTGCTCATTTCAATCTCTGGTTTTATGCAGCACCCCAACTCACCTTTACCCTTAAGCAAGCATAAGTTGGTTTTGTAAATTTGAGTCCATGTTCTGTTCTGTAATTCAGTTCCTGTGTAGCCAAGTTTACATTCCGTGTACTACTGATATCTTATGATGTTTCTTTTTCTGTGTGACTTACTTCAGTTAGAATCATCATACCTGAATCCACTCATTGTGCTGCTAAGGGCCTGATGACACAGATTTCATTGCTGAGTGATATTGCTTTGTAAGTAAATACCACAACTTCTTTATCCATTTTTCACTTTCTGCGATGTTGAACTTGTACTGTAAACGAGGTTCTTGTAAACAGAGCCGTTCCAAACTTTGGGGTGGCTGTGTCTTTTTGATTTTAATTTCCCTAAGCTATAGGACCATAAGTGGAAGTGCCCTAGGCTCTGTTGCTTTGTTTTTTAGATGTTTCAGGAAACACCATACACTTCTCCCGAGTGGTTGTTGGCAATTTACATCCCGCCCATCAGCATAACAAGGCTCCCAGTTCTCCATGGCCTGTCCTGCCTTTCTGTATTTTACACTTTTTTCAGATGGCCCTTTTGACCGGGGGGAAGTGAGACTTCATTGTAGTGCAGATTTCCTTTGCAAGCTTGCTTGGTTGGCCAAAAAGGGCGTATGCGTTTTTTCCTGAATATATTCAGGAAAAAACGCATACGCCCTTTTTGGCCAAGTGCATCATTGTGGACGTTCTGCCTCTTTTCCTATGCTTTCAATGCAATTCCAGTCTACCTCCTGAAATCGGTTTCCTGCAATTCTGCCCCGCTTTCAAGTCCTCTTGGCAGCCTTACTTCAGTATATTTTTGGACGATAGCTGTCATTTATAACTCTGCAGGTTTGTGAATTACAGTGCCCCTGAGCTCCTTTGTTCAACTCGCTTTCTTTTGAGCTGGCCGCAACACCGCAGGATGGCTTCAGGCCCTAATCTGGTTCCGGTACGGCACGCTGAGCCTTTGGTTATTTCCTCTTCCTGGTGGGAAATTAGAGTTAAATTTGCCCGTCCAGACACCTCCAGCTAGCCCCTCATTGGTTCTCGCTATTCCTGTTCATCTTCCGCAGAAATTGCAAACTGGGCCAAACAGGAGGTTAAAGGCGCTGACTCTCCAAGTGGGGAGAGTGTTAGTAAAGAGTCTGGAATGTTGCACCCGAGTACCAGGGGAGGAAAACTGAGACATATTTGAACACGTCTCCCATTCACATGGTTGATCATACTTGGGTTCCACATGCATGTTTTAGCTGAAGGAAGAATACCTAAAACCTGGGTAGTTGAAACCCGTGGAATGGGTACCATGCAATATGACTTCAAAGGGTCTTCATTTGCTCACCGAACCTCTCCAATCCTATCACTGCTGCGTTTATACCCCTGTACACATGCTTGATTCTCTTTCGGAGACATAGCAATCCATAGGTTTTAAGATACTTACTAGTCAGGTACATTCTTAGGCGTTTAATATGCGGTGTTGAGTCCATTTCGTTGAGCAAGGAGTAGCTCTTGTCTATTCCATATTTGCCTTAAGGAACATTATCTGTGCTCATTTCAATCTCTGGTTTTATGCAGCAACCCAACTCACCTTTCCCCTTAAGCAAGCATAAGTTGGTTTTCTAAATTTGAGACCCTGTTCTGTTTTGGAATTCAGTTCCTGTGTAGCCAAGTTTACATTCCGTGTATTAGGGATATCTTATGATGTTTCTTTTTCTGTGTGACTTATTTCAGTTAGAATCATCGTACCTCAATCTACTCTTTATGCTGCTACGGGCCTGATGACATAGATTTCATTGCTGAGTGATACTGCATTGTACGTAAGTACCACAAGTTCTTTATCCATTTTTCACTTTCTGCGATGTTGAACTTGTACTGTAAACGAGGTTCTTGTAAACAGAGCCGTTCCAAACTTTGGGGTGGCTGTGTCTTTTTGATTTTAATTTCCCTAAGCTATAGGACCATAAGTGGAAGTGCCCTAGGTTCTGTTGCTTTGTTTTTTAGATGTTTCAGGAAACACCATACACTTCTCCCAAGTGGTTGTTGGCAATTTACATCCCGCCCATCAGCATAACAAGGCTCCCAGTTCTCCATGGCCTGTCCTGCCTTTCTGGATTTTACACTTTTTTCAGATGGCCCTTTTGACCGGGGGGAAGTGAGACTTCATTGTAGTGCAGATTTCCTTTGCAAGCTTGCTTGGTTGGCCAAAAAGGGCGTATGCGTTTTTTCCTGAATATATTCAGGAAAAAACGCATACGCCCTTTTTGGCCAAGTGCATCATTGTGGACGTTCTGCCTCTTTTCCTATGCTTTCAATGCAATTCCAGTCTACCTCCTGAAATCGGTTTCCTGCAATTCTGCCCCGCTTTCAAGTCCTCTTGGCAGCCTTACTTCAGTCTATTTTTGGACGATAGCTGTCATTTATAACTCTGCAGGTTTGTGAATTACAGTGCCCCTGAGCTCCTTTCTTCAACTCGCTTTCTTTTGACCTGGCCGCAACACCGCAGGATGGCTTCAGGCCCTAATCTGGTTCCGGTACGGCACGCTGAGCCTTTGGTTATTTCCTCTTCCTGGTGGGAAATGAGAGTTAAATTTGCCCGTCCAGACACCTCCAGCTAGCCTCTCATTGGTTCTCGCTATTCCTGTTCATCTTCCGCAGAAATTGCAAACTGGGCCAAACAGGAGGTTAAAGGCGCTGACTCTCCAAGTGGGGAGAGTGTTAGTAAAGCGTCTGGAATGTTGCACCCGAGTACCAGGGGAGGAAAACTGAGACATATTTGAACACGTCTCCCGTTCACATGGTTGATCATACTTGGGTTCCACATGCATGTTTTAGCTGAAGGTAGAATACCTAAAACCTGGGTAGTTGAAACCCGTGGAATGGGTACCATGCAATATGACTTCAAAGGGTCTTCATTTGCTCACCGAACCTCTCCAATCCTATCACTGCTGCGTTTATGCCCCTGTACACATGCTTGATTCTCTTTCGGAGACATAGCAATCCATAGGTTTTAAGATACTTACTAGTCAGGTACATTCTTACGGGTTTAATATGGGGTTTTGAGACCATTTCGTTGAGCAAGGAGTAGCTCTTGTCTATTCCATATTTGACTTAAGGAACTTTCTGTGCTCATTTCAATCTCTGGTTTTATGCAGCACCCCAACTCACCTTTCCCCTTAAGCAAGCATAAGTTGGTTTTCTAAATTTGAGACCCTGTTCTGTTTTGTAATTCAGTTCCTGTGTAGCCAAGTTTACATTCCGTGTATTACTGATATCTTATGATGTTTCTTTTTCTGTGTGACTTATTTCAGTTAGAATCATCATACCTGAATCCACTCATTGTGATGCTAAGGGCCTGATGACATAGAATTCATTGCTCAGTGATATTGCTTTGTAAGTAAATACCACAACTTCTTTATCCATTTTTCACTTTCTGCGATGTTGAACTTGTACTGTAAACGAGGTTCTTGTAAACAGAGGCGTCCCAAACTTTGGGGTGGCTGTGTCTTTTTGATTTTAATTTCCCTAAGCTATAGGACCATAAGTGGAAGTGCCCTAGGCTCTGTTGCTTTGTTTTTTAGATGTTTCAGGAAACACCATACACTTCTCCCAAGTGGTTGTTGGCAATTTACATCCAGCCCATCAGCATAACAAGGCTCCCAGTTCTCCATGGCCTGTCCTGCCTTTCTGGATTTTACACTTTTTTCAGATGGCCCTTTTGACCGGGGGGAAGTGAGACTTCATTGTAGTGCAGATTTCCTTTGCAAGCTTGCTTGGTTGGCCAAAAAGGGCGTATGCGTTTTTTCCTGAATATATTCAGGAAAAAACGCATACGCCCTTTGTGGCCAAGTGCATCATTGTGGACGTTCTGCCTCTTTTCCTATGCTTTCAATGCAATTCCAGTCTACCTCCTGAAATCGGTTTCCTGCAATTCTGCCCCGCTTTCAAGTCCTCTTGGCAGCCTTACTTCAGTCTATTTTTGGACGATAGCTGTCATTTATAACTGTGCAGGTTTGTGAATTACAGTGCCCCTGAGCTCCTTTCTTCAACTTGCTTTCTTGTGACCTGCCGCAACACCGCAGGATGGCTTCAGGCCCTAATCTGGTTCCGGCACGCCACGCTGAGCCTTTGGTTATTTCCTCTTCCTGGTGGGAAATGAGAGTTAAATTTGCCCGTCCAGACACCTCCAGCTAGTCTCTCATTGGTTCTCGCTATTCCTGTTCATCTTCCGCAGAAATTGCAAACTGGGCCAAACAGGAGGTTAAAGGGACTGACTCTCCAAGTCGGGAGAGTGTTAGTAAAGCATCTGGAATGTTGCACCCGAGTACCAGGGTACGAAAACTGAGACATATTTGAACACGTCTCCCGATCACATGGTTGATCATACTCTAGGTTCCACATGCATGTTTTAGCTGAAGGAAGAATACCTTAAACCTGGGTAGTTGAAACCCGTGGAATGGGTACCATGCAATATGACTTCAAAGGGTCTTCATTTGCTCACCGAACCTCTCCAATCCTATCACTGCTGCGTTTATGCCCCTGTACACATGCTTGATTCTCTTTCAGAGACATAGCAATCCATAGGTTTTAAGATACTTACTAGTCAGGTACATTCTTAGGCGTTTAATATGCAGTGTTGAGTTCATTTCGTTGAGCAAGGAGTAGCTCTTGTCTATTCCATATTTGGCTTAAGGAACTTTATCTGTGCTCATTTCAATCTCTGGTTTTATGCAGCACCCGAACTCACCTTTCCCCTTAAGCAAGAATAAGTTGGTTTTCTAAATTTGAGACCCTGTTCAGTTTTGGAATGCAGTTCCTGTGTAGCCAAGTTTACATTCCGTGTATTAGAGTTATCTTATGATGTTTCTTTTTCTGTGTGACTTATTTCAGTTAGAATCATCGTACCTGAATCCACTCATTATGCTGCTACGGGGCTGATGACATAGATTTCATTGATGAGTGATACTGCATTGTATGTAAGTACCACAAGTTCTTTATCCATCTTTCACTTTCTGTGATATTGAACTTGTACGGTAAACGAGGTTCTTGTAAACGGAGGCGTCCCAAACTTTGGGGTGGCTGTGTCTTTTTGATTTTAATTTCCCTAAGCTATAGGACCATAAGTGGAAGTGCCCTAGGCTCTGTTGCTTTGTTTTTTAGATGTTTCAGGAAACACCATACACTTCTCCCGAGTGTCTGTTGGCAATTTACATCCCGCCCGTCAGCATAACAAGGCTCCCAGTTCTCCATGGCCTGTCCTGCCTTTCTGGATTTTACACTTTTTTCAGATGGCCCTTTTGACCGGGGGGAAGTGAGACTTCATTGTAGTGCAGATTTCCTTTGCAAGCTTGCTTGGTTGGCCAAAAAGGGCGTATGCGTTTTTTCCTGAATATATTCAGGAAAAAACGCATACGCCCTTTTTGGCCAAGTGCATCATTGTGGACGTTCTGCCTCTTTTCCTATGCTTTCAATGCAATTCCAGTCTACCTCCTGAAATCGGTTTCCTGCAATTCTGCCCCGCTTTCAAGTCCTCTTGGCAGCCTTACTTCAGTCTATTTTTGGACGATAGCTGTCATTTATAACTCTGCAGGTTTGTGCATTACAGTGCCCGTGAGCTCCTTTCTTCAACTCGCTTTCTTGTGACCTAGCCGCAACACCGCAGGATGGCTTCAGGCCCTAATATGGTTCCGGCCTGGCATGCTGAGCCTTTGGTTAATTCCTCTTCCTGGTGGGAAATGAGAGTTAAATTTGCCCGTCCAGACACCTCCAGCTAGCCTCTCATTGGTTCTCGCTATTCCTGTTCATCTTCCGCAGAAATTGCAAACTGGGCCAAACAGGAGGTTAAAGGGACTGACTCTCCAAGTCGGGAGAGTGTTAGTAAAGCGTCTGGAATGTTGCACCTGAGTACCAGGGGAGGAAAACTGAGACATATTTGAACACGTCTCCCGATCACATGGTTGATCATACTCTAGGTTCCACATGCATGTTTTAGCTGAAGGAAGAATACCTTAAACCTGGGTAGTTGAAACCCGTGGAATGGGTACCATGCAATATGACTTCAAAGGGTCTTCATTTGCTCACCGAACCTCTCCAATCCTATCACTGCTGCGTTTATGCCCCTGTACACATGCTTGATTCTCTTTCAGAGACATAGCAATCCATAGGTTTTAAGATACTTACTAGTCAGGTACATTCTTAGGCGTTTAATATGAGGTGTTGAGTCCATTTCGTTGAGCAAGGAGTAGCTCTTGTCTATTCCATATTTGGCTTAAGGAACTTTATCTGTGCTCATTTCAATCTCTGGTTTTATGCAGCACCCCCACTCACCTTTACCCTTAAGCAAGCATAAGTTGGTTTTCTAAATTTGAGACCCTGTTCTGTTCTGTAATTCAGTTCCTGTGTAGCCACGTTTACATTCCGTGTATTAGTGATATCTTATGATGTTTCTTTTTCTGTGTGACTTACTTCAGTTAGAATCATCATACCTGAATCCACTCATTGTGCTGCTAAGGGCCTGATGACACAGATTTCATTGCTGAGTGATATTGCTTTGTAAGTAAATACCACAACTTCTTTATCCATTTTTCACTTTCTGCGATGTTGAACTTGTACTGTAAACGAGGTTCTTGTAAACAGAGCCGTTCCAAACTTTGGGGTGGCTGTGTCTTTTTGATTTTAATTTCCCTAAGCTATAGGACCATAAGTGGAAGTGCCCTAGGCTCTGTTGCTTTGTTTTTTAGATGTTTCAGGAAACACCATACACTTCTCCCGAGTGGTTGTTGGCAATTTACATCCCGCCCATCAGCATAACAAGGCTCCCAGTTCTCCATGGCCTGTCCTGCCTTTCTGGATTTTACACTTTTTTCAGATGGCCCTTTTGACCGGGGGGAAGTGAGACTTCATTGTAGTGCAGATTTCCTTTGCAAGCTTGCTTGGTTGGCCAAAAAGGGCGTATGCGTTTTTTCCTGAATATATTCAGGAAAAAACGCATACGCCCTTTTTGGCCAAGTGCATCATTGTGGACGTTCTGCCTCTTTTCCTATGCTTTCAATGCAATTCCATTCTACCTCCTGAAATCGGTTTCCTGCAATTCTGCCCCGCTTTCAAGTCCTCTTGGCAGCCTTACTTCAGTCTATTTTTGGACGATAGCTGTCATTTATAACTCTGCAGGTTTGTGAATTCCAGTGCCCCTGAGCTCCTTTCTTCAACTCGCTTTCTTTTGAGCTGGCCGCAACACCGCAGGATGGCTTCAGGCCCTAATCTGGTACCGGTACGGCATGCTGAGCCTTTGGTTATTTCCTCTTCCTGGTGGGAAATGAGAGTTAAATTTGCCCGTCCAGACACCTCCAGCTAGCCTCTCATTGGTTCTCGCTATTCCTGTTCATCTTCCGCAGAAATTGCAAACTGGGCCAAACAGGAGGTTAAAGGCGCTGACTCTCCAAGTGGGGAGAGTGTTAGTAAAGCGTCTGGAATGTTGCACCCGAGTACCAGGGGAGGAAAACTGAGACATATTTGAACACGTCTCCCGTTCACATGGTTGATCATACTTGGGTTCCACATGCATGTTTTAGCTGAAGGAAGAATACCTTAAACCTGGAGAGTTGAGACCCGTGTAATGGGTACCATGCAATATGACTTCAAAGGGTCTTCATTTGCTCACCGAACCTCTCCAATCCTATCACTGCTCTGTTTATGCCCCTGTACACATGCTTGATTCTCTTTTGGAGACATAGCAATCCATAGGTTTTACGATACTTACTAGTCAGGTACATTCTTAGGCGTTTAATATGCGGTGTTGAGTCCATTTCATTGAGCAAGGAGTAGCTCTTGTCTATTCCATATTTGACTTAAGGAACTTTATCTGTGCTCATTTCAATCTCTGGTTTTATGTAGCACCCCAACTCACCTTTACCCTTAAGCAACCATAAGTTGGTTTTCTAAATTTGAGACCCTGTTCTGTTCTGTAATTCAGTTCCTGTGTAGCCAAGTTTACATTCCGTGTATTACTGATATCTTATGATGTTTCTTTTTCTGTGTGACTTACTTCAGTTAGAATCATCATACCTGAATCCACTCATTGTGCTGCTAAGGGCCTGATGACACAGATTTCATTGCTGAGTGATATTGCTTTGTAAGTAAATACCACAAATTCTTTATCCATTTTTCACTTTCTGCGATGTTGAACTTGTACTGTAAACGAGGTTCTTGTAAACAGAGCCGTTCCAAACTTTGGGGTTTCTGTGTCTTTTTGATTTTAATTTCCCTAAGCTATAGGACCATAAGTGGAATTGCCCTAGGTTCTGTTGCTTTGTTTTTTAGATGTTTCAGGAAACACCATACACTTCTCCCGAGTGGTTGTTGGCAATTTACATCCCGCCCATCAGCATAACAAGGCTCCCAGTTCTCCATGGCCTGTCCTGCCTTTCTGGATTTTACACTTTTTTCAGATGGCCCTTTTGACCGGGGGGAAGTGAGACTTCATTGTAGTGCAGATTTCCTTTGCAAGCTTGCTTGGTTGGCCAAAAAGGGCGTATGCGTTTTTTCCTGAATATATTCAGGAAAAAACGCATACGCCCTTTTTGGCCAAGTGCATCATTGTGGACGTTCTGCCTCTTTTCCTATGCTTTCAATGCAATTCCAGTCTACCTCCTGAAATCGGTTTCCTGCAATTCTGCCCCGCTTTCAAGTCCTCTTGGCAGCCTTACTTCAGTCTATTTTTGGACGATAGCTGTCATTTATAACTCTGCAGGTTTGTGAATTACAGTGCCCCTGGGCTCCTTTCTTCTACTCGCTTTCTTTTGAGCTGGCCGCAACACCGCAGGATGGCTTCAGGCCCTAATCTGGTTCCGGTACGGCACGCTGAGCCTTTGGTTATTTCCTCTTCCTGGTGGGAAATGAGAGTTAAATTTGCCCGTCCAGACACCTCCAGCTAGCCTCTCATTGGTTCTCGCTATTCCTGTTCATCTTCCGCAGAAATTGCAAACTGGGCCAAACAGGAGGTTAAAGGGACTGACTCTCCAAGTGGGGAGAGTGTTAGTAAAGCGTCTGGAATGTTGCACCCGAGTACCAGGGGAGGAAAACTGAGACATATTTGAACACGTCTCCCGTTCACATGGTTGATCATACTCTGGGTTCCACATGCATGTTTTAGCTGAAGGAAGAATACCTTAAACCTGGAGAGTTGAGACCCGTGGAATGGGTACCATGCAATATGACTTCAAAGGGTCTTCATTTGCTCACCGAACCTCTCCAATCCTATCACTGCTGCGTTTATGCCCCTGTACACACGCTTGATTCTCTTTTGGAGACATAGCAATCCATAGGTTTTAAGATACTTACTAGTCAGGTACATTCTTAGGCGTTTAATATGGGGTTTTGAGTCCATTTCGTTGAGCAAGGAGTAGCTCTTGTCTATTCCATATTTGGCTTAAGGAACTTTATCTGTGCTCATTTCAATCTCTGGTTTTATGCAGCACCCCAACTCACCTTTCCCCTTAAGCAAGCATAAGTTGGTTTTCTAAATTTGAGACCCAGTTCTGTTTTGGAATGCAGTTCCTGTGTAGCCAAGTTTACATTCCGTGTATTAGTGATATCTTATGATGTTTCTTTTTCTGTGTGACTTATTTCAGTTAGAATCATCGTACCTGAATCCACTCATTGTGCTGCTAAGGGCCTGATGACACAGATTTCATTGCTGAGTGATATTGCTTTGTAAGTAAATACCACAACTTCTTTATCCATTTTTCACTTTCTGCGATGTTGAACTTGTATTGTAAACGAGGTTCTTGTAAACAGAGGCGTCCCAAACTTTGGGGTGGCTGTGTCTTTTTGATTTTAATTTCCCTAACCTATAGGACCATAAGTGGCAGTGCCCTAGGCTCTGTTGCTTTGTTTTTTAGATGTTTCAGGAAACACCATACACTTCTCCCGAGTGGTTGTTGGCAATTTACATCCCGCCCATCAGCATAACAAGGCTCCCAGTTGTCCATGGCCTGTCCTGCCTTTCTGGATTTTACACTTTTTTCAGATGGCCCTTTTGCCCGGGGGGAAGTGAGACTTCATTGTAGTGCAGATTTCCTTTGCAAGCTTGCTTAGTTGGCCAAAAAGGGCGTATGCCTTTTTTCCTGAATATATTCAGGAAAAAAGGCATACGCCCTTTTTGGCCAAGTGCATCATTGTGGACGTTCTGCCTCTTTTCCTATGCTTTCAATGCAATTCCAGTCTACCTCCTGAAATCGGTTTCCTGCAATTCTGCCCTGCTTTCAAGTCCTCTTGGCAGCCTTACTTCAGTCTATTTTTGGACGATAGCTGTCATTTATAACTCTGCAGGTTTGTGAATTACAGTGCCCCTGAGCTCCTTTCTTCAACTCGCTTTCTTTTGAGCTGGCCGCAACACCGCAGGATGGCTTCAGGCCCTAATCTGGTTCCGGCATGGCACGCTGAGCCTTTGGTTAATTCGTCTTCCTGGTGGGAAATGAGAGTTAAATTTGCCCGTCCAGACACCTCCAGCTAGCCTCTCATTGGTTCTCGCTATTCCTGTTCATCTTCCGCAGAAATTGCAAACTGGGCCAAACAGGAGGTTAAAGGGACTGACTCTCCAAGTCGGGAGAGTGTTAGTAAAGCGTCTGGAATGTTGCACCCGAGTACCAGGGGAGGAAAACTGAGACATATTTGAACACGTCTCCCGATCACATGGTTGATCATACTCTAGGTTCCACATGCATGTTTTAGCTGAAGGAAGAATACCTTAAACCTGGGTAGTTGAAACCCGTGGAATGGGTACCATGCAATATGACTTCAAAGGGTCTTCATTTGCTCACCGAACCTCTCCAATCCTATCACTGCTGCGTTTATGCCCCTGTACACATGCTTGATTCTCTTTCGGAGACATAGCAATCCATAGGTTTTACGATACTTACTAGTCAGGTACATTCTTAGGCGTTTAATATGCGGTGTTGAGTCCATTTCGTTGAGCAAGGAGTAGCTCTTGTCTATTCCATATTTGACTTAAGGAACTTTATCTGTGCTCATTTCAATCTCTGGTTTTATGCAGCACCCCAACTCACCTTTACCCTTAAGCAAGCATAAGTTGGTTTTCTAAATTTGAGACCCTGTTCTGTTCTGTAATTCAGTTCCTGTGTAGCCAAGTTTCCATTCCGTGTATTACTGATATCTTATGATGTTTCTTTTTCTGTGTGACTTACTTCAGTTAGAATCATCATACCTGAATCCACTCATTGTGCTGCTACGGGCCTGATGACACAGATTTCATTGCTGAGTGATATTGCTTTGTAAGTAAATACCACAATTTCTTTATCCATTTTTCACTTTCTGCGATGTTGAACTTGTACTGTAAACGAGGTTGTTGTAAACAGAGCCGTTCCAAACTTTGGGGTGGCTGTGTCTTTTTGATTTTAATTTCCCTAAGCTATAGGACCATAAGTGGAAGTGCCCTAGGTTCTGTTGCTTTGTTTTTTAGATGTTTCAGGAAACACCATACACTTCTCCCGAGTGGTTGTTGGCAATTTACATCCCGCCCATCAGCATAACAAGGCTCCCAGTTCTCCATGGCCTGTCCTGCCTTTCTGGATTTTACACTTTTTTCAGATGGCCCTTTTGACCGGGGGGAAGTGAGACTTCATTGTAGTGCACATTTCATTTGCAAGCTTGCTTGGTTGGCCAAAAAGGGCGTATGCGTTTTTTCCTGAATATATTCAGGAAAAAACGCATACGCCCTTTTTGGCCAAGTGCATCATTGTGGACGTTCTGCCTCTTTTCCTATGCTTTCAATGCAATTCCAGTCTACCTCCTGAAATCGGTTTCCTGCAATTCTGCCCCGCTTTCAAGTCCTCTTGGCAGCCTTACTTCAGTCTATTTTTGGACGATAGCTGTCATTTATAACTCTGCAGGTTTGTGAATTACAGTGTCCCTGAGCTCCTTTCTTCAACTCGCTTTCTTTTGAGCTGGCCGCAACACCGCAGGATGGCTTCAGGCCCTAATCTGGTTCCGGTACGACACGCTGAGCCTTTGGTTATTTCCTCTTCCTGGTGGGAAATGAGAGTTAAATTTGCCCGTCCAGACACCTCCAGCTAGTCTCTCATTGGTTCTCGCTATTCCTGTTCATCTTCCGCAGAAATTGCAAACTGGGCCAAACAGGAGGTTAAAGGCGCTGACTCTCCAAGTGGGGAGAGTGTTAGTAAAGCGTCTGGAATGTTGCACCCGAGTACCAGGGGAGGAAAACTGAGACATATTTGAACACGTCTCCCGTTCACATGGTTGATCATACTTGGGTTCCACATGCATGTTTTAGCTGAAGGAAGAATACCTTAAAACTGGAGAGTTGAGACCCGTGTAATGGGTACCATGCAATATGACTTCAAAGGGTCTTCATTTGCTCACCGAACCTCTCCAATCCTATCACTGCTGCGTTTATGCCCCTGTACACACGCTTGATTCTCTTTTGGAGACATAGCAATCCATAGGTTTTAAGATACTTACTAGTCAGGTACATTCTTAGGCGTTTAATATGGGGTGTTGAGTCCATTTCGTTGAGCAAGGAGTAGCTCTTGTCTATTCCATATTTGGCTTAAGGAACTTTATCTGTGCTCATTTCAATCTCTGGTTTTATGCAGCACCCCAACTCACCTTTACCCTTAAGCAAGCATAAGTTGGTTTTCTTAATTTGAGACACTGTTCTGTTTTGGAATTCAGTTCCTGTGTAGCCAAGTTTACATTCCGTGTATTAGTGATATCTTATGATGTTTCTTTTTCTGTGTGACTTATTTCAGTTAGAATCATCGTACCTGAATCCACTCATTGTGCTGCTAAGGGCCTGATGACACAGATTTCACTGCTGAGTGATATTGCTTTGTAAGTAAATACCACAACTTCTTTATCCATTTTTCACTTTCTGCGATGTTGAACTTGTACTGTAAACGAGGTTCTTGTAAACAGAGCCGTTCCAAACTTTGGGGTGGCTGTGTCTTTTTGATTTTAATTTCCCTAAGCTATAGGACCATAAGTGGAAGTGCCCTAGGTTCTGTTGCTTTGTTTTTTAGATGTTTCAGGAAACACCATACACTTCTCCCGAGTGGTTGTTGGCAATTTACATCCCGCCCATCAGCATAACAAGGCTCCCAGTTCTCCATGGCCTGTCTTGTCTTTCTGGATTTTACACTTTTTTCAGATGGCCCTTTTGACCGGGGGAAGTGAGACTTCATTGTAGTGCAGATTTCCTTTGCAAGCTTGCTTGGTTGGCCAAAAAGGGCGTATGCGTTTTTTCCTGGATATATTCAGGAAAAAACGCATACGCCCTTTTTGGCCAAGTGCATCATATTGGACGTTCTGCCTCTTTTCCTATGCTTTCAATGCAATTCCAGTCTACCTCCTGAAATCGGTTTCCTGCAATTCTGCCCCGCTTTCAAGTCCTCTTGGCAGCCTTACTTCAGTCTATTTTTGGACGATAGCTGTCATTTATAACTCTGCAGGTTTGTGAATTACAGTGCCCCTGAGCTCCTTTCTTCAACTCGCTTTCTTGTGACCTGGCCGCAACACCGCAGGATGGCTTCAGGCCCTAATCTGGTTCTGGCACGGTACGCTGAGCCTTTGGTTAATTCCTCTTCCTGGTGAGAAATGAGAGTTAAATTTGCCCGTCCAGACACCTCCAGCTAGTCTCTCATTGGTTCTAGCTATTCCTGTTCATCTTCCGCAGAAATTGCAAACTGGGCCAAACAGGAGGTTAAAGGGACTGACTCTCCAAGTCGGGAGAGTGTTAGTAAAGCGTCTGGAATGTTGCACCCGAGTACCAGGGGAGGAAAACTGAGACATATTTGAACACGTCTCCCGATCACATGGTTGATCATACTCTAGGTTCCACATGCATGTTTTAGCTGAAGGAAGAATACCTTAAACCTGGAGAGTTGAGACCCGTGTAATGTGTACCATGCAATATGACTTCAAAGGGTCTTCATTTGCTCACCGAACCTCTCCAATCCTATCACTGCTGCGTTTATGACCCTGTACACATGCTTGATTCTCTTTCGGAGACATAGCAATCCATAGGTTTTCCGATACTTACTAGTCAGGTACATTCTTAGGCGTTTAATATGCGGTGTTGAGTCCATTTCGTTGAGCAAGGAGTAGCTCTTGTCTATTCAATATTTGACTTAAGGAACTTTATCTGTGCTCATTTCAATCTCTGGTTTTATGCAGCACCCCAACTCACCTTTACCCTTAAGCAAGCATAAGTTGGTTTTCTAAATTTGAGACCCTGTTCTGTTCTGTAATTCAGTTCCTGTGTAGCCAAGTTTACATTCCGTGTATTACTGATATCTTATGATGTTTCTTTTCTGTGTGACTTATTTTAGTTAGAATCATCATACCTGAATCCACTCATTGTGCTGCTATGGGCCTGATGACACAGATTTCATTGCTGAGTGATATTGCTTTGTAAGTAAATACCACAACTTCTTTATCCATTTTTCACTTTCTGCGATGTTGAACTTGTACTGTAAACGAGGTTCTTGTAAACAGAGCCGTTCGAAAGTTTGGGGTGGCTGTGTCTTTTTGATTTTAATTTCCCTAAGCTATAGGACCATAAGTGGCAGTGCCCTAGGCTCTGTTGCTTTGTTTTTTAGATGTTTCAGGAAACACCATACACTTCTCCCGAGTGGTTGTTGGCAATTTACATCCCGCCCATCAGCATAACAAGGCTCCCAGTTCTCCATGGCCTGTCCTGCCTTTCTGGATTTTACACTTTTTTCAGATGGCCCTTTTGACCGGGGGGAAGTGAGACTTCATTGTAGTGCAGATTTCCTTTGCAAGCTTGCTTGGTTGGCCAAAAAGGGCGTATGCGTTTTTTCCTGAATATATTCAGGAAAAAACGCATACGCCCTTTTTGGCCAAGTGCATCATTGTGGACGTTCTGCCTCTTTTCCTATGCTTTCAATGCAATTCTAGTCTACCTCCTGAAATCAGTTTCCTGCAATTCTGCCCCGCTTTCAAGTCCTCTTGGCAGCCTTACTTCAGTCTATTTTTGGACGATAGCTGTCATTTATAACTCTGCAGGTTTGTGAATTACAGTGCCCCTGAGCTCCTTTGTTCAACTCGCTTTCTTTTGAGCTGGCCGCAACACCGCAGGATGGCTTCAGGCCCTAATCTGGTTCCGGTACGGCACGCGGAGCCTTTGGTTATTTCCTCTTCCTGGTGGGAAATGAGAGTTAAATTTGCCCGTCCAGACACCTCCAGCTAGTCTCTCATTGGTTCTCGCTATTCCTGTTCATCTTCCGCAGAAATTGCAAACTGGGCCAAACAGGAGGTTAAAGGCGCTGACTCTCCAAGTGGGGAGAGTGTTAGTAAAGCGTCTGGAATGTTGCACCCGAGTACCAGGGGAGGAAAACTGAGACATATTTGAACACGTCTCCCGTTCACATGGTTGATCATACTTGGGTTCCACATGCATGTTTTAGCTGAAGGAAGAATACCTAAAACCTGGGTAGTTGAAACCCGTGGAATGGGTACCATGCAATATGACTTCAAAGGGTCTTCATTTGCTCACCGAACCTCTCCAATCCTATCACTGCTGCGTTTATGCCCCTGTACACATGCTTGATTCTCTTTCGGAGACATAGCAATCCATAGGTTTTAAGATACTTACTAGTCAGGTACATTCTTAGGCGTTTAATATGCGGTGTTGAGTCCATTTCGTTGAGCAAGGAGTAGCTCTTGTCTATTCCATATTTGACTTATGGAACTTTATCTGTGCTCATTTCAATCTCTGGTTTTATTCAGCACCCCAACTCACCTTTACCCTTAAGCAAGCATAAGTTGGTTTTCTAAATTTGAGACCCTGTTCTGTTCTGTAATTCAGTTCCTGTGTAGCCAAGTTTACATTCCGTGTATTACTGATATCTTATGATGTTTCTTTTTCTGTGTGACTTACTTCAGTTAGAATCATCATACCTGAATCCACTCATTGTGCTGCTAAGGGCCTGATGACACAGATTTCATTTCTGAGTGATATTGCTTTGTAAGTAAATACCACAACTTCTTTATCCATTTTTCACTTTCTGCGATGTTGAACTTGTACTGTAAACGAGGTTCTTGTAAACAGAGCCGTTCCAAACTTTGGGGTGGCTGTGTCTTTTTGATTTTAATTTCCCTAAGCTATAGGACCATAAGTGGAAGTGCCCTAGGTTCTGTTGCTTTGTTTTTTAGATGTTTCAGGAAGCACCATACACTTCTCCCGAGTGGTTGTTGGCAATTTACATCCCGCCCATCAGCATAACAAGGCTCCCAGTTCTCCATGGCCTGTCCTGCCTTTCTGGATTTTACACTTTTTTCAGATGGCCCTTTTGACCTGGGGGAAGTGAGACTTCATTGTAGTGCAGATTTCCTTTGCAAGCTTGCTTGGTTGCACAAAAAGGGCGTATGCGTTTTTTCCTGAATATATTCAGGAAAAAACGCATACGCCCTTTTTGGCCAAGTGCATCATTGTGGACGTTCTGCCTCTTTTCCTATGCTTTCAATGCAATTCTAGTCTACCTCCTGAAATCAGTTTCCTGCAATTCTGCCCCGCTTTCAAGTCCTCTTGGCAGCCTTACTTCAGTCTATTTTTGGACGATAGCTGTCATTTATAACTCTGCAGGTTTGTGAATTACAGTGCCCCTGAGCTCCTTTGTTCAACTCGCTTTCTTTTGAGCTGGCCGCAACACCGCAGGATGGCTTCAGGCCCTAATCTGGTTCCGGTACGGCACGCGGAGCCTTTGGTTATTTCCTCTTCCTGGTGGGAAATGAGAGTTAAATTTGCCCGTCCAGACACCTCCAGCTAGTCTCTCATTGGTTCTCGCTATTCCTGTTCATCTTCCGCAGAAATTGCAAACTGGGCCAAACAGGAGGTTAAAGGCGCTGACTCTCCAAGTGGGGAGAGTGTTAGTAAAGCGTCTGGAATGTTGCACCCGAGTACCAGGGGAGGAAAACTGAGACATATTTGAACACGTCTCCCGTTCACATGGTTGATCATACTTGGGTTCCACATGCATGTTTTAGCTGAAGGAAGAATACCTAAAACCTGGGTAGTTGAAACCCGTGGAATGGGTACCATGCAATATGACTTCAAAGGGTCTTCATTTGCTCACCGAACCTCTCCAATCCTATCACTGCTGCGTTTATGCCCCTGTACACATGCTTGATTCTCTTTCGGAGACATAGCAATCCATAGGTTTTAAGATACTTACTAGTCAGGTACATTCTTAGGCGTTTAATATGCGGTGTTGAGTCCATTTCGTTGAGCAAGGAGTAGCTCTTGTCTATTCCATATTTGGCTTAAGGAACTTTATCTGTGCTCATTTCAATCTCTGGTTTTATGCAGCAACCCAACTCACCTTTCCCCTTAAGCAAGCATAAGTTGGTTTTCTAAATTTGAGACCCTGTTCTGTTTTGGAATTCAGTTCCTGTGTAGCCAAGTTTACATTCCGTGTATTAGGGATATCTTATGATGTTTCTTTTTCTGTGTGACTTATTTCAGTTAGAATCATCGTACCTGAATCTACTCATTATGCTGCTACGGACCTGATGACATAGATTTCATTGCTGAGTGATACTGCATTGTACGTAAGTACCACAAGTTCTTTATCCATTTTTCACTTTCTGCGATGTTGAACTTGTACTGTAAACGAGGTTCTTGTAAACAGAGCCGTTCCAAACTTTGGGGTGGCTGTGTCTTTTTGATTTTAATTTCCCTAAGCTATAGGACCATAAGTGGAAGTGCCCTAGGCTCTGTTGCTTTGTTTTTTAGATGTTTCAGGAAACACCATACACTTCTCCCGAGTGGTTGTTGGCAATTTACATCCCGCCCATCAGCATAACAAGGCTCCCAGTTCTCCATGGCCTGTCCTGCCTTTCTGGATTTTACACTTTTTTCAGATGGCCCTTTTGACCGGGGGGAAGTGAGACTTCATTGTAGTGCAGATTTCCTTTGCAAGCTTGCTTGGTTGGCCAAAAAGGGCGTATGCGTTTTTTCCTGAATATATTCAGGAAAAAACGCATACGCCCTTTTTGGCCAAGTGCATCATTGTGGACGTTCTGCCTCTTTTCCTATGCTTTCAATGCAATTCCAGTCTACCTCCTGAAATCGGTTTCCTGCAATTCTGCCCCGCTTTCAAGTCCTCTTGGCAGCCTTACTTCAGTGTATTTTTGGACGATAGCTGTCATTTATAACTCTGCAGTTTTGTGAATTACAGTGCCCCTGAGCTCCTTTCTTCAACTTGCTTTCTTGTGACCTGGCCGCAACACCGCAGGATGGCTTCAGGCCCTAATCTGGTTCCGGCACGGCACGCTGAGCCTTTGGTTATTCCCTCTTCCTGGTGGGAAATGAGAGTTAAATTTGCCCGTCCAGACACCTCCAGCTAGTCTCTCATTGGTTCTCGCTATTCCTGTTCATCTTCCGCAGAAATTGCAAACTGGGCCAAACAGGAGGTTAAAGTCGCTGACTCTCCAAGTGGGGAGAGTGTTAGTAAAGCGTCTGGAATGTTGCACCCGAGTACCAGGGGAGGAAAACTGAGACATATTTGAACACGTCTCCCGTTCACATGGTTGATCATACTTGGGTTCCACATGCATGTTTTAGCTGAAGGAAGAATACCTTAAACCTGGAGAGTTAAGACCCGTGTAATGGGTACCATGCAATATGACTTCAAAGGGTCTTCATTTGCTCACCGAACCTCTCCAATCCTATCACTGCTGCGTTTATGCCCCTGTACACATGCTTGATTCTCTTTCGGAGACATAGCAATCCATAGGTTTTTAAGATACTTACTAGTCAGGTACATTCTTAGGCGTTTAATATGCGGTGTTGAGTCCATTTCGTTGAGCAAGGAGTAGCTCTTGTCTATTCCATATTTGACTTAAGGAACTTTATCTGTGCTCATTTCAATCTCTGGTTTTATTCAGCACCCCAACTCACCTTTACCCTTAAGCAAGCATAAGTTGGTTTTCTAAATTTGAGACCCTGTTCTGTTCTGTAATTCAGTTCCTGTGTAGCCAAGTTTACATTCCGTGTATTACTGATATCTTATGATGTTTCTTTTTCTGTGTTGACTTACTTCAGTTAGAATCATCATACCTGAATCCACTCATTGTGCTGCTAAGGGCCTGATGACACAGATTTCATTGCTGAGTGATATTGCTTTGTAAGTAAATACCACAACTTCTTTATCCATTTTTCACTTTCTGCGATGTTGAACTTGTACTGTAAACGAGGTTCTTGTAAACAGAGCCATTCCAAACTTTGGGGTGGCTGTGTCTTTTTGATTTTAATTTCCCTAAGCTATAGGACCATAAGTGGAAGTGCCCTAGGTTCTGTTGCTTTGTTTTTTAGATGTTTCAGGAAACACCATACACTTCTCCCGAGTGGTTGTTGGCAATTTACATCCCGCCCATCAGCATAACAAGGCTCCCAGTTCTCCATGGCCTGTCCTGCCTTTCTGGATTTTACACTTTTTTCAGATGGCCCTTTTGACCG
Organism: Delphinus delphis; assembly: GCF_949987515.2. NCBI lineage: Eukaryota > Metazoa > Chordata > Mammalia > Artiodactyla > Delphinidae > Delphinus > Delphinus delphis. The sequence continues at coordinate 1,066,417 of NW_027192695.1, forward strand.
GGGGGAAGTGAGACTTCATTGTAGTGCAGATTTCCTTTGCAAGCTTGCTTGGTTGGCCAAAAAGGGCGTATGCGTTTTTTCCTGAATATAGTCAGGAAAAAACGCATACGCCCTTTTTGGCCAAGTGCATCATTGTGGACGTTCTGCCTCTTTTCCTATGCTTTCAATGCAATTCCAGTCTACCTCCTGAAATCGGTTTCCTGCAATTCTGCCCTGCTTTCAAGTCCTCTTGGCAGCCTTACTTCAGTCTATTTTTGGACGATAGCTGTCATTTATAACTCTGCAGGTTTGTGAATTACAGTGCCCCTGAGCTCCTTTCTTCAACTCGCTTTCTTGTGACCTGGCCGCAACACCGCAGGATGGCTTCAGGCCCTAATCTGGTTCCGGTACGGCACGCTGAGCCTTTGGTTATTTCCTCTTCCTGGTGGGAAATGAGAGTTAAATTTGCCCGTCCAGACACCTCCAGCTAGCCTCTCATTGGTTCTCGCTATTCCTGTTCATCTTCCGCAGAAATTGCAAACTGGGCCAAACAGGAGGTTAAAGGCGCTGACTCTCCAAGTGGGGAGAGTGTTAGTAAAGCATCTGGAATGTTGCACCCGAGTACCAGGGGAGGAAAACTGAGACATATTTGAACACGTCTCCCGTTCACATGGTTGATCATACTTGGGTTCCACATGCATGTTTTAGCTGAAGGAAGAATACCTAAAACATGGGTAGTTGAAACCCGTGGAATGGGTACCATGCAATATGACTTCAAAGGGTCTTCATTTGCTCACCGAACCTCTCCAATCCTATCACTGCTGCGTTTATGCCCCTGTACACATGCTTGATTCTCTTTCGGAGACATAGCAATCCATAGGTTTTAAGATACTTACTAGTCAGGTACAATCTTAGGCGTTTAATATGCGGTGTTGAGTCCATTTCGTTGAGCAAGGAGTAGCTCTTGTCTATTCCATATTTGGCTTAAGGAACTTTATCTGTGCTCATTTCAATCTCTGGTTTTATGCAGCAACCCAACTCACCTTTCCCCTTAAGCAAGCATAAGTTGGTTTTCTAAATTTGAGACCCTGTTCTGTTTTGGAATTCAGTTCCTGTGTAGCCAAGTTTACATTCCATGTGTTAGGGATATCTTATGATGTTTCTTTTTCTGTGTGACTTATTTCAGTTAGAATCATCGTTCCTGAATCCACTCATTATGCTGCTACCTGCCTGATGACATAGATTTCATTGCTGAGTGATACTGCATTGTACGTAAGTACCACAATTCTTTATCCATTTTTCACTTTCTGCGATGTTGAACTTGTACTGTAAACGAGGTTCTTGTAAACAGAGCCGTTCCAAACTTTGGGGTGGCTCTGTCTTTTTGATTTTAATTTCCCTAAGCTATAGGACCATAAGTGGCAGTGCCCTAGGCTCTGTTGCTTTGTTTTTTAGATGTTTCAGGAAACACCATACACTTCTCCTGAGTGGTTGTTGGCAATTTACATCCCGCCCATCAGCATAACAAGGCTCCCAGTTCTCCATGACCTGTCCTGCCTTTCTGGATTTTACACTTTTTTCAGATGGCCCTTTTGACCAGGGGGAAGTGAGACTTCATTGTAGTGCAGATTTCCTTTGCAAGCTTGCTTGGTTGGCCAAAAAGGGCGTATGCGTTTTTTCCTGAATATATTCAGGAAAAAACGCATATGCCCTTTTTGGCCAAGTGCATCATTGTGGACGTTCTGCCTCTTTTCCTATGCTTTCAATGCAATTCCAGTCTACCTCCTGAAATCGGTTTCCTGCAATTCTGCCCCGCTTTCAAGTCCTCTTGGCAGCCTTACTTCAGTCTATTTTAGGACGATAGCTGTCATTTATAACTCTGCAGGTTTGTGCATTACAGTGCCCCTCAGCTCCTTTCTTCAACTTGCTTTCTTGAGACCTGGCCGCAACACCGCAGGATGGCTTCAGGCCCTAATCTGGTTCCGGTACGGCACGCTGAGCCTTTGGTTATTTCCTTTTCCTGGTGGGAAATGAGAGTTAAATTTGCCCGTCCTGACACCTCCAGCTAGTCTCTCATTGGTTCTCGCTATTCCTGTTCATCTTCCGCAGAAATTGCAAACTGGGCCAATCAGGAGGTTAAAGGCGCTGACTCTCCAAGTGGGGAGAGTGTTAGTAAAGCGTCTGGAATGTTGCACCCGAGTACCTGGGGAGGAAAACTGAGACATATTTGAACACGTCTCCCGTTCACATGGTTGATCATACTCTGGGTTCCACATGCATGTTTTAGCTGAAGGAAGAATACCTTAAACCTGGAGAGTTGAGACCCGTGGAATGGGTACCATGCAATATGACTTCAAAGGGTCTTCATTTGCTCACCGAACCTCTCCAATCCTATCACTGCTGCGTTTATTCCCCTGTACACACGCTTGATTCTCTTTTGGAGACATAGCAATCCATAGGTTTTAAGATACTTACTAGTCAGGTACATTCTTAGGGGTTTAATATGGGGTTTTGAGTCCATTTCGTTGAGCAAGGAGTAGCTCTTGTCTATTCCATATTTGGCTTAAGGAACTTTATCTGTGCTCATTTCAATCTCTGGTTTTATGCAGCACCCCAACTCACCTTTCCCCTTAAGCAAGCATAAGTTGGTTTTCTAAATTTGAGACCCTGTTCTGTTCTGGAATGCAGTTCCTGTGTAGCCAAGTTTACATTCCGTGTATTAGTGATATCTTATGATGTTTCTTTTTCTGTGTGACTTATTTCAGTTAGAATCATCGTACCTGAATCCACTCATTATGCTGCTACGGGCCTGATGACATAGATTTCATTGCTGAGTGATACTGCATTGTAAGTAAATACCACAAATTCTTTATCCATTTTTCACTTTCTGCGATGTTGAACTTGTACTGTAAACGAGGTTCTTGTAAACAGAGCCGTTCCAAACTTTGGGGTGGCTGTGTCTTTTTGATTTTAATTTCCCTAAGCTATAGGACCATAAGTGGAAGTGCCCTAGGCTCTGTTGCTTTGTTTTTTAGATGTTTCAGGAAACACCATACACTTCTCCCGAGTGGTTGTTGGCAATTCACATCCCGCCCATCAGCATAACAAGGCTCCCAGTTCTCCATGGCCTGTCCTGCCTTTCTGGATTTTACACTTTTTTCAGATGGCCCTTTTGACCGGGGGGAAGTGAGACTTCATTGTAGTGCAGATTTCCTTTGCAAGCTTGCTTGGTTGGCCAAAAAGGGCGTATGCGTTTTTTCCTGAATATATTCAGGAAAAAACGCATACGCCCTTTTTGGCCAAGTGCCTCATTGTGGACGTTCTGCCTCTTTTCCTATGCTTTCAATGCAATTCCAGTCTACCTCCTGAAATCGGTTTCCTGCAATTCTGCCCCGCTTTCAAGTCCTCTTGGCAGCCTTACTTCAGTGTATTTTTGGACGATAGCTGTCATTTATAACTCTGCAGGTTTGTGAATTACAGTGCCCCTGAGCTCCTTTCTTCAACTCGCTTTCTTTTGAGCTGGCCGCAACACCGCAGGATGGCTTCAGGCCCTAATCTGGTTCCGGTACGGCATGCTGAGCCTTTGGTTATTTCCTCTTCCTGTTGGGAAATGAGAGTTAAATTTGCCCGTCCAGACACCTCCAGCTAGCCTCTCATTGGTTCTCGCTATTTCTGTTCATCTTCCGCAGAAATTGCAAACTGGGCCAAACAGGAGGTTAAAGACGCTGACTCTCCAAGTGGGGAGAGTGTTAGTAAAGCGTCTGGAATGTTGCACCCGAGTACCAGGGGAGGAAAACTGAGACATATTTGAACACGTCTCCCTTTCACATGGTTGATCATACTTGGGTTCCACATGCATGTTTTAGCTGAAGGAAGAATACGTTAAACCTGGAGAGTTGAGACCCGTGGAATGGGTACCATGCAATATGACTTCAAAGGGTCTTCATTTGCTCACCGAACCTCTCCAATCCTATCACTGCTGCGTTTATGCCCCTGTACACATGCTTGATTCTCTTTCGGAGACATAGCAATCCATAGGTTTTAAGATACTTACTAGTCAGGTACATTCTTAGGCGTTTAATATGCGGTGTTGAGTCCATTTCGTTGAGCAAGGAGTAGCTCTTGTCTATTCCATATTTGACTTAAGGAACTTTATCTGTGCTCATTTCAATCTCTGGTTTTATGCAGCACCCCAACTCACCTTTCCCCTGAAGCAAACATAAGTTGGTTTTCTGAATTTGAGTCCCTGTTCTGTTCTGTAATTCAGTTCCTGTGTAGCCAAGTTTACATTCCGTGTATTACTGATATCTTATGATGTTTCTTTTTCTGTGTGACTTACTTCAGTTAGAATCATCATACCTGAATCCACTCATTGTGCTGCTAAGGGCCTGATGACACAGATTTCATTGCTGAGTGATATTGCTTTGTAAGTAAATACCACAACTTCTTTATCCATTTTTCACTTTCTGCGATGTTGAACTTGTACTGTAAACGAGGTTCTTGTAAACAGAGCCGTTCCAAACTTTGGGGTGGCTGTGTCTTTTTGATTTTAATTTCCCTAATCTATAGGACCATAAGTGGAAGTGCCCTCGGTTCTGTTGCTTTGTTTTTTAGATGTTTCAGGAAACACCATACACTTCTCCCGAGTGGTTGTTGGCAATTTACATCCCGCCCATCAGCATAACAAGGCTCCCAGTTCTCCATGGCCTGTCCTGCCTTTCTGGATTTTACACTTTTTTCAGATGGCCCTTTTGACCGGGGGGAAGTGAGACTTCATTGTAGTGCAGATTTCCTTTGCAAGCTTGCTTGGTTGGCCAAAAAGGGCGTATGCGTTTTTTCCTGAATATATTCAGGAAAAAACGCATACGCCCTTTTTGGCCAAGTGCATCATTGTGGACGTTCTGCCTCTTTTCCTATGCTTTCAATGCAATTCCAGTCTACCTCCTGAAATCGGTTTCCTGCAATTCTGCCCCGCTTTCAAGTCCTCTTTGCAGCCTTACTTCAGTCTATTTTTGGACGATAGCTGTCATTTATAACTCTGCAGGTTTGTGAATTACAGTGCCCCTGAGCTCCTTTCTTCAACTCGCTTTCTTGTGAGCTGGCCGCAACACCGCAGGATGGCTTCAGGCCCTAATCTGGTTCCGGCACGGCACGCTGAGCCTTTGGTTAATTCCTCTTCCTGGTGGGAAATGAGAGTTAAATTTGCCCGTCCAGACACCTCCAGCTAGCCTCTCATTGGTTCTCGCTATTCCTGTTCATCTTCCGCAGAAATTGCAAACTGGGCCAAACAGGAGGTTAAAGGCGCTGACTCTCCAAGTGGGGAGAGTGTTAGTAAAGCGTCTGGAATGTTGCACCCGAGTACCAGGGGAGGAAAACTGAGACATATTTGAACACGTCTCCCGTTCACATGGTTGATCATACTTGGGTTCCACATGCATGTTTTAGCTGAAGGAAGAATACCTTAAACCTGGAGAGTTGAGACCCGTGGAATGGGTACCATGCAATATGACTTCAAAGGGTCTTCATTTGCTCACCGAACCTCTCCAATCCTATCACTGCTGCGTTTATGCCCCTGTACACACGCTTGATTCTCTTTTGGAGACATAGCAATCCATAGGTTTTAAGATACTTACTAGTCAGGTACATTCTTAGGGGTTTAATATGGGGTTTTGAGTCCATTTCGTTGAGCAAGGAGTAGCTCTTGTCTATTCCATATTTGGCTTAAGGAACTTTATCTGTGCTCATTTCAATCTCTGGTTTTATGCAGCACCCCAACTCACCTTTCCCCTTAAGCAAGCATAAGTTGGTTTTCTAAATTTGAGACCCTGTTCTGTTCTGGAATGCAGTTCCTGTGTAGCCAAGTTTACATTCCGTGTATTAGTGATATCTTATGATGTTTCTTTTTCTGTGTGACTTATTTCAGTTAGAATCATCGTACCTGAATCCACTCATTATGCTGCTACGGGCCTGATGACATAGATTTCATTGCTGAGTGATACTGCATTGTACGTAAGTACCACAAGTTCTTTATCCATTTTTCACTTTCTGCGATGTTGAACTTGTACTGTAAACGAGGTTCTTGTAAACAGAGGCGTCCCAAACTTTGGGGTGGCTGTGTCTTTTTGATTTTAATTTCCCTAAGCTATAGGACCATAAGTGGCAGTGCCCTAGGCTCTGTTGCTTTGTTTTTTAGATGTTTCAGGAAACACCATACACTTCTCCCGAGTGTCTGTTGGCAATTTACATCCCGCCCATCAGCATAACAAGGCTCCCAGTTCTCCATGGCCTGTCCTGCCTTTCTGGATTTTACACTTTTTTCAGATGGCCCTTTTGACCGGGGGGAAGTGAGACTTCATTGTAGTGCAGATTTCCTTTGCAAGCTTGCTTGGTTGGCCAAAAAGGGCGTATGCGTTTTTTCCTGAATATATTCAGGAAAAAACGCATACGCCCTTTTTGGCCAAGTGCATCATTGTGGACGTTCTGCCTCTTTTCCTATGCTTTCAATGCAATTCCAGTCTACCTCCTGAAATCGGTTTCCTGCAATTCTGCCCCGCTTTCAAGTCCTCTTGACAGCCTTACTTCAGTCTATTTTTGGACGATAGCTGTCATTTATAACTCTGCAGGTTTGTGAATTACAGTGCCCCTGAGCTCCTTTCTTCAACTCGCTTTCTTGTGAGCTGGCCGCAACACCGCAGGATGGCTTCAGGCCCTAATCTGGTTCCGGCACGGCATGCTGAGCCTTTGGTTAATTCCTCTTCCTGGTGGGAAATGAGAGTTAAATTTGCCCGTCCAGACACCTCCAGCTAGTCTCTCATTGGTTCTCGCTATTCCTGTTCATCTTCCGCAGAAATTGCAAACTGGGCCAAACAGGAGGTTAAAGGGACTGACTCTCCAAGTCGGAAGAGTGTTAGTAAAGCGTCTGGAATGTTGCACCCGAGTACCAGGGTACGAAAACTGACATATTTGAACACGTCTCCCGATCACATGGTTGATCATACTCTAGGTTCCACATGCATGTTTTAGCTGAAGGAAGAATACCTTAAACCTGGGTAGTTGAAACCCGTGGAATGGGTACCATGCAATATGACTTCAAAGGGTCTTCATTTGCTCACCGAACCTCTCCAATCCTATCACTGCTGCGTTTATGCCCCTGTACACATGCTTGATTCTCTTTCGGAGACATAGCAATCCATAGGTTTTAAGATATTTACTAGTCAGGTACATTCTTAGGCGTTTAATATGCAGTGTTGAGTCCATTTCGTTGAGCAAGGAGTAGCTCTTGTCTATTCCATATTTGACTTAAGGAACTTTATCTGTGCTCATTTCAATCTCTGGCTTTATGCAGCACCCCAACTCATCTTTACCCTTAAGCAAACATAAGTTGGTTTTCTGAATTTGAGTCCCTGTCCTGTTCTGTAATTCAGTTCCTGTGTAGCCAAGTTTACATTCCGTGTATTACTGATATCTTATGATGTTTCTTTTTCTGTGTGACTTACTTCAGTTAGAATCATCATACCTGAATCCACTCATTGTGCTGCTAAGGGCCTGATGACACAGATTTCATTGCTGAGTGATATTGCTTTGTAAGTAAATACCACAACTTCTTTATCCATTTTTCACTTTCTGCGATGTTGAACTTGTACTGTAAACGAGGTTCTTGTAAACAGAGCCGTTCCAAACTTTGGGGTGGCTGTGTCTTTTTGATTTTAATTTCCCTAAGCTATAGGACCATAAGTGGAAGTGCCCTCGGTTCTGTTGCTTTGTTTTTTAGATGTTTCAGGAAACACCATACACTTCTCCCGAGTGGTTGTTGGCAATTTACATCCCGCCCATCAGCATAACAAGGCTCCCAGTTCTCCATGGCCTGTCCTGCCTTTCTGGATTTTACACTTTTTTCAGATGGCCCTTTTGACCGGGGGGAAGTGAGACTTCATTGTAGTGCAGATTTCCTTTGCAAGCTTGCTTGGTTGGCCAAAAAGGGCGTATGCGTTTTTTCCTGAATATATTCAGGAAAAAACGCATACGCCCTTTTTGGCCAAGTGCATCATTGTGGACGTTCTGCCTCTTTTCCTATGCTTTCAATGCAATTCCAGTCTACCTCCTGAAATCGGTTTCCTGCAATTCTGCCCCGCTTTCAAGTCCTCTTGGCAGCCTTACTTCAGTCTATTTTTGGACGATAGCTGTCATTTATAACTCTGCAGGTTTGTGAATTACAGTGCCCCTGAGCTCCTTTCTTCAACTCGCTTTCTTTTGAGCTGGCCGCAACACCGCAGGATGGCTTCAGGCCCTAATCTGGTTCCGGCACGGCACGCTGAGCCTTTGGTTAATTCCTCTTCCTGGTGGGAAATGAGAGTTAAATTTGCCCGTCCAGACACCTCCAGGTAGCCTCTCATTGGTTCTCGCTATTCCTGTTCATCTTCCGCAGAAATTGCAAACTGGGCCAAACAGGAGGTTAAAGGGACTGACTCTCCAAGTGGGGAGAGTGTTAGTAAAGCGTCTGGAATGTTGCACCCGAGTACCAGGGGAGGAAAACTGAGACATATTTGAACACGTCTCCCTATCACATGGTTGATCATACTCTAGGTTCCACATGCATGTTTTAGCTGAAGGAAGAATACCTTAAACCTGGAGAGTTGAGACCCGTGTAATGGGTACCATGCAATATGACTTCAAAGGGTCTTCATTTGCTCACCGAACCTCTCCAATCCTATCACTGCTGCGTTTATGCCCCTGTACACATGCTTGATTCTCTTTCGGAGACATAGCAATCCATAGGTTTTAAGATACTTACTAGTCAGGTACATTCCTAGGCGTTTAATATGCGGTGTTGAGTCCATTTCGTTGAGCAAGGAGTAGCTCTTGTCTATTCAATATTTGACTTAAGGAACTTTATCTGTGCTCATTTCAATCTCTGGTTTTATGCAGCACCCCAACTCACCTTTACCCTTAAGCAAGCATAAGTTGGTTTTCTAAATTTGAGACCCTGTTCTGTTCTGTAATTCAGTTCCTGTGTAGCCAAGTTTACATTCCGTGTATTACTGATATCTTATGATGTTTCTTTTTCTGTGTGACTTACTTCAGTTAGAATCATCATACCTGAATCCACTCATTGTGCTGCTAAGGGCCTGATGACACAGATTTCATTGCTGAGTGATATTGCTTTGTAAGTAAATACCACAACTTCTTTATCCATTTTTCACTTTCTGCGATGTTGAACTTGTACTGTAAACGAGGTTCTTGTAAACAGAGCCGTTCCAAACTTTGGGGTGGCTGTGTCTTTTTGATTTTAATTTCCCTAAGCTATAGGACCATAAGTGGAAGTGCCCTAGGTTCTGTTGCTTTGTTTTTTACATGTTTCAGGAAACACCATACACTTCTCCCGAGTGGTTGTTGGCAATTTACATCCCGCCCATCAGCATAACAAGGCTCCCAATTCTCCATGGCCTGTCCTGCCTTTCTGGATTTTACACTTTTTTCAGATGGCCCTTTTGACCGGGGGGAAGTGAGACTTCATTGTAGTGCAGATTTCCTTTGCAAGCTTGCTTGGTTGGCCAAAAAGGGCGTATGCGTTTTTTCCTGAATATATTCAGGAAAAAACGCATACGCCCTTTTTGGCCAAGTGCATCATTGTGGACGTTCTGCCTCTTTTCCTATGCTTTCAATGCAATTCCAGTCTACCTCCTGAAATCGGTTTCCTGCAATTCTGCCCCGCTTTCAAGTCCTCTTGGCAGCCTTACTTCAGTATAATTTTGGACGATAGCTGTCATTTATAAGTCTGCAGGTTTGTGAATTACAGTGACCCTGAGCTCCTTTGTTCAACTCGCTTTCTTGTGAGCTAGCTGCAACACCGCAGGATGGCTTCAGGCCCTAATCTGCTTCCGTCACGGAACGCTGAGCCTTTGTTTAATTCCTCTTCCTGGTGGGAAATGAGAGTTAAATTTGCCCGTCCAGACACCTCCAGCTAGCCTCTCATTGGTTCTCGCTATTCCTGTTCATCTTCTGCAGAAATTGCAAACTGGGCCAAACAGGAGGTTAAAGGCGCTGACTCTCCAAGTGGGGAGAGTGTTAGTAAAGCGTCTGGAATGTTGCACCCGAGTACCAGGGGAGGAAAACTGAGACATATTTGAACACGTCTCCCGTTCACATGGTTGATCATACTTGGGTTCCACATGCATGTTTTAGCTGAAGGAAGAATACCTTAAACCTGGAGAGTTGAGACCCGTGGAATGGGTACCATGCAATATGACTTCAAAGGGTCTTCATTTGCTCACCGAACCTCTCCAATCCTATCACTGCTGCGTTTATGCCCCTGTACACACGCTTGATTCTCTTTTGGAGACATAGCAATCCATAGGTTTTAAGATACTTACTAGTCAGGTACATTCTTAGGCGTTTAATATGCAGTGTTGAGTCCATTTCGTTGAGCAAGGAGTAGCTCTTGTCTATTCCATATTTGGCTTAAGGAACTTTATCTGTGCTCGTTTCAATCTCTGGTTTTATGCAGCACCCCAACTCACCTTTCCCCTTAAGCTAGCATAAGTTGGTTTTCTAAATTTGAGACCCTGTTCTGTTCTGTAATGCAGTTCCTGTGTAGCCAAGTTTACATTCCGTGTATTACTGATATCTTATGATGTTTCTTTTTCTGTGTGACTTATTTCAGTTAGAATCATCGTACCTGAATCCACTCATTATGCTGCTACGGCCCTGATGACATAGATTTCATTGCTGAGTGATATTGCTTTGTACGTAAGTACCACAAGTTCTTTATCCATTTTTCACTTTCTGTGATATTGAACTTGTATGGTAAACGAGGTTCTTATAAACGGAGGCGTCCCAAACTTTGGGGTGGCTGTGTCTTTTTGATTTTAATTTCCCTAAGCTATAGGACCATCAGTGGAAGTGCCCTAGGCTCTGTTGCTTTGTTTTTTAGATGTTTCAGGAAACACCATACACTTCTCCCTAGTGGTTGTTGGCAATTTACATCCCGCCCATCAGCATAACAAGGCTCCCAGTTCTCCATGGCCTGTCCTGCCTTTCTGGATTTTACACTTTTTTCAGATGGCCCTTTTGCCCGGGGGGAAGTGAGACTTCATTGTAGTGCAGATTTCCTTTGCAAGCTTGCTTGGTTGGCCAAAAAGGGCGTATGCGTTTTTTCCTGAATATATTCAGGAAAAAACGCATACGCACTTTTTGGCCAAGTGCATCATTGTGGACGTTCTGCCTCTTTTCCTATGCTTTCAATGCAATTCCAGTCTACCTCCTGAAATCGGTTTCCTGCAATTCTGCCCCGCTTTCAAGTCCTCTTGGCAGCCTTACTTCAGTCTATTTTTGGACGATAGCTGTCATTTATAACTCTGCAGGTTTGTGAATTACAGTGCCCCTGAGCTCCTTTCTTCAACTTGCTTTCTTGTGACCTGGCCGCAACACCGCAGGATGGCTTCAGGCCCTAATCTGGTTCCGGCACGGCACGCTGTGCCTTTGGTTATTTCCTCTTCCTGGTGGGAAATGAGAGTTAAATTTGCCCGTCCAGACCCCTCTAGCTAGTCTCTCATTGGTTCTCGCTATTCCTGTTCATCTTCCGCAGAAATTGCAAACTGGGCCAAACAGGAGGTTAAAGGCGCTGACTCTCCAAGTGGGGAGAGTGTTAGTAAAGCGTCTGGAATGTTGCACCCGAGTACCAGGGGAGGAAAACTGAGACATATTTGAACACGTCTCCCGTTCACATGGTTGATCATACTTGGGTTCCACATGCATGTTTTAGCTGAAGGAAGAATACCTTAAACCTGGAGAGTTAAGACCCGTGTAATGGGTACCATGCAATATGACTTCAAAGGGTCTTCATTTGCTCACCGAACCTCTCCAATCCTATCACTGCTGCGTTTATGCCCCTGTACACATGCTTGATTCTCTTTCGGAGACATAGCAATCCATAGGTTTTAAGATACTTACTAGTCAGGTACATTCTTAGGCGTTTAATATGCGGTGTTGAGTCCATTTCGTTGAGCAAGGAGTAGCTCTTGTCTATTCCATATTTGACTTAAGGAACTTTATCTGTGCTCATTTCAATCTCTGGTTTTATGCAGCACCCCAACTCACCTTTACCCTTAAGCAAGCATAAGTTGGTTTTCTAAATTTGAGACCCTGTTCTGTTCTGTAATTCAGTTCCTGTGTAGCCAAGTTTACATTCCGTGTATTACTGATATCTTATGATGTTTCTTTTTCTGTGTGACTTACTTCAGTTAGAATCATCATACCTGAATCCACTCATTGTGCTGCTAAGGGCCTGATGACACAGATTTCATTGCTGAGTGATATTGCTTTGTAAGTAAATACCACAACTTCTTTATCCATTTTTCACTTTCTGCGATGTTGAACTTGTACTGTAAACGAGGTTCTTGTAAACAGAGCCGTTCCAAACTTTGGGGTGGCTGTGTCTTTTTTATTTTAATTTCCCTAAGCTATAGGACCATCAGTGGAAGTGCCCTAGGTTCTGTTGCTTTGTTTTTTAGATGTTTCAGGAAACACCATACACTTCTCCCGAGTGGTTGTTGGCAATTTACATCCCGCCCATCAGCATAACAAGGCTCCCAGTTCTCCATGGCCTGTCCTGCCTTTCTGGATTTTACACTTTTTTCAGATGGCCCTTTTGACCGGGGGGAAGTGAGACTTCATTGTAGTGCAGATTTCCTTTGCAAGCTTGCTTGGTTGGCCAAAAAGGGCGTATGCGTTTTTTCCTGAATATATTCAGGAAAAAACGCATACGCCCTTTTTGGCCAAGTGCATCATTGTGGACGTTCTGCCTCTTTTCCTATGCTTTCAATGCAATTCCAGTCTACCTCCTGAAATCGGTTTCCTGCAATTCTGCCCCGCTTTCAAGTCCTCTTGGCAGCCTTACTTCAGTATATTTTTGGACGATAGCTGTCATTTATAAGTCTGCAGGTTTGTGAATTACAGTGCCCCTGAGCTCCTTTGTTCAACTCGCTTTCTTGTGAGCTAGCTGCAACACCGCAGGATGGCTTCAGGCCCTAATCTGGTTCCGTCACGGAACGCTGAGCCTTTGTTTAATTCCTCTTCCTGGTGGAAAATGAGAGTTAAATTTGCCCGTCCAGACACCTCCAGCTAGCCTCTCATTGGTTCTCGCTATTCCTGTTCATCTTCCGCAGAAATTGCAAACTGGGCCAAACAGGAGGTTAAAGGCGCTGACTCTCCAAGTGGGGAGAGTGTTAGTAAAGCGTCTGGAATGTTGCACCCGAGTACCAGGGGAGGAAAACTGAGACATATTTGAACACGTCTCCCGTTCACATGGTTGATCATACTTGGGTTCCACATGCATGTTTTAGCTGAAGGAAGAATACCTTAAACCTGGAGAGTTGAGACCCGTGGAATGGGTACCATGCAATATGACTTCAAAGGGTCTTCATTTGCTCACCGAACCTCTCCAATCCTATCACTGCTGCGTTTATGCCCCTGTACACACGCTTGATTCTCTTTTGGAGACATAGCAATCCATAGGTTTTAAGATACTTACTAGTCAGGTACATTCTTAGGCGTTTAATATGCGGTGTTGAGTCCATTTTGTTGAGCAAGGAGTAGCTCTTGTCTATTCCATATTTGGCTTAAGGAACTTTATCTGTGCTCGTTTCAATCTCTGGTTTTATGCAGCACCCCAACTCACCTTTCCCCTTAAGCAAGCATAAGTTGGTTTTCTAAATTTGAGACCCTGTTCTGTTTTGGAATGCAGTTCCTGTGTAGCCAAGTTTACATTCCGTGTATTAGTGATATCTTATGATGTTTCTTTTTCTGTGTGACTTATTTCAGTTAGAATCATCGTACCTGAATCCACTCATTATGCTGCTACAGGCCTGATGACATAGATTTCATTGCTGAGTGATATTGCTTTGTACGTAAGTACCACAAGTTCTTTATCCATTTTTCACTTTCTGTGATATTGAACTTGTATGGTAAACGAGGTTCTTATAAACGGAGGCGTCCCAAACTTTGGGGTGGCTGTGTCTTTTTGATTTTAATTTCCCCAAGCTATAGGACCATAAGTGGAAGTGCCCTAGGCTCTGTTGCTTTGTTTTTTAGATGTTTCAGGAAACACCATACACTTCTCCCGAGTGGTTGTTGGCAATTTACATCCCGCCCATCAGCATAACAAGGCTCCCAGTTCTCCATGGCCTGTCCTGCCTTTCTGGATTTTACACTTTTTTCAGATGGCCCTTTTGACCGGGGGGAAGTGAGACTTCATTGTAGTGCAGATTTCCTTTGCAAGCTTGCTTGGTTGGCCAAAAAGGGCGTATGCGTTTTTTCCTGAATATATTCAGGAAAAAACGCATACGCCCTTTTTGGCCAAGTGCATCATTGTGGACGTTCTGCCTCTTTTCCTATGCTTTCAATGCAATTCCAGTCTACCTCCTGAAATCGGTTTCCTGCAATTCTGCCCCGCTTTCAAGTCCTCTTGGCAGCCTTACTTCAGTCTATTTTTGGACGATAGCTGTCATTTATAACTCTGCAGGTTTGTGAATTACAGTGCCCCTGAGCTCCTTTCTTCAACTTGCTTTCTTGTGACCTGGCCGCAACACCGCAGGATGGCTTCAGGCCCTAATCTGGTTCCGGCACGGCACGCTGTGCCTTTGGTTATTTCCTCTTCCTGGTGGGAAATGAGAGTTAAATTTGCCCGTCCAGACACCTCTAGCTAGTCTCTCATTGGTTCTCGCTATTCCTGTTCATCTTCCGCAGAAATTGCAAACTGTGCCAAACAGGAGGTTAAAGGCGCTGACTCTCCAAGTGGGGAGAGTGTTAGTAAAGCGTCTGGAATGTTGCACCCGAGTACCAGGGGAGGAAAACTGAGACATATTTGAACACGTCTCCCGATCACATGGTTGATCATACTTGGGTTCCACATGCATGTTTTAGCTGAAGGAAGAATACCTTAAACCTGGAGAGTTAAGACCCGAGTAATGGGTACCATGCAATATGACTTCAAAGGGTCTTCATTTGCTCACCGAACCTCTCCAATCCTATCACTGCTGCGTTTATTCCGCTGTACACACGATTGATTCTCTTTTGGAGACATAGCAATCCATAGGTTTTAAGATACTTACTAGTCAGGTACATTCTTAGGGGTTTAATATGGGGTTTTGAGTCCATTTCGTTGAGCAAGGAGTAGCTCTTGTCTATTGCATATTTGGCTTAAGGAACTTTATCTGTGCTCATTTCAATCTCTGGTTTTATGCAGCACCCCAACTCACCTTTCCCCTTAAGCAAGCATAAGTTGGTTTCCTAAATTTGAGACCCTGTTCTGTTCTGGAATGCAGTTCCTGTGTAGCCAAGTTTACATTCCGTGTATTACTGATATCTTATGATGTTTCTTTTTCTGTGTGACTTATTTCAGTTAGAATCATCGTACCTGAATCCACTCATTATGCTGCTACGGTCCCGATGACATAGATTTCATTGCTGAGTGATACTGCATTGTACGTAAGTACCACAAGTTCTTTATCCATTTTTCACATTCTGTGATGTTGAACTTGTACTGTAAACGAGGTTCTTGTAAACAGAGGCGTCCCAAACTTTGGGGTGGCTGTGTCTTTTTGATTTTAATTTCCCTAAGCTATAGGACCATAAGTGGCAGTGCCCTAGGCTCTGTTGCTTTGTTTTTTAGATGTTTCAGGAAACACCATACACTTCTCCCGAGTGTCTGTTGGCAATTTACATCCCGCCCATCAGCATAACAAGGCTCCCAGTTCTCCATGGCCTGTCCTGCCTTTCTGGATTTTACACTTTTTTCAGATGGCCCTTTTGACCGGGGGGAAGTGAGACTTCATTGTAGTGCAGATTTCCTTTGCAAGCTTGCTTGGTTGGCCAAAAAGGGCGTATGCGTTTTTTCCTGAATATATTCAGGAAAAAACGCATACGCCCTTTTTGGCCAAGTGCATCATTGTGGACGTTCTGCCTCTTTTCCTATGCTTTCAATGCAATTCCAGTCTACCTCCTGAAATCGGTTTCCTGCAATTCTGCCCCGCTTTCAAGTCCTCTTGGCAGCCTTACTTCAGTCTATTTTTGGACGATAGCTGTCATTTATAACTCTGCAGGTTTGTGAATTACAGTGCCCCTGAGCTCCTTTCTTCAACTCGCTTTCTTTTGAGCTGGCCGCAACACCGCAGGATGGCTTCAGGCCCTAATCTGGTTCCGGCACGGCACGCTGAGCCTTTGGTTAATTCCTCTTCCTGGTGGGAAATGAGAGTTAAATTTGCCCATCCAGACACCTCCAGCTAGCCTCTCATTGGTTCTCACTATTCCTGTTCATCTTCCGCAGAAATTGCAAACTGGGCCAAACAGGAGGTTAAAGGGACTGACTCTCTAAGTGGGGAGAGTGTTAGTAAAGCGTCTGGAATGTTGCACCCGAGTACCAGGGTACGAAAACTGACATATTTGAACACGTCTCCCGTTCACATGGTTGATCATCCTCTAGGTTCCACATGCATGTTTTAGCTGAAGGAAGAATACCTTAAACCTGGGTAGTTGAAACCCGTGGAATGGGTACCATGCAATATGACTTCAAAGGGTCTTCATTTGCTCACCGAACCTCTCCAATCCTATCACTGCTGCGTTTATGCCCCTGTACACATGCTTGATTCTCTTTCGGAGACATAGCAATCCATAGGTTTTAAGATACTTACTAGTCAGGTACATTCTTAGGCGTTTAATATGCGGTGTTGAGTCCATTTCGTTGAGCAAGGAGTAGCTCTTGTTTATTCCATATTTGACTTAAGGAACTTTATCTGTGCTCATTTCAATCTCTGGTTTTATGCAGCACCCCAACTCACCTTTACCCTTAAGCAAGCATAAGTTGGTTTTCTAAATTTGAGACCCTGTTCTGTTCTGTAATTCAGTTCCTGTGTAGCCAAGTTTACATTCCGTGTATTACTGATATCTTATGATGTTTCTTTTTCTGTGTGACTTACTTCAGTTAGAATCATCATACCTGAATCCACTCATTGTGCTGCTAAGGGCCTGATGACACAGATTTCATTGCTGAGTGATATTGCTTTGTAAGTAAATACCACAACTTCTTTATCCATTTTTCACTTTCTGCGATGTTGAACTTGTACTGTAAACGAGGTTCTTGTAAACAGAGCCGTTCCAAACTTTGGGGTCGCTGTGTCTTTTTGATTTTAATTTCCCTAAGCTATAGGACCATAAGTGGCAGTGCCCTAGGCTCTGTTGCTTTGTTTTTTAGATGTTTCAGGAAACACCATACACTTCTCCCGAGTGTCTGTTGGCAATTTACATCCCGCCCATCAGCATAACAAGGCTCCCAGTTCTCCATGGCCTGTCCTGCCTTTCTGGATTTTACACTTTTTTCAGATGGCCCTTTTGACCGGGGGGAAGTGAGACTTCATTGTAGTGCAGATTTCCTTTGCAAGCTTGCTTGGTTGGCCAAAAAGGGCGTATGCGTTTTTTCCTGAATATATTCAGGAAAAAACGCATACACCCTTTTTGGCCAAGTGCATCATTGTGGACGTTCTGCCTCTTTTCCTATGCTTTCAATGCAATTCTGTCTACCTCCTGAAATCGGTTTCCTGCAATTCTGCCCCGCTTTCAAGTCCTCTTGGCAGCCTTACTTCAGTCTATTTTTGGACGATAGCTGTCATTTATAAGTCTGCAGGTTTGTGAATTACAGTGCCCCTGAGCTCCTTTCTTCAACTCGCTTTCTTGGGACCTGGCCGCAACACCGCAGGATGGCTTCAGGCCCTAATCTGGTTCTGGCACGGCACGTTGAGCCTTTGGTTAATTCCTCTTCCTGGTGGGAAATGAGAGTTAAATTTGCCCGTCCAGACACCTCCAGCTAGCCTCTCATTGGTTCTCGCTATTCCTGTTCATCTTCCGCAGAAATTGCAAACTGGGCCAAACAGGAGGTTAAAGGGACTGACTCTCCAAGTCGGGAGAGTGTTAGTAAAGCGTCTGGAATGTTGCACCCGAGTACCAGGGTACGAAAACTGAGACATATTTGAACACGTCTCCCGATCACATGGTTGATCATACTTGGGTTCCACATGCATGTTTTAGCTGAAGGAAGAATACCTTAAACCTGGAGAGTTAAGACCCGTGTAATGGGTACCATGCAATATGACTTCAAAGGGTCTTCATTTGCTCACCGAACCTCTCCAATCCTATCACTGCTGCGTTTATGCCCCTGTACACATGCTTGATTCTCTTTCGGAGACATAGCAATCCATAGGTTTTTAAGATACTTACTAGTCAGGTACATTCTTAGGCGTTTAATATGCGGTGTTGAGTCCATTTCGTTGAGCAAGGAGTAGCTCTTGTCTATTCCATATTTGACTTAAGGAACTTTATCTGTGCTCATTTCAATCTCTGGTTTTATGCAGCACCCCAACTCACCTTTCCCCTTAAGCAAGCATAAGTTGGTTTTCTAAATTTGAGACCCTGTTCTGTTCTGTAATTCAGTTCCTGTGTAGCCAAGTTTACATTCCGTGTATTACTGATATCTTATGATGTTTCTTTTTCTGTGTGACTTACTTCAGTTAGAATCATCATACCTGAATCCACTCATTGTGCTGCTAAGGGCCTGATGACACAGATTTCATTGCTGAGTGATATTGCTTTGTAAGTAAATACCACAACTTCTTTATCCATTTTTCACTTTCTGCGATGTTGAACTTGTACTGTAAACGAGGTTCTTGTAAACAGAGCCGTTCCAAACTTTGGGGTGGCTGTGTCTTTTTGATTTTAATTTCCCTAAGCTATAGGACCATAAGTGGAAGTGCCCTAGGTTCTGTTGCTTTGTTTTTTAGATGTTTCAGGAAACACCATACACTTCTCCCGAGTGGTTGTTGGCAATTTACATCCCGCCCATCAGCATAACAAGGCTCCCAGTTCTCCATGGCCTGTCCTGCCTTTCTGGATTTTACACTTTTTTCAGATGGCCCTTTTGACCGGGGGGAAGTGAGACTGCATTGTAGTGCAGATTTCCTTTGCAAGCTTGCTTGGTTGGCAAAAAAGGGCGTATGCGTTTTTTCCTGAATATATTCAGGAAAAAACGCATATGCCCTTTTTGGCCAAGTGCATCATTGTGGACGTTCTGCCTCTTTTCCTATGCTTTCAATGCAATTCCAGTCTACCTCCTGAAATCGGTTTCCTGCAATTCTGCCCCGCTTTCAAGTCCTCTTGGCAGCCTTACTTCAGTCTATTTTTGGACGATAGCTGTCATTTATAAGTCTGCAGGTTTGTGAATTACAGTGCCCCTGAGCTCCTTTGTTCAACTCGCTTTCTTTTGAGCTGGCCGCAACACCGCAGGATGGCTTCAGGCTCTAATCTGGTTCCGGTACGGCACACTGAGCCTTTGGTTATTTCCTCTTCCTGGTGGGAAATGAGAGTTAAATTTGCCCGTCCAGACACCTCCAGCTAGCCTCTCATTGGTTCTCACTATTCCTGTTCATCTTCCGCAGAAATTGCAAACTGGGCCAAACAGGAGGTTAAAGGCGCTGACTCTCCAAGTGGGGAGAGTGTTAGTAAAGCGTCTGGAATGTTGCACCCGAGTACCAGGGGAGGAAAACTGAGAAATATTTGAACACGTCTCCCGTTCACATGGTTGATCATACTTGGGTTCCACATGCATGTTTTAGCTGAAGGAAGAATACCTAAAACCTGGGTAGTTGAAACCCGTGGAATGGGTACCATGCAATATGACTTCAAAGGGTCTTCATTTGCTCACTGAACCTCTCCAATCCTATCACTGCTGCGTTTATGCCCCTGTACACATGCTTGATTCTCTTTCGGAGACATAGCAATCCATAGGTTTTAAGATACTTACTAGTCAGGTACATTCTTAGGCGTTTAATATGCGGTGTTGAGTCCATTTCGTTGAGCAAGGAGTAGCTCTTGTCTATTCCATATTTGGCTTAAGGAACTTTATCTGTGCTCATTTCAATCTCTGGTTTTATGCAGCAACCCAACTCACCTTTCCCCTTAAGCAAGCATAAGTTGGTATTCTAAATTTGAGACCCTGTTCTGTTTTGGAATTCAGTTCCTGTGTAGCCAAGTTTACATTCCGTGTATTAGTGATATCTTATGATGTTTCTTTTTCTGTGTGACTTATTTCAGTTAGAATCATCGTACCTGAATCTACTCATTATGCTGCTACGGGCCTGATGACATAGATAACATTGCTGAGTGATACTGCATTGTATGTAAGTACCACAAGTTCTTTATCCATTTTTCACTTTCTGCGATGTTGAACTTGTACTGTAAACGAGGTTCTTGTAAACAGAGCCGTTCCAAACTTTGGGGTGGCTGTGTCTTTTTGATTTTAATTTCCCTAAGCTATAGGACCATAAGTGGCAGTGCCCTAGGCTCTGTTGCTTTGTTTTTTAGATGTTTCAGGAAACACCATACACTTCTCCCGAGTGGTTGTTGGCAATTTACATCCCGCCCATCAGCATAACAAGGCTCCCAGTTCTCCATGGCCTGTCCTGCCTTTCTGGATTTTACACTTTTTTCAGATGGCCCTTTTGACCGGGGGGAAGTGAGACTTCATTGTAGTGCAGATTTCCTTTGCAAGCTTGCTTGGTTGGCCAAAAAGGGCGTATGCGTTTTTTCCTGAATATATTCAGGAAAAAACGCATACGCCCTTTTTGGCCAAGTGCATCATTGTGGACGTTCTGCCTCTTTTCCTATGCTTTCAATGCAATTCCAGTCTACCTCCTGAAATCGGTTTCCTGCAATTCTGCCCCGCTTTCAAGTCCTCTTGGCAGCCTTACTTCAGTCTATTTTTGGACGATAGCTGTCATTTATAACTCTGCAGGTTTGTGAATTACAGTGCCCCTGAGCTCCTTTCTTCAACTCGCTTTCTTTTGAGCTGGCCGCAACACCGCAGGATGGCTTCAGGCCCTAATCTGGTTCCGGCACGGCACGCTGAGCCTTTGGTTAATTCCTCTTCCTGGTGGGAAATGAGAGTTAAATTTGCCCGTCCAGACACCTCCAGCTAGCCTCTCATTGGTTCTCGCTATTCCTGTTCATCTTCCGCAGAAATTGCAAACTGGGCCAAACAGGAGGTTAAAGGGACTGACTCTCCAAGTCGGGAGAGTGTTAGTAAAGCGTCTGGAATGTTGCACCCGAGTACCAGTGTACAAAAACTGAGACATATTTGAACACGTCTCCCGATCACATGGTTGATCATACTCTAGGTTCCACATGCATGTTTTAGCTGAAGGAAGAATACCTTAAACCTGGGTAGTTGAAACCCGTGGAATGGGTACCATGCAATATGACTTCAAAGGGTCTTCATTTGCTCACCGAACCTCTCCAATCCTATCACTGCTGCGTTTATGCCCCTGTACACATGCTTGATTCTCTTTCGGAGACATAGCAATCCATAGGTTTTAAGATACTTACTAGTCAGGTACATTCTTAGGCGTTTAATATGCGGTGTTGAGTCCATTTCGTTGAGCAAGGAGTAGCTCTTGTCTATTCCATATTTGGCTTAAGGAACTTTATCTGTGCTCATTTCAATCTCTGGTTTTATGCAGCAACCCAACTCACCTTTCCCCTTAAGCAAGTATAAGTTGGTTTTCTAAATTTGAGACCCTGTTCTGTTCTGTAATTCAGTTCCTGTGTAGCCAAGTTTACATTCCGTGTATTAGTGATATCTTATGATGTTTCTTTTTCTGTGTGACTTATTTCAGTTAGAATCATCGTACCTGAATCTACTCATTATGCTGCTACGGGCCTGATGACATAGATTTCATTGCTGAGTGATACTGCATTGTACGTAAGTACCACAAGTTCTTTATCCATTTTTCACTTTCTGCGATGTTGAACTTGTACTGTAAACGAGGTTCTTGTAAACAGAGCCATTCCAAACTTTGGGGTTGCTGTGTCTTTTTGATTTTAATTTCCCTAAGCTATAGGACCATAAGTGGAAGTGCCCTAGGCTCTGTTGCTTTGTTTTTTAGATGTTTCAGGAAACACCATACACTTCTCCCGAGTGGTTGTTGGCAATTTACATCCCGCCCATCAGCATAACAAGGCTCCCAGTTCTCCATGGCCTGTCCTGCCTTTCTGGATTTTACACTTTTTTCAGATGGCCCTTTTGACCGGGGGGAAGTGAGACTTCATTGTAGTGCAGATTTCCTTTGCAAGCTTGCTTGGTTGGCCAAAAAGGGCGTATGCGTTTTTTCCTGAATATATTCAGGAAAAAACGCATACGCCCTTTTTGGCCAAGTGCATCATTGTGGACGTTCTGCCTCTTTTCCTATGCTTTCAATGCAATTCCAGTCTACCTCCTGAAATCGGTTTCTTGCAATTCTGCCCCGCTTTCAAGTCCTCTTGGCAGCCTTACTTCAGTCTATTTTTGGACGATAGCTGTCATTTATAACTCTGCAGGTTTGTGAATTACAGTGCCCCTGAGCTCCTTTCTTCAACTCGCTTTCTTGTGACCTGGCCGCAACAACGCAGGATGGCTTCAGGCCCTAATCTGGTTCTGGCACGGCACGCTGAGCCTTTGGTTAATTCCTCTTCCTGGTGGGAAATGAGAGTTAAATTTGCCCGTCCAGACACCTCCAGCTAGTCTCTCATTGGTTCTCGCTATTCCTGTTCATCTTCCGCAGAAATTGCAAACTGGGCCAAACAGGAGGTTAAAGGCGCTGACTCTCCAAGTCGGGAGAGTGTTAGTAAAGCGTCTGGAATGTTGCACCCGAGTACCAGGGGAGGAAAACTGAGACATATTTGAACACGTCTCCCGTTCACATGGTTGATCATACTCTGGGTTCCACATGCATGTTTTAGCTGAAGGAAGAATACCTTAAACCTGGAGAGTTGAGACCCGTGTAATGGGTACCATGCAATATGACTTCAAAGGGTCTTCATTTGCTCACCGAACCTCTCCAATCCTATCACTGCTGCGTTTATTCCCCTGTACACACGCTTGATTCTCTTTTGGAGACATAGCAATCCATAGGTTTTAAGATACTTACAAGTCAGTTACATTCTTAGGGGTTTAATATGGGGTTTTGAGTCCATTTCGTTGAGCAAGGAGTAGCTCTTGTCTATTCCATATTTGGCTTAAGGAACTTTATCTGTGCTCATTTCAATCTCTGTTTTTATGCAGCACCCCAACTCACCTTTCCCCTTAAGCAAGCATAAGTTGGTTTTCTAAATTTGAGACCCTGTTCTGTTCTGGAATGCAGTTCCTGTGTAGCCAAGTTTACATTCCGTGTATTACTGATATCTTATGATGTTTCTTTTTCTGTGTGACTTATTTCAGTTAGAATCATCATACCTGAAAACACTCATTGTGATGCTAAGGGCCTGATGACATAGAATTCATTGCTGAGTGATATTGCTTTGTAAGTAAATACCACAACTTCTTTATCCATTTTTCACTTTCTGCGATGTTGAACTTGTACTGTAAACGAGGTTCTTGTAAACAGAGCCGTTCCAAACTTCGGGGTGGCTGTGTCTTTTTGATTTTAATTTCCCTAAGCTATAGGACCATAAGTGGAAGTGCCCTAGGTTCTGTTGCTTTGTTTTTTAGATGTTTCAGGAAACACCATACACTTCTCCCGAGTGGTTGTTGGCAATTTACATCCCGCCCATCAGCATAACAAGGCTCCCAGTTCTCCATGGCCTGTCCTGCCTTTCTGGATTTTACACTTTTTTCAGATGGCCCTTTTGACCGGGGGGAAGTGAGACTGCATTGTAGTGCAGATTTCCTTTGCAAGCTTGCTTGGTTGGCAAAAAAGGGCGTATGCGTTTTTTCCTGAATATATTCAGGAAAAAACGCATACGCCCTTTTTGGCCAAGTGCATCATTGTGGACCTTCTGCCTCTTTTCCTATGCTTTCAATGCAATTCCAGTCTACCTCCTGAAATCGGTTTCCTGCAATTCTGCCCCGCTTTCAAGTCCTCTTGGCAGCCTTACTTCAGTCTATTTTTGGACGATAGCTGTCACTTATAACTCTGCAGGTTTGTGAATTACAGTGCCCCTGAGCTCCTTTCTTCAACTCGCTTTCTTTTGAGCTGGCCGCAACACCGCAGGATGGCTTCAGGCCCTAATCTGGTTCCGGTACGGCACGCTGAGCCTTTGGTTATTTCCTCTTCCTGGTGGGAAATGAGAGTTAAATTTGCCCGTCCAGACACCTCCAGCTAGCCTCTCATTGGTTCTCGCTATTCCTGTTCATCTTCCGCAGAAATTGCAAACTGGGCCAAACAGGAGGTTAAAGGCGCTGACTCTCCAAGTGGGGAGAGTGTTAGTAAAGCGTCTGGAATGTTGCACCCGAGTACCAGGGGAGGAAAACTGAGACATATTTCAACACGTCTCCCGTTCACATGGTTGATCATACTTGGGTTCCACATGCATGTTTTAGCTGAAGGAAGAATACCTTAAACCTGGAGAGTTGAGACCCGTGGAATGGGTACCATGCAATATGACTTCAAAGGGTCTTCATTTGCTCACCGAACCTCTCCAATCCTATCACTGCTGCGTTTATGCCCCTGTACACATGCTTGATTCTCTTTTGGAGACATAGCAATCCATAGGTTTTACGATACTTACTAGTCAGGTACATTCTTAGGCGTTTAATATGCGGTGTTGAGTCCATTTCGTTGAGCAAGGAGTAGCTCTTGTCTATTCCATATTTGACTTAAGGAACTTTATCTGTGCTCATTTCAATCTCTGGTTTTATGCAGCACCCCAACTCACCTTTACCCTTAAGCAAGCATAAGTTGGTTTTCTAAATTTGAGACCCTGTTCTGTTCTGTAATTCAGTTCCTGTGTAGCCAAGTTTACATTCCGTGTATTACTGATATCTTATGATGTTTCTTTTTCTGTGTGACTTATTTCAGTTAGAATCATCATACCTGAATCCACTCATTGTGATGCTAAGGGCCTGATGACATAGATTTCATTGCTGAGTGATATTGCTTTGTAAGTAAATACCACAACTTCTTTATCCATTTTTCACTTTCTGCGATGTTGAACTTGTACTGTAAACGAGGTTCTTGTAAACAGAGCCGTTCCAAACTTTGGGGTGGCTGTGTCTTTTTGATTTTAATTTCCCTAAGCTATAGGACCATAAGTGGCAGTGCCCTAGGCTCTGTTGCTTTGTTTTTTAGATGTTTCAGGAAACACCATACACTTCTCCCGAGTGTCTGTTGTCAATTTACATCCCGCCCATCAGCATAACAAGGCTCCCAGTTCTCCATGGCCTGTCCTGCCTTTCTGGATTTTACACTTTTTTCAGATGGCCCTTTTGACCGGGGGGAAGTGAGACTTCATTGTAGTGCAGATTTCCTTTGCAAGCTTGCTTGGTTGGCCAAAAAGGGCGTATGCGTTTTTTCCTGAATATATTCAGGAAAAAACTCATACGCCCTTTTTGGCCAAGTGCATCATTGTGGACGTTCTGCCTCTTTTCCTATGCTTTCAATGCAATTCCAGTCTACCTCCTGAAATCGGTTTCCTGCAATTCTGCCCCGCTTTCAAGTCCTCTTGGCAGCCTTACTTCAGTCTATTTTTGGACGATAGCTGTCATTTATAACTCTGCAGGTTTGTGAATTACAGTGCCCCTGAGCTCCTTTCTTCAACTCGCTTTCTTTTGAGCTGGCCGCAACACCGCAGGATGGCTTCAGGCCCTAATCTGGTTCCGGCACGGCACGCTGAGCCTTTGGTTAATTCCTCTTCCTGGTGGGAAATGAGAGTTAAATTTGCCCGTCCAGACACCTCCAGCTAGCCTCTCATTGGTTCTCGCTATTCCTGTTCATCTTCCGCAGAAATTGCAAACTGGGCCAAACAGGAGGTTAAAGGGACTGACTCTCCAAGTCGGGAGAGTGTTAGTAAAGCATCTGGAATGTTGCACCCGAGTACCAGGGGAGGAAAACTGAGACATATTTGAACACGTCTCCCGATCACATGGTTGATCATACTCTAGGTTCCACATGCATGTTTTAGCTGAAGGAAGAATACCTTAAACCTGGGTAGTTGAAACTCGTGGAATGGGTACCATGCAATATGACTTCAAAGGGTCTTCATTTGCTCACCGAACCTCTCCAATCCTATCACTGCTGCGTTTATGCCCCTGTACACATGCTTGATTCTCTTTCGGAGACATAGCAATCCATAGGTTTTAAGATACTTACTAGTCAGGTACATTCTTAGGCGTTTAATATGAGGTGTTGAGTCCATTTCGTTGAGCAAGGAGTAGCTCTTGTCTATTCCATATTTGACTTAAGGAACTTTATCTGTGCTCATTTCAATCTCTGGTTTTATGCAGCACACCAACTCACCTTTACCCTTAAGCAAGAATAAGTTGGTTTTCTAAATTTTAGACCCTGTTCTGTTTTGGAATTCAGTTCCTGTGTAGCCAAGTTTACATTCCGTGTATTCGTGATATCTTATGATGTTTCTTTTTCTGTGTGACTTATTTCAGTTAGAATCCTCGTACCTGAATCCACTCATTGTGCTGCTAAGGGCCTGATGACATAGATTTCATTGCTGAGTGATATTGCTTTGTAAGTAAATACCACAACTTCTTTATCCATTTTTCACTTTCTGCGATGTTGAACTTGTACTGTAAACGAGGTTCTTGTAAACAGAGCCGTTCCAAACTTTGGGGTGGCTGTGTCTTTTTGATTTTAATTTCCCTAAGCTATAGGACCATAAGTGGAAGTGCCCTAGGTTCTGTTGCTTTGTTTTTTAGATGTTTCAGGAAACACCATATACTTCTCCCGAGTGGTTGTTGGCAATTTACATCCCACCCATCAGCATAACAAGGCTCCCAGTTCTCCATGGCCTGTCCTGCCTTTCTGGATTTTACACTTTTTTCAGATGGCCCTTTTGGCCGGGGGGAAGTGAGACTTCATTGTAGTGCAGATTTCCTTTGCAAGCTTGCTTGGTTGGCCAAAAAGGGCGTATGCGTTTTTTCCTGAATATATTCAGGAAAAAACGCATACGCCCTTTTTGGCCAAGTGCATCATTGTGGACGTTCTGCCTCTTTTCCTATGCTTTCAATGCAATTCCAGTCTACCTCCTGAAATCGGTTTCCTGCAATTCTGCCCCGCTTTCAAGTCCTCTTGGCAGCCTTACTTCAGTCTATTTTTGGACAATAGCTGTCATTTATAACTCTGCAGGTTTGTGAATTACAGTGCCCCTGGGCTCCTTTCTTCAACTCGCTTTCTTTTGAGCTGGCCGCAACACCGCAGGATGGCTTCAGGCCCTAATCTGGTTCCGGTACGGCACGCTGAGCCTTTGGTTATTTCCTCTTCCTGGTGGGAAATGAGAGTTAAATTTGCCCGTCCAGACACCTCCAGCTAGCCTCTCATTGGTTCTCGCTATTCCTGTTCATCTTCCGCAGAAATTGCAAACTGGGCCAAACAGGAGGTTAAAGGGACTGACTCTCCAAGTCGGGAGAGTGTTATAAAGCGTCTGGAATGTTGCACCCGAGTACCAGGGGAGGAAAACTGAGACATATTTGAACACGTCTCCCGTTCACATGGTTGATCATACTCTGGGTTCCACATGCATGTTTTAGCTGAAGGAAGAATACCTTAAACCTGGAGAGTTGAGACCCGTGTAATGGGTACCATGCAATATGACTTCAAAGGGTCTTCATTTGCTCACCGAACCTCTCCAATCCTATCACTGCTGCGTTTATTCCCCTGTACACACGCTTGATTCTCTTTTGGAGACATAGCAATCCATAGGTTTTACGATACTTACTAGTCAGGTACATTCTTACGCGTTTAATATGCGGTGTTGAGTCCATTTCGTTGAGCAAGGAGTAGCTCTTGTCTATTCCATATTTGGCTTAAGGAACTTTATCTGTGCTCATTTCAATCTCTGGTTTTATGCAGCACCCCAACTCACCTTTCCCCTTAAGCAAGCATAAGTTGGTTTTCTAAATTTGAGACCCTGTTCTGTTCTGTAATTCAGTTCCTGTGTAGCCAAGTTTACATTCCGTGTATTAGTGATATCTTATGATGTTTCTTTTTCTGTGTGACTTATTTCAGTTAGAATCATCGTACCTGAATCCACTCATTGTGCTGCTAAGGGCCTGATGACACAGATTTCATTGCTGAGTGATATTGCTTTGTAAGTAAATACCACAAGTTCTTTATCCATTTTTCCCTTTCTGCGATGTTGAACTTGTACTGTAAACGAGGTTCTTGTAAACAGAGCCGTTCCAAACTTTGGGGTGGCTGTGTCTTTTTGATTTTAATTTCCCTAAGCTATAGGACCATAAGTGGAAGTGCCCTAGGTTCTGTTGCTTTGTTTTTTAGATGTTTCAGGAAACACCATACACTTCTCCCGAGTGGTTCTTGGCAATTTACATCCCGCCCATCAGCATAACAAGGCTCCCAGTTCTCCATGGCCTGTCCTGCCTTTCTGGATTTTACACTTTTTTCAGATGGCCCTTTTGACCGGGGGGAAGTGAGACTTCATTGTAGTGCAGATTTCCTTTGCAAGCTTGCTTGGTTGGCCAAAAAGGGCGTATGCGTTTTTTCCTGAATATATTCAGGAAAAAACGCATACGCCCTTTTTGGCCAAGTGCCTCATTGTGGACGTTCTGCCTCTTTTCCTATGCTTTCAATGCAATTCCAGTCTACCTCCTGAAATCGGTTTCCTGCAATTCTGCCCCGCTTTCAAGTCCTCTTGGCAGCCTTACTTCAGTCTATTTTTGGACGATAGCTGTCATTTATAACTCTGCAGGTTTGTGAATTACAGTGCCCCTGAGCTCCTTTCTTCAACTCGCTTTCTTTTGAGCTGGCCGCAACACCGCAGGATGGCTTCAGGCCCTAATCTGGTTCCGGTACGGCACGCTGAGCCTTTGGTTATTTCCTCTTCCTGGTGGGAAATGAGAGTTAAATTTGCCCGTCCAGACACCTCCAGCTAGCCTCTCATTGGTTCTCGCTATTCCTGTTCATCTTCTGCAGAAATTGCAAACTGGGCCAAACAGGAGGTTAAAGGCGCTGACTCTCCAAGTGGGGAGAGTGTTAGTAAAGCATCTGGAATGTTGCACCCGAGTACCAGGGGAGGAAAACTGAGACATATTTGAACACGTCTCCCGTTCACATGGTTGATCATACTTGGGTTCCACATGCATGTTTTAGCTGAAGGAAGAATACCTTAAACCTGGAGAGTTGAGACCCGTGTAATGGGTACCATGCAATATGACTTCAAAGGGTCTTCATTTGCTCACCGAACCTCTCCAATCCTATCACTGCTGCGTTTATGCCCCTGTACACATGCTTGATTCTCTTTTGGAGACATAGCAATCCATAGGTTTTACGATACTTACTAGTCAGGTACATTCTTAGGCGTTTAATATGCGGTGTTGAGTCCATTTCGTTGAGCAAGGAGTAGCTCTTGTCTATTCCATATTTGACTTAAGGAACTTTATCTGTGCTCATTTCAATCTCTGGTTTTATGCAGCACCCCAACTCACCTTTACCCTTAAGCAAGCATAAGTTGGTTTTCTAAATTTGAGACCCTGTTCTGTTCTGTAATTCAGTTCCTGTGTAGCCAAGTTTACATTCCGTGTATTACTGATATCTTATGATGTTTCTTTTTCTGTGTGACTTATTTCAGTTAGAATCATCATACCTGAATCCACTCATTGTGATGCTAAGGGACTGATGACATAGATTTCATTGCTGAGTGATATTGCTTTGTAAGTAAATACCACAACTTCTTTATCCATTTTTCACTTTCTGCGATGTTGAACTTGTACTGTAAACGAGGTTCTTGTAAACAGAGCCGTTCCAAACTTTGGGGTGGCTGTGTCTTTTTGATTTTAATTTCCCTAAGCTATAGGACCATAAGTGGCAGTGCCCTAGGCTCTGTTGCTTTGTTTTTTAGATGTTTCAGGAAACACCATACACTTCTCTCGAGTGTCTGTTGGCAATTTACATCCCGCCCATCAGCATAACAAGGCTCCCAGTTCTCCATGGCCTGTCCTGCCTTTCTGGATTTTACACTTTTTTCAGATGGCCCTTTTGACCGGGGGGAAGTGAGACTTCATTGTAGTGCAGATTTCCTTTGCAAGCTTGCTTGGTTGGCCAAAAAGGGCGTATGCGTTTTTTCCTGAATATATTCAGGAAAAAACGCATACGCCCTTTTTGGCCAAGTGCATCATTGTGGACGTTCTGCCTCTTTTCCTATGCTTTCAATGCAATTCCAGTCTACCTCCTGAAATTGGTTTCCTGCAATTCTGCCCCGCTTTCAAGTCCTCTTGGCAGCCTTACTTCAGTCTATTTTTGGACGATAGCTGTCATTTATAACTCTGCAGGTTTGTGAATTACAGTGCCCCTGAGCTCCTTTCTTGAACTCACTTTCTTTTGAGCTGGCCGCAACACCGCCGGATGGCTTCAGGCCCTATTCTGGTTCCGGCACAGCACGCTGAGCCTTTGGTTAATTCCTCTTCCTGGTGGGAAATGAGAGTTAAATTTGCCCGTCCAGACACCTCCAGCTAGCCTCTCATTGGTTCTCGCTATTCCTGTTCATCTTCCGCAGAAATTGCAAACTGGGCCAAACAGGAGGTTAAAGTCGCTGACTCTCCAAGTGGGGAGAGTGTTAGTAAAGCGTCTGGAATGTTGCACCCGAGTACCAGGGGAGGAAAACTGAGACATATTTGAACACGTCTCCCGATCACATGGTTGATCATACTCTAGGTTCCACATGCATGTTTTAGCTGAAGGAAGAATACCTTAAACCTGGGTAGTTGAAACCCGTGGAATGGGTACCATGCAACATGACTTCAAAGGGTCTTCATTTGCTCACCGAACCTCTCCAATCCTATCACTGCTGCGTTTATGCCCCTGTACACATGCTTGATTCTCTTTCGGAGACATAGCAATCATTGGTTTTTAAGACACTTACTAGTCAGGTACATTCTTAGGCGTTTAATATGCGGTGTTGAGTCCATTTCGTTGAGCAAGGAGTAGCTCTTGTCTATTCCATATTTGACTTAAGGAACTTTATCTGTGCTCATTTCAATCTCTGGTTTTATGCAGCACCCCAACTCACCTTTACCCTTCAGCAAGCATAAGTTGGTTTTCTAAATTTGAGACCCTGTTCTGTTCTGTAATTCAGTTCCTGTGTAGCCAAGTTTACATTCCGTGTATTACTGATATCTTATGATGTTTCTTTTTCTGTGTGACTTATTTCAGTTAGAATCATCATACCTGAATCCACTCATTGTGATGCTAAGGGCCTGATGACATAGATTTCATTGCTGAGTGATATTGCTTTGTAAGTAAATACCACAACTTCTTTATCCATTTTTCACTTTCTGCGATGTTGAACTTGTACTGTAAACGAGGTTCTTGTAAACAGAGCCGTTCCAAACTTTGGGGTGGCTGTGTCTTTTTGATTTTAATTTCCCTAAGCTATAGGACCATAAGTGGCAGTGCCCTAGGCTCTGTTGCTTTGTTTTTTAGATGTTTCAGGAAACACCATACACTTCTCCCAAGTGTCTGTTGGCAATTTACATCCCGCCCATCAGCATAACAAGGCTCCCAGTTCTCCATGGCCTGTCCTGCCTTTCTGGATTTTACACTTTTTTCAGATGGCCCTTTTGACCGGGGGGAAGTGAGACTTCATTGTAGTGCAGATTTCCTTTGCAAGCTTGCTTGGTTGGCCAAAAAGGGCGTATGCGTTTTTTCCTGAATATATTCAGGAAAAAACGCATACGCCCTTTTTGGCCAAGTGCATCATTGTGGACGTTCTGCCTCTTTTCCTATGCTTTCAATGCAATTCCAGTCTACCTCCTGAAATCGGTTTCCTGCAATTCTGCCTCGCTTTCAAGTCCTCTTGGCAGCCTTACTTCAGTCTATTTTTGGACGATAGCTGTCATTTATAACTCTGCAGGTTTGTGAATTACAGTGCCCCTGAGCTCCTTTCTTCAACTCGCTTTCTTTTGAGCTGGCCGCAACACCGCAGGATGGCTTCAGGCCCTAATCTGGTTCCGGCACGGCACGCTGAGCCTTTGGTTAATTCCTCTTCCTGGTGGGAAATGAGAGTTAAATTTGCCCGTCCAGACACCTCCAGCTAGCCTCTCATTGGTTCTCGCTATTCCTGTTCATCTTCCGCAGAAATTGCAAACTGGGCCAAACAGGAGGTTAAAGGGACTGACTCTCCAAGTCGGGAGAGTGTTAGTAAAGCGTCTGGAATGTTGCACCCGAGTACCAGGGGAGGAAAACTGAGACATATTTGAACACGTCTCCCGATCACATGGTTGATCATACTCTAGGTTCCACATGCATGTTTTAGCTGAAGGAAGAATACCTTAAACCTGGGTAGTTGAAACCCGTGGAATGGGTACCATGCAATATGACTTCAAAGGGTCTTCATTTGCTCACCGAACCTCTCCAATCCTATCACTGCTGCGTTTATGCCCCTGTACACATGCTTGATTCTCTTTTGGAGACATAGCAATCCATAGGTTTTAAGATACTTACTAGTCAGGTACATTCTTAGGCGTTTAATATGAGGTGTTGAGTCCATTTCGTTGAGCAAGGAGTAGCTCTTGTCTATTCCATATTTGACTTAAGGAACTTTATCTGTGCTCATTTCAATCTCTGGTTTTATGCAGCACACCAACTCACCTTTACCCTTAAGCAAGAATAAGTTGGTTTTCTAAATTTTAGACCCTGTTCTGTTTTAATTCAGTTCCTGTGTAGCCAAGTTTACATTCCGTGTATTACTGATATCTTATGATGTTTCTTTTTCTGTGTGACTTATTTCAGTTAGAATCATCGTACCTGAATCCACTCATTGTGCTGCTAAGGGCCTGATGACATAGATTTCATTGCTGAGTGATATTGCTTTGTAAGTAAATACCACAACTTCTTTATCCATTTTTCACTTTCTGCGATGTTGAACTTGTACTGTAAACGAGGTTCTTGTAAACAGAGCCGTTCCAAACTTTGGGGTGGCTGTGTCCTTTTGATTTTAATTTCCCTAAGCTATAGGACCATAAGTGGAAGTGCCCTAGGTTCTGTTGCTTTGTTTTCTAGATGTTTCAGGAAACACCATATACTTCTCCCGAGTGGTTGTTGGCAATTTACATCCTGCCCATCAGCATAACAAGGCTCCCAGTTCTCCATGGCCTGTCCTGCCTTTCTGGATTTTACACTTTTTTCAGATGGCACTTTTGGCCGGGGGGAAGTGAGACTTCATTGTAGTGCAGATTTCCTTTGCAAGCTTGCTTGGTTGGCCAAAAAGGGCGTATGCGTTTTTTCCTTAATATATTCAGGAAAAAACGCATACGCCCTTTTTGGCCAAGTGCATCATTGTGGACGTTCTGCCTCTTTTCCTATGCTTTCAATGCAATTCCAGTCTACCTCCTGAAATCGGTTTCCTGCAATTCTGCCCCGCTTTCAAGTCCTCTTGGCAGCCTTACTTCAGTCTATTTTTGGACGATAGCTGTCATTTATAACTCTGCAGGTTTGTGAATTACAGTGCCCCTGAGCTCCTTTCTTCAACTCGCTTTCTTTTGAGCTGGCCGCAACACCGCAGGATGGCTTCAGGCCCTAATCTGGTTCCGGTATGGCACGCTGAGCCTTTGGTTATTTCCTCTTCCTGGTGGGAAATGAGAGTTAAATTTGCCCGTCCAGACACCTCCAGCTAGCCTCTCATTGGTTCTCGCTATTCCTGTTCATCTTCCGCAGAAATTGCAAACTGGGCCAAACAGGAGGTTAAAGGGACTGACTCTCCAAGTCGGGAGAGTGTTAGTAAAGCGTCTGGAATGTTGCACCCGAGTACCAGGGTAGGAAAACTGAGACATATTTGAACACGTCTCCCGTTCACATGGTTGATCATACTCTGGGTTCCACATGCATGTTTTAGCTGAAGGAAGAATACCTTAAACCTGGAGAGTTGAGACCCGTGTAATGGGTACCATGCAATATGACTTCAAAGGGTCTTCATTTGCTCACCGAACCTCTCCAATCCTATCACTGCTGCGTTTATTCCCCTGTACACACGCTTGATTCTCTTTTGGAGACATAGCAATCCATAGGTTTTACGATACTTACTAGTCAGGTACATTCTTAGGCGTTTAATATGCGGTGTTGAGTCCATTTCGTTGAGCAAGGAGTAGCTCTTGTCTATTCCATATTTGGCTTAAGGAACTTTATCTGTGCTCATTTCAATCTCTGGTTTTATGCAGCACCCCAACTCACCTTTCCCCTTAAGCAAGCATAAGTTGGTTTTCTAAATTTGAGACCCTGTTCTGTTCTGTAATTCAGTTCCTGTGTAGCCAAGTTTACATTCCGTGTATTAGTGATATCTTATGATGTTTCTTTTTCTGTGTGACTTATTTCAGTTAGAATCATCGTACCTGAATCCACTCATTGTGCTGCTAAGGACCTGATGACATAGATTTCATTGCTGAGTGATATTGCTTTGTAAGTAAATACCACAAGTTCTTTATCCATTTTTCACTTTCTGCGATGTTGAACTTGTACTGTAAACGAGGTTCTTGTAAACAGAGCCGTTCCAAACTTTGGGGTGGCTGTGTCTTTTTGATTTTAATTTCCCTAAGCTATAGGACCATAAGTGGAAGTGCCCTAGGTTCTGTTGCTTTTTTTTTAGATGTTTCAGGAAACACCATACACTTCTCCCGAGTGGTTGTTGGCAATTTACATCCCGCCCATCAGCATAACAAGGCTCCCAGTTCTCCATGGCCTGTCCTACCTTTCTGGATTTTACACTTTTTTCAGATGGCCCTTTTGACCAGGGGGAAGTGAGACTTCATTGTAGTGCAGATTTCCTTTGCAAGCTTGCTTGGTTGGCCAAAAAGGGCGTATGCGTTTTTTCCTGAATATATTCAGGTAAAAACGCATACGCCCTTTTTGGCCAAGTGCATCATTGTCGACGTTCTGCCTCTTTTCCTATGCTTGCAATGCAATTCCAGTCTACCTCCTGAAATCGGTTTCCTGCAATTCTGCCCCGCTTTCAAGTCCTCTTGGCAGCCTTACTTCAGTATATTTTTGGACGATAGCTGTCATTTATAACTCTGCAGGTTTGTGAATTACAGTGCCCCTGAGCTCCTTTCTTCAACTCGCTTTCTTTTGAGCTGGCCGCAACACCGCAGGATGGCTTCAGGCCCTAATCTGGTTCCGGTACGGCACGCTGAGCCTTTGGTTATTTCCTCTTCCTGGTGGGAAATGAGAGTTAAATTTGCCCGTCCAGACACCTCCAGCTAGCCTCTCATTGGTTCTCGCTATTCCTGTTCATCTTCCGCAGAAATTGCAAACTGGGCCAAACAGGAGGTTAAAGGCGCTGACTCTCCAAGTGGGGAGAGTGTTAGTAAAGCGTCTGGAATGTTGCACCCGAGTACCAGGGGAGGAAAACTGAGACATATTTGAACACGTCTCCCGTTCACATGGTTGATCATACTTGGGTTCCACATGCATGTTTTAGCTGAAGGAAGAATACCTTAAACCTGGAGAGTTGAGACCCGTGTAATGGGTACCATGCAATATGACTTCAAAGGGTCTTCATTTGCTCACCGAACCTCTCCAATCCTATCACTGCTGCGTTTATGCCCCTGTACACATGCTTGATTCTCTTTCGGAGACATAGCAATCCATAGGTTTTACGATACTTACTAGTCAGGTACATTCTTAGGCGTTTAATATGCGGTGTTGAGTCCATTTCGTTGAGCAAGGAGTAGCTCTTGTCTATTCCATATTTGACTTAAGGAACTTTATCTGTGCTCATTTCAATCTCTGGTTTTATGCAGCACCCCAACTCACCTTTCCCCTTAAGCAAGCATAAGTTGGTTTTCTAAATTTGAGACCCTGTTCTGTTCTGTAATTCAGTTCCTGTGTAGCCAAGTTTACATTCCGTGTATTACTGATATCTTATGATGTTTCTTTTTCTGTGTGACTTATTTCAGTTAGAATCAACATACCTGAATCCACTCATTGTGATGCTAAGGGCCTGATGACATAGATTTCATTGCTGAGTGATATTGCTTTGTAAGTAAATACCACAACTTCTTTATCCATTTTTCACTTTCTGCGATGTTGAACTTGTACTGTAAACGAGGTTCTTGTAAACAGAGGCGTCCCAAACTTTGGGGTGGCTGTGTCTTTTTGATTTTAATTTCCCTAAGCTATAGGACCATAAGTGGCAGTGCCCTAGGTTCTGTTGCTTTGTTTTTTAGATGTTTCAGGAAACACCATACACTTCTCCCGAGTGTCTGTTGGCAATTTACATCCCGCCCATCAGCATAACAAGGCTCCCAGTTCTCCATGGCCTGTCCTGCCTTTCTGGATTTTACACTTTTTTCAGATGGCCCTTTTGACCGGGGGGAAGTGAGACTTCATTGTAGTGCAGATTTCCTTTGCAAGCTTGCTTGGTTGGCCAAAAAGGGCGTATGCGTTTTTTCCTGAATATATTCAGGAAAAAACGCATACGCCCTTTTTGGCCAAGTGCATCATTGTGGACGTTCTGCCTCTTTTCCTATGCTTTCAATGCAATTCCAGTCTACCTCCTGAAATCGGTTTCCTGCAATTCTGCCCCGCTTTCAAGTCCTCTTGGCAGCCTTACTTCAGTCTATTTTTGGACGATAGCTGTCATTTATAACTCTGCAGGTTTGTGAATTACAGTGCCCCTGAGCTCCTTTCTTCAACTCGCTTTCTTTTGAGCTGGCCGCAACACCGCAGGATGGCTTCAGGCCCTAATCTGGTTCCGGCACGGCACGCTGAGCCTTTGGTTATTTCCTCTTCCTGGTGGGAAATGAGAGTTAAATTTGCCCGTCCAGACACCTCCAGCTAGCCTCTCATTGGTTCTCGCTATTCCTGTTCATCTTCCGCAGAAATTGCAAACTGGGCCAAACAGGAGGTTAAAGGCGCTGACTCTCCAAGTGGGGAGAGTGTTAGTAAAGTGTCTGGAATGTTGCACCCGAGTACCAGGGTACGAAAACTGAGACATATTTGAACACGTCTCCCGATCACATGGTTGATCATACTCTAGGTTCCACATGCATGTTTTAGCTGAAGGAAGAATACCTTAAACCTGGGTAGTTGAAACCCGTGGAATGGGTACCATGCAATATGACTTCAAAGGGTCTTCATTTGCTCACCGAACCTCTCCAATCCTATCACTGCTGCGTTTATGCCCCTGTACACATGCTTGATTCTCTTTTGGAGACATAGCAATCCATAGGTTTTAAGATACTTACTAGTCAGGTACATTCTTAGGCGTTTAATATGCGGTGTTGAGTCCATTTCATTGAGCAAGGAGTAGCTCTTGTCTATTCCATATTTGGCTTAAGGAACTTTATCTGTGCTCATTTCAATCTCTGGTTTTATGCAGCACCCCAACTCACCTTTACCCTTAAGCAAGCATAAGTTGGTTTTCTAAATTTGAGACCCTGTTCTGTTCTGTAATTCAGAACAGAATTGTGTAGTCTGTGTAGCCAAGTTTACATTCCGTGTATAGCCAAGTTTACATTCCGTGTATTAGTGATATCTTATGATGTTTCTTTTTCTGTGTGACTTACTTCAGTTAGAATCATCATACCTGAATCCACTCATTGTGCTGCTAAGGGCCTGATGACACAGATTTCATTGCTGAGTGATATTGCTTTGTAAGTAAATACCACAACTTCTTTATCCATTTTTCACATTCTGCGATGTTGAACTTGTACTGTAAACGAGGTTCTTGTAAACAGAGGCGTCCCAAACTTTGGGGTGGCTGTGTCTTTTTGATTTTAATTTCCCTAAGCTATAGGACCATAAGTGGAAGTGCCCTAGGCTCTGTTGCTTTGTTTTTTAGATGTTTCAGGAAACACCATACACTTCTCCCGAGTGTCTGTTGGCAATTTACATCCCGCCCATCAGCATAACAAGGCTCCCAGTTCTCCATGGCCTGTCCTGCCTTTCTGGATTTTACACTTTTTTCAGATGGCCCTTTTGACCGGGGGGAAGTGAGACTTCATTGTAGTGCAGATTTCCTTTGCAAGCTTGCTTGGTTGGCCAAAAAGGGCGTATGCGTTTTTTCCTGAATATATTCAGGAAAAAACGCATACGCCCTTTTTGGCCAAGTGCATCATTGTGGACGTTCTGCCTCTTTTCCTATGCTTTCAATGCAATTCCAGTCTACCTCCTGAAATCGGTTTCCTGCAATTCTGCCCCGCTTTCAAGTCCTCTTGGCAGCCTTACTTCAGTCTATTTTTGGACGATAGCTGTCATTTATAACTCTGCAGGTTTGTGAATTACAGTGCCCCTGAGCTCCTTTCTTCAACTCGCTTTCTTGTGACCTGGCCGCAACAGCGCAGGATGGCTTCAGGCCCTAATCTGGTTCCAGCCCGGCACGCTGAGCCTTTGGTTAATTCCCCTTCCTGGTGGGAAATGAGAGTTAAATTTGCCCTTCCAGACACCTCCAGCTAGCTTCTCATTGGTTCTCGCTATTCCTGTTCATCTTCCACAGAAATTGCAAACTGGGCCAAACAGGAGGTTAAAGGGACTGACTCTCCAAGTGGGGAGAGTGTTAGTAAAGCATCTGGAATGTTGCACCCGAGTACCAGGGGAGGAAAACTGAGACATATTTGAACACGTCTCCCGATCACATGGTTGATCATACTCTGGGTTCCACATGCATGTTTTAGCTGAAGGAAGAATACCTAAAACCTGGGTAGTTGAAACCCGTGGAATGGGTACCATGCAATATGACTTCAAAGGGTCTTCATTTGCTCACCGAACCTCTCCAATCCTATCACTGCTGCGTTTATGCCCCTGTACACATGCTTGATTCTCTTTCGGAGACATAGCAATCCATAGGTTTTAAGATACTTACAAGTCAGGTACATTCTTAGGCGTTTAATATGCGGTGTTGAGTCCATTTCGTTGAGCAAGGAGTAGCTCTTGTCTATTCCATATTTGGCTTAAGGAACTTTATCTGTGCTCATTTCAATCTCTGGTTTTATGCAGCACCCCAACTCACCTTTACCCTTAAGCAAGCATAAGTTGGTTTTCTAAATTTGAGTCCCTGTTCTGTTCTGTAATTCAGTTCCTGTGTAGCCAAGTTTACATTCCGTGTATTACTGATATCTTATGATGTTTCTTTTTCTGTGTGACTTACTTCAGTTAGAATCATCATACCTGAATCCACTCATTGTGCTGCTAAGGGCCTGATGACACAGATTTCATTGCTGAGTGATATTGCTTTGTAAGTAAATACCACAACTTCTTTATCCATTTTTCACTTTCTGCGATGTTGAACTTGTACTGTAAACGAGGTTCTTGTAAACAGAGCCGTTCCAAACTTTGGGGTGGCTGTGTCTTTTTGATTTTAATTTCCCTAAGCTATAGGACCATAAGTGGCAGTGCCCTAGGCTCTGTTGCTTTGTTTTTTAGATGTTTCAGGAAACACCATACACTTCTCCCGAGTGTCTGTTGGCAATTTACATGCCGCCCATCAGCATAACAAGGCTCCCAGTTCTCCATGGCCTGTCCTGTCTTTCTGGATTTTACACTTTTTTCAGATGGCCCTTTTGACCGGGGGGAAGTGAGACTTCATTGTAGTGCAGATTTCCTTTGCAAGCTTGCTTGGTTGACCAAAAAGGGCGTATGCGTTTTTTCCAGAATATATTCAGGAAAAAACGCATACGCCCTTTTTGGCCAAGTGCATCATTGTGGACGTTCTGCCTCTTTTCCTATGCTTTCAATGCAATTCCAGTCTACCTCCTGAAATCGGTTTCCTGCAATTCTGCCCCGCTTTCAAGTCCTCTTGGCAGCCTTACTTCAGTCTATTTTTGGACGATAGCTGTCATTTATAACTCTGCAGGTTTGTGAATTACAGTGCCCCTGAGCTCCTTTCTTCAACTCGCTTTCTTGTGACCTGGCCGCAACACCGCAGGATGGCTTCAGGCCCTAATCTGGTTCCAGCCCGGCATGCTGAGCCTTTGGTTAATTCCCCTTCCTGGTGGGAAATGAGAGTTAAATTTGCCCGTCCAGACACCTCCAGCTAGCCTCTCATTGGTTCTCGCTATTCCTGTTCATCTTCCGCAGAAATTGCAAACTGGGCCAAACAGGAGGTTAAAGGGAATGACTCTCCAAGTGGGGAGAGTGTTAGTAAAGCGTCTGGAATGTTGCACCCGAGTACCAGGGGAGGAAAACTGAGACATATTTGAACACGTCTCCCGATCACATGGTTGATCATACTCTAGGTTCCACATGCATGTTTTAGCTGAAGGAAGAATACCTTAAACCTGGAGAGTTGAGACCCGTGTAATGGGTACCATGCAATATGACTTCAAAGGGTCTTCATTTGCTCACCGAACCTCTCCAATCCTATCACTGCTGCGTTTATGCCCCTGTACACATGCTTGATTCTCTTTCGGAGACATTGCAATGCATAGGTTTTACGATACTTACTAGTCAGGTACATTCTTAGGCGTTTAATATGCGGTGTTGAGTCCATTTCGTTGAGCAATGAGTAGCTCTTGTCTATTCCATATTTGACGTAAGGAACTTTATCTGTGCTCATTTCAATCTCTGGTTTTATGCAGCACCCCAACTCACCTTTACCCTTAAGCAAGCATAAGTTGGTTTTCTAAATTTGAGACCCTGTTCTGTTCTGTAATTCAGTTCCTGTGTAGCCAAGTTTACATTCCGTGTATTACTGATATCTTATGATGTTTCTTTTTCTGTGTGACTTATTTCAGTTAGAATCATCATACCTGAATCCACTCATTGTGATGCTAAGGGCCTGATGACATAGATTTCATTGCTGAGTGATATTGCTTTGTAAGTAAATACCACAACTTCTTTATCCATTTTTCACTTTCTGCGATGTTGAACTTGTACTGTAAATGAGGTTCTTGTAAACAGAGGCGTCCCAAACTTTGGGGTGGCTGTGTCTTTTTGATTTTAATTTCCCTAAGCTATAGGACCATAAGTGGAAGTGCCCTAGGCTCTGTTGCTTTGTTTTTTAGATGTTTCAGGAAACACCATACACTTCTCCCAAGTGTCTGTTGGCAATTTACATCCCGCCCATCAGCATAACAAGGCTCCCAGTTCTCCATGGCCTGTCCTGCCTTTCTGGATTTTACACTTTTTTCAGATGGCCCTTTTGACCGGGGGGAAGTGAGACTTCATTGTAGTGCAGATTTCCTTTGCAAGCTTGCTTGGTTGGCCAAAAAGGGCGTATGCGTTTTTTCCTGAATATATTCAGGAAAAAACGCATACGCCCTTTTTGGCCAAGTGCATCATTCTGGACGTTCTGCCTCTTTTCCTATGCTTTCAATGCAATTCCAGTCTACCTCCTGAAATCGGTTTCCTGCAATTCTGCCCCGCTTTCAAGTCCTCTTGGCAGCCTTACTTCAGTCTATTTTTGGACGATAGCTGTCATTTATAACTCTGCAGGTTTGTGAATTACAGTGCCCCTGAGCTCCTTTCTTCAACTTGCTTTCTTGTGACCTGGCCGCAAAACCGCAGGATGGCTTCAGGCCCTAATCTGCTTCCGGCATGGCACGCTGAGCCTTTGGTTATTTCCTCTTCCTGGTGGGAAATGAGAGTTAAATTTGCCCGTCCAGACACCTCCAGCTAGCCTCTCATTGGTTCTCGCTATTCCTGTTCATCTTCCGCAGAAATTGCAAACTGGGCCAAACAGGAGGTTAAAGGCACTGACTCTCCAAGTGGGGAGAGTGTTAGTAAAGCGTCTGGAATGTTGCACCCGAGTACCAGGGGAGGAAAACTGAGACATATTTGAACACGTCTCCCGTTCACATGGTTGATCATACTTGGGTTCCACATGCATGTTTTAGCTGAAGGAAGAATACCTTAAACCTGGAGAGTTAAGACCCGTGTAATGGGTACCATGCAATATGACTTCAAAGGGTCTTCATTTGCTCACCGAACCTCTCCAATCCTATCACTGCTGCGTTTATGCCCCTGTACACATGCTTGATTCTCTTTCGGAGACATAGCAATCCATAGGTTTTAAGATACTTACTAGTCAGGTACATTCTTAGGCATTTAATATGCGGTGTTGAGTCCATTTCGTTGAGCAAGGAGTAGCTCTTGTCTATTCCATATTTGACTTAAGGAACTTTATCTGTGCTCATTTCAATCTCTGGTTTTATGCAGCACCCCAACTCACCTTTACCCTTAAGCAAGCATAAGTTGGTTTTCTAAATTTGAGACCCTGTTCTGTTCTGTAATTCAGTTCCTGTGTAGCCAAGTTTACATTCCGTGTATTACTGATATCTTATGATGTTTCTTTTTCTGTGTGACTTACTTCAGTTAGAATCATCATACCTGAATCCACTCATTGTGCTGCTAAGGGCCTGATGACACAGATTTCATTGCTGAGTGACATTGCTTTGTAAGTAAATACCACAACTTCTTTATCCATTTTTCACTTTCTGCGATGTTGAACTTGTACTGTAAACGAGGTTCTTGTAAACAGAGCCGTGCCAAACTTTGGGGTGGCTGTGTCTTTTTGATTTTAATTTCCCTAAGCTATAGGACCATAAGTGGAAGTGCCCTAGGTTCTGTTGCTTTGTTTTTTAGATGTTTCAGGAAACACCATACACTTCTCCCGAGTGGTTGTTGACAATTTACATCCCGCCCATCAGCATAACAAGGCTCCCAGTTCTCCATGGCCTGTCCTGCCTTTCTGGATTTTACACTTTTTTGAGATGGCCCTTTTGACCGGGGGGAAGTGAGACTTCATTGTAGTGCAGATTTCCTTTGCAAGCTTGCTTGGTTGGCCAAAAAGGGCGTATGCGTTTTTTCCTGAATATATTCAGGAAAAAACGCATACGCCCTTTTTGGCCAAGTGCATCATTGTGGACGTTCTGCCTCTTTTCCTATGCTTTCAATGCAATTCCAGTCTACCTCCTGAAATCGGTTTCCTGCAATTCTGCCCCGCTTTCAAGTCCTCTTGGCAGCCTTACTTCAGTCTATTTTTGGACGATAGCTGTCATTTATAACTCTGCAGGTTTGTGAATTACAGTGCCCCTGAGCTCCTTTCTTCAACTCGCTTTCTTGTGACCTGGCCGCAACACCGCAGGATGGCTTCAGGCCCTAATCTGGTTCCGGTACGGCACGCTGAGCCTTTGGTTATTTCCTCTTCCTGGTGGGAAATGAGAGTTAAATTTGCCCGTCCAGACACCTTCAGCTAGCCTCTCATTGGTTCTCGCTATTCCTGTTCATCTTCCGCAGAAATTGCAAACTGGGCCAAACAGGAGGTTAAAGGCGCTGACTCTCCAAGTGGGGAGAGTGTTAGTAAAGCGTCTGGAATGTTGCACCCGAGTACCAGGGGAGGAAAACTGAGAAATATTTGAACACGTCTCCCGTTCACATGGTTGATCATACTCTGGGTTCCACATGCATGTTTTAGCTGAAGGAAGAATACCTTAAACCTGGAGAGTTGAGACCCGTGGAATGGGTACCATGCAATATGACTTCAAAGGGTCTTCATTTGCTCACCGAACCTCTCCAATCCTATCACTGCTGCGTTTATGCCCCTGTACACACGCTTGATTCTCTTTTGGAGACATAGCAATCCATAGGTTTCAAGATACTTACTAGTCAGGTACATTCTTAGGCGTTTAATATGGGGTGTTGAGTCCATTTCGTTGAGTAAGGAGTAGCTCTTGTCTATTCCATATTTGGCATAAGGAACTTTATCTGTGCTCATTTCAATCTCTGGTTTTATGCAGCACCCCAACTCACCTTTACCCTTAAGCAAGAATAAGTTGGTTTTCTAAATTTCAGACACTGTTCTGTTCTGTAATTCAGTTTCTGTGTAGCCAAGTTTACATTCCGTGTATTACTGATATCTTATGATGTTTCTTTTTCTGTGTGACTTATTTCAGTTAGAATCATCGTACCTGAATCTACTCATTATGCTGCTACGGGCCTGATGACATAGATTTCATTGCTGAGTGATACTGCGTTGTACGTAAGTACCA
Source organism: Delphinus delphis (assembly GCF_949987515.2). Taxonomy (NCBI): domain Eukaryota; kingdom Metazoa; phylum Chordata; class Mammalia; order Artiodactyla; family Delphinidae; genus Delphinus; species Delphinus delphis. The sequence goes on from NW_027192695.1 coordinate 1,110,353, forward strand.
CAACTTCTTTATCCAGTTTTCACTTTCTGCGATGTTGAACTTGTACTGTAAACGAGGTTCTTGTAAACAGAGCCGTTCCAAACTTTGGGGTGGCTGTGTCTTTTTCATTTTAATTTCCCTAAGCTATAGGACCATAAGTGGCAGTGCCCTAGGCTCTGTTGCTTTGTTTTTTAGATGTTTCAGGAAACACCATACACTTCTCCCGAGTGTCTCTTGGCAATTTACATGCCGCCCATCAGCATAACAAGGCTCCCAGTTCTCCATGGCCTGTCCTGTCTTTCTGGATTTTACACTTTTTTCAGATGGCCCTTTTGACCGGGGGGAAGTGAGACTTCATTGTAGTGCAGATTTCCTTTGCAAGCTTGCTTGGTTGACCAAAAAGGGCGTATGCGTTTTTTCCAGAATATATTCAGGAAAAAACGCATACGCCCTTTTTGGCCAAGTGCATCATTGTGGACGTTCTGCCTCTTTTCCTATGCTTTCAATGCAATTCCAGTCTACCTCCTGAAATCGGTTTCCTGCAATTCTGCCCCGCTTTCAAGTCCTCTTGGCAGCCTTACTTCAGTCTATTTTTGGACGATAGCTGTCATTTATAACTCTGCAGGTTTGTGAATTACAGTGCCCCTGAGCTCCTTTCTTCAACTCGCTTTCTTTTGAGCTGGCCGCAACACCGCAGGATGGCTTCAGGCCCTAATCTGGTTCCGGTACGGCACGCTGAGCCTTTGGTTATTTCCTCTTCCTGGTGGGAAATGAGAGTTAAATTTGCCCGTCCAGACACCTCCAGCTAGCCTCTCATTGGTTCTCGCTATTCCTGTTCATCTTCCGCAGAAATTGCAAACTGGGCCAAACAGGAGGTTAAAGGCGCTGACTCTCCAAGTGGGGAGAGTGTTAGTAAAGCGTCTGGAATGTTGCACCCGAGTACCAGGGGAGGAAAACTGAGACATATTTCAACACGTCTCCCGTTCACATGGTTGATCATACTTGGGTTCCACATGCATGTTTTAGCTGAAGGAAGAATACCTTAAACCTGGAGAGTTGAGGCCCGTGTAATGGGTACCATGCAATATGACTTCAAAGGGTCTTCATTTGCTCACCGAACCTCTCCAATCCTATCACTGCTGCGTTTATGCCCCTGTACACATGCTTGATTCTCTTTTGGAGACATAGCAATCCATAGGTTTTACGATACTTACTAGTCAGGTACATTCTTAGGCGTTTAATATGCGGTGTTGAGTCCCTTTCGTTGAGCAAGGAGTAGCTCTTGTCTATTCCATATTTGACTTAAGGAACTTTATCTGTGCTCATTTCAATCTCTGGTTTTATGCAGCACCCCAACTCACCTTTACCCTTAAGCAAGCATAAGTTGGTTTTCTAAATTTGAGACCCTGTTCTGTTCTGTAATTCAGTTCCTGTGTAGCCAAGTTTACATTCCGTGTATTACTGATATCTTATGATGTTTCTTTTTCTGTGTGACTTATTTCAGTTAGAATCATCATACCTGAATCCACTCATTGTGATGCTAAGGGCCTGATGACATAGATTTCATTGCTGAGTGATATTGCTTTGTAAGTAAATACCACAACTTCTTTATCCATTTTTCACTTTCTGCGATGTTGAACTGGTACTGTAAACGAGGTTCTTGTAAACAGAGGCGTCCCAAACTTTGGGGTGGCTGTGTCTTTTTGATTTTAATTTCCCTAAGCTATAGGACCATAAGTGGCAGTGCCCTAGGCTCTGTTGCTTTGTTTTTTACATGTTTCAGGAAACACCATACACTTCTCCCGAGTGTCTGTTGGCAATTTACATCCCGCCCATCAGCATAACAAGGCTCCCAGTTCTCCATGGCCTGTCCTGCCTTTCTGGATTTTACACTTTTTTCAGATGGCCCTTTTGACCGGGGGGAAGTGAGACTTCATTGTAGTGCAGATTTCCTTTGCAAGCTTGCTTGGTTGGCCAAAAAGGGCGTATGCGTTTTTTCCTGAATATATTCAGGAAAAAACGCATACGCCCTTTTTGGCCAAGTGCATCATTGTGGACGTTCTGCCTCTTTTCCTATGCTTTCAATGCAATTCCAGTCTACCTCCTGAAATCGGTTTCCTGCAATTCTGCCCCGCTTTCAAGTCCTCTTGGCAGCCTTACTTCAGTATATTTTTGGACGATAGCTGTCATTTATAACTGCAGGTTTGTGAATTACAGTGCCCCTGAGCTCCTTTCTTCAACTCGGTTTCTTTTGAGCTGGCCGCAACACCGCAGGATGGCTTCAGGCCCTAATCTGGTTCCAGTACGGAACGCTGACCCTTTGGTTATTTCCTCTTCCTGTTGCGAAATGAGAGTTAAATTTGCCCGTCCAGACACCTCCAGCTAGCCTCTCATTGGTTCTCGCTATTCCTGTTCATCTTCCGCAGAAATTGCAAACTGTGCCAAACAGGAGGTTAAAGGCGCTGACTCTCCATGTGGGGAGAGTGTTAGTAAAGCGTCTGGAATGTTGCACCCGAGTACCAGGGGAGGAAAACTGAGACATATTTGAACACGTCTCCCGATCACATGGTTGATCATACTCTGGGTTCCACATGCATGTTTTAGCTGAAGGAAGAATACCTAAAACCTGGGTAGTTGAAACCCGTGGAATGGGTACCATGCAATATGACTTCAAAGGGTCTTCATTTGCTCACCGAACCTCTCCAATCCTATCACTGCTGCGTTTATGCCCCTGTACACATGCTTGATTCTCTTTCGGAGACATAGCAATCCATAGGTTTTAAGATACTTACTAGTCAGGTACATTCTTAGGCGTTTAATATGCGGTGTTGAGTCCATTTCGTTGAGCAAGGAGTAGCTCTTGTCTATTCCATATTTGGCTTAAGGAACTTTATCTGTGCTCATTTCAATCTCTGGCTTTATGCAGCAACCCAACTCACCTTTCACCTTAAGCAAGCATAAGTTGGTTTTCTAAATTTGAGACCCTGTTCTGTTCTGTAATTCAGTTCCTGTGTAGCCAAGTTTCCATTCCATGTATTACTGATATCTTATGATGTTTCTTTTTCTGTGTGACTTATTTCAGTTAGAATCATCATACCTGAATCCACTCATTGTGATGCTAAGGGCCTGATGACATAGATTTCATTGCTGAGTGATATTGCTTTGTAAGTAAATACCACAACTTCTTTATCCATTTTTCACTTTCTGCGATGTTGAACTTGTACTGTAAACGAGGTTCTTGTAAACAGAGGCGTCCCAAACTTTGGGGTGGCTGTGTCTTTTTGATTTTAATTTCCCTAAGCTATAGGACCAGAAGCGGCAGTGCCCTAGGCTCTGTTGCTTTGTTTTTTAGATGTTTCAGGAAACACCATACACTTCTCCCGAGTGTCTGTTGGCAATTTACATCCCGCCCATCAGCATAACAAGGCTCCCAGTTCTCCATGGCCTGTCCTGCCTTTCCGGATTTTACACTTTTTTCAGATGGCCCTTTTGACCGGGGGGAAGTGAGACTTCATTGTAGTGCAGATTACCTTTGCAAGCTTGCTTGGTTGGCCAAAAAGGGCGTATGCGTTTTTTCCTGAATATATTCAGGAATAATTTTCCCGTCTACACACCTCCAGCTAGCCTCTCATTGGTTCTCGCTATTCCTGTTCATCTTCTGCAGAAATTGCAAACTGGGCCAAACAGGAGGTTAAAGGCGCTGACTCTCCAAGTGGGGAGAGTGTTAGTAAAGTGTCTGGAATGTTGCACCCGAGTACCAGGGGAGGAAAACTGAGACATATTTGAACACGTCTCCCGTTCACATGGTTGATCATACTTGGGTTCCACATGCATGTTTTAGCTGAAGGAAGAATACCTTAAACCTGGAGAGTTGAGACCCGTGTAATGGGTACCATGCAATATGACTTCAAAGGGTCTTCATTTGGTCACCGAACCTCTCCAATCCTATCACTGCTGCGTTTATGCCCCTGTACACATGCTTGATACTCTTTTGGAGACATAGCAATCCATAGGTTTTACGATACTTACTAGTCAGGTACATTCTTAGGCGTTTAATATGCGGTGTTGAGTCCATTTCGTTGAGCAAGGAGTAGCTCTTGTCTATTCCATATTTGACTTAAGGAACTTTATCTGTGCTCATTTCAATCTCTGGTTTTATGCAGCACCCCAACTCACCTTTACCCTTAAGCAAGCATAAGTTGGTTTTCTAAATTTGAGACCCTGTTCTGTTCTGTAATTCAGTTCCTGTGTAGCCAAGTTTCCATTCCGTGTATTACTGATATCTTATGATGTTTCTTTTTCTGTGTGACTTATTTCAGTTAGAATCATCATACCTGAATCCACTCATTGTGATGCTAAGGGCCTGATGACATAGATTTCATTGCTGAGTGATATTGCTTTGTAAGTAAATACCACAACTTCTTTATCCATTTTTCACTTTCTGCGATGTTGAACTTGTACTGTAAACGAGGTTCTTGTAAACAGAGGCGTCCCAAACTTTGGGGTGGCTGTGTCTTTTTGATTTTAATTTCCCTAAGCTATAGGACCATAAGTGGCTGTGCCCTAGGCTCTGTTGCTTTGTTTTTTAGATGTTTCAGGAAACACCATACACTTCTCCCGAGTGTCTGTTGGCAATTTACATCCCGCCCATCAGCATAACAAGGCTCCCAGTTCTCCATGGCCTGTCCTGCCTTTCTGGATTTTACACTTTTTTCAGATGGCCCTTTTGACCGGGGGGAAGTGAGACTTCATTGTAGTGCAGATTTCCTTTGCAAGCTTGCTTGGTTGGCCAAAAAGGGCGTATGCGTTTTTTCCTGAATATATTCAGGAAAAAACGCATACGCCCTTTTTGGCCAAGTGCATCATTGTGGACGTTCTGCCTCTTTTCCTATGCTTTCAATGCAATTCCAGTCTACCTCCTGAAATCGGTTTCCTGCAATTCTGCCCCGCTTTCAAGTCCTCTTGGCAGCCTTACTTCAGTCTATTTTTGGACGATAGCTGTCATTTATAACTCTGCAGGTTTGTGAATTGCAGTGCCCCTGAGCTCCTTTCTTCAACTCGCTTTCTTGTGATCTGGCCGCAACACCGCAGGATGGCTTCAGGCCCTAATCTGGTTCCGGCCCGGCATGCTGAGCCTTTGGTTAATTCCTCTTCCTGGTGGGAAATGAGAGTTAAATTTGCCCGTCCAGACACCTCCAGCTAGCCTCTCATTGGTTCTCGCTATTCCTGTTCATCTTCCGCAGAAATTGCAAACTGGGCCAAACAGGAGGTTAAAGGGACTGACTCTCCAAGTGGGGAGAGTGTTAGTAAAGCGTCTGGAATGTTGCACCCGAGTACCAGGGGAGGAAAACTGAGACATATTTGAACACGTCTCCCGTTCACATGGTTGATCATACTTGGGTTCCACATGCATGTTTTAGCTGAAGGAAGAATACCTTAAACCTGGAGAGTTGAGACCCGTGTAATGGGTACCATGCAATATGACTTCAAAGGGTCTTCATTTGCTCACCGAACCTCTCCAATCCTATCACTGCTGCGTTTATGCCCCTGTACACATGCTTGATTCTCTTTTGGAGACATAGCAATCCATAGGTTTTACGATACTTACTAGTCAGGTACATTCTTAGGCGTTTAATATGCGGTGTTGAGTCCATTTCGTTGAGCAAGGAGTAGCTCTTGTCTATTTCATATTTGACGTAAGGAACTTTATCTGTGCTCATTTCAATCTCTGGTTTTATGCAGCACCCCAACTCACCTTTACCCTTAAGCAAGCATAAGTTGGTTTTCTAAATTTGAGACCCTGTTCTGTTCTGTAATTCAGTTCCTGTGTAGCCAAGTTTACATTCCGTGTATTACTGATATCTTATGATGTTTCTTTTTCTGTGTGACTTATTTCAGTTAGAATCATCATACCTGAATCCACTCATTGTGATGCTAAGGGCCTGATGACATAGATTTCATTGCTGAGTGATATTGCTTTGTAAGTAAATACCACAACTTCTTTATCCATTTTTCACTTTCTGCGATGTTGAACTTGTACTGTAAATGAGGTTCTTGTAAACAGAGGCGTCCCAAACTTTGGGGTGGCTGTGTCTTTTTGATTTTAATTTCCCTAAGCTATAGGACCATAAGTGGAAGTGCCCTAGGCTCTGTTGCTTTGTTTTTTAGATGTTTCAGGAAACACCATACACTTCTCCCAAGTGTCTGTTGGCAATTTACATCCCGCCCATCAGCATAACAAGGCTCCCAGTTCTCCATGGCCTGTCCTGCCTTTCTGGATTTTACACTTTTTTCAGATGGCCCTTTTGACCGGGGGGAAGTGAGACTTCATTGTAGTGCAGATTTCCTTTGCAAGCTTGCTTGGTTGGCCAAAAAGGGCGTATGCGTTTTTTCCTGAATATATTCAGGAAAAAACGCATACGCCCTTTTTGGCCAAGTGCATCATTCTGGACGTTCTGCCTCTTTTCCTATGCTTTCAATGCAATTCCAGTCTACCTCCTGAAATCGGTTTCCTGCAATTCTGCCCCGCTTTCAAGTCCTCTTGGCAGCCTTACTTCAGTCTATTTTTGGACGATAGCTGTCATTTATAACTCTGCAGGTTTGTGAATTACAGTGCCCCTGAGCTCCTTTCTTCAACTTGCTTTCTTGTGACCTGGCCGCAAAACCGCAGGATGGCTTCAGGCCCTAATCTGGTTCCGGCATGGCACGCTGAGCCTTTGGTTATTTCCTCTTCCTGGTGGGAAATGAGAGTTAAATTTGCCCGTCCAGACACCTCCAGCTAGCCTCTCATTGGTTCTCGCTATTCCTGTTCATCTTCCGCAGAAATTGCAAACTGGGCCAAACAGGAGGTTAAAGGCGCTGACTCTCCAAGTGGGGAGAGTGTTAGTAAAGCGTCTGGAATGTTGCACCCGAGTACCAGGGGAGGAAAACTGAGACATATTTGAACACGTCTCCCGTTCACATGGTTGATCATACTTGGGTTCCACATGCATGTTTTAGCTGAAGGAAGAATACCTTAAACCTGGAGAGTTAAGACCCGTGTAATGGGTACCATGCAATATGACTTCAAAGGGTCTTCATTTGCTCACCGAACCTCTCCAATCCTATCACTGCTGCGTTTATGCCCCTGTACACATGCTTGATTCTCTTTCGGAGACATAGCAATCCATAGGTTTTAAGATACTTACTAGTCAGGTACATTCTTAGGCGTTTAATATGCGGTGTTGAGTCCATTTCGTTGAGCAAGGAGTAGCTCTTGTCTATTCCATATTTGACTTAAGGAACTTTATCTGTGCTCATTTCAATCTCTGGTTTTATGCAGCACCCCAACTCACCTTTACCCTTAAGCAAGCATAAGTTGGTTTTCTAAATTTGAGACCCTGTTCTGTTCTGTAATTCAGTTCCTGTGTAGCCAAGTTTACATTCCGTGTATTACTGATATCTTATGATGTTTCTTTTTCTGTGTGACTTACTTCAGTTAGAATCATCATACCTGAATCCACTCATTGTGCTGCTAAGGGCCTGATGACACAGATTTCATTGCTGAGTGACATTGCTTTGTAAGTAAATACCACAACTTCTTTATCCATTTTTCACTTTCTGCGATGTTGAACTTGTACTGTAAACGAGGTTCTTGTAAACAGAGCCGTTCCAAACTTTGGGGTGGCTGTGTCTTTTTGATTTTAATTTCCCTAAGCTATAGGACCATAAGTGGAAGTGCCCTAGGTTCTGTTGCTTTGTTTTTTAGATGTTTCAGGAAACACCATACACTTCTCCCGAGTGGTTGTTGACAATTTACATCCCGCCCATCAGCATAACAAGGCTCCCAGTTCTCCATGGCCTGTCCTGCCTTTCTGGATTTTACACTTTTTTGAGATGGCCCTTTTGACCGGGGGGAAGTGAGACTTCATTGTAGTGCAGATTTCCTTTGCAAGCTTGCTTGGTTGGCCAAAAAGGGCGTATGCGTTTTTTCCTGAATATATTCAGGAAAAAACGCATACGCCCTTTTTGGCCAAGTGCATCATTGTGGACGTTCTGCCTCTTTTCCTATGCTTTCAATGCAATTCCAGTCTACCTCCTGAAATCGGTTTCCTGCAATTCTGCCCCGCTTTCAAGTCCTCTTGGCAGCCTTACTTCAGTCTATTTTTGGACGATAGCTGTCATTTATAACTCTGCAGGTTTGTGAATTACAGTGCCCCTGAGCTCCTTTCTTCAACTCGCTTTCTTTTGAGCTGGCCGCAACACCGCAGGATGGCTTCAGGCCCTAATCTGGTTCCGGTACGGCACGCTGAGCCTTTGGTTATTTCCTCTTCCTGGTGGGAAATGAGAGTTAAATTTGCCCGTCCAGACACCTTCAGCTAGCCTCTCATTGGTTCTCGCTATTCCTGTTCATCTTCCGCAGAAATTGCAAACTGGGCCAAACAGGAGGTTAAAGGCGCTGACTCTCCAAGTGGGGAGAGTGTTAGTAAAGCGTCTGGAATGTTGCACCCGAGTACCAGGGGAGGAAAACTGAGAAATATTTGAACACGTCTCCCGTTCACATGGTTGATCATACTCTGGGTTCCACATGCATGTTTTAGCTGAAGGAAGAATACCTTAAACCTGGAGAGTTGAGACCCGTGGAATGGGTACCATGCAATATGACTTCAAAGGGTCTTCATTTGCTCACCGAACCTCTCCAATCCTATCACTGCTGCGTTTATGCCCCTGTACACACGCTTGATTCTCTTTTGGAGACATAGCAATCCATAGGTTTCAAGATACTTACTAGTCAGGTACATTCTTAGGCGTTTAATATGGGGTGTTGAGTCCATTTCGTTGAGTAAGGAGTAGCTCTTGTCTATTCCATATTTGGCATAAGGAACTTTATCTGTGCTCATTTCAATCTCTGGTTTTATGCAGCACCCCAACTCACCTTTACCCTTAAGCAAGAATAAGTTGGTTTTCTAAATTTCAGACACTGTTCTGTTCTGTAATTCAGTTTCTGTGTAGCCAAGTTTACATTCCATGTATTACTGATATCTTATGATGTTTCTTTTTCTGTGTGACTTATTTCAGTTAGAATCATCGTACCTGAATCTACTCATTATGCTGCTACGGGCCTGATGACATAGATTTCATTGCTGAGTGATACTGCGTTGTACGTAAGTACCACAACTTCTTTATCCAGTTTTCACTTTCTGCGATGTTGAACTTGTACTGTAAACGAGGTTCTTGTAAACAGAGCCGTTCCAAACTTTGGGGTGGCTGTGTCTTTTTGATTTTAATTTCCCTAAGCTATAGGACCATAAGTGGCAGTGCCCTAGGCTCTGTTGCTTTGTTTTTTAGATGTTTCAGGAAACACCATACACTTCTCCCGAGTGTCTCTTGGCAATTTACATGCCGCCCATCAGCATAACAAGGCTCCCAGTTCTCCATGGCCTGTCCTGTCTTTCTGGATTTTACACTTTTTTCAGATGGCCCTTTTGACCGGGGGGAAGTGAGACTTCATTGTAGTGCAGATTTCCTTTGCAAGCTTGCTTGGTTGACCAAAAAGGGCGTATGCGTTTTTTCCAGAATATATTCAGGAAAAAACGCATACGCCCTTTTTGGCCAAGTGCATCATTGTGGACGTTCTGCCTCTTTTCCTATGCTTTCAATGCAATTCCAGTCTACCTCCTGAAATCGGTTTCCTGCAATTCTGCCCCGCTTTCAAGTCCTCTTGGCAGCCTTACTTCAGTCTATTTTTGGACGATAGCTGTCATTTATAACTCTGCAGGTTTGTGAATTACAGTGCCCCTGAGCTCCTTTCTTCAACTCGCTTTCTTTTGAGCTGGCCGCAACACCGCAGGATGGCTTCAGGCCCTAATCTGGTTCCGGTACGGCACGCTGAGCCTTTGGTTATTTCCTCTTCCTGGTGGGAAATGAGAGTTAATTTTGCCCGTCCAGACACCTCCAGCTAGCCTCTCATTGGTTCTCGCTATTCCTGTTCATCTTCCGCAGAAATTGCAAACTGGGCCAAACAGGAGGTTAAAGGCGCTGACTCTCCAAGTGGGGAGAATGTTAGTAAAGCGTCTGGAATGTTGCACCCGAGTACCAGGGGAGGAAAACTGAGACATATTTCAACACGTCTCCCGTTCACATGGTTGATCATACTTGGGTTCCACATGCATGTTTTAGCTGAAGGAAGAATACCTTAAACCTGGAGAGTTGAGGCCCGTGTAATGGGTACCATGCAATATGACTTCAAAGGGTCTTCATTTGCTCACCGAACCTCTCCAATCCTATCACTGCTGCGTTTATGCCCCTGTACACATGCTTGATTCTCTTTTGGAGACATAGCAATCCATAGGTTTTACGATACTTACTAGTCAGGTACATTCTTAGGCGTTTAATATGCGGTGTTGAGTCCATTTCGTTGAGCAAGGAGTAGCTCTTGTCTATTCCATATTTGGCTTAAGGAACTTTATCTGTGCTCATTTCAATCTCTGGCTTTATGCAGCAACCCAACTCACCTTTCCCCTTAAGCAAGCATAAGTTGGTTTTCTAAATTTGAGACCCTGTTCTGTTCTGTAATTCAGTTCCTGTGTAGCCAAGTTTCCATTCCATGTATTACTGATATCTTATGATGTTTCTTTTTCTGTGTGACTTATTTCAGTTAGAATCATCATACCTGAATCCACTCATTGTGATGCTAAGGGCCTGATGACATAGATTTCATTGCTGAGTGATATTGCTTTGTAAGTAAATACCACAACTTCTTTATCCATTTTTCACTTTCTGCGATGTTGAACTTGTACTGTAAACGAGGTTCTTGTAAACAGAGGCGTCCCAAACTTTGGGGTGGCTGTGTCTTTTTGATTTTAATTTCCCTAAGCTATAGGACCAGAAGCGGCAGTGCCCTAGGCTCTGTTGCTTTGTTTTTTAGATGTTTCAGGAAACACCATACACTTCTCCCGAGTGTCTGTTGGCAATTTACATCCCGCCCATCAGCATAACAAGGCTCCCAGTTCTCCATGGCCTGTCCTGCCTTTCCGGATTTTACACTTTTTTCAGATGGCCCTTTTGACCGGGGGGAAGTGAGACTTCATTGTAGTGCAGATTACCTTTGCAAGCTTGCTTGGTTGGCCAAAAAGGGCGTATGCGTTTTTTCCTGAATATATTCAGGAATAATTTTCCCGTCTACACACCTCCAGCTAGCCTCTCATTGGTTCTCGCTATTCCTGTTCATCTTCTGCAGAAATTGCAAACTGGGCCAAACAGGAGGTTAAAGGCGCTGACTCTCCAAGTGAGGAGAGTGTTAGTAAAGTGTCTGGAATGTTGCACCCGAGTACCAGGGGAGGAAAACTGAGACATATTTGAACACGTCTCCCGTTCACATGGTTGATCATACTTGGGTTCCACATGCATGTTTTAGCTGAAGGAAGAATACCTTAAACCTGGAGAGTTGAGACCCGTGTAATGGGTACCATGCAATATGACTTCAAAGGGTCTTCATTTGCTCACCGAACCTCTCCAATCCTATCACTGCTGCGTTTATGCCCCTGTACACATGCTTGATACTCTTTTGGAGACATAGCAATCCATAGGTTTTACGATACTTACTAGTCAGGTACATTCTTAGGCGTTTAATATGCGGTGTTGAGTCCATTTCGTTGAGCAAGGAGTAGCTCTTGTCTATTCCATATTTGACTTAAGGAACTTTATCTGTGCTCATTTCAATCTCTGGTTTTATGCAGCACCCCAACTCACCTTTCCCCTTAAGCAAGCATAAGTTGGTTTTCTAAATTTGAGACCCTGTTCTGTTCTGTAATTCAGTTCCTGTGTAGCCAAGTTTCCATTCCGTGTATTACTGATATCTTATGATGTTTCTTTTTCTGTGTGACTTATTTCAGTTAGAATCATCATACCTGAATCCACTCATTGTGATGCTAAGGGCCTGATGACATAGATTTCATTGCTGAGTGATATTGCTTTGTAAGTAAATACCACAACTTCTTTATCCATTTTTCACTTTCTGCGATGTTGAACTTGTACTGTAAACGAGGTTCTTGTAAACAGAGGCGTCCCAAACTTTGGGGTGGCTGTGTCTTTTTGATTTTAATTTCCCTAAGCTATAGGACCATAAGTGGCTGTGCCCTAGGCTCTGTTGCTTTGTTTTTTAGATGTTTCAGGAAACACCATACACTTCTCCCGAGTGTCTGTTGGCAATTTACATCCCGCCCATCAGCATAACAAGGCTCCCAGTTCTCCATGGCCTGTCCTGCCTTTCTGGATTTTACACTTTTTTCAGATGGCCCTTTTGACCGGGGGGAAGTGAGACTTCATTGTAGTGCAGATTTCCTTTGCAAGCTTGCTTGGTTGGCCAAAAAGGGCGTATGCGTTTTTTCCTGAATATATTCAGGAAAAAACGCATACGCCCTTTTTGGCCAAGTGCATCATTGTGGACGTTCTGCCTCTTTTCCTATGCTTTCAATGCAATTCCAGTCTACCTCCTGAAATCGGTTTCCTGCAATTCTGCCCCGCTTTCAAGTCCTCTTGGCAGCCTTACTTCAGTCTATTTTTGGACGATAGCTGTCATTTATAACTCTGCAGGTTTGTGAATTGCAGTGCCCCTGAGCTCCTTTCTTCAACTCGCTTTCTTGTGATCTGGCCGCAACACCGCAGGATGGCTTCAGGCCCTAATCTGGTTCCGGCCCGGCATGCTGAGCCTTTGGTTAATTCCTCTTCCTGGTGGGAAATGAGAGTTAAATTTGCCCGTCCAGACACCTCCAGCTAGCCTCTCATTGGTTCTCGCTATTCCTGTTCATCTTCCGCAGAAATTGCAAACTGGGCCAAACAGGAGGTTAAAGGGACTGACTCTCCAAGTGGGGAGAGTGTTAGTAAAGCGTCTGGAATGTTGCACCCGAGTACCAGGGGAGGAAAACTGAGACATATTTGAACACGTCTCCCGTTCACATGGTTGATCATACTTGGGTTCCACATGCATGTTTTAGCTGAAGGAAGAATACCTTAAACCTGGAGAGTTGAGACCCGTGTAATGGGTACCATGCAATATGACTTCAAAGGGTCTTCATTTGCTCACCGAACCTCTCCAATCCTATCACTGCTGCGTTTATGCCCCTGTACACATGCTTGATTCTCTTTTGGAGACATAGCAATCCATAGGTTTTACGATACTTACTAGTCAGGTACATTCTTAGGCGTTTAATATGCGGTGTTGAGTCCATTTCGTTGAGCAAGGAGTAGCTCTTGTCTATTTCATATTTGACGTAAGGAACTTTATCTGTGCTCATTTCAATCTCTGGTTTTATGCAGCACCCCAACTCACCTTTACCCTTAAGCAAGCATAAGTTGGTTTTCTAAATTTGAGACCCTGTTCTGTTCTGTAATTCAGTTCCTGTGTAGCCAAGTTTCCATTCCGTGTATTACTGATATCTTATGATGTTTCTTTTTCTTTGTGACTTATTTCAGTTAGAATCATCATACCTGAATCCACTCATTGTGCTGCTAAGGGCCTGATGACATAGATTTCATTGCTGAGTGATATTGCTTTGTAAGTGAATACCACAACTTCTTTATCCATTTTTCACTTTCTGCGATGTTGAACTTGTACTGTAAACGAGGTTCTTGTAAACAGAGGCGTCCCAAACTTTGGGGTGGCTGTGTCTTTTTGATTTTAATTTCCCTAAGCTATAGGACCATAAGTGGAAGTGCCCTAGGCTCTGTTGCTTTGTTTTTTAGATGTTTCAGGAAACACCATACACTTCTCCCAAGTGTCTGTTGGCAATTTACATCCCGCCCATCAGCATAACAAGGCTCCCAGTTCTCCATGGCCTGTCCTGCCTTTCTGGATTTTACACTTTTTTCAGATGGCCCTTTTGACCGGGGGGAAGTGAGACTTCATTGTAGTGCAGATTTCCTTTGCAAGCTTGCTTGGTTGGCCAAAAAGGGCGTATGCGTTTTTTCCTGAATATATTCAGGAAAAAACGCATACGCCCTTTTTGGCCAAGTGCATCATTGTGGACGTTCTGCCTCTTTTCCTATGCTTTCAATGCAATTCCAGTCTACCTCCTGAAATCGGTTTCCTGCAATTCTGCCCCGCTTTCAAGTCCTCTTGGCAGCCTTACTTCAGTCTATTTTTGGACGATAGCTGTCATTTATAACTCTGCAGGTTTGTGAATTACAGTGCCCCTGACCTCCTTTCTTCAACTCGCTTTCTTGTGACCTGGCCGCAACACCGCAGGATGGCTTCAGGCCCTAATCTGGTTCCGGCCCGGCACGCTGAGCCTTTGGTTAATTCCTCTTCCTGGTGGGAAATGAGAGTTAAATTTGCCCGTCCAGACACCTCCAGCTAGCCTCTCATTGGTTCTCGCTATTCCTGTTCATCTTCCGCAGAAATTGCAAACTGGGCCAAACAGGAGGTTAAAGGGACTGACTCTCCAAGTGGGGAGAGTGTTAGTAAAGCGTCTGGAATGTTGCACCCGAGTACCAGGGTACGAAAACTGAGACATATTTGAACACGTCTCCCGATCACATGGTTGATCATACTCTAGGTTCCACATGCATGTTTTAGCTGAAGGAAGAATACCTTAAACCTGGGTAGTTGAAACCCGTGGAATGGGTACCATGCAATATGACTTCAAAGGGTCTTCATTTGCTCACCGAACCTCTCCAATCCTATCACTGCTGCGTTTATGCCCCTGTACACATGCTTGATTCTCTTTCGGAGACATAGCAATCCATAGGTTTTAAGATACTTACTAGTCAGGTACATTCTTAGGCGTTTAATATGCGGTGTTGAGTCCATTTCATTGAGCAAGGAGTAGCTCTTGTCTATTCCATATTTGACTTAAGGAACTTTATCTGTGCTCATTTCAATCTCTGGTTTTATGCAGCACCCCAACTCACCTTTCCCCTTAAGCAAGCATAAGTTGTTTTTCTAAATTTGAGACCCTGTTCTGTTCTGTAATTCAGTTCCTGTGTAGCCAAGTTTCCATTCCGTGTATTACTGATATCTTATGATGTTTCTTTTTCTGTGTGACTTATTTCAGTTAGAATCATCATACCTGAATCCACTCATTGTGCTGCTAAGGGCCTGATGACATAGATTTCATTGCTGAGTGATATTGCTTTGTAAGTGAATACCACAACTTCTTTATCCATTTTTCACTTTCTGCGATGTTGAACTTGTACTGTAAACGAGGTTCTTGTAAACAGAGGCGTCCCAACCTTTGGGGTGGCTGTGTCTTTTTGATTTTAATTTCCCTAAGCTATAGGACCATAAGTGGAAGTGCCCTAGGCTCTGTTGCTTTGTTTCTTAGATATTTCAGGAAACACCATACACTTCTCCCAAGTGTCTGTTGGCAATTTACATCCCGCCCATCAGCATAACAAGGCTCCCAGTTTTCAATGGCCTGTTGCCTTTCTGGATTTTACACTTTTTTCAGATGGCCCTTTTGACCGGGGGGAAGTGAGACTTCATTGTAGTGCAGATTTCCTTTGCAAACTTGCTTGGTTGGCCAAAAAGGGCGTATGCGTTTTTTCCTGAATATATTCAGGAAAAAACGCATACGCCCTTTTTGGCCAAGTGCATCATTGTGGACGTTCTGCCTCTTTTCCTATGCTTTCAATGCAATTCCAGTCTACCTTCTGAAATTGGTTTCCTGCAATTCTGCCCCGCTTTCAAGTCCTCTTGGCAGCCTTACTTCAGTCTATTTTTGGACGATAGCTGTCATTTATAACTCTGCAGGTTTGTGAATTACAGTGCCCCTGAGCTCCTTTCTTCAACTCGATTTCTTGTGACCTGGCCGCAACACCGCAGGATGGCTTCAGGCCCTAATCTGGTTCCTGTACGGCACGCTGAGCCTTTGGTTGTTTCCTCTTCCTGGTGGGAAATGAGAGTTAAATTTGCCCGTCCAGACACCTCCAGCTAGCCTCTCATTGGTTCTCGCTATTCCTGTTCATCTTCCGCAGAAATTGCAAACTGGGCCAAACAGGAGGTTAAAGGGACTGACTCTCCAAGTGGGGAGAGTGTTAGTAAAGCGTCTGGAATGTTGCACCTGAGTACCAGGGGAGGAAAACTGAGACATATTTGAACACATCTCCCGATCACATGGTTGATCATACTCTAGGTTCCACATGCATGTTTTAGCTGAAGGAAGAATACCTTAAACCTGGGTAGTTGAAACCCGTGGAATGGGTACCATGCAATATGACTTCAAAGGGTCTTCATTTGCTCACCGAACCTCTCCAATCCTATCACTGCTGCGTTTATGCCCCTGTACACATGCTTGATTCTCTTTCGGAGACATAGCAATCCATAGTTTTTAAGATACTTACTAGTCAGGTACATTCTTAGGCGTTTAATATGGGGTGTTGAGTCCATTTCGTTGAGCAAGGAGTAGCTCTTGTCTATTCCATATTTGGCTTAAGGAACTTTATCTGTGCTCATTTCAATCTCTGGTTTTATGCAGCAACCCAACTCACCTTTACCCTTAAGCAAGCATAAGTTGTTTTTCTAAATTTGAGACCCTGTTCTGTTCTGTAATTCAGTTCCTGTGTAGCCAAGTTTACATTCCGTGTATTACTGATATCTTATGATGTTTCTTTTTCTGTGTGACTTATTTCAGTTAGAATCATCATACCTGAATCCACTCATTGTGCTGCTAAGGGCCTGATGACACAGATTTCATTGCTGAGTGATATTGCTTTGTAAGTAAATACCACAACTTCTTTATCCATTTTTCACTTTCTGCGATGTTGAACTTGTACTGTAAACGAGGTTCTTGTAAACAGAGCCGTTCCAAACTTTGGGGTGGCTGTGTCTTTTTGATTTTAATTTCCCTAAGCTATAGGACCATAAGTGGAAGTGCCCTAGGTTCTGTTGCTTTGTTTTTTAGATGTTTCAGGAAACACCATACACTTCTCCCGAGGGGTTGTTGGCAATTTACATCCCGCCCATCAGCATAACAAGGCTCCCAGTTCTCCATGGCCTGTCCTGCCTTTCTGGATTTTACACTTTTCTCAGATGGCCCTTTTGACCGGGGGGAAGTGAGACTTCATTGTAGTGCAGATTTCCTTTGCAAGCTTGCTTGGTTGGCCAAAAAGGGCGTATGCGTTTTTTCCTGAATATATTCAGGAAAAAACGCATACGCCCTTTTTGGCCAAGTGCATCATTGTGGACGTTCTGCCTCTTTTCCTATGCTTTCAATGCAATTCCAGTCTACCTCCTGAAATCGGTTTCCTGCAATTCTGCCCCGCTTTCAAGTCCTCTTGGCAGCCTTACTTCAGTCTATTTTTGGACGATAGCTGTCATTTATAACTCTGCAGGTTTGTGAATTACAGTGCCCCTGAGCTCCTTTCTTCAACTCGCTTTCTTGTGACCTGGCCGCAACACCGCAGGATGGCTTCAGGCCCTAATCTGGTTCCGGCACGGCACGCTGAGCCTTTGGTTATTTCCTCTTCCTGGTGGGAAATGAGAGTTAAATTTGCCCGTCCAGACACCTCCAGCTAGTCTCTCATTGGTTCTCGCTATTCCTGTTCATCTTCCGCAGAAATTGCAAACTGGGCCAAACAGGAGGTTAAAGGGACTGACTCTCCAAGTCGGGAGAGTGTTAGTAAAGCGTCTGGAATGTTGCACCCGAGTACCAGGGTACGAAAACTGAGACATATTTGAACACGTCTCCCGTTCACATGGTTGATCATACTTGGGTTCCACATGCATGTTTTAGCTGAAGGAAGAATACCTTAAACCTGGAGAGTTGAGACCCGTGTAATGGGTACCATGCAATATGACTTCAAAGGGTCTTCATTTGCTCACCGAACCTCTCCAATCCTATCACTGCTGCGTTTATGCCCCTTTACACACGCTTGATTCTCTTTTGGAGACATAGCAATCCATAGGTTTTAAGATACTTACTAGTCAGGTACATTCTTAGGCGTTTAATATGCGGTGTTGAGTCCATTTCGTTGAGCAAGGAGTAGCTCTTGTCTATTCCATATTTGGCTTAAGGAACTTTATCTGTGCTCATTTCAATCTCTGGTTTTATGCAGCACCCCAACTCACCTTTCCCCTTAAGCAAGCATAAGTTGGTTTTCTAAATTTGAGACCCTGTTCTGTTCTGTAATTCAGTTCCTGTGTAGCCAAGTTTACATTCCGTGTATTACTGATATCTTATGATGTTTCTTTTCTGTGTGACTTATTTCAGGTAGAATCATCATACCTGAATCCACTCATTGTGCTGCTAAGGGCCTGATGACACAGATTTCATTGCTGAGTGATATTGCTTTGTAAGTAAATACCACAACTTCTTTATCCATTTTTCACTTTCTGCGATGTTGAACTTGTACTGTAAACGAGGTTCTTGTAAACAGAGCCGTTTCAAACTTTGGGGTGGCTGTGTCTTTTTGATTTTAATTTCCCTAAGCTATAAGACCATAAGTTGAAGTGCCCTAGGTTCTGTTGCTTTGTTTTTTAGATGTTTCAGGAAACACCATACACTTCTCCTGAGTGGTTGTTGGCAACTTACATCCCGCCCATCAGCATAACAAGGCTCCCAGTTCTCCATGGCCTGTCCTGCCTTTCTGGATTTTACACTTTTTTCAGATGGCCCTTTTGACCGGGGGGAAGTGAGACTTCATTGTAGTGCAGATTTCCTTTGCAAGCTTGCTTGGTTGGCCAAAAAGGGCGTATGCGTTTTTTCCTGAATATATTCAGGAAAAAACGCATACGCCCTTTTTGGCCAAGTGCATCATTGTGGACGTTCTGCCTCTTTTCCTATGCTTTCAATGCAATTCCAGTCTACCTCCTGAAATCGGTTTCCTGCAATTCTGCCCCGCTTTCAAGTCCTCTTGGCAGCCTTACTGCAGTGTATTTTTGGACGATAGCTGTCATTTATAACTCTGCAGGTTTGTGAATTACAGTGCCCCTGAGCTCCTTTGTTCAACTCGCTTTCTTTTGAGCTGGCCGCAACACCGCAGGATGGCTTCAGGCCCTAATCTGGTTCCGGTACGGCACGCTGAGCCTTTGGTTATTTCCTCTTCCTGGTGGGAAATGAGAGTTAAATTTGCCCGTCCAGACACCTCCAGCTAGCCTCTCATTGGTTCTCGCTATTCCTGTTCATCTTCCGCAGAAATTGCAAACTGGGCCAAACAGGAGGTTAAAGGCGCTGACTCTCCAAGTGGGGAGAGTGTTAGTAAAGCGTCTGGAATGTTGCACCCGAGTACCAGGGGAGGAAAACTGAGACATATTTGAACACGTCTCCCGTTCACATGGTTGATCATACTTGGGTTCCACATGCATGTTTTAGCTGAAGGAAGAATACCTAAAACCTGCGTAGTTGAAACCCGTGGAATGGGTACCATGCAATATGACTTCAAAGGGTCTTCATTTGCTCACCGAACCTCTCCAATCCTATCACTGCTGCGTTTATGCCCCTGTACACATGCTTGATTCTCTTTCGGAGACATAGCAATCCATAGGTTTTAAGATACTTACAAGTCAGGTACATTCTTAGGCGTTTAATATGCGGTGTTGAGTCCATTTCGTTGAGCAAGGAGTAGCTCTTGTCTATTCCACATTTGGCTTAAGGAACTTTATCTGTGCTCATTTCAATCTCTGGTTTTATGCAGCACCCCAACTCACCTTTCCCCTTAAGCAAGCATAAGTTGGTTTTCTAAATTTGAGACCCTGATCTGTTTTGGAATTCAGTTCCTGTGTAGCCAAGTTTACATTCCGTGTATTACTGATATCTTATGATGTTTCTTTTTCTGTGAGACTTACTTCAGTTAGAATCATCATACCTGAATCCACTCATTGTGCTGCTAAGGGCCTGATGACACAGATTTCATTGCTGAGTGATATTGCTTTGTAAGTAAATACCACAACTTCTTTATCAATTTTTCACTTTCTGCGATGTTGAACTTGTACTCTAAATGAGGTTCTTGTAAACAGATCCGTTCCAAACTTTGGGGTGGCTGTGTCTTTTTGATTTTAATTTCCCTAAGCTATAGGACCATAAGTGGAAGTGCCCTAGGTTCTGTTGCTTTGTTTTTTAGATGTTTCAGGAAACACCATACACTTCTCCCGAGTGGTTGTTGGCAATTTACATCCCGCCCATCAGCATAACAAGGCTCCCAGTTCTCCATGGCCTGTCCTGCCTTTCTGGATTTTACACTTTTTTCAGATGGCCCTTTTGACCGGGGGGAAGTGAGACTTCATTGTAGTGCAGATTTCCTTTGCAAGCTTTCTTGGTTGGCCAAAAAGGGCGTATGCGTTTTTTCCTGAATATATTCAGGAAAAAACGCATACGCCCTTTTTGGCCAAGTGCATCATTGTGGACATTCTGCCTCTTTTCCTATGCTTTCAATGCAATTCCAGTCTACCTCCTGAAATCGGTTTCCTGCAATTCTGCCCCGCTTTCAAGTCCTCTTGGCAGCCTTACTTCAGTATATTTTTGGACGATAGCTGTCATTTATAACTCTGCAGGTTTGTGAATTACAGTGCCCCTGAGCTCCTTTCTTCAACTCGCTTTCTTGTGACCTGGCCGCAACACCGCAGGATGGCTTCAGGCCCTAATCTGGTTCCGGTACGGCACGCTGAGCCTTTGGTTATTTCCTCTTTCTGGTGGGAAATGAGAGTTAAATTTGCCCGTCCAGACACCTCCAGCTAGCCTCTCATTGGTTCTCGCTATTCATGTTCATCTTCCGCAGAAATTGCAAACTGGGCCAAACAGGAGGTTAAAGGCGCTGACTCTCCAAGTGGGGAGAGTGTTAGTAAAGCATCTGGAATGTTGCACCCGAGTACCAGGGGAGGAAAACTGAGACATATTTGAACACGTCTCCCGTTCACATGGTTGATCATACTGGGTTCCACATGCATGTTTTAGCTGAAGGAAGAATACCTAAAACCTGGGTAGTTGAAACTCGTGGAATGGGTACCATGCAATATGACTTCAAAGGGTCTTCATTTGCTCACCGAACCTCTCCAATCCTATCACTGCTGCGTTTATGCCCCTGTACACATGCTTGATTCTCTTTCGGAGACATAGCAATCCATAGGTTTTAAGATACTTACTAGTCAGGTACATTCTTAGGCGTTTAATATGCGGTGTTGAGTCCATTTCGTTGAGCAAGGAGTAGCTCTTGTCTATTCCATATTTGGCTTAAGGAACTTTATCTGTGCTCATTTCAATCTCTGGTTTTATGCAGCACCCCAACTCACCTTTCCCCTTAAGCAAGCATAAGTTGGTTTTCTAAATTTGAGACCCTGTTCTGTTCTGTAATTCAGTTCCTGTGTAGCCAAGTTTACATTCCGTGTATTACTGATATCTTATGATGTTTCTTTTTCTGTGTGACTTATTTCAGTTAGAATCATCATACCTGAATCCACTCATTGTGATGCTAAGGGCCTGATGACATAGAATTCATTGCTGAGTGATATTGCTTTGTAAGTAAATACCACAACTTCTTTATCCATTTTTCACTTTCTGCGATGTTGAACTTGTACGGTAAACGAGGTTCTTGTAAACAGAGGCGTCCCAAACTTTGGGGTGGCTGTGTCTTTTTGATTTTAATTTCCCTAAGCTATAGGACCATAAGTGGCAGTGCCATAGGCTCTGTTGCTTTGTTTTTTAGATGTTTCAGGAAACACCATACACTTGTCCGGAGTGTCTGTTGGCAATTTACATCCCGCCCATCAGCATAACAAGGCTCCCAGTTCTCCATGGCCTGTCCTGCCTTTCTGGATTTTACACTTTTTTCAGATGGCCCTTTTGACCAGGGGGAAGTGAGACTTCATTGTAGTGCAGATTTCCTTTGCAAGCTTGCTTGGTTGGCCAAAAAGGGCGTATGCGTGTTTTCCTGAATATATTCAGGAAAAAACGCATACGCCCTTTTTGGCCAAGTGCATCATTGTGGACGTTCTGCCTCTTTTCCTATGCTTTCAATGCAATTCCAGTCTACCTCCTGAAATCGGTTTCCTGCAATTCTGCCCCGCTTTCAAGTCCTCTTGGCAGCCTTACTTCAGTCTATTTTTGGACGATAGCTGTCATTTATAACTCTGCAGGTTTGTGAATTACAGTGCCCCTGAGCTCCTTTCTTCAACTCGCTTTCTTGTGACCTGGCCGCAACACCGCAGGATGGCTTCAGGCCCTAATCTGGTTCCGGTACGGCACGCTGAGCCTTTGGTTATTTCCTCTTCCTGGTGGGAAATGAGAGTTAAATTTGCCCGTCCAGACACCTCCAGCTAGTCTCTCATTGGTTCTCGCTATTCCTGTTCATCTTCCGCAGAAATTGCAAACTGGGCCAAACAGGAGGTTAAAGGGACTGACTCTCCAAGTCGGGAGAGTGTTAGTAAAGCGTCTGGAATCTTGCACCCGAGTACCAGGGTACGAAAACTGAGACATATTTGAACACGTCTCCCGTTCACATGGTTGATCATACTTGGGTTCCACATGCATGTTTTAGCTGAAGGAAGAATACCTTAAACCTGGAGAGTTGAGACCCGTGTAATGGGTACCATGCAATATGACTTCAAAGGGTCTTCATTTGCTCACCGAACCTCTCCAATCCTATCACTGCTGCGTTTATGCCCCTTTACACACGCTTGATTCTCTTTTGGAGACATAGCAATCCATAGGTTTTAAGATACTTACTAGTCAGGTACATTCTTAGGCGTTTAATATGCGGTGTTGAATCCATTTCATTGAGCAAGGAGTAGCTCTTGTCTATTCCATATTTGACTTAAGGAACTTTATCTGTGCTCATTTCAATCTCTGGTTTTATGCAGCACCCCAACTCACCTTTCCCCTTAAGCAAGCATAAGTTGTTTTTCTAAATTTGAGACCCTGTTCTGTTCTGTAATTCAGTTCCTGTGTAGCCAAGTTTCCATTCTGTGTATTACTGATATCTTATGATGTTTCTTTTTCTGTGTGACTTATTTCAGTTAGAATCATCATACCTGAATCCACTCATTGTGCTGCTAAGGGCCTGATGACATAGATTTCATTGCTGAGTGATATTGCTTTGTAAGTGAATACCACAACTTCTTTATCCATTTTTCACTTTCTGCGATGTTGAACTTGTACTGTAAACGAGGTTCTTGTAAACAGAGCCGTTCCAAACTTTGGGGTGGCTGTGTCTTTTTGATTTTAATTTCCCTAAGCTATAGGACCATAAGTGGAAGTGCCCTAGGCTCTGTTGCTTTGTTTTTTAGATGTTTCAGGAAACACCATACACTTCTCCCAAGTGTCTGTTGGCAATTTACATCCCGCCCCTCAGCATAACAAGGCTCCCAGTTCTCAATGGCCTGTTGCCTTTCTGGATTTTACACTTTTTTCAGATGGCCCTTTTGACCGGGGGGAAGTGAGACTTCATTGTAGTGCAGATTTCCTTTGCAAGCTTGCTTGGTTGGCCAAAAAGTGCGTATGCGTTTTTTCCTGTATATATTCAGGAAAAAACGCATACGCCCTTTTTGGCCAAGTGCATCATTGTGGACGTTCTGCATCTTTTCCTATGCTTTCAATGCTATTCCAGTCTACCTCCTGAAATCGGTTTCCTGCAATTCTGCCCCGCTATCAAGTCCTCTTGGCAGCCTTCCTTCAGTCTATTTTTGGACGATAGCTGTCATTTATAACTCTGCAGGTTTGTGAATTACAGTGCCCCTGAGCTCCTTTCTTCAACTCGCTTTCTTGTGACCTGGCCGCAACACCGCAGGATGGCTTCAGGCCCTAATCTGGTTCCGGCCCGGCACGCTGAGCCTTAGGTTAATTCCTCTTCCTGGTGGGAAATGAGAGTTAAATTTGCCCGTCCAGACACCTCCAGCTAGCCTCTCATTGGTTCTCGCTATTCCTGTTCATCTTCCGCAGAAATTGCAAACTGGGCCAAACAGGAGGTTAAAGGCGCTGACTCTCCAAGTGGGGAGAGTGTTAGTAAAGCATCTGGAATGTTGCACCCGAGTACCAGGGGGGGAAAACTGAGACATATTTGAACACGTCTCCCGTTCACATGGTTGATCATACTTGGGTTCCACATGCATGTTTTAGCTGAAGGAAGAATACCTTAAACCTGGAGAGTTCAGAACCCTGTAATGGGTACCATGCAATATGACTTCAAAGGGTCTTCATTTGCTCACCGAACCTCTCCAATCCTATCACTGCTGCGTTTATGCCCCTGTACACATGCTTGATTCTCTTTTGGAGACATAGCAATCCATAGGTTTTACGATACTTACTAGTCAGGTACATTCTTAGGCGTTTAATATGCGGTGTTGAGTCCATTTCGTTGAGCAAGGAGTAGCTCTTGTCTATTCCATATTTGACTTAAGGAACTTTATCTGTGCTCATTTCAATCTCTGGTTTTATGCAGCACCCCAACTCACCTTTACCCTTAAGCAAGCATAAGTTGGTTTTCTAAATTTGAGAACCTGTTCTGTTCTGTAATTCAGTTCCTGTGTAGCCAAGTTTACATTCCGTGTATTACTGATATCTTATGATGTTTCTTTTCTGTGTGACTTATTTCAGTTAGAATCATCATACCTGAATCCACTCATTGTGATGCTAAGGGCCTGATGACATAGATTTCATTGCTGAGTGATATTGCTTTGTAAGTAAATACCACAACTTCTTTATCCATTTTTCACTTTCTGCGATGTTGAACTTGTACTGTAAACGAGGTTCTTGTAAACAGAGACGTCCCAAACTTTGGGGTGGCTGTGTCTTTTTGATTTTAATTTCCCTAAGCTATAGGACCATAAGTGGCAGTGCCCTAGGCTCTGTTGCTTTGTTTTTTAGATGTTTCAGGAAACACCATACACTTCTCCCGAGTGGTTGTTGGCAATTTACATCCCGCCCATCAGCATAACAAGGCTCCCAGTTCTCCATGGCCTGTCCTGCCTTTCTGGATTTTACACTTTTTTCAGATGGCCCTTTTGACCGGGGGGAAGTGAGACTTCATTGTAGTGCAGATTTCCTTTGCAAGCTTGCTTGGTTGGCCAAAAAGGGCCTATGCGTTTTTTCCTGAATATATTCAGGAAAAAACGCATACGCCCTGTTTGGCCAAGTGCATCATTGTGGACGTTCTGCCTCTTTTCCTATGCTTTCAATGCAATTCCAGTCTACCTCCTGAAATCGGTTTCCTGCAATTCTGCCCCGCTTTCAAGTCCTCTTGGCAGCCTTACTTCAGTCTATTTTTGGACGATAGCTGTCATTTATAACTCTGCAGGTTTGTGAATTACAGTGCCCCTGAGCTCCTTTCTTCAACTTGCTTTCTTGTGACCTGGCCGCAACACCGCAGGATGGCTTCAGGCCCTAATCTGGTTCCGGCACGGCACGCTGAGCCTTTGGTTATTTCCTTTTCCTGGTGGGAAATGAGAGTTAAATTTGCCCGTCCAGACACCTCCAGCTAGCCTCTCATTGGTTCTCGCTATTCCTGTTCATCTTCCGCAGAAATTGCAAACTGGGCCAAACAGGAGGTTAAAGGCGCTGACTCTCCAAGTGGGGAGAGTGTTAGTAAAGCGTCTGGAATGTTGCACCCGAGTACCAGGGGAGGAAAACTGAGACATATTTGAACACGTCTCCCGTTCACATGGTTGATCATACTTGGGTTCCACATGCATGTTTTAGTTGAAGGAAGAATACCTTAAACCTGGAGAGTTAAGACCCGTGTAATGGGTACCATGCAATATGACTTCAAAGGGTCTTCATTTGCTCACCGAACCTCTCCAATCCTATCACTGCTGCGTTTATGCCCCTGTACACATGCTTGATTCTCTTTCGGAGACATAGCAATCCATAGGTTTTTAAGATACTTACTAGACAGGTACATTCTTAGGCATTTAATATGCGGTGTTGAGTCCATTTCGTTGAGCAAGGAGTAGCTCTTGTCTATTCCATATTTGACTTAAGGAACTTTATCTGTGCTCATTTCAATCTCTGGTTTTATGCAGCACCCCAACTCACCTTTCCCCTTAAGCAAGCATAAGTTGGTTTTCTAAATTTGAGACCCTGTTCTGTTCTGTAATTCAGTTCCTGTGTAGCCAAGTTTACATTCCGTGTATTACTGATATCTTATGATGTTTCTTTTTCTGTGTGACTTACTTCTGTTAGAATCATCATACCTGAATCCACTCATTGTGCTGCTAAGGGCCTGATGACACAGATTTCATTGCTGAGTGATATTGCTTTGTAAGTAAATACCACAACTTCTTTATCCATTTTTCACTTTCTGCGATGTTGAACTTGTACTGTAAACGAGGTTCTTGTAAACAGAGCCGTTCCAAACTTTGGGGTGGCTGTGTCTTTTTTATTTTAATTTCCCTAAGCTATAGGACCATAAGTGGAAGTGCCCTAGGTTCTGTTGCTTTGTTTTTTAGATGTTTCAGGAAACACCATACACTTCTCCCCAGTGGTTGTTGGCAATTTACATCCCGCCCATCAGCATAACAAGGCTCCCAGTTCTCCATGGCCTGTCCTGCCTTTCTGGATTTTACACTTTTTTCAGATGGCCCTTTTGACCGGGGGGAAGTGAGACTTCATTGTAGTGCAGATTTCCTTTGCAAGCTTGCTTGGTTGGCCAAAAAGGGCGTATGCGTTTTTTCCTGAATATATTCAGGAAAAAACGCATACGCCCTTTTTGGCCAAGTGCATCATTGTGGACGTTCTGCCTCTTTTCCTATGCTTTCAATGCAATTCCAGTCTACCTCCTGAAATCGGTTTCCTGCAATTCTGCCCCGCTTTCAAGTCCTCTTGGCAGCCTTACTTCAGTCTATTTTTGGACGATAGCTGTCATTTATAACTCTGCAGGTTTGTGAATTACAGTGCCCCTGAGCTCCTTTGTTCAACTCGCTTTCTTTTGAGCTGGCCGCAACACCGCAGGATGGCTTCAGGCCCTAATCTGGTTCCGGTACGGCACGCTGAGCCTTTGGTTATTTCCTCTTCCTGGTGGGAAATGAGAGTTAAATTTGCCCGTCCAGACACCTCCAGCTAACCTCTCATTGGTTCTCGCTATTCCTGTTCATCTTCCACAGAAATTGCAAACTGGGCCAAACAGGAGGTTAAAGGCGCTGACTCTCCAAGTGGGGAGAGTGTTAGTAAAGCGTCTGGAATGTTGCACCCGAGTACCAGGGGAGGAAAACTGAGACATATTTGAACACGTCTCCTGATCACATGGTTGATCATACTCTGGGTTCCACATGCATGTTTTAGCTGAAGGAAGAATACCTAAAACCTGGGTAAGTGAAACCCGTGGAATGGGTACCATGCAATATGACTTCAAAGGGTCTTCATTTGCTCACCGAACCTCTCCAATCCTATCACTGCTGCGTTTATGCCCCTGTACACATCCTTGATTCTCTTTCGGAGAGATAGCAATCCATAGGTTTTAAGATACTTACTAGTCAGGTACATTCTTAGGCGTTTAATATGCGGTGTTGAGTCCATTTCGTTGAGCAAGGAGTAGCTCTTGTCTATTCCATATTTGGCTTAAGGAACTTTATCTGTGCTCATTTCAATCTCTGGTTTTATGCAGCACCCCAACTCACCTTTCCCCTTAAGCAAGCATAAGTTGGTTTTCTAAATTTGAGACCCTGTTCTGTTTTGGAATGCAGTTCCTGTGTAGCCAAGTTTACATTCCGTGTATTAGTGATATCTTATGATGTTTCTTTTTCTGTGTGACTTATTTCAGTTAGAATCATCATACCTGAATCCACTCATTGTTCTGCTAAGGGCCTGATGACACAGATTTCATTGCTGAGTGATATTGCTTTGTAAGTAAATACCACAACTTCTTTATCCATTTTTCACTTTCTGCGATGTTGAACTTGTACTGTAAACGAGGTTCTTGTAAACAGAGCCGTTCCAAACTTTGGGGTGGCTGTGTCTTTTTGATTTTAATTTCCCTAAGCTATAGGACCATAAGTGGAAGTGCCCTAGGCTCTGTTGCTTTGTTTTTTAGATGTTTCAGGAAACACCATACACTTCTCCCGAGTGGTTGTTGGCAATTTACATCCCGCCCATCAGCATAACAAGGCTCCCAGTTCTCCATGGCCTGTCCTGCCTTTCTGGATTTTACACTTTTTTCAGATGGCCCTTTTGACCGGGGGGAAGTGAGACTTCATTGTAGTGCAGATTTCCTTTGCAAGCTTCCTGGGTTGGCCAAAAAGGGCGTATGCGTTTTTTCCTGAATATATTCAGGAAAAAACGCATACGCCCTTTTTGGCCAAGTGCATCATTGTGGACGTTCTGCCTCTTTTCCTATGCTTTCAATGCAATTCCAGTCTACCTCCTGAAATCGGTTTCCTGCAATTCTGCCCCGCTTTCAATTCCTCTTGGCAGCCTTACTTCAGTCTATTTTTGGACGATAGCTGTCATTTATAACTCTGCAGGTTTGTGAATTACAGTGCCCCTGAGCTCCTTTCTTCAACTCGCTTTCTTGTGACCTGGCCGCAACATCGCAGGATGGCTTCAGGCCCTAATCTGGTTCCGGCACGGCACGCTGAGCCTTTGGTTATTTCCTCTTCCTGGTGGGAAATGAGAGTTAAATTTGCCCGTCCAGACACCTCCAGCTAGTCTCACATTGGTTCTCGCTATTCCTGTTCATCTTCCGCAGAAATTGCAAACTGGGCCAAACAGGAGGTTAAAGGGACTGACTCTCCAGGTCGGGAGAGTGTTAGTAAAGCGTCTGGAATGTTGCACCCGAGTACCAGGGTACGAAAACTGAGACATATTTGAACACGTCTCCCGATCACATGGTTGATCATACTCTAGGTTCCACATGCATGTTTTAGCTGAAGGAAGAATACCTTAAACCTGGAGAGTTGAGACCCGTGTAATGGGTACCATGCAATATGACTTCAAAGGGTCTTCATTTGCTCACCGAACCTCTCCAATCCTATCACTGCTGCGTTTATGCCCCTTTACACACGCTTGATTCTCTTTTGGAGACATAGCAATCCATAGGTTTTAAGATACTTACTAGTCAGGTACATTCTTAGGCGTTTAATATGCGGTGTTGAGTCCATTTCGTGGAGCAAGGAGTAGCTCTTGTCTATTCCATATTTGGCTTAAGGAACTTTATCTGTGCTCATTTCAATCTCTGGTTTTATGCAGCACCCCAACTCACCTTTCCCCTTAAGCAAGAATAAGTTGGTTTTCTAAATTTGAGACTCTGTTCTGTTCTGTAATTCAGTTCCTGTGTAGCCAAGTTTACATTCCGTGTATTACTGATATCTTATGATGTTTCTTTTCTGTGTGACTTATTTCAGTTAGAATCATCATACCTGAATCCACTCATTGTGCTGCTAAGGGCCTGATGACACAGATTTCATTGCTGAGTGATATTGCTTTGTAAGTAAATACCACAACTTCTTTATCGATTTTTCACTTTCTGCGATGTTGAACTTGTACTGTAAACGAGGTTCTTGTAAACAGAGCCGTTTCAAACTTTGGGGTGGCTGTGTCTTTTTTATTTTAATTTCCCTAAGCTATAGGACCATAAGTGGAAGTGCCCTAGGTTCTGTTGCTTTGTTTTTTAGATGTTTCAGGAAACACCATACACTTCTCCCGAGTGGTTGTTGGCAATTTACATCCCGCCCATCAGCATAACAAGGCTCCCAGTTCTCCATGGCCTGTCCTGCCTTTCTGGATTTTACACTTTTTTCAGATGGCCCTTTTGACCGGGGGGAAGTGAGACTTCATTGTAGTGCAGATTTCCTTTGCAAGCTTGCTTGGTTGGCCAAAAAGGGCGTATGCGTTTTTTCCTGAATATATTCAGGAAAAAACGCATACGCCCTTTTTGGCCAAGTGCATCATTGTGGACGTTCTGCCTCTTTTCCTATGCTTTCAATGCAATTCCAGTCTACCTCCTGAAATCGGTTTCCTGCAATTCTGCCCCGCTTTCAAGTCCTCTTGGCAGCCTTACTGCAGTGTATTTTTGGACGATAGCTGTCATTTATAACTCTGCAGGTTTGTGAATTACAGTGCCCCTGAGCTCCTTTGTTCAACTCGCTTTCTTTTGAGCTGGCCGCAACACCACAGGATGGCTTCAGGCCCTAATCTGGTTCCGGTACGGCACGCTGAGCCTTTGGTTATTTCCTCTTCCTGGTGGGAAATGAGAGATAAATTTGCCCGTCCAGACACCTCCAGCTAGCCTCTCATTGGTTCTCGCTATTCCTGTTCATCTTCCGCAGAAATTGCAAACTGGGCCAAACAGGAGGTTAAAGGCGCTGACTCTCCAAGTGGGGAGAGTGTTAGTAAAGCGTCTGGAATGTTGCACCCGAGTACCAGGGGAGGAAAACTGAGACATATTTGAACACGTCTCCCGTTCACATGGTTGATCATACTTGGGTTCCACATGCATGTTTTAGCTGAAGGAAGAATACCTAAAACCTGCGTAGTTGAAACCCGTGGAATGGGTACCATGCAATATGACTTCAAAGGGTCTTCATTTGCTCACCGAACCTCTCCAATCCTATCACTGCTGCGTTTATGCCCCTGTACACATGCTTGATTCTCTTTCGGAGACATAGCAATCCATAGGTTTTAAGATACTTACAAGTCAGGTACATTCTTAGGCGTTTAATATGCGGTGTTGAGTCCATTTCGTTGAGCAAGGAGTAGCTCTTGTCTATTCCACATTTGGCTTAAGGAACTTTATCTGTGCTCATTTCAATCTCTGGTTTTATGCAGCACCCCAACTCACCTTTACCCTTCAGCAAGCATAAGTTGGTTTTCTAAATTTGAGACCCTGTTCTGTTCTGTAATTCAGTTCCTGTGTAGCCAAGTTTACATTCCGTGTATTACTGATATCTTATGATGTTTCTTTTTCTGTGTGACTTACTTCAGTTAGAATCATCATACCTGAATCCACTCATTGTGCTGCTAAGGGCCTGATGACACAGATTTCATTGCTGAGTGATATTGCTTTGTAAGTAAATACCACAACTTCTTTATCCATTTTTCACTTTCTGCGATGTTGAACTTGTACTGTAAACGAGGTTCTTGTAAACAGAGGCGTCCCAAACTTTGGGGTGGCTGTGTCTTTTTGAATTTAAATTCCCTAAGCTATAGGACCATAAGTGGCAGTGCCCTAGGCTCTGTTGCTTTGTTTTTTAGATGTTTCAGGAAACACCATACACTTCTCCCGAGTGTCTGTTGGCAATTTACATCCCACCCATCAGCATAACAAGGCTCCCAGTTCTCCATGGCCTGTCCTGCCTTTCTGGATTTTACAACTTTTTTCAGATGGCCCTTTTGACTGGGGGGAAGTGAGACTTCATTGCAGTGCAGATTTCCTTTGCAAGCTTGCTTGGTTGGCCAAAAAGGGCGTATGCGTTTTTTCCTGAATATATTCAGGAAAAAACGCATACGCCCTTTTTGGCCAAGTGCATCATTGTGGACGTTCTGCCTCTTTTCCTATGCTTTCAATGCAATTCCAGTCTACCTCCTGAAATCGGTTTCCTGCAATTCTGCCCCGCTTTCAAGTCCTCTTGGCAGCCTTACTTCAGTCTATTTTTGGACGATAGCTGTCATTTATAACTCTGCAGGTTTGTGAATTACAGTGCCCCTGAGCTCCTTTCTTCAACTTGCTTTCTTGTGACCTGGCTGCAACACCGCAGGATGGCTTCAGGCCCTAATCTGGTTCTGGCACGGCACACTGAGCCTTTGGTTATTTCCTCCTCCTGGTGGGAAATGAGAGTTAAATTTGCCCGTCCAGACACCTCCAGCTAGCCTCTCATTGGTTCTCGCTATTCCTGTTCATCTTCCGCAGAAATTGCAAACTGGGCCAAACAGGAGGTTAAAGGGACTGACTCTCCAAGTCGGGAGAGTGTTAGTAAAGCGTCTGGAATGTTGCACCCGAGTACCAGGGGAGGAAAACTGAGACATATTTGAACACGTCTCCCGATCACATGGTTGATCATACTCTGGGTTCCACATGCATGTTTTAGCTGAAGGAAGAATACCTAAAACCTGGGTAGTTGAAACCCGTGGAATGGGTACCATGCAATATGACTTCAAAGGGTCTTCATTTGCTCACCGAACCTCTCCAATCTTAGCACTGCTGCGTTTATGCCCCTGTACACATGCTTGATTCTCTTTCGGAGACATAGCAATCCATAGGTTTTAAGATACTTACTAGTCAGGTACATTCTTAGGCGTTTAATATGCGGTGTTGAGTCCATTTCGTTGAGCAAGGAGTAGCTCTTGTCTATTCCATATTTGGCTTAAGGAACTTTATCTGTGCTCATTTCAATCTCTGGTTTTATGCAGCAACCCAACTCACCTTTCCCCTTAAGCAAGCATAAGTTGGTTTTCTAAATTTGAGTCCCTGTTCTGTTCTGTAATTCAGTTCCTGTGTAGCCAAGTTTACATTCCGTGTATTACTGATATCTTATGATGTTTCTTTTTCTGTGTGACTTATTTCAGTTAGAATCATCGTACCTGAATCTACTCATTATGCTGCTACGGGCCTGATGACATAGATTTCATTGCTGCGTGATACTGCATTGTACGTAAGTATCTCAAGTTCTTTATCCATTTTTCACTTTCTGCGATGTTGAACTTGTACTGTAAACGAGGTTCTTGTAAACAGAGCCGTTCCAAACTTTGGGGTGGCTGTGTCTTTTTGATTTTAATTTCCCTAAGCTATAGGACCATAAGTGGAAATGCCCTAGCTTCTGTTGCTTTGTTTTTTAGATGTTTCAGGAAACACCATACACTTCTCCCGAGTGGTTGTTGGCAATTTACATCCCGCCCATCAGCATAACAAGGCTCCCAGTTCTCCATAGCCTGTCCTGCCTTTCTGGATTTTACACTTTTATCAGATGGCCCTTTTGACCGAGGGGAATTGAGACTTCATTGCAGTGCAGATTTCCTTTGCAAGCTTGCTTGGTTGGCCAAAAAGGGCGTATGCGTTTTTTCCTGAATATATTCAGGAAAAAACGCATACGCCCTTTTTGGCCAAGTGCATCATTGTGGACGTTCTGCCTCTTTTCCTATGCTTTCAATGCAATTCCAGTCTACCTCCTGAAATTGGTTTCCTGCAATTCTGCCCCGCTTTCAAGTCCTCTTGGCAGCCTTACTTCAGTCTATTTTTGGATGATAGCTGTCATTTATAACTCTGCAGGTTTGTGAATTACAGTGCCCCTGAGCTCCTTTCTTCAACTCGCTTTCTTGTGACCTGGCCGCAACACCGCAGGATGGCTTCAGGCCCTAATCTGGTTCCGGCCCGGCATGCTGAGCCTTTGGTTAATTCCTCTTCCTGGTGGGAAATGAGAGTTAAATTTGCCCGTCCAGACACCTCCAGCTAGCCTCTCATTGGTTCTCGCTATTCCTGTTCATCTTCCGCAGAAATTGCAAACTGGGCCAAACAGGAGGTTAAAGGGACTGACTCTCCAAGTCGGGAGAGTGTTAGTAAAGCGTCTGGAATGTTGCACCCGAGTACCAGGGGAGGAAAACTGAGACATATTTGAACACGTCTCCCGTTCACATGGTTGATCATACTCTGGGTTCCACATGCATGTTTTAGCTGAAGGAAGAATACCTTAAACCTGGAGAGTTGAGACCCGTGTAATGGGTACCATGCAATATGACTTCAAAGGGTCTTCATTTGATCACCGAACCTCTCCAATCCTATCACTGCTGCGTTTATTCCCCTGTACACACGCTTGATTCTCTTTTGGAGACATAGCAATCCATAGGTTTTAAGATACTTACTAGTCAGGTACATTCTTAGGGGTTTAATATGGGGTTTTGAGTCCATTTCGTTGAACAAGGAGTAGCTCTTGTCTATTCCATATTTGGCTTAAGGAACTTTATCTGTGCTCATTTCAATCTCTGGTTTTATGCAGCACCCCAACTCACCTTTCCCCTTAAGCAAGCATAAGTTGGTTTTCTAAATTTGAGACCCTGTTCTGTTTTGGAATGCAGTTCCTGTGTAGCCAAGTTTACATTCCGTGTATTAGTGATATCTTATGATGTTTCTTTTTCTGTGTGACTTATTTCAGTTACAATCATCGTACCTGAATCCACTCATTATGCTGCTACGGGCCTGATGACATAGATTTCATTGCTCAGTGATACTGCATTGTACGTAAGTACCACAAGTTCTTTATCCATTTTTCACTTTCTGCGATGTTGAACTTGTACTGTAAACGAGGTTCTTGTAAACAGAGGCGTCCCAAACTTTGGGGTGGCTGTGTCTTTTTGATTTTAATTTCCCTAAGCTATAGGACCATAAGTGGCAGTGCCCTAGGCTCTGTTGCTTTGTTTTTTAGATGTTTCAGGAAACACCATACACTTCTCCCGAGTGTCTGTTGGCAATTTACATCCCGCCCATCAGCATAACAAGGCTCCCAGTTCTCCATGGCCTGTCCTGCCTTTCTGGATTTTACACTTTTTTCAGATGGCCCTTTTGACCGGGGGGAAGTGAGACTTCATTGTAGTGCAGATTTCCTTTGCAAGCTTGCTTGGTTGGCCAAAAAGGGCGTATGCGTTTTTTCCTGAATATATTCAGGAAAAAACGCATACGCCCTTTTTGGCCCAGTGCATCATTGTGGACGTTCTGCCTCTTTTCCTATGCTTTCAATGCAATTCCAGTCTACCTCCTGAAATCGGTTTCCTGCAATTCTGCCCCGCTTTCAAGTCCTCTTGGCAGCCTTACTTCAGTCTATTTTTGGATGATAGCTGTCATTTATAACTCTGCAGGTTTGTGAATTACAGTGGCCCTGAGCTCCTTTCTTCAACTCGCTTTCTTGTGACCTGGCCGCAACACCGCAGGATGGCTTCAGGCCCTAATCTGGTTCCGGTACGGCACGCTGAGCCTTTGGTTATTTCCTCTTCCTGTTGGGAAATGAGAGTTAAATTTGCCCGTCCAGACACCTCCAGCTAGTCTCTCATTGGTTCTCGCTATTTCTGTTCATCTTCCGCAGAAATTGCAAACTGGGCCAAACAAGAGGTTAAAGGCGCTGACTCTCCAAGTGGGGAGAGTGTTAGTAAAGCATCTGGAATGTTGCACCCGAGTACCAGGGGAGGAAAACTGAGACATAGTTGAACACGTCTCCCGTTCACATGGTTGATCATACTTGGGTTCCACATGCATGTTTTAGCTGAAGGAAGAATACCTTAAACCTGGAGAGTTAAGACCCGTGTAATGGGTACCATGCAATATGACTTCAAAGGGTCTTCATTTGCTCACCGAACCTCTCCAATCCTATCACTGCTGCGTTTATGCCCCTGTACACATGCTTGATTCTCTTTTGGAGACATAGCAATCCATAGGTTTTAAGATACTTACTAGTCAGGTACATTCTTAGGCGTTTAATATGGGGTGTTGAGTCCATTTCGTTGAGCAAGGAGTAGCTCTTGTCTATTCCATATTTGACTTAAGGAACTTTATCTGTGCTCATTTCAATCTCTGGTTTTATGCAGCACCCCAACTCACCTTTACCCTTAAGCAAGCGTAAGTTGGTTTTCTAAATTTGAGACCCTGTTCTGTTCTGTAATTCAGTTCCTGTGTAGCCAAGTTTACATTCCGTGTATTACTGATATCTTATGATGTTTCTTTTTCTGTGTGACTTACTTCAGTTAGAATCATCATACCTGAATCCACTCATTGTGCTGCTAAGGGCCTGATGACACAGATTTCATTGCTGAGTGATATTGCTTTGTAAGTAAATACCACAACTTCTTTATCCATTTTTCACTTTCTGCGATGTTGAACTTGTACTGTAAACGAGGTTCTTGTAAACAGAGCCGTTCCAAACTTTGGGGTGGCTGTGTCTTTTTGATTTTAATTTCCCTAAGCTATAGGACCATAAGTGGAAGTGCCCTAGGTTCTGTTGCTTTGTTTTTTAGATGTTTCAGGAAACACCATACATTTCTCCCGAGTGGTTGTTGGCAATTTACATCCCGCCCATCAGCATAACAAGGCTCCCAGTTCTCTATGGCCTGTCCTGCCTTTCTGGATTTTACACTTTTTTCAGATGGCCCTTTTGACCGGGGGGAAGTGAGACTTCATTGTAGTGCAGATTTCCTTTGCAAGCTTGCTTGGTTGGCCAAAAAGGGCGTATGCGTTTTTTCCTGAATATATTCAGGAAAAAACGCATACGCCCTTTTTGGCCAAGTGCATCATTGTGGACGTTCTGCCTCTTTTCCTATGCTTTCAATGCAATTCCAGTCTACCTCCTGAAATCGGTTTCCTGCAATTCTGCCCCGCTTTCAAGTCCTCTTGGCAGCCTTACTTCAGTCTATTTTTGGACGATAGCTGTCATTTATAACTCTGCAGGTTTGTGAATTACAGTGCCCCTGAGCTCCTTTCTTCAACTCGCTTTCTTTTGAGCTGGCTGCAACACTGCAGGATGGCTTCAGGCCCTAATCTGGTTCCGGTACGGCACGCTGAGCCTTTGGTTGTTTCCTCTTCCTGGTGGGAAATGAGAGTTAAATTTGCCCGTCCAGACACCTCCAGCTAGCCTTTCATTGGTTCTCGCTATTCCTGTTCATCTTCCGCAGAAATTGCAAACTGGGCCAAACAGGAGGTTAAAGTCGCTGACTCTCCAAGTGGGGAGAGTGTTAGTAAAGCTTCTGGAATGTTGCACCCGAGTACCAGGGGAGGAAAACTGAGACATATTTGAACACGTCTCCCGTTCACATGGTTGATCATACTTGGGTTCCACATGCATGTTTTAGCTGAAGGAAGAATACCTTAAACCTGGAGAGTTAAGACCCGTGTAATGGGTACCATGCAATATGACTTCAAAGGGTCTTCATTTGCTCACCGAACCTCTCCAATCCTATCACTGCTGCGTTTATGCCCCTGTACACATGCTTGATTCTCTTTTGGAGACATAGCAATCCATAGGTTTTAAGATACTTACTAGTCAGGTACATTCTTAGGCGTTTAATATGGGGTGTTGAGTCCATTTCGTTGAGCAAGGAGTAGCTCTTGTCTATTCCATATTTGACTTAAGGAACTTTATCTGTGCTCATTTCAATCTCTGGTTTTATGCAGCACCCCAACTCACCTTTACCCTTAAGCAAGCGTAAGTTGGTTTTCTAAATTTGAGACCCTGTTCTGTTCTGTAATTCAGTTCCTGTGTAGCCAAGTTTACATTCCGTGTATTACTGATATCTTATGATGTTTCTTTTTCTGTGTGACTTACTTCAGTTAGAATCATCATACCTGAATCCACTCATTGCGCTGCTAAGGGCCTGATGACACAGATTTCATTGCTGAGTGATATTGCTTTGTAAGTAAATACCACAACTTCTTTATCCATTTTTCACTTTCTGCGATGTTGAACTTGTACTGTAAACGAGGTTCTTGTAAACAGAGCCGTTCCAAACTTTGGGGTGGCTGTGTCTTTTTGATTTTAATTTCCCTAAGCTATAGGACCATAAGTGGAAGTGCCCTAGGTTCTGTTGCTTTGTTTTTTAGATGTTTCAGGAAACACCATACATTTCTCCCGAGTGGTTGTTGGCAATTTACATCCCGCCCATCAGCATAACAAGGCTCCCAGTTCTCTATGGCCTGTCCTGCCTTTCTGGATTTTACACTTTTTTCAGATGGCCCTTTTGACCGGGGGGAAGTGAGACTTCATTGTAGTGCAGATTTCCTTTGCAAGCTTGCTTGGTTGGCCAAAAAGGGCGTATGCGTTTTTTCCTGAATATATTCAGGAAAAAACGCATACGCCCTTTTTGGCCAAGTGCATCATTGTGGACGTTCTGCCTCTTTTCCTATGCTTTCAATGCAATTCCAGTCTACCTCCTGAAATCGGTTTCCTGCAATTCTGCCCCGCTTTCAAGTCCTCTTGGCAGCCTTACTTCAGTCTATTTTTGGACGATAGCTGTCATTTATAACTCTGCAGGTTTGTGAATTACAGTGCCCCTGAGCTCCTTTCTTCAACTCGCTTTCTTTTGAGCTGGCTGCAACACTGCAGGATGGCTTCAGGCCCTAATCTGGTTCCGGTACGGCACGCTGAGCCTTTGGTTGTTTCCTCTTCCTGGTGGGAAATGAGAGTTAAATTTGCCCGTCCAGACACCTCCAGCTAGCCTTTCATTGGTTCTCGCTATTCCTGTTCATCTTCCGCAGAAATTGCAAACTGGGCCAAACAGGAGGTTAAAGTCGCTGACTCTCCAAGTGGGGAGAGTGTTAGTAAAGCTTCTGGAATGTTGCACCCGAGTACCAGGGGAGGAAAACTGAGACATATTTGAACACGTCTCCCGTTCACATGGTTGATCATACTTGGGTTCCACATGCATGTTTTAGCTGAAGGAAGAATACCTAAAACCTGGGTAGTTGAGACCCGTGGAATGGGTACCATGCAATATGACTTCAAAGGGTCTTCATTTGCTCACCGAACCTCTCCAATCCTATCACTGCTGCGTTTATGCCCCTGTACACATGCTTGATTCTCTTTTGGAGACATAGCAATCCATAGGTTTTATGATACTTACTAGTCAGGTACATTCTTAGGCGTTTAATATGCGGTGTTGAGTCCATTTCGTTGAGCAAGGAGTAGCTCTTGTCTATTCCATATTTGACTTAAGGAACTTTATCTGTGCTCATTTCAATCTCTGGTTTTATGCAGCACCCCAACTCACCTTTCCCCTTAAGCAAGCATAAGTTGGTTTTCTAAATTTGAGACCCTGTTCTGTTCTGTAATTCAGTTCCTGTGTAGCCAAGTTTACATTCCGTGTATTACTGATATCTTATGATGTTTCTTTTTCTGTGTGACTTATTTCAGTTAGAATCATCATACCTGAATCCACTCATTGTGATGCTAAGGGCCTGATGACATAGATTTCATTGCTGAGTGATATTGCTTTGTAAGTAAATACCACAACTTCTTTATCCATTTTTCACTTTCTGCGATGTTGAACTTGTACTGTAAACGAGGTTCTTGTAAACAGAGGCGTCCCAAACTTTGGGGTGGCTGTGTCTTTTTGATTTTAATTTCCCTAAGCTATAGGACCATAAGTGGCAGTGCCCTAGGCTCTGTTGCTTTGTTTTTTAGATGTTTCAGGAAACACCATACACTTCTCCAGAGTGTCTGTTGGCAATTTACATCCCGCCCATCAGCATAACAAGGCTCCCAGTTCTCCATGGCCTGTCCTGCCTTTCTGGATTTTACACTTTTTTCAGATGGCCCTTTTGACCGGGGGGAAGTGACACTTCATTGTAGTGCAGATTTCCTTTGCAAGCTTGCTTGGTTGGCCAAAAAGGGCGTATGCGTTTTTTCCTGAATATATTCAGGAAAAAACGCATACGCCCTTTTTGGCCAAGTGCATCATTGTGGACGTTCTGCCTCTTTTCCTATGCTTTCAATGCAATTCCAGTCTACCTCCTGAAATCGGTTTCCTGCAATTCTGCCCCGCTTTCAAGTCCTCTTGGCAGCCTTACTTCAGTCTATTTTTGGACGATAGCTGTCATTTATAACTCTGCAGGTTTCTGAATTACAGTGCCCCTGAGCTCCTTTCTTCAACTCGCTTTCTTTTGAGCTGGCCGCAACACCGCAGGATGGCTTCAGGCCCTAATCTGGTTCTGGCACGGCACGCTGAGCCTTTGGTTATTTCCTCCTCCTGGTGGGAAATGAGAGTTAAATTTGCCCGTCCAGACACCTCCAGCTAGCCTCTCATTGGTTCTCGCTATTCCTGTTCATCTTCCGCAGAAATTGCAAACTGGGCCAAACAGGAGGTTAAAGGCGCTGACTCTCCAAGTGGGGAGAGTGTTAGTAAAGCGTCTGGAATGTTGCACCCGAGTACCAGGGGAGGAAAACTGAGACATATTTGAACACGTCTCCCGATCACATGGTTGATCATACTCTGGGTTCCACATGCATGTTTTAGCTGAAGGAAGAATACCTAAAACCTGGGTAGTTGAAACCCGTGGAATGGGTACCATGCAATATGACTTCAAAGGGTCTTCATTTGCTCACCGAACCTCTCCAATCCTATCACTGCTGCGTTTATGCCCCTGTACACATGCTTGATTCTCTTTCGGAGACATAGCAATCCATAGGTTTTAAGATACTTACTAGTCAGGTACATTCTTAGGGGTTTAATATGGGGTTTTGAGTCCATTTTGTTGAGCAAGGAGTAGCTCTTGTCTATTCCATATTTGACTTAAGGAACTTTATCTGTGCTCATTTCAATCTCTGGTTTTATGCAGCACCCCAACTCACCTTTCCCCTTAAGCAAGCATAAGTTGGTTTTCTAAATTTGAGACCCTGTTCTGTTCTGTAATTCAGTTCCTGTGTAGCCAAGTTTACATTCCGTGTATTACTGATATCTTATGATGTTTCTTTTTCTGTGTGACTTACTTCAGTTAGAATCATCATACCTGAATCCACTCATTGTGCTGCTAAGGGCCTGATGACACAGATTTCATTGCTGAGTGATATTGCTTTGTACGTAAATACCACAACTTCTTTATCCATTTTTCACTTTCTGCGATGTTGAACTTGTACTGTAAACGAGGTTCTTGTAAACAGAGGCGTTCCAAACTTTGGGGTGGCTGTGTCTTTTCGATTTTAATTTCCCTAAGCTATAGGACCATAAGTGGAAGTGCCCTAGGTTCTGTTGCTTTGTTTTTTAGATGTTTCAGGAAACACCATACACTTCTCCCAAGTGTCTGTTGGCAATTTACATCCCGCCCATCAGCATAACAAGGCTCCCAGTTCTCCATGGCCTGTCCTGCCTTTCTGGATTTTACACTTTTTTCAGATGGCCCTTTTGACCGGGGGGAAGTGAGACTTCATTGTAGTGCAGATTTCCTTTGCAAGCTTGCTTGGTTGGCCAAAAAGGGCGTATGCGTTTTTTCCTGAATATATTCAGGAAAAAACGCATACGCCCTTTTTGGCCAAGTGCATCATTGTGGACGTTCTGCCTCTTTTCCTATGCTTTCAATGCAATTCCAGTCTACCTCCTGAAATCGGTTTCCTGCAATTCTGCCCCGCTTTCAAGTCCTCTTGGCAGCCTTACTTCAGTCTATTTTTGGACGATAGCTGTCATTTATAACTCTGCAGGTTTGTGAATTACAGTGCCCCTGAGCTCCTGTCTTCAACTCGTTTTCTTGTGACCTGGCCGCAACACCGCAGGATGGCTTCAGGCCCTAATCTGGTTCCGGCCCGGCATGCTGAGCCTTTGGTTAATTCCTCTTCCTGGTGGGAAATGAGAGTTAAATTTGCCCGTCCAGACACCTCCAGCTAGCCTCTCATTGGTTCTCGCTATTCCTGTTCATCTTCCGCAGAAATTGCAAACTGTGCCAAAAAGGAGGTTAAAGGGACTGACTCTCCAAGTGGGGAGAGTGTTAGTAAAGCGTCTGGAATGTTGCACCCGAGTACCAGGGGAGGAAAACTGAGACATATTTGAACACGTCTCCCGATCACATGGTTGATCATACTCTGGGTTCCACATGCATGTTTTAGCTGAAGGAAGAATACCTAAAACCTGGGTAGTTGAAACCCGTGGAATGGGTACCATGCAATATGACTTCAAAGGGTCTTCATTTGCTCACCGAACCTCTCCAATCCTATCACTGCTGCGTTTATGCCCCTGTACACATGCTTGATTCTCTTTTGGAGACATAGCAATCCATAGGTTTTACGATACTTACTAGTCAGGTACATTCTTAGGCGTTTAATATGCGGTGTTGAGTCCATTTCATTGAGCAAGGAGTAGCTCTTGTCTATTCCATATTTGGCTTAAGGAACTTTATCTGTGCTCATTTCAATCTCTGGTTTTATGCAGCACCCCAACTCACCTTTCCCCTTAAGCAAGCATAAGTTGGTTTTCTAAATTTGAGAAACTGTTCTGTTTTGGAATTCAGTTCCTGTGTAGCCAAGTTTACATTCCGTGTATTAGTGATATCTTATGATGTTTCTTTTTCTGTGTGACTTATTTCAGTTAGAATCATCGTACCTGAATCTACTCATTATGCTGCTACGGGCCTGATGACATAGATTTCATTGCTGAGTGATACTGCATTTTACGTAAGTACCACAATTTCTTTATCCATTTTTCACTGTCTGCGATGTTGAACTTGTACTGTAAACGAGGTTCTTGTAAACAGAGCCGTTCCAAACTTTGGGGTGGCTGTGTCTTTTTGATTTTAATTTCCCTAAGCTATAGGACCATAAGTGGAAGTGCCCTAGGCTCTGTTGCTTTGTTTTTTAGATGTTTCAGGAAACACCATACACTTCTCCCGAGTGTCTGTTGGCAATTTACATCCCGCCCCTCAGCATAACAAGGCTCCCAGTTCTCCATGGCCTGTCCTGCCTTTCTGGATTTTACACTTTTTTCAGATGGCCCTTTTAAAGGGGGGGAAGTGAGACTTCATTGTAGTGCAGATTTCCTTTGCAAGCTTGCTTGGTTGTCCAAAAAGGGCGTATGCGTTTTTTCCTGAATATATTCAGGAAAAAACGCATACGCCCTTTTTGGCCAAGTGCATCATTGTGGACGTTCTGCCTCTTTTCCTATGCTTTCAATGCAATTCCAGTCTACCTCCTGAAATCGGTTTCCTGCAATTCTGCCCCCCTTTCAAGTCCTCTTGGCAGCCTTACTTCAGTATATTTTTGGACGATAGCTGTCATTTATAACTCTGCAGTTTTGTGAATTACAGTGTCCCTGAGCTCCTTTCTTCAACTCGCTTTCTTGTGACCTGGCTGCAACACCGCAGGATGGCTTCAGGCCCTAATCTGGTTCCGGTACGGCACGCTGAGCCTTTGGTTATTTCCTCTTCCTGTTGGGAAATGAGAGTTAAATTTGCCCGTCCAGACACCTCCAGCTAGCCTCTCATTGGTTCTCGCTATTCCTGTTCATCTTCCGCAGAAATTGCAAACTGGGCCAAACAGGAGGTTAAAGGGACTGACTCTCCAAGTGGGGAGAGTGTTAGTAAAGCGTCTGGAATGTTGCACCCGAGTACCAGGGGAGGAAAACTGAGATATATTTGAACACGTCTCCCGATCACATGGTTGATCATACTCTGGGTTCCACATACATGTTTTAGCTGAAGGAAGAATACCTAAAACCTGGGTAGTTGAAACCCGTGTAATGGGTACCATGCAATATGACTTCAAAGGGTCTTCATTTGCTCACCAAACCTCTCCAATCCTATCACTGCTGCGTTTATGCCCCTGTACACATGCTTGATTCTCTTTCGGAGACATAGCAATCCATAGGTTTTAAGATACTTACTAGTCAGGTACATTCTTAGGCGTTTAATATGCGGTGTTGAGTCCATTTCGTTGAGCAAGGAGTAGCTCTTGTCTATTCCATATTTGGCCTAAGGAACTTTATCTGTGCTCATTTCAATCTCTGGTTTTATGCAGCACCCCAACTCACCTTTACCCTTAAGCAAGCATAAGTTGGTTTTCTAAATTTGAGACCCTGTTCTGTTCTGTAATTCAGTTCCTGTGTAGCCAAGTTTACATT
Organism: Delphinus delphis; assembly: GCF_949987515.2. Taxonomy (NCBI): domain Eukaryota; kingdom Metazoa; phylum Chordata; class Mammalia; order Artiodactyla; family Delphinidae; genus Delphinus; species Delphinus delphis. The sequence goes on from NW_027192695.1 coordinate 1,153,735, forward strand.
CCGTGTATTACTGATATCTTATGATGTTTCTTTTTCTGTGTGACTTATTTCAGTTAGAATCATCATACCTGAATCCACTCATTGTGATGCTAAGGGCCTGATGACATAGATTTCATTGCTGAGTGATATTGCTTTGTAAGTAAATACCACAACTTCTTTATCCATTTTTCACTTTCTGCGATGTTGAACTTGTACTGTAAACGAGGTTCTTGTAAACAGAGGCGTCCCAAACTTTGGGGTGGCTGTGTCTTTTTGATTTTAATTTCCCTAAGCTATAGGACCATAAGTGGCAGTGCCCTAGGCTCTGTTGCTTTGTTTTTTAGATGTTTCAGGAAACATCATACACTTCTCCCGAGTGTCTGTTGGCAATTTACATCCCGCCCATCAGCATAACAAGGCTCCCAGTTCTCCATGGCCTGTCCTGCCTTTCTGGATTTTACACTTTTTTCAGATGGCCCTTTTGACCGGGTGGAAGTGAGACTTCATTGTAGTGCAGATTTCCTTTGCAAGCTTGCTTGGTTGGCCAAAAAGGGCGTATGCGTTTTTTCCTGAATATATTCAGGATAAAACGCATACGCCCTTTTTGGCCAAGTGCATGATTGTGGACGTTCTGCCTCTTTTCCTATGCTTTCAATGCAATTCCAGTCTACCTCCTGAAATCGGTTTCCTGCAATTCTGCCCCGCTTTCAAGTCCTCTTGGCAGCCTTACTTCAGTCTATTTTTGGACGATAGCTGTCATTTATAACTCTGCAGGTTTGTGAATTACAGTGCCCCTGAGCTCCTTTCTTCAACTCGCTTTCTTGTGACCTGGCCGCAACACCGCAGGATGGCTTCAGGCCCTAATCTGGTTCCGGCCAGGCATGCTGAGCCTTTGGTTAATTCCTCTTCCTGGTGGGAAATGAGAGTTAAATTTGCCCGTCCAGAGACCTCCAGCTAGTCTCTCATTGGTTCTCGCTATTCCTGTTCATCTTCCGCAGAAATTGCAAACTGGGCCAAACAGGAGGTTAAAGGCGCTGACTCTCCAAGTCGGGAGAGTGTTAGTAAAGCGTCTGGAATGTTGCACCCGAGTACCAGGGGAGGAAAACTGAGACATATTTGAACACGTCTCCCGATCACATGGTTGATCATACTTGGGTTCCACATGTATGTTTTAGCTGAAGGAAGAATACCTTAAACCTGGAGAGTTAAGACCCGTGTAATGGGTACCATGCAATATGACTTCAAAGGGTCTTCATTTGCTCACCGAACCTCTCCAATCCTATCACTGCTGCGTTTATGCCCCTGTACACATGCTTGATTCTCTTTCGGAGACATAGCAATCCATAGGTTTTAAGATACTTACTAGTCAGGTACATTCTTAGGCGTTTAATATGCAGTGTTGAGTCCATTTCGTTGAGCAAGGAGTAGCTCTTGTCTATTCCATATTTGACTTAAGGAACTTTATCTGTGCTCATTTCAATCTCTGGTTTTATGCAGCACCCCAACTCACCTTTACCCTTAAGCAAGCATAAGTTGGTTTTCTAAATTTGAGACCCTGTTCTGTTCTGTAATTCAGTTCCTGTGTAGCCAAGTTTACATTCCGTGTATTACTGATATCTTATGATGTTTCTTTTTCTGTGTGACTTACTTCAGTTAGAATCATCATACCTGAATCCACTCATTGTGCTGCTAAGGGCCTGATGACACAGATTTCATTGCTGAGTGATATTGCTTTGTAAGTAAATACCACAACTTCTTTATCCATTTTTCACTTTCTGCGATGTTGAACTTGTACTGTAAACGAGGTTCTTGTAAACAGAGCCGTTCCAAACTTTGGGGTGGCTGTGTCTTTTTGATTTTAATTTCCCTAAGCTATAGGACCATAAGTGGAAGTGCCCTAGGTTCTGTTGCTTTGTTTTTTAGATGTTTCAGGAAACACCATACACTTCTCCCGAGTGTCTGTTGGCAATTTACATCCCGCCCATCAGCATAACAAGGCTCCCAGTTCTCAATGGGCTGTTGCCTTTCTGGATTTTACACTTTTTTCAGATGGCCCTTTTGACTGGAGGGAAGTGAGACTTCATTGTAGTGCAGATTTCCTTTGCAAGCTTGCTTGGTTGGCCAAAAAGGGCGTATGCGTTTTTTCCTGAATATATTCAGGAAAAAACGCATACGCCCTTTTTGGCCAAGTGCATCATTGTGGACGTTCTGCCTCTTTTCTTATGCTTTCAATGCAATTCCAGTCTACCTCCTGAAATCGGTTTCCTGCAATTCTGCCCCGCTTTCAAGTCCTCTTGGCAGCCTTACTTCAGTCTATTTTTGGACGATAGCTGTCATTTATAACTCTACAGGTTTGTGAATTACAGTGCCCCTGAGCTCCTTTCTTCAACTCGGTTTCTTTTGAGCTGGCCGCAACACCGCAGGATGGCTTCAGGCCCTAATCTGGCTCCGGTACGGCACGCTGAGCCTTTGGTTAATTCCTCTTCCTGGTAGGAAATGAGAGTTAAATTTGCCCGTCCAGACACCTCCAGCTAGCCTCTCATTGGTTCTCGCTATTCCTGTTCATCTTCCGCAGAAATTGCAAACTGGGCCAAACAGGAGGTTAAAGGGACTGACTCTCCAAGTCGGGAGAGTGTTAGTAAAGCGTCTGGAATGTTGCACCCGAGTACCAGGGGAGGAAAACTGAGACTTATTTGAACACGTCTCCCGATCACATGGTTGATCATACTCTAGGTTCCACATGCATGTTTTAGCTGAAGGAAGAATACCTTAAACCTGGGTAGTTGAAACCCGTGGAATGGGTACCATGCAATATGACTTCAAAGGGTCTTCATTTGCTCACCGAACCTCTCCAATCCTATCACTGCTGCGTTTATGCCCCTGTACACATGCTTGATTCTCTTTCGGAGACATAGCAATCCATAGGTTTTAAGATACTTACTAGTCAGGTACATTCTTAGGCGTTTAATATGCGGTGTTGAGTCCATTTCGTTGAGCAAGGAGTAGCTCTTGTCTATTCCATATTTGGCTTAAGGAACTTTATCTGTGCTCATTTCAATCTCTGGTTTTATGCAGCACCCCAACTCACCTTTACCCTTAAGCAAGCATAAGTTGGTTTTCTAAATTTGAGACCCTGTTCTGTTCTGTAATTCAGTTCCTGTGTAGCCAAGTTTACATTCCGTGTATTACTGATATCTTATGATGTTTCTTTTTCTGTGTGACTTATTTCAGTTAGAATCATCATACCTGAATCCACTCATTGTGATGCTAAGGGCCTGATGACATAGATTTCATTGCTGAGTGATATTGCTTTGTAAGTAAATACCACAACTTCTTTATCCATTTTTCACTTTCTGCGATGTTGAACTTGTACTGTAAACGAGGTTCTTATAAACAGAGGCGTCCCAAACTTTGGGGTGGCTGTGTCTTTTTGATTTTAATTTCCCTAAGCTATAGGACCATAAGTGGCAGTGCCCTAGGCTCAGTTGCTTTGTTTTTTAGATGTTTCAGGAAACACCATACACTTCTCCCGAGTGTCTGTTGGCAATTTACATCCCGCCCATCAGCATAACAAGGCTCCCAGTTCTCCATGGCCTGTCCTGCCTTTCTGGATTTTACACTTTTTTCAGATGGCCCTTTTGACTGGGTGGAAGTGAGACTTCATTGTAGTGCAGATTTCCTTTGCAAGCTTGCTTGGTTGGCCAAAAAGGGCGTATGCGTTTTTTCCTGAATATATTCAGGAAAAAACGCATACGCCCTTTTTGGCCAAGTGCATCATTGTGGACGTTCTGCCTCTTTTCCTATGCTTTCAATGCAATTCCAGTCTACCTCCTGAAATCGGTTTCCTGCAATTCTGCCCCGCTTTCAAGTCCTCTTGGCAGCCTTACTTCAGTCTATTTTTGGACGATAGCTGTCATTTATAACTCTGCAGGTTTGTGAATTACAGTGCCCCTGAGCTCCTTTCTTCAACTCGCTTTCTTTTGAGCTGGCCGCAACACCGCAGGATGGCTTCAGGCCCTAATCTGATTCTGGCATGGCACGCTGAGCCTTTGGTTAATTCCTCTTCCTGGTAGGAAATGAGAGTTAAATTTGCCCGTCCAGACACCTCCAGCTAGTCTCCATTGGTTCTCGCTATTCCTGTTCATCTTCCGCAGAAATTGCAAACTGGGCCAAACAGGAGGTTAAAGGGACTGACTCTCCAAGTCGGGAGAGTGTTAGTAAAGCGTCTGGAATGTTGCACCCGAGTACCAGGGTACGAAAACTGAGACATATTTGAACACGTCTCCCGATCACATGGTTGATCATACTCTAGGTTCCACATGCATGTTTTAGCTGAAGGAAGAATACCTTAAACCTGGGTAGTTGAAACCCGTGGAATGGGTACCATGCAATATGAGTTCAAAGGGTCTTCATTTGCTCACCCAACCTCTCCAATCCTATCACTGCTGCGTTTATGCCCCTGTACACATGCTTGATTCTCTTTTGGAGACATAGCAATCCATAGGTTTTACGATACTTACTAGTCAGGTACATTCTTAGGCGTTTAATATGCGGTGTTGAGTCCATTTCATTGAGCAAGGAGTAGCTCTTGTCTATTCCATATTTGGCTTAAGTAACTTTATCTGTGCTCATTTCAATCTCTGGTTTTATGCAGCACCCCAACTCACCTTTCCCCTTAAGCAAGCATAAGTTGGTTTTCTAAATTTGAGAAACTGTTCTGTTTTGGAATTCAGTTCCTGTGTAGCCAAGTTTACATTCCGTGTATTAGTGATATCTTATGATGTTTCTTTTTCTGTGTGACTTATTTCAGTTAGAATCATCGTACCTGAATCTACTCATTATGCTGCTACGGGCCTGATGACATAGATTTCATTGCTGAGTGATACTGCATTGTACGTAAGTACCACAATTTCTTTATCCATTTTTCACTGTCTGCGATGTTGAACTTGTACTGTAAACGAGGTTCTTGTAAACAGAGCCGTTCCAAACTTTGGGGTGGCTGTGTCTTTTTGATTTTAATTTCCCTAAGCTATAGGACCATAAGTGGAAGTGCCCTAGGCTCTGTTGCTTTGTTTTTTAGATGTTTCAGGAAACACCATACACTTCTCCCGAGTGTCTGTTGGCAATTTACATCCCGCCCCTCAGCATAACAAGGCTCCCAGTTCTCCATGGCCTGTCCTGCCTTTCTGGATTTTACACTTTTTTCAGATGGCCCTTTTAAAGGGGGGGAAGTGAGACTTCATTGTAGTGCAGATTTCCTTTGCAAGCTTGCTTGGTTGTCCAAAAAGGGCGTATGCGTTTTTTCCTGAATATATTCAGGAAAAAACGCATACGCCCTTTTTGGCCAAGTGCATCATTGTGGACGTTCTGCCTCTTTTCCTATGCTTTCAATGCAATTCCAGTCTACCTCCTGAAATCGGTTTCCTGCAATTCTGCCCCCCTTTCAAGTCCTCTTGGCAGCCTTACTTCAGTATATTTTTGGACGATAGCTGTCATTTATAACTCTGCAGGTTTGTGAATTACAGTGTCCCTGAGCTCCTTTCTTCAACTCGCTTTCTTGTGACCTGGCTGCAACACCGCAGGATGGCTTCAGGCCCTAATCTGGTTCCGGTACGGCACGCTGAGCCTTTGGTTATTTCCTCTTCCTGTTGGGAAATGAGAGTTAAATTTGCCCGTCCAGACACCTCCAGCTAGCCTCTCATTGGTTCTCGCTATTCCTGTTCATCTTCCGCAGAAATTGCAAACTGGGCCAAACAGGAGGTTAAAGGGACTGACTCTCCAAGTGGGGAGAGTGTTAGTAAAGCGTCTGGAATGTTGCACCCGAGTACCAGGGGAGGAAAACTGAGATATATTTGAACACGTCTCCCGATCACATGGTTGATCATACTCTGGGTTCCACATACATGTTTTAGCTGAAGGAAGAATACCTAAAACCTGGGTAGTTGAAACCCGTGTAATGGGTACCATGCAATATGACTTCAAAGGGTCTTCATTTGCTCACCAAACCTCTCCAATCCTATCACTGCTGCGTTTATGCCCCTGTACACATGCTTGATTCTCTTTCGGAGACATAGCAATCCATAGGTTTTAAGATACTTACTAGTCAGGTACATTCTTAGGCGTTTAATATGCGGTGTTGAGTCCATTTCGTTGAGCAAGGAGTAGCTCTTGTCTATTCCATATTTGGCCTAAGGAACTTTATCTGTGCTCATTTCAATCTCTGGTTTTATGCAGCACCCCAACTCACCTTTACCCTTAAGCAAGCATAAGTTGGTTTTCTAAATTTGAGACCCTGTTCTGTTCTGTAATTCAGTTCCTGTGTAGCCAAGTTTACATTCCGTGTATTACTGATATCTTATGATGTTTCTTTTTCTGTGTGACTTATTTCAGTTAGAATCATCATACCTGAATCCACTCATTGTGATGCTAAGGGCCTGATGACATAGATTTCATTGCTGAGTGATATTGCTTTGTAAGTAAATACCACAACTTCTTTATCCATTTTTCACTTTCTGCGATGTTGAACTTGTACTGTAAACGAGGTTCTTATAAACAGAGGCGTCCCAAACTTTGGGGTGGCTGTGTCTTTTTGATTTTAATTTCCCTAAGCTATAGGACCATAAGTGGCAGTGCCCTAGGCTCAGTTGCTTTGTTTTTTAGATGTTTCAGGAAACACCATACACTTCTCCCGAGTGTCTGTTGGCAATTTACATCCCGCCCATCAGCATAACAAGGCTCCCAGTTCTCCATGGCCTGTCCTGCCTTTCTGGATTTTACACTTTTTTCAGATGGCCCTTTTGACTGGGTGGAAGTGAGACTTCATTGTAGTGCAGATTTCCTTTGCAAGCTTGCTTGGTTGGCCAAAAAGGGCGTATGCGTTTTTTCCTGAATATATTCAGGAAAAAACGCATACGCCCTTTTTGGCCAAGTGCATCATTGTGGACGTTCTGCCTCTTTTCCTATGCTTTCAATGCAATTCCAGTCTACCTCCTGAAATCGGTTTCCTGCAATTCTGCCCCGCTTTCAAGTCCTCTTGGCAGCCTTACTTCAGTCTATTTTTGGACGATAGCTGTCATTTATAACTCTGCAGGTTTGTGAATTACAGTGCCCCTGAGCTCCTTTCTTCAACTCGCTTTCTTTTGAGCTGGCCGCAACACCGCAGGATGGCTTCAGGCCCTAATCTGATTCTGGCATGGCACGCTGAGCCTTTGGTTAATTCCTCTTCCTGGTAGGAAATGAGAGTTAAATTTGCCCGTCCAGACACCTCCAGCTAGTCTCCATTGGTTCTCGCTATTCCTGTTCATCTTCCGCAGAAATTGCAAACTGGGCCAAACAGGAGGTTAAAGGGACTGACTCTCCAAGTCGGGAGAGTGTTAGTAAAGCGTCTGGAATGTTGCACCCGAGTACCAGGGTACGAAAACTGAGACATATTTGAACACGTCTCCCGATCACATGGTTGATCATACTCTAGGTTCCACATGCATGTTTTAGCTGAAGGAAGAATACCTTAAACCTGGGTAGTTGAAACCCGTGGAATGGGTACCATGCAATATGAGTTCAAAGGGTCTTCATTTGCTCACCCAACCTCTCCAATCCTATCACTGCTGCGTTTATGCCCCTGTACACATGCTTGATTCTCTTTTGGAGACATAGCAATCCATAGGTTTTACGATACTTACTAGTCAGGTACATTCTTAGGCGTTTAATATGCGGTGTTGAGTCCATTTCATTGAGCAAGGAGTAGCTCTTGTCTATTCCATATTTGGCTTAAGTAACTTTATCTGTGCTCATTTCAATCTCTGGTTTTATGCAGCACCCCAACTCACCTTTCCCCTTAAGCAAGCATAAGTTGGTTTTCTAAATTTGAGAAACTGTTCTGTTTTGGAATTCAGTTCCTGTGTAGCCAAGTTTACATTCCGTGTATTAGTGATATCTTATGATGTTTCTTTTTCTGTGTGACTTATTTCAGTTAGAATCATCGTACCTGAATCTACTCATTATGCTGCTACGGGCCTGATGACATAGATTTCATTGCTGAGTGATACTGCATTGTACGTAAGTACCACAATTTCTTTATCCATTTTTCACTGTCTGCGATGTTGAACTTGTACTGTAAACGAGGTTCTTGTAAACAGAGCCGTTCCAAACTTTGGGGTGGCTGTGTCTTTTTGATTTTAATTTCCCTAAGCTATAGGACCATAAGTGGAAGTGCCCTAGGCTCTGTTGCTTTGTTTTTTAGATGTTTCAGGAAACACCATACACTTCTCCCGAGTGTCTGTTGGCAATTTACATCCCGCCCCTCAGCATAACAAGGCTCCCAGTTCTCCATGGCCTGTCCTGCCTTTCTGGATTTTACACTTTTTTCAGATGGCCCTTTTAAAGGGGGGGAAGTGAGACTTCATTGTAGTGCAGATTTCCTTTGCAAGCTTGCTTGGTTGTCCAAAAAGGGCGTATGCGTTTTTTCCTGAATATATTCAGGAAAAAACGCATACGCCCTTTTTGGCCAAGTGCATCATTGTGGACGTTCTGCCTCTTTTCCTATGCTTTCAATGCAATTCCAGTCTACCTCCTGAAATCGGTTTCCTGCAATTCTGCCCCCCTTTCAAGTCCTCTTGGCAGCCTTACTTCAGTATATTTTTGGACGATAGCTGTCATTTATAACTCTGCAGGTTTGTGAATTACAGTGTCCCTGAGCTCCTTTCTTCAACTCGCTTTCTTGTGACCTGGCTGCAACACCGCAGGATGGCTTCAGGCCCTAATCTGGTTCCGGTACGGCACGCTGAGCCTTTGGTTATTTCCTCTTCCTGTTGGGAAATGAGAGTTAAATTTGCCCGTCCAGACACCTCCAGCTAGCCTCTCATTGGTTCTCGCTATTCCTGTTCATCTTCCGCAGAAATTGCAAACTGGGCCAAACAGGAGGTTAAAGGGACTGACTCTCCAAGTGGGGAGAGTGTTAGTAAAGCGTCTGGAATGTTGCACCCGAGTACCAGGGGAGGAAAACTGAGATATATTTGAACACGTCTCCCGATCACATGGTTGATCATACTCTGGGTTCCACATACATGTTTTAGCTGAAGGAAGAATACCTAAAACCTGGGTAGTTGAAACCCGTGTAATGGGTACCATGCAATATGACTTCAAAGGGTCTTCATTTGCTCACCAAACCTCTCCAATCCTATCACTGCTGCGTTTATGCCCCTGTACACATGCTTGATTCTCTTTCGGAGACATAGCAATCCATAGGTTTTAAGATACTTACTAGTCAGGTACATTCTTAGGCGTTTAATATGCGGTGTTGAGTCCATTTCGTTGAGCAAGGAGTAGCTCTTGTCTATTCCATATTTGGCCTAAGGAACTTTATCTGTGCTCATTTCAATCTCTGGTTTTATGCAGCACCCCAACTCACCTTTACCCTTAAGCAAGCATAAGTTGGTTTTCTAAATTTGAGACCCTGTTCTGTTCTGTAATTCAGTTCCTGTGTAGCCAAGTTTACATTCCGTGTATTACTGATATCTTATGATGTTTCTTTTTCTGTGTGACTTATTTCAGTTAGAATCATCATACCTGAATCCACTCATTGTGATGCTAAGGGCCTGATGACATAGATTTCATTGCTGAGTGATATTGCTTTGTAAGTAAATACCACAACTTCTTTATCCATTTTTCACTTTCTGCGATGTTGAACTTGTACTGTAAACGAGGTTCTTGTAAACAGAGGCGTCCCAAACTTTGGGGTGGCTGTGTCTTTTTGATTTTAATTTCCCTAAGCTATAGGACCATAAGTGGCAGTGCCCTAGGCTCTGTTGCTTTGTTTTTTAGATGTTTCAGGAAACATCATACACTTCTCCTGAGTGTCTGTTGGCAATTTACATCCCGCCCATCAGCATAACAAGGCTCCCAGTTCTCCATGGCCTGTCCTGCCTTTCTGGATTTTACACTTTTTTCAGATGGCCCTTTTGACCGGGTGGAAGTGAGACTTCATTGTAGTGCAGATTTCCTTTGCAAGCTTGCTTGGTTGGCCAAAAAGGGCGTATGCGTTTTTTCCTGAATATATTCAGGATAAAACGCATACGCCCTTTTTGGCCAAGTGCATGATTGTGGACGTTCTGCCTCTTTTCCTATGCTTTCAATGCAATTCCAGTCTACCTCCTGAAATCGGTTTCCTGCAATTCTGCCCCGCTTTCAAGTCCTCTTGGCAGCCTTACTTCAGTCTATTTTTGGACGATAGCTGTCATTTATAACTCTGCAGGTTTGTGAATTACAGTGCCCCTGAGCTCCTTTCTTCAACTCGCTTTCTTGTGACCTGGCCGCAACACCGCAGGATGGCTTCAGGCCCTAATCTGGTTCCGGCCAGGCATGCTGAGCCTTTGGTTAATTCCTCTTCCTGGTGGGAAATGAGAGTTAAATTTGCCCGTCCAGAGACCTCCAGCTAGTCTCTCATTGGTTCTCGCTATTCCTGTTCATCTTCCGCAGAAATTGCAAACTGGGCCAAACAGGAGGTTAAAGGCGCTGACTCTCCAAGTCGGGAGAGTGTTAGTAAAGCGTCTGGAATGTTGCACCCGAGTACCAGGGGAGGAAAACTGAGACATATTTGAACACGTCTCCCGATCACATGGTTGATCATACTTGGGTTCCACATGTATGTTTTAGCTGAAGGAAGAATACCTTAAACCTGGAGAGTTAAGACCCGTGTAATGGGTACCATGCAATATGACTTCAAAGGGTCTTCATTTGCTCACCGAACCTCTCCAATCCTATCACTGCTGCGTTTATGCCCCTGTACACATGCTTGATTCTCTTTCGGAGACATAGCAATCCATAGGTTTTAAGATACTTACTAGTCAGGTACATTCTTAGGCGTTTAATATGCAGTGTTGAGTCCATTTCGTTGAGCAAGGAGTAGCTCTTGTCTATTCCATATTTGACTTAAGGAACTTTATCTGTGCTCATTTCAATCTCTGGTTTTATGCAGCACCCCAACTCACCTTTACCCTTAAGCAAGCATAAGTTGGTTTTCTAAATTTGAGACCCTGTTCTGTTCTGTAATTCAGTTCCTGTGTAGCCAAGTTTACATTCCGTGTATTACTGATATCTTATGATGTTTCTTTTTCTGTGTGACTTACTTCAGTTAGAATCATCATACCTGAATCCACTCATTGTGCTGCTAAGGGCCTGATGACACAGATTTCATTGCTGAGTGATATTGCTTTGTAAGTAAATACCACAACTTCTTTATCCATTTTTCACTTTCTGCGATGTTGAACTTGTACTGTAAACGAGGTTCTTGTAAACAGAGCCGTTCCAAACTTTGGGGTGGCTGTGTCTTTTTGATTTTAATTTCCCTAAGCTATAGGACCATAAGTGGAAGTGCCCTAGGTTCTGTTGCTTTGTTTTTTAGATGTTTCAGGAAACACCATACACTTCTCCCGAGTGTCTGTTGGCAATTTACATCCCGCCCATCAGCATAACAAGGCTCCCAGTTCTCAATGGGCTGTTGCCTTTCTGGATTTTACACTTTTTTCAGATGGCCCTTTTGACCGGAGGGAAGTGAGACTTCATTGTAGTGCAGATTTCCTTTGCAAGCTTGCTTGGTTGGCCAAAAAGGGCGTATGCGTTTTTTCCTGAATATATTCAGGAAAAAACGCATACGCCCTTTTTGGCCAAGTGCATCATTGTGGACGTTCTGCCTCTTTTCTTATGCTTTCAATGCAATTCCAGTCTACCTCCTGAAATCGGTTTCCTGCAATTCTGCCCCGCTTTCAAGTCCTCTTGGCAGCCTTACTTCAGTCTATTTTTGGACGATAGCTGTCATTTATAACTCTACAGGTTTGTGAATTACAGTGCCCCTGAGCTCCTTTCTTCAACTCGGTTTCTTTTGAGCTGGCCGCAACACCGCAGGATGGCTTCAGGCCCTAATCTGGCTCCGGTACGGCACGCTGAGCCTTTGGTTAATTCCTCTTCCTGGTAGGAAATGAGAGTTAAATTTGCCCGTCCAGACACCTCCAGCTAGCCTCTCATTGGTTCTCGCTATTCCTGTTCATCTTCCGCAGAAATTGCAAACTGGGCCAAACAGGAGGTTAAAGGGACTGACTCTCCAAGTCGGGAGAGTGTTAGTAAAGCGTCTGGAATGTTGCACCCGAGTACCAGGGGAGGAAAACTGAGACTTATTTGAACACGTCTCCCGATCACATGGTTGATCATACTCTAGGTTCCACATGCATGTTTTAGCTGAAGGAAGAATACCTTAAACCTGGGTAGTTGAAACCCGTGGAATGGGTACCATGCAATATGACTTCAAAGGGTCTTCATTTGCTCACCGAACCTCTCCAATCCTATCACTGCTGCGTTTATGCCCCTGTACACATGCTTGATTCTCTTTCGGAGACATAGCAATCCATAGGTTTTAAGATACTTACTAGTCAGGTACATTCTTAGGCGTTTAATATGCGGTGTTGAGTCCATTTCGTTGAGCAAGGAGTAGCTCTTGTCTATTCCATATTTGGCTTAAGGAACTTTATCTGTGCTCATTTCAATCTCTGGTTTTATGCAGCACCCCAACTCACCTTTACCCTTAAGCAAGCATAAGTTGGTTTTCTAAATTTGAGACCCTGTTCTGTTCTGTAATTCAGTTCCTGTGTAGCCAAGTTTACATTCCGTGTATTACTGATATCTTATGATGTTTCTTTTTCTGTGTGACTTATTTCAGTTAGAATCATCATACCTGAATCCACTCATTGTGATGCTAAGGGCCTGATGACATAGATTTCATTGCTGAGTGATATTGCTTTGTAAGTAAATACCACAACTTCTTTATCCATTTTTCACTTTCTGCGATGTTGAACTTGTACTGTAAACGAGGTTCTTATAAACAGAGGCGTCCCAAACTTTGGGGTGGCTGTGTCTTTTTGATTTTAATTTCCCTAAGCTATAGGACCATAAGTGGCAGTGCCCTAGGCTCAGTTGCTTTGTTTTTTAGATGTTTCAGGAAACACCATACACTTCTCCCGAGTGTCTGTTGGCAATTTACATCCCGCCCATCAGCATAACAAGGCTCCCAGTTCTCCATGGCCTGTCCTGCCTTTCTGGATTTTACACTTTTTTCAGATGGCCCTTTTGACTGGGTGGAAGTGAGACTTCATTGTAGTGCAGATTTCCTTTGCAAGCTTGCTTGGTTGGCCAAAAAGGGCGTATGCGTTTTTTCCTGAATATATTCAGGAAAAAACGCATACGCCCTTTTTGGCCAAGTGCATCATTGTGGACGTTCTGCCTCTTTTCCTATGCTTTCAATGCAATTCCAGTCTACCTCCTGAAATCGGTTTCCTGCAATTCTGCCCCGCTTTCAAGTCCTCTTGGCAGCCTTACTTCAGTCTATTTTTGGACGATAGCTGTCATTTATAACTCTGCAGGTTTGTGAATTACAGTGCCCCTGAGCTCCTTTCTTCAACTCGCTTTCTTTTGAGCTGGCCGCAACACCGCAGGATGGCTTCAGGCCCTAATCTGATTCTGGCATGGCACGCTGAGCCTTTGGTTAATTCCTCTTCCTGGTAGGAAATGAGAGTTAAATTTGCCCGTCCAGACACCTCCAGCTAGTCTCCATTGGTTCTCGCTATTCCTGTTCATCTTCCGCAGAAATTGCAAACTGGGCCAAACAGGAGGTTAAAGGGACTGACTCTCCAAGTCGGGAGAGTGTTAGTAAAGCGTCTGGAATGTTGCACCCGAGTACCAGGGTACGAAAACTGAGACATATTTGAACACGTCTCCCGATCACATGGTTGATCATACTCTAGGTTCCACATGCATGTTTTAGCTGAAGGAAGAATACCTTAAACCTGGGTAGTTGAAACCCGTGGAATGGGTACCATGCAATATGAGTTCAAAGGGTCTTCATTTGCTCACCCAACCTCTCCAATCCTATCACTGCTGCGTTTATGCCCCTGTACACATGCTTGATTCTCTTTTGGAGACATAGCAATCCATAGGTTTTAAGATACTTACAAGTCAGGTACATTCTTAGGCGTTTAATATGCGTTGTTGAGTCCATTTCGTTGAGCAAGGAGTAGCTCTTGTCTATTCCATATTTGGCTTAAGGAACTTTATCTGTGCTCATTTCAATCTCTGGTTTTATGCAGCACCCCAACTCACCTTTACCCTTAAGCAAGCATAAGTTGTTTTTCTAAATTTGAGTCCCTTTTCTGTTCTGTAATTCAGTTCCTGTGTAGCCAAGTTTACATTCCGTGTATTACTGATATCTTATGATGTTTCTTTTTCTGTGTGACTTACTTCAGTTAGAATCATCATACCTGAATCCACTCATTGTGCTGCTAAGGGCCTGATGACACAGATTTCATTGCTGAGTGATATTGCTTTGTAAGTAAATACCACAACTTCTTTATCCATTTTTCACTTTCTGCGATGTTGAACTTGTACTGTAAACGAGGTTCTTGTAAACAGAGCCGTTCCAAACTTTGGGGTGGCTGTGTCTTTTTGATTTTAATTTCCCTAAGCTATAGGACCATAAGTGGAAGTGCCCTAGGTTCTGTTGCTTTGTTTTTTAGATGTTTCAGGAAACACCATACACTTCTCCCGAGTGGTTGTTGGCAATTTACATCCCGCCCATCAGCATAACAAGGCTCCCAGTTCTCCATGGCCTGTCCTGCCTTTCTGGATATTACACTTTTTTCAGATGGCCCTTTTGACCAGGGGGAAGTGAGACTTCATTGTAGTGCAGATTTCCTTTGCAAGCTTGCTTGGTTGGCCAAAAAGGGCGTATGCGTTTTTTCCTGAATATATTCAGGAAAAAACGCATACGCCCTTTTTGGCCAAGTGCATCATTGTGGACGTTCTGCCTCTTTTCCTATGCTTTCAATGCAATTCCAGTCTACCTCCTGAAATCGGTTTCCTGCAATTCTGCCCCGCTTTCAAGTCCTCTTGGCAGCCTTACTTCAGTGTATTTTTGGACAATAGCTGTCATTTATAACTCTGCAGGTTTGTGAATTACAGTGCCCCTGAGCTCCTTTCTTCAACTCCCTTTCTTTTGAGCTGGCCGCAACACCGCAGGATGGCTTCAGGCCCTAATCTGGTTCCGGTATGGCACGCTGAGCCTTTGGTTATTTCCTCTTCCTGGTGGGAAATGAGAGTTAAATTTGCCCGTCCAGACACCTCCAGCTAGCCTCTCATTGGTTCTCGCTATTCCTGTTCATCTTCCGCAGAAATTGCAAACTGGGCCAAACAGGAGGTTAAAGGGACTGACTCTCCAAGTGGGGAGAGTGTTAGTAAAGCGTCTGGAATGTTGCACCCGAGTACCAGGGTACGAAAACTGAGACATATTTGAACACGTCTCCCGATCACATGGTTGATCATACTCTGGGTTCCACATGTATGTTTTAGCTGAAGGAAGAATACCTAAAACCTGGGTAGTTGAAACCCGTGGAATGGGTACCATGCAATATGACTTCAAAGGGTCTTCATTTGCTCACCAAACCTCTCCAATCCTATCACTGCTGCGTTTATGCCCCTGTACACATGCTTGATTCTCTTTCGGAGACATAGCAATCCATAGGTTTTAAGATACTTACTAGTCAGGTACATTCTTAGGCTTTTAATATGCGGTGTTGAGTCCATTTCGTTGAGCAAGGAGTAGCTCTTGTCTATTCCATATTTGACTTAAGGAACTTTATCTGTGCTCATTTCAATCTCTGGTTTTATGCAGCACCCCAACTCACCTTTACCCTTAAGCAAGCATAAGTTGGTTTTCTAAATTTGAGACCCTGTTCTGTTTTGGAATGCAGTTCCTGTGTAGCCAAGTTTACATTCCGTGTATTAGTGATATCTTATGATGTTTCTTTTTCTGTGTGACTTATTTCAGTTAGAATCATCGTACCTGAATCTACTCATTATGCTGCTACGGGCCTGATGACATAGATTTCATTGCTGAGTGATACTGCATTGTACGTAAGTACCACAAGTTCTTTATCCATTTTTCTCTTTCTGCGATGTTGAACTTGTACTGTAAACGGGGTTCTTGTAAACAGAGCCGTTCCAAACTTTGGGGTGGCTGTGTCTTTTTGATTTTAATTTCCCTAAGCTATAGGACCATAAGTGGAAGTGCCCTAGGCTCTGTTGCTTTGTTTTTTAGATGTTTCAGTAAACACCATACACTTCTCCCGAGTGGTTGTTGGCAATTTACATCCCGCCCATCAGCATAACAAGGCTCCCAGTTCTCCATGGCCTGTTGCCTTTCTGGATTTTACACTTTTTTCAAATGGCCCTTTTGACCGGGGGGAAGTGAAACTTCATTGTAGTGCAGATTTCCTTTGCAAGCTTGCTTGGTTGGCCAAAAAGGGCGTATGCGTTTTTTCCTGAATATATTCAGGAAAAAACGCATACGCCCTTTTTGGCCAAGTGCATCATTGTGGACGTTCTGCCTCTTTTCCTATGCTTTCAATGCAATTCCAGTCTACCTCCTGAAATCGGTTTCCTGCAATTCTGCCCCGCTTTCAAGTCCTCTTGGCAGCCTTACTTCAGTCTATTTTTGGACGATAGCTGTCATTTATAACTCTGCAGGTTTGTGAATTACAGTGCCCCTGAGCTCCTTTCTTCAACTCGCTTTCTTGTGACCTGGCCGCAACACCGCAGGATGGCTTCAGGCCCTAATCTGGTTCCGGCCCGGCATGCTGAGCCTTTGGTTAATTCCTCTTCCTGGTGGGAAATGAGAGTTAAATTTGCCCGTTCAGACACCTCCAGCTAGTCTCTCATTGGTTCTCGCTATTCCTGTTCATCTTCCGCAGAAATTGCAAACTGGGCCAAACAGGAGGTTAAAGGGACTGACTCTCCAAGTCGGGAGAGTGTTAGTAAAGCGTCTGGAATGTTGCACCCGAGTACCAGGGTATGAAAACTGAGACATATTTGAACACGTCTCCCGATCACATGGTTGATCATACACTGGGTTCCACATGCATGTTTTAGCTGAAGGAAGAATACCTTAAACCTGGGTAGTTGAAACCCGTGGAATGGGTACCATGCAATATGACTTCAAAGGGTCTTCATTTGCTCACTGAACCTCTCCAATCCTATCACTGCTGCGTTTATGCCCCTGTACACATGCTTGATTCTCTTTTGGAGACATAGCAATCCATAGGTTTTAAGATACTTACAAGTCAGGTACATTCTTAGGCGTTTAATATGCGTTGTTGAGTCCATTTCGTTGAGCAAGGAGTAGCTCTTGTCTATTCCATATTTGGCTTAAGGAACTTTATCTGTGCTCATTTCAATCTCTGGTTTTATGCAGCACCCCAACTCACCTTTACCCTTAAGCAAGCATAAGTTGGTTTTCTAAATTTGAGTCCCTGTTCTGTTCTGTAATTCAGTTCCTGTGTAGCCAAGTTTACATTCAGTGTATTACTGATATCTTATGATGTTTCTTTTTCTGTGTGACTTACTTCAGTTAGAATCATCATACCTGAATCCACTCATTGTGCTGCTAAGGGCCTGATGACACAGATTTCATTGCTGAGTGATATTGCTTTGTAAGTAAATACCACAACTTCTTTCTCCATTTTTCACTTTCTGCGATGTTGAACTTGTACTGTAAACGAGGTTCTTGTAAACAGAGGCGTCCCAAACTTTGGGGTGGCTGTGTCTTTTTGATTTTAATTTCCCTAAGCTATAGGACCATAAGTGGCAGTGCCCTAGGCTCTGCTGCTTTGTTTTTTAGATGTTTCAGGAAACACCATACACTTCTCCCGAGTGTCTGTTGGCAATTTACATCCCGCCCATCAGCATAACAAGGCTCCCAGTTCTCCATGGCCTGTCCTGCCTTTCTGGATTTTACACTTTTTTCAGATGGCCCTTTTGACCGGGGGGAAGTGAGACTTCATTGTAGTGCAGATTTCCTTTGCAAGCTTGCTTGGTTGGCCAAAAAGGGCGTATGCGTTTTTTCCTGAATATATTCAGGAAAAAACGTATACGCCCTTTTTGGCCAAGTGCATCATTGTGGACGTTCTGCCTCTTTTCCTATGCTTTCAATGCAATTCCAGTCTACCTCCTGAAATCGGTTTCCTGCAATTCTGCCCAGCTTTCAAGTCCTCTTGGAAGCCTTACTTCAGTCTATTTTTGGACGATAGCTGTCATTTATAACTCTGCAGGTTTGTGAATTACAGTGCCCCTGAGCTCCTTTCTTCAACTCGCTTTCTTGTGACCTGGCCGCAACACCGCAGGATGGCTTCAGGCCCTAATCTGGCTCCGG
Organism: Delphinus delphis; assembly: GCF_949987515.2. Classification (NCBI taxonomy): domain Eukaryota; kingdom Metazoa; phylum Chordata; class Mammalia; order Artiodactyla; family Delphinidae; genus Delphinus; species Delphinus delphis. The sequence continues at coordinate 1,171,958 of NW_027192695.1, forward strand.
TACGGCACGCTGAGCCTTTGGTTAATTCCTCTTCCTGGGGGGAAATGAGAGTTAAATTTGCCCGTCCAGACACCTCCAGCTAGCCTCTCATTGGTTCTCGCTATTCCTGTTCATCTTCCGCAGAAATTGCAAACTGGGCCAAACAGGAGGTTAAAGGGACTGACTCTCCAAGTGGGGAGAGTGTTAGTAAAGCGTCTGGAATGTTGCACCCGAGTACCAGGGGAGGAAAACTGAGACATATTTGAACACGTCTCCCGATCACATGGTTGATCATACTCTAGGTTCCACATGCATGTTTTAGCTGAAGGAAGAATACCTTAAACCTGGGTAGTTGAAACCCGTGGAATGGGTACCATGCAATATGACTTCAAAGGGTCTTCATTTGCTCACCGAACCTCTCCAATCCTATCACTGCTGCGTTTATGCCCCTGTACAGATGCTTGATTCTCTTTTGGAGACATAGCAATCCATAGGTTTTAAGATACTTACTAGTCAGGTACATTCTTAGGCGTTTAATATGGGGTGTTGAGTCCATTTCGTTGAGCAAGGAGTAGCTCTTGTCTATTCCATATTTGGCTTAAGGAACTTTATCTGTGCTCATTTCAATCTCTGGTTTTATGCAGCACCCCAACTCACCTTTACCCTTAAGAAAGAGTAAGTTGGTTTTCTAAATTTGAGACCCTGTTCTGTTCTGTAATTCAGTTCCTGTGTAGCCAAGTTTACATTCCGTGTATTACTGATATCTTATGATGTTTCTTTTTCTGTGTGACTTATTTCAGTTAGAATCATCATACCTGAATCCACTCATTGTGCTGCTAAGGGCCTGATGACACAGATTTCATTGCTGAGTGATATTGCTTTGTAAGTAAATACCACAACTTCTTTCTCCATTTTTCACTTTCTGCGATGTTGAACTTGTACTGTAAACGAGGTTCTTGTAAACAGAGCCGTTCCAAACTTTGGGGTGGCTGTGTCTTTTTGATTTTAATTTCCCTAAGCTATAGGACCATAAGTGGAAGTGCCCTAGGTTCTGTTGCTTTGTTTTTTAGATGTTTCAGGAAACACCATACACTTCTCCCGAGTGGTTGTTGGCAATTTACATCCCGCCCATCAGCATAACAAGGCTCCCAGTTCTCCATGGCCTGTCCTGCCTTTCTGGATTTTACACTTTTTTCAGATGGCCCTTTTGACCGGGGGGAAGTAAGACTTCATTGTAGTGCAGATTTCCTTTGCAAGCTTGCTTGGTTGGCCAAAAAGGGCGTATGCGTTTTTTCCTGAATATATTCAGGAAAAAACGCATACGCCCTTTTTGGCCAAGTGCATCATTGTGGACGTTCTGCCTCTTTTCCTATGCTTTCAATGCAATTCCAGTCTACCTCCTGAAATCGGTTTCCTGCAATTCTGCCCCCCTTTCAAGTCCTCTTGGCAGCCTTACTTCAGTCTATTTTTGGACGATAGCTGTCATTTATAACTCTGCAGGTTTGTGAATTACAGTGTCCCTGAGCTCCTTTCTTCAACTCGCTTTTTTGTGACCTGGCTGCAACACCGCAGGATGGCTTCAGGCCCTAATCTGGTTCCGGTACGGCACGCTGAGCCTTTGGTTAGTTCCTCTTCCTGTTGGGAAATGAGAGTTAAATTTGCCCGTCCAGACACCTCCAGCTAGCCTCTCATTGGTTCTCGCTATTCCTGTTCATCTTCCGCAGAAATTGCAAACTGGGCCAAACAGGAGGTTAAAAGGACTGACTCTCCAAGTGGGGAGAGTGTTAGTAAAGCGTCTGGAATGTTGCACCCGAGTACCAGGGGAGGAAAACTGAGATATATTTGAACACGTCTCCCGAACACATGGTTGATCATACTCTGGGTTCCACATGCATGTTTTAGCTGAAGGAAGAATACCTAAAACCTTCTTAGTTGAAACCCGTGGAACGGGTACCATGCAATATGACTTCAAAGGGTCTTCATTTGCTCACCAAACCTCTCCAATCCTATCACTGCTGCGTTTATGCCCCTGTACACATGCTTGATTCTCTTTCGGAGACATAGCAATCCATAGGTTTTAAGATACTTACTAGTCAGGTACATTCTTAGGCGTTTAATATGCGGTGTTGAGTCCATTTCGTTGAGCAAGGAGTAGCTCTTGTCTATTCCATATTTGGCTTAAGGAACTTTATCTGTGCTCATTTCAATCTCTGGTTTTATGCAGCAACCCAACTCACCTTTCCCCTTAAGCAAGCATATGTTGGTTTGCTAAATTTGAGAACCTGTTCTGTTTTGGAATTCAGTTCCTGTGTAGCCAAGTTTACATTCCGTGTATTAGTGATATCTTATGATGTTTCTTTTTCTGTGTGACTTATTTCAGTTAGAATCGTCGTACCTGAATCTACTCATTATGCTGCTACGGGCCTGATGACATAGATTTCATTGCTGAGTGATACTGCATTGTACGTAAGTACCACAAGTTCTTTATCCATTTTTCTCTTTCTGCGATGTTGAACTTGTACTGTAAACGGGGTTCTTGTAAACAGAGCCGTTCCAAACTTTGGGGTGGCTGTGTCTTTTTGATTTTAATTTCCCTAAGCTATAGGACCATAAGTGGAAGTGCCCTAGGCTCTGTTGCTTTGTTTTTTAGATGTTTCAGGAAACACCATACACTTCTCCCCAGTGGTTGTTGGCTATTTACATCCTGCCCATCAGCATAACAAGGCTCCCAGTTCTCCATGGCCTGTTGCCTTTATGGATTTTACACTTTTTTCAAATGGCCCTTTTGACCGGGGGGAAGTGAAACTTCATTGTAGTGCAGATTTCCTTTGCAAGCTTGCTTGGTTGGCCAAAAAGGGCGTATGCGTTTTTTCCTGAATATATTCAGGAAAAAACGCATACGCCCTTTTTGGCCAAGTGCATGATTGTGGACGTTCTGCCTCTTTTCCTATGCTTTCAATGCAATTCCAGTCTACCTCCTGAAATCGGTTTCCTGCAATTCTGCCCCGCTTTCAAGTCCTCTTGGCAGCCTTACTTCAGTGTATTTTTGGACAATAGCTGTCATTTATAACTCTGCAGGTTTGTGAATTACAGTGCCCCTGAGCTCCTTTCTTCAACTCCCTTTCTTTTGAGCTGGCCGCAACACCGCAGGATGGCTTCAGGCCCTAATCTGGTTCCGGTATGGCACGCTGAGCCTTTGGTTATTTCCTCTTCCTGGTGGGAAATGAGAGTTAAATTTGCCCGTCCAGACACCTCCAGCTAGCCTCTCATTGGTTCTCGCTATTCCTGTTCATCTTCCGCAGAAATTGCAAACTGGGCCAAACAGGAGGTTAAAGGGACTGACTCTCCAAGTGGGGAGAGTGTTAGTAAAGCGTCTGGAATGTTGCACCCGAGTACCAGGGTACGAAAACTGAGACATATTTGAACACGTCTCCCGATCACATGGTTGATCATACTCTGGGTTCCACATGTATGTTTTAGCTGAAGGAAGAATACCTAAAACCTGGGTAGTTGAAACCCGTGGAATGGGTACCATGCAATATGACTTCAAAGGGTCTTCATTTGCTCACCAAACCTCTCCAATCCTATCACTGCTGCGTTTATGCCCCTGTACACATGCTTGATTCTCTTTCGGAGACATAGCAATCCATAGGTTTTAAGATACTTACTAGTCAGGTACATTCTTAGGCTTTTAATATGCGGTGTTGAGTCCATTTCGTTGAGCAAGGAGTAGCTCTTGTCTATTCCATATTTGACTTAAGGAACTTTATCTGTGCTCATTTCAATCTCTGGTTTTATGCAGCACCCCAACTCACCTTTACCCTTAAGCAAGCATAAGTTGGTTTTCTAAATTTGAGACCCTGTTCTGTTTTGGAATGCAGTTCCTGTGTAGCCAAGTTTACATTCCGTGTATTAGTGATATCTTATGATGTTTCTTTTTCTGTGTGACTTATTTCAGTTAGAATCATCGTACCTGAATCTACTCATTATGCTGCTACGGGCCTGATGACATAGATTTCATTGCTGAGTGATACTGCATTGTACGTAAGTACCACAAGTTCTTTATCCATTTTTCTCTTTCTGCGATGTTGAACTTGTACTGTAAACGGGGTTCTTGTAAACAGAGCCGTTCCAAACTTTGGGGTGGCTGTGTCTTTTTGATTTTAATTTCCCTAAGCTATAGGACCATAAGTGGAAGTGCCCTAGGCTCTGTTGCTTTGTTTTTTAGATGTTTCAGGAAACACCATACACTTCTCCCGAGTGTCTGTTGGCAATTTACATCCCGCCCATCAGCATAACAAGGCTCCCAGTTCTCCATGGCCTGTTGCCTTTCTGGATTTTACACTTTTTTCAAATGGCCCTTTTGACCGGGGGGAAGTGAAACTTCATTGTAGTGCAGATTTCCTTTGCAAGCTTGCTTGGTTGGCCAAAAAGGGCGTATGCGTTTTTTCCTGAATATATTCAGGAAAAAACGCATACGCCCTTTTTGGCCAAGTGCATCATTGTGGACGTTCTGCCTCTTTTCCTATGCTTTCAATGCAATTCCAGTCTACCTCCTGAAATCGGTTTCCTGCAATTCTGCCCCGCTTTCAAGTCCTCTTGGCAGCCTTACTTCAGTCTATTTTTGGACGATAGCTGTCATTTATAACTCTGCAGGTTTGTGAATTACAGTGCCCCTGAGCTCCTTTCTTCAACTCGCTTTCTTGTGACCTGGCCGCAACACCGCAGGATGGCTTCAGGCCCTAATCTGGTTCCGGCCCGGCATGCTGAGCCTTTGGTTAATTCCTCTTCCTGGTGGGAAATGAGAGTTAAATTTGCCCGTTCAGACACCTCCAGCTAGTCTCTCATTGGTTCTCGCTATTCCTGTTCATCTTCCGCAGAAATTGCAAACTGGGCCAAACAGGAGGTTAAAGGGACTGACTCTCCAAGTCGGGAGAGTGTTAGTAAAGCGTCTGGAATGTTGCACCCGAGTACCAGGGTATGAAAACTGAGACATATTTGAACACGTCTCCCGATCACATGGTTGATCATACACTGGGTTCCACATGCATGTTTTAGCTGAAGGAAGAATACCTTAAACCTGGGTAGTTGAAACCCGTGGAATGGGTACCATGCAATATGACTTCAAAGGGTCTTCATTTGCTCACTGAACCTCTCCAATCCTATCACTGCTGCGTTTATGCCCCTGTACACATGCTTGATTCTCTTTTGGAGACATAGCAATCCATAGGTTTTAAGATACTTACAAGTCAGGTACATTCTTAGGCGTTTAATATGCGTTGTTGAGTCCATTTCGTTGAGCAAGGAGTAGCTCTTGTCTATTCCATATTTGGCTTAAGGAACTTTATCTGTGCTCATTTCAATCTCTGGTTTTATGCAGCACCCCAACTCACCTTTACCCTTAAGCAAGCATAAGTTGGTTTTCTAAATTTGAGTCCCTGTTCTGTTCTGTAATTCAGTTCCTGTGTAGCCAAGTTTACATTCAGTGTATTACTGATATCTTATGATGTTTCTTTTTCTGTGTGACTTACTTCAGTTAGAATCATCATACCTGAATCCACTCATTGTGCTGCTAAGGGCCTGATGACACAGATTTCATTGCTGAGTGATATTGCTTTGTAAGTAAATACCACAACTTCTTTCTCCATTTTTCACTTTCTGCGATGTTGAACTTGTACTGTAAACGAGGTTCTTGTAAACAGAGGCGTCCCAAACTTTGGGGTGGCTGTGTCTTTTTGATTTTAATTTCCCTAAGCTATAGGACCATAAGTGGCAGTGCCCTAGGCTCTGCTGCTTTGTTTTTTAGATGTTTCAGGAAACACCATACACTTCTCCCGAGTGTCTGTTGGCAATTTACATCCCGCCCATCAGCATAACAAGGCTCCCAGTTCTCCATGGCCTGTCCTGCCTTTCTGGATTTTACACTTTTTTCAGATGGCCCTTTTGACCGGGGGGAAGTGAGACTTCATTGTAGTGCAGATTTCCTTTGCAAGCTTGCTTGGTTGGCCAAAAAGGGCGTATGCGTTTTTTCCTGAATATATTCAGGAAAAAACGTATACGCCCTTTTTGGCCAAGTGCATCATTGTGGACGTTCTGCCTCTTTTCCTATGCTTTCAATGCAATTCCAGTCTACCTCCTGAAATCGGTTTCCTGCAATTCTGCCCAGCTTTCAAGTCCTCTTGGAAGCCTTACTTCAGTCTATTTTTGGACGATAGCTGTCATTTATAACTCTGCAGGTTTGTGAATTACAGTGCCCCTGAGCTCCTTTCTTCAACTCGCTTTCTTGTGACCTGGCCGCAACACCGCAGGATGGCTTCAGGCCCTAATCTGGCTCCGGTACGGCACGCTGAGCCTTTGGTTAATTCCTCTTCCTGGGGGGAAATGAGAGTTAAATTTGCCCGTCCAGACACCTCCAGCTAGCCTCTCATTGGTTCTCGCTATTCCTGTTCATCTTCCGCAGAAATTGCAAACTGGGCCAAACAGGAGGTTAAAGGGACTGACTCTCCAAGTGGGGAGAGTGTTAGTAAAGCGTCTGGAATGTTGCACCCGAGTACCAGGGGAGGAAAACTGAGACATATTTGAACACGTCTCCCGATCACATGGTTGATCATACTCTAGGTTCCACATGCATGTTTTAGCTGAAGGAAGAATACCTTAAACCTGGGTAGTTGAAACCCGTGGAATGGGTACCATGCAATATGACTTCAAAGGGTCTTCATTTGCTCACCGAACCTCTCCAATCCTATCACTGCTGCGTTTATGCCCCTGTACAGATGCTTGATTCTCTTTTGGAGACATAGCAATCCATAGGTTTTAAGATACTTACTAGTCAGGTACATTCTTAGGCGTTTAATATGGGGTGTTGAGTCCATTTCGTTGAGCAAGGAGTAGCTCTTGTCTATTCCATATTTGGCTTAAGGAACTTTATCTGTGCTCATTTCAATCTCTGGTTTTATGCAGCACCCCAACTCACCTTTACCCTTAAGAAAGAGTAAGTTGGTTTTCTAAATTTGAGACCCTGTTCTGTTCTGTAATTCAGTTCCTGTGTAGCCAAGTTTACATTCCGTGTATTACTGATATCTTATGATGTTTCTTTTTCTGTGTGACTTATTTCAGTTAGAATCATCATACCTGAATCCACTCATTGTGCTGCTAAGGGCCTGATGACACAGATTTCATTGCTGAGTGATATTGCTTTGTAAGTAAATACCACAACTTCTTTCTCCATTTTTCACTTTCTGCGATGTTGAACTTGTACTGTAAACGAGGTTCTTGTAAACAGAGCCGTTCCAAACTTTGGGGTGGCTGTGTCTTTTTGATTTTAATTTCCCTAAGCTATAGGACCATAAGTGGAAGTGCCCTAGGTTCTGTTGCTTTGTTTTTTAGATGTTTCAGGAAACACCATACACTTCTCCCGAGTGGTTGTTGGCAATTTACATCCCGCCCATCAGCATAACAAGGCTCCCAGTTCTCCATGGCCTGTCCTGCCTTTCTGGATTTTACACTTTTTTCAGATGGCCCTTTTGACCGGGGGGAAGTAAGACTTCATTGTAGTGCAGATTTCCTTTGCAAGCTTGCTTGGTTGGCCAAAAAGGGCGTATGCGTTTTTTCCTGAATATATTCAGGAAAAAACGCATACGCCCTTTTTGGCCAAGTGCATCATTGTGGACGTTCTGCCTCTTTTCCTATGCTTTCAATGCAATTCCAGTCTACCTCCTGAAATCGGTTTCCTGCAATTCTGCCCCCCTTTCAAGTCCTCTTGGCAGCCTTACTTCAGTCTATTTTTGGACGATAGCTGTCATTTATAACTCTGCAGGTTTGTGAATTACAGTGTCCCTGAGCTCCTTTCTTCAACTCGCTTTTTTGTGACCTGGCTGCAACACCGCAGGATGGCTTCAGGCCCTAATCTGGTTCCGGTACGGCACGCTGAGCCTTTGGTTAGTTCCTCTTCCTGTTGGGAAATGAGAGTTAAATTTGCCCGTCCAGACACCTCCAGCTAGCCTCTCATTGGTTCTCGCTATTCCTGTTCATCTTCCGCAGAAATTGCAAACTGGGCCAAACAGGAGGTTAAAAGGACTGACTCTCCAAGTGGGGAGAGTGTTAGTAAAGCGTCTGGAATGTTGCACCCGAGTACCAGGGGAGGAAAACTGAGATATATTTGAACACGTCTCCCGAACACATGGTTGATCATACTCTGGGTTCCACATGCATGTTTTAGCTGAAGGAAGAATACCTAAAACCTTCTTAGTTGAAACCCGTGGAACGGGTACCATGCAATATGACTTCAAAGGGTCTTCATTTGCTCACCAAACCTCTCCAATCCTATCACTGCTGCGTTTATGCCCCTGTACACATGCTTGATTCTCTTTCGGAGACATAGCAATCCATAGGTTTTAAGATACTTACTAGTCAGGTACATTCTTAGGCGTTTAATATGCGGTGTTGAGTCCATTTCGTTGAGCAAGGAGTAGCTCTTGTCTATTCCATATTTGGCTTAAGGAACTTTATCTGTGCTCATTTCAATCTCTGGTTTTATGCAGCAACCCAACTCACCTTTCCCCTTAAGCAAGCATATGTTGGTTTGCTAAATTTGAGAACCTGTTCTGTTTTGGAATTCAGTTCCTGTGTAGCCAAGTTTACATTCCGTGTATTAGTGATATCTTATGATGTTTCTTTTTCTGTGTGACTTATTTCAGTTAGAATCGTCGTACCTGAATCTACTCATTATGCTGCTACGGGCCTGATGACATAGATTTCATTGCTGAGTGATACTGCATTGTACGTAAGTACCACAAGTTCTTTATCCATTTTTCTCTTTCTGCGATGTTGAACTTGTACTGTAAACGGGGTTCTTGTAAACAGAGCCGTTCCAAACTTTGGGGTGGCTGTGTCTTTTTGATTTTAATTTCCCTAAGCTATAGGACCATAAGTGGAAGTGCCCTAGGTTCTGTTGCTTTGTTTTTTAGATGTTTCAGGAAACACCATACACTTCTCCCCAGTGGTTGTTGGCTATTTACATCCTGCCCATCAGCATAACAAGGCTCCCAGTTCTCCATGGCCTGTTGCCTTTATGGATTTTACACTTTTTTCAAATGGCCCTTTTGACCGGGGGGAAGTGAAACTTCATTGTAGTGCAGATTTCCTTTGCAAGCTTGCTTGGTTGGCCAAAAAGGGCGTATGCGTTTTTTCCTGAATATATTCAGGAAAAAACGCATACGCCCTTTTTGGCCAAGTGCATGATTGTGGACGTTCTGCCTCTTTTCCTATGCTTTCAATGCAATTCCAGTCTACCTCCTGAAATCGGTTTCCTGCAATTCTGCCCCGCTTTCAAGTCCTCTTGGCAGCCTTACTTCAGTGTATTTTTGGACAATAGCTGTCATTTATAACTCTGCAGGTTTGTGAATTACAGTGCCCCTGAGCTCCTTTCTTCAACTCCCTTTCTTTTGAGCTGGCCGCAACACCGCAGGATGGCTTCAGGCCCTAATCTGGTTCCGGTATGGCACGCTGAGCCTTTGGTTATTTCCTCTTCCTGGTGGGAAATGAGAGTTAAATTTGCCCGTCCAGACACCTCCAGCTAGCCTCTCATTGGTTCTCGCTATTCCTGTTCATCTTCCGCAGAAATTGCAAACTGGGCCAAACAGGAGGTTAAAGGGACTGACTCTCCAAGTGGGGAGAGTGTTAGTAAAGCGTCTGGAATGTTGCACCCGAGTACCAGGGTACGAAAACTGAGACATATTTGAACACGTCTCCCGATCACATGGTTGATCATACTCTGGGTTCCACATGTATGTTTTAGCTGAAGGAAGAATACCTAAAACCTGGGTAGTTGAAACCCGTGGAATGGGTACCATGCAATATGACTTCAAAGGGTCTTCATTTGCTCACCAAACCTCTCCAATCCTATCACTGCTGCGTTTATGCCCCTGTACACATGCTTGATTCTCTTTCGGAGACATAGCAATCCATAGGTTTTAAGATACTTACTAGTCAGGTACATTCTTAGGCTTTTAATATGCGGTGTTGAGTCCATTTCGTTGAGCAAGGAGTAGCTCTTGTCTATTCCATATTTGACTTAAGGAACTTTATCTGTGCTCATTTCAATCTCTGGTTTTATGCAGCACCCCAACTCACCTTTACCCTTAAGCAAGCATAAGTTGGTTTTCTAAATTTGAGACCCTGTTCTGTTTTGGAATGCAGTTCCTGTGTAGCCAAGTTTACATTCCGTGTATTAGTGATATCTTATGATGTTTCTTTTTCTGTGTGACTTATTTCAGTTAGAATCATCGTACCTGAATCTACTCATTATGCTGCTACGGGCCTGATGACATAGATTTCATTGCTGAGTGATACTGCATTGTACGTAAGTACCACAAGTTCTTTATCCATTTTTCTCTTTCTGCGATGTTGAACTTGTACTGTAAACGGGGTTCTTGTAAACAGAGCCGTTCCAAACTTTGGGGTGGCTGTGTCTTTTTGATTTTAATTTCCCTAAGCTATAGGACCATAAGTGGAAGTGCCCTAGGCTCTGTTGCTTTGTTTTTTAGATGTTTCAGGAAACACCATACACTTCTCCCGAGTGTCTGTTGGCAATTTACATCCCGCCCATCAGCATAACAAGGCTCCCAGTTCTCCATGGCCTGTTGCCTTTCTGGATTTTACACTTTTTTCAAATGGCCCTTTTGACCGGGGGGAAGTGAAACTTCATTGTAGTGCAGATTTCCTTTGCAAGCTTGCTTGGTTGGCCAAAAAGGGCGTATGCGTTTTTTCCTGAATATATTCAGGAAAAAACGCATACGCCCTTTTTGGCCAAGTGCATCATTGTGGACGTTCTGCCTCTTTTCCTATGCTTTCAATGCAATTCCAGTCTACCTCCTGAAATCGGTTTCCTGCAATTCTGCCCCGCTTTCAAGTCCTCTTGGCAGCCTTACTTCAGTCTATTTTTGGACGATAGCTGTCATTTATAACTCTGCAGGTTTGTGAATTACAGTGCCCCTGAGCTCCTTTCTTCAACTCGCTTTCTTGTGACCTGGCCGCAACACCGCAGGATGGCTTCAGGCCCTAATCTGGTTCCGGCCCGGCATGCTGAGCCTTTGGTTAATTCCTCTTCCTGGTGGGAAATGAGAGTTAAATTTGCCCGTTCAGACACCTCCAGCTAGTCTCTCATTGGTTCTCGCTATTCCTGTTCATCTTCCGCAGAAATTGCAAACTGGGCCAAACAGGAGGTTAAAGGGACTGACTCTCCAAGTCGGGAGAGTGTTAGTAAAGCGTCTGGAATGTTGCACCCGAGTACCAGGGTATGAAAACTGAGACATATTTGAACACGTCTCCCGATCACATGGTTGATCATACACTGGGTTCCACATGCATGTTTTAGCTGAAGGAAGAATACCTTAAACCTGGGTAGTTGAAACCCGTGGAATGGGTACCATGCAATATGACTTCAAAGGGTCTTCATTTGCTCACTGAACCTCTCCAATCCTATCACTGCTGCGTTTATGCCCCTGTACACATGCTTGATTCTCTTTTGGAGACATAGCAATCCATAGGTTTTAAGATACTTACAAGTCAGGTACATTCTTAGGCGTTTAATATGCGTTGTTGAGTCCATTTCGTTGAGCAAGGAGTAGCTCTTGTCTATTCCATATTTGGCTTAAGGAACTTTATCTGTGCTCATTTCAATCTCTGGTTTTATGCAGCACCCCAACTCACCTTTACCCTTAAGCAAGCATAAGTTGGTTTTCTAAATTTGAGTCCCTGTTCTGTTCTGTAATTCAGTTCCTGTGTAGCCAAGTTTACATTCAGTGTATTACTGATATCTTATGATGTTTCTTTTTCTGTGTGACTTACTTCAGTTAGAATCATCATACCTGAATCCACTCATTGTGCTGCTAAGGGCCTGATGACACAGATTTCATTGCTGAGTGATATTGCTTTGTAAGTAAATACCACAACTTCTTTCTCCATTTTTCACTTTCTGCGATGTTGAACTTGTACTGTAAACGAGGTTCTTGTAAACAGAGGCGTCCCAAACTTTGGGGTGGCTGTGTCTTTTTGATTTTAATTTCCCTAAGCTATAGGACCATAAGTGGCAGTGCCCTAGGCTCTGCTGCTTTGTTTTTTAGATGTTTCAGGAAACACCATACACTTCTCCCGAGTGTCTGTTGGCAATTTACATCCCGCCCATCAGCATAACAAGGCTCCCAGTTCTCCATGGCCTGTCCTGCCTTTCTGGATTTTACACTTTTTTCAGATGGCCCTTTTGACCGGGGGGAAGTGAGACTTCATTGTAGTGCAGATTTCCTTTGCAAGCTTGCTTGGTTGGCCAAAAAGGGCGTATGCGTTTTTTCCTGAATATATTCAGGAAAAAACGTATATGCCCTTTTTGGCCAAGTGCATCATTGTGGACGTTCTGCCTCTTTTCCTATGCTTTCAATGCAATTCCAGTCTACCTCCTGAAATCGGTTTCCTGCAATTCTGCCCAGCTTTCAAGTCCTCTTGGAAGCCTTACTTCAGTCTATTTTTGGACGATAGCTGTCATTTATAACTCTGCAGGTTTGTGAATTACAGTGCCCCTGAGCTCCTTTCTTCAACTCGCTTTCTTGTGACCTGGCCGCAACACCGCAGGATGGCTTCAGGCCCTAATCTGGCTCCGGTACGGCACGCTGAGCCTTTGGTTAATTCCTCTTCCTGGGGGGAAATGAGAGTTAAATTTGCCCGTCCAGACACCTCCAGCTAGCCTCTCATTGGTTCTCGCTATTCCTGTTCATCTTCCGCAGAAATTGCAAACTGGGCCAAACAGGAGGTTAAAGGGACTGACTCTCCAAGTGGGGAGAGTGTTAGTAAAGCGTCTGGAATGTTGCACCCGAGTACCAGGGGAGGAAAACTGAGACATATTTGAACACGTCTCCCGATCACATGGTTGATCATACTCTAGGTTCCACATGCATGTTTTAGCTGAAGGAAGAATACCTTAAACCTGGGTAGTTGAAACCCGTGGAATGGGTACCATGCAATATGACTTCAAAGGGTCTTCATTTGCTCACCGAACCTCTCCAATCCTATCACTGCTGCGTTTATGCCCCTGTACAGATGCTTGATTCTCTTTTGGAGACATAGCAATCCATAGGTTTTAAGATACTTACTAGTCAGGTACATTCTTAGGCGTTTAATATGGGGTGTTGAGTCCATTTCGTTGAGCAAGGAGTAGCTCTTGTCTATTCCATATTTGGCTTAAGGAACTTTATCTGTGCTCATTTCAATCTCTGGTTTTATGCAGCACCCCAACTCACCTTTACCCTTAAGAAAGAGTAAGTTGGTTTTCTAAATTTGAGACCCTGTTCTGTTCTGTAATTCAGTTCCTGTGTAGCCAAGTTTACATTCCGTGTATTACTGATATCTTATGATGTTTCTTTTTCTGTGTGACTTATTTCAGTTAGAATCATCATACCTGAATCCACTCATTGTGCTGCTAAGGGCCTGATGACACAGATTTCATTGCTGAGTGATATTGCTTTGTAAGTAAATACCACAACTTCTTTCTCCATTTTTCACTTTCTGCGATGTTGAACTTGTACTGTAAACGAGGTTCTTGTAAACAGAGCCGTTCCAAACTTTGGGGTGGCTGTGTCTTTTTGATTTTAATTTCCCTAAGCTATAGGACCATAAGTGGAAGTGCCCTAGGTTCTGTTGCTTTGTTTTTTAGATGTTTCAGGAAACACCATACACTTCTCCCGAGTGGTTGTTGGCAATTTACATCCCGCCCATCAGCATAACAAGGCTCCCAGTTCTCCATGGCCTGTCCTGCCTTTCTGGATTTTACACTTTTTTCAGATGGCCCTTTTGACCGGGGGGAAGTAAGACTTCATTGTAGTGCAGATTTCCTTTGCAAGCTTGCTTGGTTGGCCAAAAAGGGCGTATGCGTTTTTTCCTGAATATATTCAGGAAAAAACGCATACGCCCTTTTTGGCCAAGTGCATCATTGTGGACGTTCTGCCTCTTTTCCTATGCTTTCAATGCAATTCCAGTCTACCTCCTGAAATCGGTTTCCTGCAATTCTGCCCCCCTTTCAAGTCCTCTTGGCAGCCTTACTTCAGTCTATTTTTGGACGATAGCTGTCATTTATAACTCTGCAGGTTTGTGAATTACAGTGTCCCTGAGCTCCTTTCTTCAACTCGCTTTTTTGTGACCTGGCTGCAACACCGCAGGATGGCTTCAGGCCCTAATCTGGTTCCGGTACGGCACGCTGAGCCTTTGGTTAGTTCCTCTTCCTGTTGGGAAATGAGAGTTAAATTTGCCCGTCCAGACACCTCCAGCTAGCCTCTCATTGGTTCTCGCTATTCCTGTTCATCTTCCGCAGAAATTGCAAACTGGGCCAAACAGGAGGTTAAAAGGACTGACTCTCCAAGTGGGGAGAGTGTTAGTAAAGCGTCTGGAATGTTGCACCCGAGTACCAGGGGAGGAAAACTGAGATATATTTGAACACGTCTCCCGAACACATGGTTGATCATACTCTGGGTTCCACATGCATGTTTTAGCTGAAGGAAGAATACCTAAAACCTTCTTAGTTGAAACCCGTGGAACGGGTACCATGCAATATGACTTCAAAGGGTCTTCATTTGCTCACCAAACCTCTCCAATCCTATCACTGCTGCGTTTATGCCCCTGTACACATGCTTGATTCTCTTTCGGAGACATAGCAATCCATAGGTTTTAAGATACTTACTAGTCAGGTACATTCTTAGGCGTTTAATATGCGGTGTTGAGTCCATTTCGTTGAGCAAGGAGTAGCTCTTGTCTATTCCATATTTGGCTTAAGGAACTTTATCTGTGCTCATTTCAATCTCTGGTTTTATGCAGCAACCCAACTCACCTTTCCCCTTAAGCAAGCATATGTTGGTTTGCTAAATTTGAGAACCTGTTCTGTTTTGGAATTCAGTTCCTGTGTAGCCAAGTTTACATTCCGTGTATTAGTGATATCTTATGATGTTTCTTTTTCTGTGTGACTTATTTCAGTTAGAATCGTCGTACCTGAATCTACTCATTATGCTGCTACGGGCCTGATGACATAGATTTCATTGCTGAGTGATACTGCATTGTACGTAAGTACCACAAGTTCTTTATCCATTTTTCTCTTTCTGCGATGTTGAACTTGTACTGTAAACGGGGTTCTTGTAAACAGAGCCGTTCCAAACTTTGGGGTGGCTGTGTCTTTTTGATTTTAATTTCCCTAAGCTATAGGACCATAAGTGGAAGTGCCCTAGGCTCTGTTGCTTTGTTTTTTAGATGTTTCAGGAAACACCATACACTTCTCCCCAGTGGTTGTTGGCTATTTACATCCTGCCCATCAGCATAACAAGGCTCCCAGTTCTCCATGGCCTGTTGCCTTTATGGATTTTACACTTTTTTCAAATGGCCCTTTTGACCGGGGGGAAGTGAAACTTCATTGTAGTGCAGATTTCCTTTGCAAGCTTGCTTGGTTGGCCAAAAAGGGCGTATGCGTTTTTTCCTGAATATATTCAGGAAAAAACGCATACGCCCTTTTTGGCCAAGTGCATGATTGTGGACGTTCTGCCTCTTTTCCTATGCTTTCAATGCAATTCCAGTCTACCTCCTGAAATCGGTTTCCTGCAATTCTGCCCCGCTTTCAAGTCCTCTTGGCAGCCTTACTTCAGTCTATTTTTGGACGATAGCTGTCATTTATAACTCTGCAGGTTTGTGAATTACAGTGCCCCTGAGCTCCTTTCTTCAACTCGCTTTCTTGTGACCTGGCCGCAACACCGCAGGATGGCTTCAGGCCCTAATCTGGTTCCGGCCCGGCATGCTGAGCCTTTGGTTAATTCCTCTTCCTGGTGGGAAATGAGAGTTAAATTTGCCCGTCCAGACACCTCCAGCTAGTCTCTCATTGGTTCTCGCTATTCCTGTTCATCTTCCGCAGAAATTGCAAACTGGGCCAAACAGGAGGTTAAAGGGACTGACTCTCCAAGTCGGGAGAGTGTTAGTAAAGCGTCTGGAATGTTGCACCCGAGTACCAGGGTATGAAAACTGAGACATATTTGAACACGTCTCCCGATCACATGGTTGATCATACACTGGGTTCCACATGCATGTTTTAGCTGAAGGAAGAATACCTTAAACCTGGGTAGTTGAAACCCGTGGAATGGGTACCATGCAATATGACTTCAAAGGGTCTTCATTTGCTCACCGAACCTCTCCAATCCTATCACTGCTGCGTTTATGCCCCTGTACACATGCTTGATTCTCTTTTGGAGACATAGCAATCCATAGGTTTTAAGATACTTACAAGTCAGGTACATTCTTAGGCGTTTAATATGCGTTGTTGAGTCCATTTCGTTGAACAAGGAGTAGCTCTTGTCTATTCCATATTTGGCTTAAGGAACTTTATCTGTGCTCATTTCAATCTCTGGTTTTATGCAGCACCCCAACTCACCTTTACCCTTAAGCAAGCATAAGTTGTTTTTCTAAATTTGAGTCCCTGTTCTGTTCTGTAATTCAGTTCCTGTGTAGCCAAGTTTACATTCCGTGTATTACTGATATCTTATGATGTTTCTTTTTCTGTGTGACTTACTTCAGTTAGAATCATCATACCTGAATCCACTCATTGTGCTGCTAAGGGCCTGATGACACAGATTTCATTGCTGAGTGATATTGCTTTGTAAGTAAATACCACAACTTCTTTATCCATTTTTCACTTTCTGCGATGTTGAACTTGTACTGTAAACGAGGTTCTTGTAAACAGAGGCGTCCCAAACTTTGGGGTGGCTGTGTCTTTTTGATTTTAATTTCCCTAAGCTATAGGACCATAAGTGGAAGTGCCCTAGGTTCTGTTGCTTTGTTTTTTAGATGTTTCAGGAAACACCATACACTTCTCCCGAGTGGTTGTTGGCAATTTACATCCCGCCCATCAGCATAACAAGGCTCCCAGTTCTCCATGGCCTGTCCTGCCTTTCTGGATTTTACACTTTTTTCAGATGGCCCTTTTGACCGGGCGGAAGTGAGACTTCATTGTAGTGCAGATTTCCTTTGCAAGCTTGCTTGGTTGGCCAAAAAGGGCGTATGCGTTTTTTCCTGAATATATTCAGGAAAAAACGCATACGCCCTTTTTGGCCAAGTGCATCATTGTGGACGTTCTGCCTCTTTTCCTATGCTTTCAATGCAATTCCAGTCTACCTCCTGAAATCGGTTTCCTGCAATTCTGCCCCCCTTTCAAGTCCTCTTGGCAGCCTTACTTCAGTCTATTTTTGGACGATAGCTGTCATTTATAACTCAGCAGGTTTGTGAATTACAGTGTCCCTGAGCTCCTTTCTTCAACTCGCTTTTTTGTGACCTGGCTGCAACACCGCATGATGGCTTCAGGCCCTAATCTGGTTCCGGCCCGGCATGCTGAGCCTTTGGTTAATTCCTCTTCCTGGTGGGAAATGAGAGTTAAATTTGCCCGTCCAGACACCTCCAGCTAGCCTCTCATTGGTTCTCGCTATTCCTGTTCATCTTCCGCAGAAATTGCAAACTGGGCCAAACAGGAGGTTAAAGGGATTGACTCTCCAAGTGGGGAGAGTGTTAGTAAAGCATCTGGAATGTTGCACCCGAGTACCAGGGGAGGAAAACTGAGACATATTTGAACACGTCTCCTGATCACATTGTTGATCATACTCTAGGTTCCACATGCATGTTTTAGCTGAAGGAAGAATACCTTAAACCTGGATAGTTGAAACCCGTGGAATGGGTACCATGCAATATGACTTCAAAGGGTCTTCATTTGCTCACCGAACCTCTCCAATCCTATCACTGCTGCGTTTATGCCCCTGTACACATGCTTGATTCTCTTTCGGAGACATAGCAATCCATAGGTTTTAAGATACTTACTAGTCAGGTACATTCTTAGGCGTTTAATATGGGGTGTTGAGTCCATTTCGTTGAGCAAGGAGTAGCTCTTGTCTATTCCATATTTGGCTTAAGGAGCTTTATCTGTGCTCATTTCAATCTCTGGTTTTATGCAGCACCCCAACTCACCTTTACCCTTAAGCAAGCATAAGTTGGTTTTCTAAATTTGACACCCTGTTCTGTTCTGTAATTCAGTTCCTGTGTAGCCAAGTTTACATTCCGTGTATTACTGATATCTTATGATGTTTCTTTTTCTGTGTGACTTATTTCAGTTAGAATCATCATACCTGAATCCACTCATTGTGCTGCTAAGGGCCTGATGACACAGATTTCATTGCTGAGTGATATTGCTTTGTAAGTAAATACCACAACTTCTTTATCCATTTTTCACTTTCTGCGATGTTGAACTTGTACTGTAAACGAGGTTCTTGTAAACAGAGCCGTTCCAAACTTTGGGGTGGCTGTGTCTTTTTGATTTTAATTTCCCTAAGCTATAGGACCATAAGTGGAAGTGCCCTAGGTTCTGTTGCTTTGTTTTTTAGATGTTTCAGGAAACACCATACACTTCTCCCGAGTGGTTGTTGGCAATTTACATCCCGCCCATCAGCATAACAAGGCTCCCAGTTCTCCATGGCCTGTCCTGCCTTTCTGGATTTTACACTTTTTTCAGATGGCCCTTTTGACCGGGGGGAAGTGAGACTTCATTGTAGTGCAGATTTCCTTTGCAAGCTTGCTTGGTTGGCCAAAAAGGGCGTATGCGTTTTTTCCTGAATATATTCAGGAAAAAACGCATATGCCCTTTTTGGCCAAGTGCATCATTGTGGACGTTCTGCCTCTTTTCCTATGCTTTCAATGCAATTCCAGTCTACCTCCTGAAATCAGTTTCCTGCAATTCTGCCCCGCTTTCAAGTCCTCTTGGCAGCCTTACTTCAGTCTATTTTTGGACGATAGCTGTCATTTATAACTCTGCAGGTTTGTGAATTACAGTGCCCCTGAGCTCCTTTCTTCAACTCGTTTTCTTTTGAGCTGGCCGCAACACCGCAGGATGGCTTCAGGCCCTAATCTGATTCTGGCATGGCACGCTGAGCCTTTGGTTAATTCCTCTTCCTGGTAGGAAATGAGAGTTAAATTTGCCCGTCCAGACACCTCCAGCTAGTCTCCATTGGTTCTCGCTATTCCTGTTCATCTTCCGCAGAAATTGCAAACTGGGCCAAACAGGAGGTTAAAGGGACTGACTCTCCAAGTCGGGAGAGTGTTAGTAAAGCGTCTGGAATGTTGCACCCGAGTACCAGGGTACGAAAACTGAGACATATTTGAACACGTCTCCCGATCACATGGTTGATCATACTCTAGGTTCCACATGCATGTTTTAGCTGAAGGAAGAATACCTTAAACCTGGGTAGTTGAAACCCGTGGAATGGGTACCATGCAATATGACTTCAAAGGGTCTTCATTTCCTCACCCAACCTCTCCAATCCTATCACTGCTGCGTTTATGCCCCTGTACACATGCTTGATTCTCTTTTGGAGACATAGCAATCCATAGGTTTTAAGATACTTACAAGTCAGGTACATTCTTAGGCGTTTAATATGCGTTGTTGAGTCCATTTCATTGAGCAAGGAGTAGCTCTTGTCTATTCCATATTTGGCTTAAGGAACTTTATCTGTGCTCATTTCAATCTCTGGTTTTATGCAGCACCCCAACTCACCTTTACCCTTAAGCAAGCATAAGTTGTTTTTGTAAATTTGAGACCCTGTTCTGTTCTGTAAGTCAGTTTCTGTGTAGCCAAGTTTACATTCCGTGTATTACTGATATCTTATGATGTTTCTTTTTCTGTGTGACTTACTTCAGTTAGAATCATCATACCTGAATCCACTCATTGTGCTGCTAAGGGCCTGATGACACAGATTTCATTGCTGAGTGATATTGCTTTGTAAGTAAATACCACAACTTCTTTCTCCATTTTTCACTTTCTGCGATGTTGAACTTGTACTGTAAACGAGGTTCTTGTAAACAGAGCCGTTCCAAACTTTGGGGTGGCTGTGTCTTTTTGATTTTAATTTCCCTAAGCTATAGGACCATAAGTGGAAGTGCCCTAGGTTCTGTTGCTTTGTTTTTTAGATGTTTCAGGAAACACCATACACTTCTCCCGAGTGGTTGTTGGCAATTTACATCCCGCCCATCAGCATAACAAGGCTCCCAGTTCTCCATGGCCTGTCCTGCCTTTCTGGATTTTACACTTTTTTCAGATGGCCCTTTTGACCGGGGGGAAGTGAGACTTCATTGTAGTGCAGATTTCCTTTGCAAGCTTGCTTGGTTGGCCAAAAAGGGCGTATGCGTTTTTTCCTGAATATATTCAGGAAAAAACGCATACGCCCTTTTTGGCCAAGTGCATCATTGTGGACGTTCTGCCTCTTTTCCTATGCTTTCAATGCAATTCCAGTCTACCTCCTGAAATCGGTTTCCTGCAATTCTGCCCCGCTTTCAAGTCCTCTTGGCAGCCTTACTTCAGTCTATTTTTGGACGATAGCTGTCATTTATAACTCTGCAGGTTTGTGAATTACAGTGCCCCTGAGCTCCTTTCTTCAACTCGCTTTCTTGTGACCTGGCCGCAACACCGCAGGATGGCTTCAGGCCCTAATCTGGTTCCGGTACGGCACGCTGAGCCTTTGTTTATTTCCTCTTCCTGGTGGGAAATGAGAGTTAAATTTGCCCGTCCAGACACCTCCAGCTAGCCTCTCATTGGTTCTCGCTATTCCTGTTCATCTTCCGCAGAAATTGCAAACTGGGCCAAACAGGAGGTTAAAGGGATTGACTCTCCAAGTGGGGAGAGTGTTAGTAAAGCATCTGGAATGTTGCACCCGAGTACCAGGGGAGGAAAACTGAGACATATTTGAACACGTCTCCTGATCACATTGTTGATCATACTCTAGGTTCCACATGCATGTTTTAGCTGAAGGAAGAATACCTTAAACCTGGATAGTTGAAACCCGTGGAATGGGTACCATGCAATATGACTTCAAAGGGTCTTCATTTGCTCACCGAACCTCTCCAATCCTATCACTGCTGCGTTTATGCCCCTGTACACATGCTTGATTCTCTTTCGGAGACATAGCAATCCATAGGTTTTAAGATACTTACTAGTCAGGTACATTCTTAGGCGTTTAATATGGGGTGTTGAGTCCATTTCGTTGAGCAAGGAGTAGCTCTTGTCTATTCCATATTTGGCTTAAGGAGCTTTATCTGTGCTCATTTCAATCTCTGGTTTTATGCAGCACCCCAACTCACCTTTACCCTTAAGCAAGCATAAGTTGGTTTTCTAAATTTGACACCCTGTTCTGTTCTGTAATTCAGTTCCTGTGTAGCCAAGTTTACATTCCGTGTATTACTGATATCTTATGATGTTTCTTTTTCTGTGTGACTTATTTCAGTTAGAATCATCATACCTGAATCCACTCATTGTGCTGCTAAGGGCCTGATGACACAGATTTCATTGCTGAGTGATATTGCTTTGTAAGTAAATACCACAACTTCTTTATCCATTTTTCACTTTCTGCGATGTTGAACTTGTACTGTAAACGAGGTTCTTGTAAACAGAGCCGTTCCAAACTTTGGGGTGGCTGTGTCTTTTTGATTTTAATTTCCCTAAGCTATAGGACCATAAGTGGAAGTGCCCTAGGTTCTGTTGCTTTGTTTTTTAGATGTTTCAGGAAACACCATACACTTCTCCCGAGTGGTTGTTGGCAATTTACATCCCGCCCATCAGCATAACAAGGCTCCCAGTTCTCCATGGCCTGTCCTGCCTTTCTGGATTTTACACTTTTTTCAGATGGCCCTTTTGACCGGGGGGATGTGAGACTTCATTGTAGTGCAGATTTCCTTTGCAAGCTTGCTTGGTTGGCCAAAAAGGGCGTATGCGTTTTTTCCTGAATATATTCAGGAAAAAACGCATATGCCCTTTTTGGCCAAGTGCATCATTGTGGACGTTCTGCCTCTTTTCCTATGCTTTCAATGCAATTCCAGTCTACCTCCTGAAATCAGTTTCCTGCAATTCTGCCCCGCTTTCAAGTCCTCTTGGCAGCCTTACTTCAGTCTATTTTTGGACGATAGCTGTCATTTATAACTCTGCAGGTTTGTGAATTACAGTGCCCCTGAGCTCCTTTCTTCAACTCGTTTTCTTTTGAGCTGGCCGCAACACCGCAGGATGGCTTCAGGCCCTAATCTGATTCTGGCATGGCACGCTGAGCCTTTGGTTAATTCCTCTTCCTGGTAGGAAATGAGAGTTAAATTTGCCCGTCCAGACACCTCCAGCTAGTCTCCATTGGTTCTCGCTATTCCTGTTCATCTTCCGCAGAAATTGCAAACTGGGCCAAACAGGAGGTTAAAGGGACTGACTCTCCAAGTCGGGAGAGTGTTAGTAAAGCGTCTGGAATGTTGCACCCGAGTACCAGGGTACGAAAACTGAGACATATTTGAACACGTCTCCCGATCACATGGTTGATCATACTCTAGGTTCCACATGCATGTTTTAGCTGAAGGAAGAATACCTTAAACCTGGGTAGTTGAAACCCGTGGAATGGGTACCATGCAATATGACTTCAAAGGGTCTTCATTTCCTCACCCAACCTCTCCAATCCTATCACTGCTGCGTTTATGCCCCTGTACACATGCTTGATTCTCTTTTGGAGACATAGCAATCCATAGGTTTTAAGATACTTACAAGTCAGGTACATTCTTAGGCGTTTAATATGCGTTGTTGAGTCCATTTCATTGAGCAAGGAGTAGCTCTTGTCTATTCCATATTTGGCTTAAGGAACTTTATCTGTGCTCATTTCAATCTCTGGTTTTATGCAGCACCCCAACTCACCTTTACCCTTAAGCAAGCATAAGTTGTTTTTGTAAATTTGAGACCCTGTTCTGTTCTGTAAGTCAGTTTCTGTGTAGCCAAGTTTACATTCCGTGTATTACTGATATCTTATGATGTTTCTTTTTCTGTGTGACTTACTTCAGTTAGAATCATCATACCTGAATCCACTCATTGTGCTGCTAAGGGCCTGATGACACAGATTTCATTGCTGAGTGATATTGGTTTGTAAGTAAATACCACAACTTCTTTCTCCATTTTTCACTTTCTGCGATGTTGAACTTGTACTGTAAACGAGGTTCTTGTAAACAGAGCCGTTCCAAACTTTGGGGTGGCTGTGTCTTTTTGATTTTAATTTCCCTAAGCTATAGGACCATAAGTGGAAGTGCCCTAGGTTCTGTTGCTTTGTTTTTTAGATGTTTCAGGAAACACCATACACTTCTCCCGAGTGGTTGTTGGCAATTTACATCCCGCCCATCAGCATAACAAGGCTCCCAGTTCTCCATGGCCTGTCCTGCCTTTCTGGATTTTACACTTTTTTCAGATGGCCCTTTTGACCGGGGGGAAGTGAGACTTCATTGTAGTGCAGATTTCCTTTGCAAGCTTGCTTGGTTGGCCAAAAAGGGCGTATGCGTTTTTTCCTGAATATATTCAGGAAAAAACGCATACGCCCTTTTTGGCCAAGTGCATCATTGTGGACGTTCTGCCTCTTTTCCTATGCTTTCAATGCAATTCCAGTCTACCTCCTGAAATCGGTTTCCTGCAATTCTGCCCCGCTTTCAAGTCCTCTTGGCAGCCTTACTTCAGTCTATTTTTGGACGATAGCTGTCATTTATAACTCTGCAGGTTTGTGAATTACAGTGCCCCTGAGCTCCTTTCTTCAACTCGCTTTCTTGTGACCTGGCCGCAACACCGCAGGATGGCTTCAGGCCCTAATCTGGTTCCGGTACGGCACGCTGAGCCTTTGTTTATTTCCTCTTCCTGGTGGGAAATGAGAGTTAAATTTGCCCGTCCAGACACCTCCAGCTAGCCTCTCATTGGTTCTCGCTATTCCTGTTCATCTTCCGCAGAAATTGCAAACTGGGCCAAACAGGAGGTTAAAGGGATTGACTCTCCAAGTGGGGAGAGTGTTAGTAAAGCATCTGGAATGTTGCACCCGAGTACCAGGGGAGGAAAACTGAGACATATTTGAACACGTCTCCTGATCACATTGTTGATCATACTCTAGGTTCCACATGCATGTTTTAGCTGAAGGAAGAATACCTTAAACCTGGATAGTTGAAACCCGTGGAATGGGTACCATGCAATATGACTTCAAAGGGTCTTCATTTGCTCACCGAACCTCTCCAATCCTATCACTGCTGCGTTTATGCCCCTGTACACATGCTTGATTCTCTTTCGGAGACATAGCAATCCATAGGTTTTAAGATACTTACTAGTCAGGTACATTCTTAGGCGTTTAATATGGGGTGTTGAGTCCATTTCGTTGAGCAAGGAGTAGCTCTTGTCTATTCCATATTTGGCTTAAGGAGCTTTATCTGTGCTCATTTCAATCTCTGGTTTTATGCAGCACCCCAACTCACCTTTACCCTTAAGCAAGCATAAGTTGGTTTTCTAAATTTGACACCCTGTTCTGTTCTGTAATTCAGTTCCTGTGTAGCCAAGTTTACATTCCGTGTATTACTGATATCTTATGATGTTTCTTTTTCTGTGTGACTTATTTCAGTTAGAATCATCATACCTGAATCCACTCATTGTGCTGCTAAGGGCCTGATGACACAGATTTCATTGCTGAGTGATATTGCTTTGTAAGTAAATACCACAACTTCTTTATCCATTTTTCACTTTCTGCGATGTTGAACTTGTACTGTAAACGAGGTTCTTGTAAACAGAGCCGTTCCAAACTTTGGGGTGGCTGTGTCTTTTTGATTTTAATTTCCCTAAGCTATAGGACCATAAGTGGAAGTGCCCTAGGTTCTGTTGCTTTGTTTTTTAGATGTTTCAGGAAACACCATACACTTCTCCCGAGTGGTTGTTGGCAATTTACATCCCGCCCATCAGCATAACAAGGCTCCCAGTTCTCCATGGCCTGTCCTGCCTTTCTGGATTTTACACTTTTTTCAGATGGCCCTTTTGACCGGGGGGATGTGAGACTTCATTGTAGTGCAGATTTCCTTTGCAAGCTTGCTTGGTTGGCCAAAAAGGGCGTATGCGTTTTTTCCTGAATATATTCAGGAAAAAACGCATATGCCCTTTTTGGCCAAGTGCATCATTGTGGACGTTCTGCCTCTTTTCCTATGCTTTCAATGCAATTCCAGTCTACCTCCTGAAATCAGTTTCCTGCAATTCTGCCCCGCTTTCAAGTCCTCTTGGCAGCCTTACTTCAGTCTATTTTTGGACGATAGCTGTCATTTATAACTCTGCAGGTTTGTGAATTACAGTGCCCCTGAGCTCCTTTCTTCAACTCGTTTTCTTTTGAGCTGGCCGCAACACCGCAGGATGGCTTCAGGCCCTAATCTGATTCTGGCATGGCACGCTGAGCCTTTGGTTAATTCCTCTTCCTGGTAGGAAATGAGAGTTAAATTTGCCCGTCCAGACACCTCCAGCTAGTCTCCATTGGTTCTCGCTATTCCTGTTCATCTTCCGCAGAAATTGCAAACTGGGCCAAACAGGAGGTTAAAGGGACTGACTCTCCAAGTCGGGAGAGTGTTAGTAAAGCGTCTGGAATGTTGCACCCGAGTACCAGGGTACGAAAACTGAGACATATTTGAACACGTCTCCCGATCACATGGTTGATCATACTCTAGGTTCCACATGCATGTTTTAGCTGAAGGAAGAATACCTTAAACCTGGGTAGTTGAAACCCGTGGAATGGGTACCATGCAATATGACTTCAAAGGGTCTTCATTTCCTCACCCAACCTCTCCAATCCTATCACTGCTGCGTTTATGCCCCTGTACACATGCTTGATTCTCTTTTGGAGACATAGCAATCCATAGGTTTTAAGATACTTACAAGTCAGGTACATTCTTAGGCGTTTAATATGCGTTGTTGAGTCCATTTCATTGAGCAAGGAGTAGCTCTTGTCTATTCCATATTTGGCTTAAGGAACTTTATCTGTGCTCATTTCAATCTCTGGTTTTATGCAGCACCCCAACTCACCTTTACCCTTAAGCAAGCATAAGTTGTTTTTGTAAATTTGAGACCCTGTTCTGTTCTGTAAGTCAGTTTCTGTGTAGCCAAGTTTACATTCCGTGTATTACTGATATCTTATGATGTTTCTTTTTCTGTGTGACTTACTTCAGTTAGAATCATCATACCTGAATCCACTCATTGTGCTGCTAAGGGCCTGATGACACAGATTTCATTGCTGAGTGATATTGCTTTGTAAGTAAATACCACAACTTCTTTCTCCATTTTTCACTTTCTGCGATGTTGAACTTGTACTGTAAACGAGGTTCTTGTAAACAGAGCCGTTCCAAACTTTGGGGTGGCTGTGTCTTTTTGATTTTAATTTCCCTAAGCTATAGGACCATAAGTGGAAGTGCCCTAGGTTCTGTTGCTTTGTTTTTTAGATGTTTCAGGAAACACCATACACTTCTCCCGAGTGGTTGTTGGCAATTTACATCCCGCCCATCAGCATAACAAGGCTCCCAGTTCTCCATGGCCTGTCCTGCCTTTCTGGATTTTACACTTTTTTCAGATGGCCCTTTTGACCGGGGGGAAGTGAGACTTCATTGTAGTGCAGATTTCCTTTGCAAGCTTGCTTGGTTGGCCAAAAAGGGCGTATGCGTTTTTTCCTGAATATATTCAGGAAAAAACGCATACGCCCTTTTTGGCCAAGTGCATCATTGTGGACGTTCTGCCTCTTTTCCTATGCTTTCAATGCAATTCCAGTCTACCTCCTGAAATCGGTTTCCTGCAATTCTGCCCCGCTTTCAAGTCCTCTTGGCAGCCTTACTTCAGTCTATTTTTGGACGATAGCTGTCATTTATAACTCTGCAGGTTTGTGAATTACAGTGCCCCTGAGCTCCTTTCTTCAACTCGCTTTCTTGTGACCTGGCCGCAACACCGCAGGATGGCTTCAGGCCCTAATCTGGTTCCGGTAAGGCACGCTGAGCCTTTGGTTAATTCCTCTTCCTGGTGGGAAATGAGAGTTAAATTTGCCCGTCCAGACACCTCCAGCTAGCCTCTCATTGGTTCTCGCTATTCCTGTTCATCTTCCGCAGAAATTGCAAACTGGGCCAAACAGGAGGTTAAAGGCGCTGACTCTCCAACTGGGGAGAGTGTTAGTAAAGCGTCTGGAATGTTGCACCCGAGTACCAGGGGAGGAAAACTGAGACATATTTGAACACGTCTCCCGTTCACATGGTTGATCATACTTGGGTTCCACATGCATGTTTTGGCTGAAGGAAGAATACCTTAAACCTGGAGAGTTGAGACCCGTGTAATGGGTACCATGCAATATGACTTCAAAGGGTCTTCATTTGCTCACCGAACCTCTCCAATCCTATCACTGCTGCGTTTATGCCCCTGTACACATGCTTGATTCTCTTTCGGAGACATAGCAATCCATAGGTTTTAAGATACTTACTAGTCAGGTACATTCTTAGGCGTTTAATATGCGGTGTTGAGTCCATTTCGTTGAGCAAGGAGTAGCTCTTGTCTATTCCATATTTGACTAAAGGAACTTTATCTGTGCTCATTTCAATCTCTGGTTTTATGCAGCACCCCAACTCACCTTTACCCTTAAGCAAGCATAAGTTGGTTTTCTAAATTTGAGACCCTGTTCTGTTCTGTAATTCAGTTCCTGTGTAGCCAAGTTTACATTCCGTGTATTAATGATATCTTATGATGTTTCTTTTTCTGTGTGACTTATTCCTGTTAGAATCATCATACCTGAATCCACTCATTGTGATTCTAAGGGCCTGATGACATAGATTTCATTGCTGAGTGATACTGCATTGTACGTAAGTACCACAAGTTCTTTATCCATTTTTCATTTTCTGCGATGTTGAACTTGTACTGTAAACGAGGTTCTTGTAAACAGAGCCGTTCCAAACTTTGGGGTTGCTGTGTCTTTTTGATTTTAATTTCCCTAAGCTATAGGACCATAAGTGGAAGTGCCCTAGGCTCTGTTGCTTTGTTTTTTAGATGTTTCAGGAAACACCATACACTTCTCCCGAGTGTCTGTTGGCAATTTACATCCCGCCCATCAGCATAACAAGGCTCCCAGTTCTCCATGGCCTGTTGCCTTTCTGGATTTTACACTTTTTTCAGATGGCCCTTTTGACCGGGGGGAAGTGAGACTTCATTGTAGTGCAGATTTCCTTTGCAAGCTTGCTTGGTTGGCCAAAAAGGGCGTATGCGTTTTTTCCTGAATATATTCAGGAAAAAACGCATACGCCCTTTTTGGCCAAATGCATCATTGTGGACGTTCTGCCTCTTTTCCTATGCTTTCAATGCAATTCCAGTCTACCTCCTGAAATCGGTTTCCTGCAATTCTGCCCCGCTTTCAAGTCCTCTTGGCAGCCTTACTTCAGTCTATTTTTGCACGATAGCTGTCATTTATAACTCTGCAGGTTTGTGAATTACAGTGCCCCTGAGCTCCTTTCTTCAACTCGCTTTCTTGTGACCTGGCCGCAACACCGCTGGATGGCTTCAGGCCCTAATCTGGTTCCGGCCCGGCATGCTGAGCCTTTGGTTAATTCCTCTTCCTGGTGGGAAATGAGAGTTAAATTTGCCCGTTCAGACACCTCCAGCTAGTCTCTCATTGGTTCTCGCTATTCCTGTTCATCTTCCGCAGAAATTGCAAACTGGGCCAAACAGGAGGTTAAAGGGACTGACTCTCCAAGTCGGGAGAGTGTTAGTAAAGCGTCTGGAATGTTGCACCCGAGTACCAGGGGAGGAAAACTGAGACATATTTGAACACGTCTCCCGTTCACATGGTTGATCATACACTGGGTTCCACATGCATGTTTTAGCTGAAGGAAGAATACCTTAAACCTGGAGAGTTGAGACCCGTGGAATGGGTACCATGCAATATGACTTCAAAGGGTCTTCATTTGCTCACCGAACTTCTCCAATCCTATCACTGCTGCGTTTATGACCCTGTACACACGCTTGATTGTCTTTTGGAGACATAGCAATCCATAGGTTTTAAGATACTTACAAGTCAGGTACATTCTTAGGCGTTTAATATGGGGTGTTGAGTCCATTTCGTTGAGCAAGGAGTAGCTCTTGTCTATTCCATATTTGGCTTAAGGAACTTTATCTGTGCTCATTTCAATCTCTGGATTTATGCAGCAACCCAACTCACCTTTCCCCTGAAGCAAGCATAAGTTGGTTTTCTAAATTTGAGACCCTGTTCTGTTTTGGAATGCAGTTCCTGTGTAGCCAAGTTTACATTCCGTGTATTACTGATATCTTATGATGTTTCTTTTTCTGTGTGACTTATTTCAGTTAGAATCATCGTACCTGAATCCACTCATTATGCTGCTACGGGCCTGATGACATAGATTTCATTGCTGACTGATACTGCATTGTACGTAAGTACCACAAGTTCTTTATCCATTTTTCACTTTCTGTGATATTGAACTTGTACTGTAAACGAGGTTCTTGTAAACAGAGCCGTTCCAAACTTTGGGGTGGCTGTGTCTTTTTGATTTTAATTTCCCTAAGCTGTAGGACCATAAGTGGCAGTGCCCTAGGCTCTGTTGCTTTGTTTTTTAGATGTTTCAGGAAACACCATACACTTCTCCCGAGTGTCTGTTGGCAATTTACATCCCGCCCATCAGCATAACAAGGCTCCCAGTTCTCCATGGCCTGTCCTGCCTTTCTGGATTTTACACTTTTTTCAGATGTCCCTTTTGACCGGGGGGAAGTGAGACTTCATTGTAGTGCAGATTTCCTTTGCAAGCTTGCTTGGTTGGCCAAAAAGGGCGTATGGGTTTTTTCCTGAATATATTCAGGAAAAAACGCATACGCCCTTTTTGGCCAAGTGCATCATTGTGGACGTTCTGCCTCTTTTCCTATGCTTTCAATGCAATTCCAGTCTACCTCCTGAAATCGGTTACCTGCAATTCTGCCTTGCTTTCAATGCCTCTTCATAGCCTTACCTCAATATATTTTTTAAAAATAGTTGGCCTGTATAACTCTGCACGTTTTTGAATGCAGTGGCCCTTAGCTCCATTTTTTAGCTCTTATTTTTGTGGTCTTGCCCCATAACCACAGGATTCCTTGAAGCCCTATTTTTCTTCTGGGGCACCTGCTGTGCCTTTGGTTAATTCTTCTTACTGATGTGATATTAGAGTGACATGTGCCCATTGAAACCGCTACAGCTAGTTTCTCACTGGTTCCCCCTATTCCCATTCATCCTCTGCACTAACTGCAGACTGTGCGATACCAGAACTTAAAGGCATTGACTCCATGTGGGGATGTTGTTAGTAAAGCGGCTGGAATGTCGATCCGGAGCCCCAGGAGAGGAAAAATGAGGTGCGTTTTAGAAACCTTTCCCGATCATATGGTATACCAGTCGCTGGGTTTCCCAAGCATGGTTTAGCTGTAGGAAGATTCCCTTCAACCTGGAGTGTTGGGACCCTTGGACTGAGTAGCATGAAGTATTGCATTAAACTTTCGGCAGTTGCTCACCAAAGCTCACCAATCCTGTCAGCCCCAAGTGTCCAGCCTTATGTCTTATCCAGCTGTGGGTTTATATGTGGTCAATCCAGGTTGCATCACAGCCCCTGAGCCAATTTTGTAAGAATTTTTCTCTCTTTCATTGTTTCAGCGTTTTGTTTTTAAAATTTATTTCTATAATGGGGTTTAGCTCCTTTTCACTGCTGTGTTTGTGCCGCTCTGCACACACTTGATTCCCTTATGGAGATATATCAATACATGGGTTTTAAGATTCTTATTCCTCAGATATATTTCTCTGCGGTGTATAGGGTGTGTTGAGGCCTGTTCATTGAGCAAGGTGTAGATCTTGTCTAATACCTATTTGGTTTATTGAACGGTATCTGTGCTAATTTCAAACTCTGGTTTTATGCATCACCCCACCTCTCCTTTCCCCTTAAGCTGACATAAGTGTGTTTTCTAAATGTGAGACACTGTTCTGTTCTGTAATTCATTTCTTGTGCAGCCATATTTACCCTCCCTCTATAAGTGATATCTTATGATATGTTTCTTTTTCTGTTTGACTTATTTCAAGTAGTATTATCGGACCTAAATCCACTCTTTATCCTTCTACTAGCCTTATTACATTGATTTCATGGTGAAGAGATATTCCATTGTACATAAGTACCACATCTTCTTTATCCATTGTTCTCTTTCCTGGGATATTTAAGGTGTACTGAAGTTGAGGTTCTTGTAAACAGAGTAGCCCTAAACTGTGGTGTGCTTGTGTCTTGTTGATTTTTAGACTTCCCTAGATATACTCCCATGATTGGAAGTGTCCTATGCTCTGTAGCTCTGTTTTTTAGATGATTTAGGAACCACCATACACTTCTCCAGAGTGGCTCTCGGCAGTTCACACACTGCCCATCAGCGTATAAAGGCTCCCTGTTCTCCATGGCCTGTCCTGCATTTCTGGTTTTTACAATTTTTTAGGATGGCCCTTTTGACCGGTGGGAAGTGAGACTTCTTTGTTGTGCACATTTGCATTGCTTGCTTGCTTCGTTGCCCATAAAGTGCGTATGCGTTTTTTCCTGGATATAATCAGGAAAAAACGCATACGCCCTTTTGGGCCAACTGCATCATTGTCGAAATTCTGCCGCTTTTCATGTGCGTTAAAGACGAGTCCAATCTATCTCTTGAAATCTGTTTCTTGCAATTCTGTCTTGCATTCAGATCCTCTTCTTTGCCTTACCTCAACATATTTTTGGACGTTAGTTTTCATTTATAACTCTGCAGGTTTGTGAATTGCAGTGACCCTGAGCTCCATTTTTTAAGTTGCTCTTTTGTGAGCTGGCCTCAAACCCGCAGGATTGCTTCAGGCCCTATTTTGGCTCCGGCGAGGCAGGCTGAGCCTTCCTTTAATTCTTACTCTTAATGGGAAATTAGAGTGATATGTGCCCGTCCAAACCCCTACAACTCTTCTCTCATTGGTTCCCCCTCTTCCCGTTCATCCTCCTCACAATTT
This sequence comes from Delphinus delphis, assembly GCF_949987515.2. Classification (NCBI taxonomy): domain Eukaryota; kingdom Metazoa; phylum Chordata; class Mammalia; order Artiodactyla; family Delphinidae; genus Delphinus; species Delphinus delphis. The sequence continues at coordinate 1,203,838 of NW_027192695.1, forward strand.
GCAAAATGTGTGAAACAGAAGTTTAAATGTGCTGATTCTCCAAGTGGGGAGATTCTAAGTAGCGTGGCTGGAATGGTGAGCAGGAGCACCAGGAGAGGATAAATGAGGTGCATTATAGACACATCTCCCGATCACATGGTGTACAGTCCTCTGGGTTTTCCATGCATGTTTTAGCTGTAGGAAGATCCCTTGAACCTGCAGATTTGGGACCCATTGAATGGGTACCAGGTAGTATTACTTTAAAGGGTGTGCATTTCCTCACCCAACCTCACATTTCTCTTAGCGCAAACAGTTTCCAGCCTTATGTCTCATCCTGCTGTGGGTCTAGATGTGTTCAATCCATGTTGCATCACCGTCCCTGAGGAAAAGTTGTAAGAGGTTTTCTCTGTCTCTCTGTCGTTTATTTTTTTCAATTTATTACTATATTGGTTACAGCTGATTTTCAAAGCTCTGTTTCTTGCTGCTGTACATCCACTTGATTCACGTACAGAGAGACATCAATAAATTCTTTTTCAGATTCTTACCAGTCGTATATATTCTTTTCCGGTGACTTGAGTGTGCTGAGTGCAGTTCTTTTAGCTACCGTGTAGGCCTTGTGGATTATCAGTTTGGTATTTGGAATGGTATCTTTGCTAATTTCAACCTCCTGGATGATGCCTCACCCCTCCCCACCTTTCCCGTTTAGCAGCCTTATGCGTGTTTTCTACATATTTGACTATGTTTTTGTTTTGTAATTTATTTCATGTGTAGCCATTTTGGATTCCACCTTTAAGTGATATCTTATGATATGTGTCTTTTTCTTTTTGAATTCTGTCACTTAGAATGATCATACATAACTCCTCCGGAGTTGTTACAACTGGCCATATTTCATTGATTTCCAGGCTGAATAATATTCCACTCTACCTAAGTACCACATCTCTATCCATTTTTTCCCTCCAGAGACATTTAAGTTATATCCTAGTCGAGGATCTTTTAAACAGAGAGGGGGTAAACATTGGGGTGCCTGTGTCCTCTCGATTTTTGTTTTTCCCAAGATATACGCCCATGAGTGCAAGTGCCCTATGCTCTGTAGCTCATTTTTTAGATGCTTTAGTAAACACAATACACTTCTCCAGAATGGCCGTTGGCAATATACATTTCCACTATAAGTCTCACAGGGCTCCCTCTTCTCGTTGCCCTGTCCTGCATTTCTGTTGTTTACGCTTTATGAGGATGGCTCTTCTGACTGATGCGAAGTGATATCTTTTGTAGTATTGACTTCCAGTGCCCACCTGTTTGGTTGGCTAAAAAAGTGTATGCCCTTTTCTTGAATATATACAGAAAAGAACGCATACACCCTTTTTGGCCAACTGCAATGTTGGCAATGTTCAGCTCCTTTTCTTGTGCTTAATGGCGAGTCCTTTCTACCTCCTCAAATCCCTTTCCTGCCATTCTCCCTTGCTTACAAGTCCTTTTCTCTGACTTTCCTCAAGACATTTTTCAGTGATGGATATTTTCAACTCTGCAGTTTTGTGAATTTTACTGCCCCTGAGTTCCATTGTTCAACTTGTGTTTATGGGAACTGGCCACAAAGCAGCGGGATTTCCTCAAGCCCTATACTGTTTCCATGGGCAACCCTAGCCTTTGGTCAATTCGTCTTCCTGATTGGAAATTAGAGTGACATGTGCCTGTCTGAACACCTAGGACTTGTCTCTCATTGTTCCTCATCCTTCCGCTTCATCCTCTGGACAAATTCCAAACTGTACGCAACAGGATGTTGACAGTGCTGACATCTCCAAGTGGGGAGACTGTTAGTAAAGACGCTGGAGGTGTGAACCCGAGCACCAGGAGATGAGGAGATGAGATGCCTTTTCCAAACTCTTCCCGATCAGACGGTATAGCATCCTCTGGGTGTGACAGACATGTTTTAGCAGTAGGAAGAGTCCCATTCATGTAAGGAGAACACCAGGGCTTTTTCAAAATCAGTGTCTCCCCGAAACCCAAACTGGGGAAGTTTTTAAGCTACAGCTACACATATGTTCATTAAGGGCCTTGGGAAGTAGGCAGAGTCCAAACTTTAGATGATTGAAGTCTTCAGGGTCAGAAGCACTCACCACCAGCTTCCCTTAGGCTACACTTTAACTGTCATTGATAGATGATGTCAATAAAAATATCTATTCTTTTTCAGATTATTTCCCCTTATAGGTTATTGCAAAATGTTGAGTGTAGTTCCCTGTGCTATACAGTAGTTCCTTGTTGATGATCTATTTTATACATAGCAGTGTGTATGTGTTAATTCCAAACTGTTAATTTATCCCTCCTCCCACCTTTCCCCTTTGGTAATAATAAATTATAAGATTTTATACTTCTCAGAAATGGGGGAGCTGAAAGAGAGGTATCATTTTCAATGGAAAAGCATTTAAAACAAGATTGAAGGTTTAACCAAGATTATTAGCTGTACATCCTTGGAAAGAAATCACTTCGTTTCTCTAATATTGACCTGACAAATAAGACAAACCTTTTCACTGAACTTGCTTATAAAAAGTGATGGAAATATCAAATGGAAGTGTTAAAAACATCTTATTTTACCCGAGCCTTATACACTGTTCTATGTTAACTACAGTTTGGCTCACACATCTGTTCATTGAGGTTACAATAGTCTCAATTTCTGTTACTGATCCTCCAGAGTGGACCCCAACAAGTGTCCCCCTGCCCAGTGTCATTGGGGCCAACAGATCAAGACTGAGTTTGGTTCACAAGCAAAGGAAACTTTATATTTTGATCAGAGAATGGAGAGGTGAGAGCATGCACTACCCCGTGGGCTGTGGGCTGGGCTGCTGTGTAGAGATCCTGTCAGAGTCAGTGGGAGGGAGGGAGGCGGCGGAGCTCTCAAGGGCCGGGTTGGCTGTAGCTCAGGCTCTATATCGTGGAGTCTGCACTGGGCCCCAGGAGCTGAGGTGTCGACCCAGCCATTCTGCACTAGGAAATCTGGTCTGAAGTGCCGGGTGTGGAACCTCTGCATGCGGGACCCTAGGAGCACGTGAAATTAGACAAAGCACAAAGGATAAAAAAGGTTAGACTTGACTTTATTGCCCAGATTCTATTTTTATCTCCCAGGGATTTTTAATGGGCTTTGCTGGGGACAAACCCCTCCTCTGCCTTTTGTCCCGTTCCTCATTCTTGGAGTGCTGAGGGTGCAGACCCTTCTTCTGTAACTGCTGAGTGCTGAGTTGGGAGCCCTCATACCCTGGGGCGAGGGTCAGAGCTTCTCCCCAGCAGCCTCCCGGTGACGTTGATTGTCCCCAGGACCCCTGCCTCCCTGCTCGTCCACCTGAGCACCAGCATTGGAAGTGTTATAGATTCTAATGACCTTTAAGGGTCCAGGAAAGAGATGTGCAGAGACGCTGTGGGGGCCGGTTTCACCCCGCCCCACATTTGTTCGGCCACCTTAGGCTGACCGTCTCTGCCAGCCTAGATGCTCTGACCAGTAGTCTGCACTTTCTTCAATTAGGCCCATGAATTAACGTACAAACAGCACCAGGTGTCAGAGCCCTGCCCGCTCAACTCCCAGACAGTCCAGGGTCAGTGGTGACCAAGGACCATGATGGCTACTGAGTCAACAGCCTTTTGAAGTAAACAGGAGTCCAGCCGGTCTTATTGGCCACCATCATCACGGTGTCTGTAGGCTTTTCTATGGTGACAGTGTGGTATACTGTTCCCCCGCCAAGATTATTAGCTCCCCTCTGGGTGCAGTAAGTCCTGCAAGCAGTAGTCTACTCTTTTGGGACACACTCTTGTTGTTTTATGAGAGAAACTCCAGGTCAAGTGATGTTCACACGAGTCGTCATGGTGCCCTGTTGCCCCCGGTTATCTCTCTGGATGTTGGAGTTGGAGGGCCTCCTCACTCGAGGTCGGTGTGCCCACGGAGCGAACCCTGCAACTTCAGGGCATGGTTGGTGGTTAGGATCACCACGTGGGGTCCTTTTCCCTTAGGAGGGAGGTGGCCTTTTGGGCTGCTGATTTCCAGGTTTTTAGATACCGCCAGTATCTTGGCCAGATGTGGCAGTGGGCCAAGCCCCTTAGTGACTGTAGTTTATCCTACCTGGATGGCATTCTTGCATTGTTCCATTTCAAGTGGTCCCAGTTTTTGCACTAATTCTCCAATGGCAATTCACCTTTCACCGGGAATGTAAAGGTCAAAGGGTTTAGCTAAATTAGGGAGTTCCAGGGCAAGGGTCTGAATTGACTGCTCTTTCCATTCTTGAAAGGCCACTTCTGGATTCTATTCAAAAGGATCATCATCTTTTCCTTTCAGTGTTTCATATAGAGGCCCAGCTAGTAGACTGTAGTTAGGGATCCAGAAGCAGCAAACCCTGGCCTCCCCAGGAACCCCTAAGCTGTCTTCTAGTTTTAGAAAGGGGTAAGGCTGAAAATGGTTTCTTCCCTTTCCTGGGATGGGCTTCTCTGACCTTCTGTGAGAATGAAGCCCAGGCAGGTCACCGCAGTCTGTGATATTTGAGCTTTTTCTTGGACAACTTCTATCCTTTATTGGCTTGGTAGTTCAGAGGCCTCCTTAGTAGGGCTGGTGATCAGAATGTCGTCTGCATATTGAAGGAGGGTTTCCTTTTCCAGAGGTAGAACTTTTAGGTCTTTAGCTAAGCTTTCCCCAAAGATGGTGTGGGAATTTTTGCACCCTTGGGGCCAGACGGCCCGGAAGTATTGTTTTAGTTGTATGTTGAGTCCTGCCACTCACAAGCCAAAATTTCTTGTGACTCTGGGACTAATGGAATACAAAAGAAGGCATCATTGAAGACTAATACAGAATACCATGTCCTGGTGGTTGGTAGAATGACCAGCAGGGTGTAGGTATTAGGAGCAACTGGAGGTATATCCTCGGTGGCTTCACTGACTGTCCTGACATCCTTTACCAGGTCCCCAGCAGCCCATGGGGCTCTCGTGGTCAGACCAATCCCAGAATATGGAGCTCACCTGGGCAGGTACCCCACCCCCACCCCAGCCCACGGGGCTCTCGTGGTCAGGCCCCTCCCAGGATACAGAGCTACCCTTGCAGGTACCGTGGCAGGGCTGGGCACACAGGAACTGTGCACATAGCCCTCATTGCAGAGCACCCCCAGCTCACCTGTCGCTCAGAGCTGACACAGAGCACCTCAGAGCAGGACTTGAACTAACAAACAGCAGCTGCGACAGGTCTGTGACCCTGGGCATCACTCCGTGAGGCCTCCCTCCACCTGGTCTTCCAGAGACTTCCACTGCACCCAGGGCACCAGGCCTCTGTCTCCAACCACCACCCACCCCTCCTCTCCCTGACTCCTGGGTTCCTCTCATTAGGAGAGGGTTTTCTTGAAGTTGTCTCCCACTCATGGGCCAGATAAAATGATTAGAAAACAAGCCAAAGCTGCAGCCCCTTGTCTATCCTGACTCTCAGGAGCCCACACCTGTTCCTTGGACCTGGCCGGTTCAGCAAGTTCCATTTTCTGCAACTGTGAGCCCCTGAGGGGTGATGATTGGCTGACCTGGGCAGCCTTACCGTGCCGGCCAGCCCTCCCCAGGTGTGCCTGGGTTGAGATCAATATAAATACCACTCCAGGCAGCAAGAGCCCCTGCAGCCGCGCCTGACGCCATTTTCTCTGCCCTGTCAGCAGTCTCGGGGCTGGGCTGGTGGGAGGGAGTGAGAGGCCACGGCTTTGTGGGTGGCCCAGTGTGAGTGGGGCTCTGCTGGACTTTCTGCAGCAGTTGCCAGGCTGCCACCTGCTAAAGAAGAGGATGTGTCACCCATACCTGCTGCTGGAATTTCTCCCTGGGCAGAGGTGAGGAAGGAAAAAAGCAGTGGGGGCAGGGACAGGACGGGTATCTCAGGCAGGGAAATGGAAATCTTCCAGAAGAGCACCCAGGGCCAGGACCATCCTGGCTGGCCTGCAGGCACCAAGTCGGCCGGCATGCTGTCACTCGTGTGGCTCTATGGCCCTTCCTCTAGGCTTTCAAGTCCTTGTATATATTCAGGTGTTTTACCTGGGACGGGTGGGAATAGTTCAGCAGCAACTGGCCTGGGGCTCAGCTCACGTTTACTCACAGATGCCTCGGCACGGTGCCCCAGCTTTGCAATGAGGACGCTTGTTGCGTGGGGGCTGCTGGCTGAATGGGAGACGATTCCCCACCACTGACCAACTTCAGAATTGTTTACAACTGGAGCAAGTGCCCTGATACGGTTTTCCTCTGTGTAACTGGTGGGTTCTGTGTTTTTTTTCTCTTTTTCGTTTTTGGTTCAAGGTAGATTTTATTCCTCTTTTTTGTATTTACAGATATAAGCATGGAAATAATTTATTCATATAAATACATGTATGTGCAGGGAATAATTGTTTTTTCTGTTTTATTTTTTAAATTTTACTTCTTTTTAATTTTGAATTTTATTTTATATTTTTATACAGCAGGTTCTTATTGGTTATCTATTTTATACATATAAATGTATACATGCCAATCCCAGTCTCTCAACTCCTCCCACCACCACCCCCCCAACAGCTTTCCCCCCTTGTTGTCCATACGTTTGTTGTCTACATCTGTTGCTCTATTTATGCCTTGCAAAATGGTTAATCTGTACAGTTTTTCTAGGTTCCACATATATGCATGAATATACAAGATTTGTTTTTCTCTTTCTGACTTACTTCACTCTGTATGACAGTCTCTAGATCCATCGACGTCTCTACAAATGACCCAATTTCATTCCTTTTCATGGCTTAGTAATATTCCATTTTATACATGTACCACAGCTTTATGCATTCGTCTGTCTGTGGGCATTTAGGTTGCTTCCATTACCTCGATATTGTAAATAGTGATGCAATGAACATTGCGGTGAATGACTCTTTTTGATTTATGGTTTTGTCTGGGTATATGTCCAGTACTGGGATTGCTGTATCATATGGTAATTCTATTGTTAGTTTCTTAAGAAATTCCATATTGTTCTCCATAATGACTGTATCAATTTATATTCCCAACAATAGTGGAAGAGGGTTCCTTTTCTCCACACCCTTTCCAGCATTTTTTGTTTGTAGATTTTCAATGATGCCTATTCTACCAGGTGTGAGGTGATACCTCATTGTTGAATCCATTTCGTTGAGCAAGGGGTAGCTCTTGTCTATTACATATTTGGCTTATGGAACGGTATCTGTGCTAATTTCAAACTCTGCTTTTATGCAGCACCCCAACTCACCTTCCCCCTTAAGCAGGCATAAGTTGGTTTTCTAAACTTGAGACCCTGTTCTGTTTTGTAATTCAGTTCATGTGTAGCCAAGTTCACATTCCGTGTATTAGTGATACCTTATGATGTTTCTTTTTCTGTGTGACTTATTTCACTTAGAATCATCGTGCCTCAATCCACTCATTATGCTGGTACGGGCCTGGTGACATAGATTTCATTGCTGAGTGGTATTCTGTTGTACAGAAGTACCGCAACTTCTTTATCCATTATTTGCTCTCTGGGATATTTAACTTGTGCCGTAGAAGAGATTCCTGTAAAAAGAGCCGTCCCAAATTTTGGGGTTGCTGTGTCTTTTTGATATTAATTTCCCGAAGCTATAGGACCATAAGTGGAAGTGCCCTAGGCTCTGTGGCTTAGTTTTTTAGATGTTTCAGGAAACACCATACACTTCTCCCAAGTGTCTGTTGGCAATTTACATCCCGCCCATCAGCATAACAAGGCTCCCAGTTCTCCATGGCCTGTCCTGCCTTTCTGGATTTTACACTTTATTCTGATGGCCCTTATGACCGGGGGGAAGTGAGACTTCACTGTAGTGCAGATTTCCTTTGCAAGCTTGCTTGGTTGGCCAAAAAGGGCGTATGCGTTTTTTCCTGAATATATTCAGGAAAAAACGCATATGCCCTTTTGGCAAAGTGCATCATTGTGGACGTTCTGCCTCTTTTCCTACGCTTTCAATGCAATTCCAGTCTACCTCCTGAAATCGGTATCCTGCAATTCTGCCCCGCTTTCAAGTCCTCTTGGAAGCCTTACTTCAGTCTATTTTTGGACGATAGCTGTCATTTATAACTCTGCAGGTTTGTGAATTACAGTGCCCCTGAGCTCCTTTCTTCAACTCGCTTTCTTTTGAGCTGGCCGCAACACCGCAGGATGGCTTCAGGCCCTAATCTGGTTCCGGCACGGCACACTGAGCCTTTGGTTATTTCCTCTTCCTGTTGGGAAATGAGAGTTAAATTTGCCCGTCCAGACACCTCCAGCTAGCCTCTCATTGGTTCTCGCTATTCCTGTTCATCTTCCGCAGAAATTGCAAACTGGGCCAAACAGGAGGTTAAAGGCGCTGACTCTCCAAGTGGGGAGAGTGTTAGTAAAGCGTCTGGAATGTTGCACCCGAGTACCAGGGGAAGAAAACTGAGACATATTTGAACACGTCTCCCGTTCACATGGTTGATCATACTTGGGTTCCACATGCATGTATTAGCTGAAGGAAGAATACCTAAAATCTGGGTAGTTGAAACCCGTGGAATGGGTACCATGCAATATGACTTCAAAGGGTCTTCATTTGCTCACCGAACCTCTCCAATCCTATCACTGCTGCGTTTATGCCCCTGTACACATGCTTGATTCTCTTTTGGAGACATAGCAATCCATAGGTTTTAAGATACTTACTAGTCAGGTACATTCTTAGGCGTTTAATATGCGGTGTTGAGTCCATTTCGTTGAGCAAGGAGTAGCTCTTGTCTATTCCATATTTGGCTTAAGGAACTTTATCTGTGCTCATTTCAATCTCTGGTTTTATGCAGCACCCCAACTCACCTTTACCCTTAAGCAAGCATAAGTTGGTTTTCTAAATTTGAGACCCTGTTCTGTTCTGTAATTCAGTTCCTGTGTAGCCAAGTTTACATTCCGTGTATTACTGATATCTTATGATGTTTCTTTTTCTGTGTGACTTATTTCAGTTAGAATCATCATACCTGAATCCACTCATTGTGCTGCTAAGGGCCTGATGACATAGATTTCATTGCTGAGTGATATTGCTTTGTAAGTAAATACCACAACTTCTTTATCCATTTTTCACTTTCTGCGATGTTGAACTTGTACTGTAAACGAGGTTCTTGTAAACAGAGCCGTTCCAAACTTTGGGGTGGCTGTGTCTTTTTGATTTTAATTTCCCTAAGCTATAGGACCATAAGTGGAAGTGACCGAGGCTCTGTTGCTTTGTTTTTTAGATGTTTCAGGAAACACCATACACTTCTCCCGAGTGGTTGTTGGCAATTTACATCCCGCCCATCAGCATAACAAGGCTCCCAGTTCTCCATGGCCTGTCCTGCCTTTCTGGATTTTACACTTTTTTCAGATGGCCCTTTTGACCGGGGTGAAGTGAGACTTCATTGTAGTGCAGATTTCCTTTGCAAGCTTGCTTGGTTGGCCAAAAAGGGCGTATGCGTTTTTTCCTGAATATATTCAGGAAAAAACGCATACGCCCTTTTTGGCCAAGTGCATCATTGTGGACGTTCTGCCTCTTTTCCTATGCTTTCAATGCAATTCCAGTCTACCTCCTGAAATCGGTTTCCTGCAATTCTGCCCCGCTTTCAAGTCCTCTTGGCAGCCTTACTTCAGTCTATTTTTGGACGATAGCTGTCATTTATAACTCTGCAGGTTTGTGAATTACAGTGCCCCTGAGCTCCTTTCTTCAACTCGCTTTCTTGTGACCTGGCCGCAACACCGCAGGATGGCTTCAGGCCCTAATCTGGTTCCGGCACGGCACGCTGAGCCTTTGTTTAATTCCTCTACCTGGTGGGAAATGAGAGTTAAATTTGCCCGTCCAGACACCTCCAGCTAGTCTCTCATTGGTTCTCGCTATTCCTGTTCATCTTCCGCAGAAATTGCAAACTGGGCCAAACAGGAGGTTAAAGGGACTGACTCTCCAAGTGGCGAGAGTGTTAGTAAAGCGTCTGGAATGTTGCACCCGAGTTCCAGGGGAGGAAAACTGAGACATATTTGAACACGTCTCCCGATCACATGGTTGATCATACTCTAGGTTCCACATGCATGTTTTAGCTGAAGGAAGAATACCTTAAACCTGGGTAGTTGAAACCCGTGGAATGGTTACCATGCAATATGACTTCAAAGGGTCTTCATTTGCTCACCGAACCTCTCCAATCCTATCACTGCTGCGTTTATGCCCCTGTACACATGCATGTTTCTCTTTCGGAGACATAGCAATCCATAGGTTTTAAGATACTTACTAGTCAGGAACATTCTTAGGCGTTTAATATGGGGTGTTGAGTCCATTTCATTGAGCAAGGAGTAGCTCTTGTCTATTCCATATTTGGCTTAAGGAACTTTATCTGTGCTCATTTCAATCTCTGGTTTTATGCAGCACCCCAACTCACCTTTACCCTTAAGCAAGAATAAGTTGGTTTTCTAAATTTGAGACCCTGTTCTGTTCTGTAATTCAGTTCCTGTGTAGCCAAGTTTACATTCCGTGTATTACTGATATCTTATGATGTTTCTTTTTCTGTGTGACTTATTTCAGTTAGAATCATCATACCTGAATCCACTCATTGTGCTGCTAAGGGCCTGATGACACAGATTTCATTGCTGAGTGATATTGCTTTGTAAGTAAATACCACAACTTCTTTATCCATTTTTCAATTTCTGCGATGTTGAACTTGTACTGTAAACGAGGTTCTTGTAAACAGAGCCGTTCCAAACTTTGGGGTGGCTGTGTCTTTTTGATTTTAATTTCCCTAAGCTATAGGACCATAAGTGGAAGTGCCCTAGGTTCTGTTACTTTGTTTTTTAGATGTTTCAGGAAACACCATACACTTCTCCTGAGTGGTTGTTGGCAATTTACATCCCGCCCATCAGCATAACAAGGCTCCCAGTTCTCCATGGCCTGTTCTGCCTTTCTGGATTTTACACTTTTTTCAGATGGCCCTTTTGACCGGGGGGAAGTGAGACTTCATTGTAGTGCAGATTTCCTTTACAAGCTTGCTTGGTTGGCCAAAAAGGGCGTATGCGTTTTTTCCTGAATATATTCAGGAAAAAACGCATACGCCCTTTTTGGCCAAGTGCATCATTGTGGACGTTCGGCCTCTTTTCCTATGCTTTCAATGCAATTTCAGTCTACCTCCTGAAATCAGTTTCCGGCAATTCTGCCCCGCTTTCAAGTCCTCTTGGAAGCCTTACTTCAGTCTATTTTTGGACGATAGCTGTCATTTATAACTCTGCAGGTTTGTGAATTACAGTGCCCCTGAGCTCCTTTCTTCAACTCGCTTTCTTGTGACCTGGCCGCAACACCGCAGGATGGCTTCAGGCCCTAATCTGGTTCTGGCACGGCACGCTGAGCCTTTGGTTATTTCCTCCTCCTGGTGGGAAATGAGAGTTAAATTTGCCCGTCCAGACACCTCCAGCTAGCCTCTCATTGGTTCTCGCTATTCCTGTTCATCTTCCGCAGAAATTGCAAACTGTGCAAACAGGAGGTTAAAGGGACTGACTCTCCAAGTGGGGAGAGTGTTAGTAAAGCGTCTGGAATGTTGCACCCGAGTACCAGGGGAGGAAAACTGAGACATATTTGAACACGTCTCCCGATCACATGGTTGATCATACTCTGGGTTCCACATGCATGTTTTAGCTGAAGGAAGAATACCTAAAACCTGGGTAGTTGAAACCCGTGGAATGGGTACCATGCAATATGACTTCAAAGGGTCTTCATTTGCTCACCGAACCTCTCCAATCCTATCACTGCTGCGTTTATGCCCCTGTACACATGCTTGATTCTCTTTCGGAGACATAGCAATCCATAGGTTTTAAGATACTTACTAGTCAGGTACATTCTTAGGCGTTTAATATGCGGTGTTGAGTCCATTTCGTTGAGCAAGGAGTAGCTCTTGTCTATTCCATATTTGGCTTAAGGAACTTTTTCTTTGCTCATTTCAATCTCTGGTTTTATGCAGCAACCCAACTCACCTTTCCCCTTAAGCAAGCATAAGTTGGTTTTCTAAATTTGAGAACCTGTTCTGTTTTGGAATTCAGTTCCTGTGTAGCCAAGTTTCCATTCCGTGTATTAGTGATATCTTATGATGTTTCTTTTTCTGTGTGACTTATTTCAGTTAGAATCATCGTACCTGAATCAACTCATTATGCTGCTACGGGCCTGATGACATAGATTTCATTGCTGAGTGATACTGCATTGTACGTAAGTACCACAAGTTCTTTATCCATTTTTCAATTTCTGCGATGTTGAACTTGTACTGTAAACGAGGTTCTTGTAAACAGAGCCGTTCCAAATTTTGGGGTGGCTGTGTCTTTTTGATTTTAATTTCCCTAAGCTATAGGACCATAAGTGGAAGTGCCCTAGGCTCTGTTGCTTTGTTTTTTAGATGTTTCAGGAAACACCATACACTTCTCCCACGTGTCTGTTGGCAATTTACATCCCGCCCATCAGCATAACAAGGCTCCCAGTTCTCAATGGCCTGTTGCCTTTCTGGATTTTACACTTTGTTCAGATGGCCCTTTTGACCGAGGGGAAGTGAGACTTCATTGTAGTGCAGATTTCCTTTGCAAGCTTGCTTGGTTGGCCAAAAAGGGCGTATGCGTTTTTTCCTGAATATATTCAGGAAAAAACACATACGCCCTTTTTGGCCAAGTGCATCATTGTGGACGTTCTGCCTCTTTTCCTATGCTTTCAATGCAATTCCAGTCTACCTCCTGAAATCGGTTTCCTGCAATTCTGCCCCGCTTTCAAGTCCTCTTGGCAGCCTAACTTCAGTCTATTTTTGGAAGACAGCTGTCATTTATAACTCTGCAGGTTCGTGAATTACAGTGCCCCTGAGCTCCTTTCTTCAACTCGCTTTCTTGTGACCTGGCCGCAACACCGCAGGATGGCTTCAGGCCCTAATCTGGTTCCGGCACGGCACGCTGAGCCTTTGGTTATTTCCTCTTCCTGGTGGGAAATGAGAGTTAAATTTGCCCGTCCAGACACCTCCAGCTAGTCTCTCATTGGTTCTCGCTATTCCTGTTCATCTTCCGCAGAAATTGCAAACTGGGCCAAACAGGAGGTTAAAGGGACTGACTCTCCAAGTCGGGAGAGTGTTAGTAAAGCGTCTGGAATGTTGCACCCGAGTACCAGGGGAGGAAAACTGAGACATATTTGAACACGTCTACCGTTCACATGGTTGATCATACTCTGGGTTCCACATGCATGTTTTAGCTGAAGGAAGAATACCTTAAACCTGGAGAGTTGAGACCCGTGTAATGGGTACCATGCAATATGATTTCAAAGGGTCTTCATTTGCTCACCGAACCTCTCCAATCCTATCACTGCTGCGTTTATGCCCCTGTACACACGCTTGATTCTCTTTTGGAGACATAGCAATCCATAGGTTTTAAGATACTTACTAGTCAGGTACATTCTTAGGCGTTTAATATGGGGTGTTGAGTCCATTTCGTTGAGCAAGGAGTAGCTCTTGTCTATTCCATACTTGGCTTAAGGAACTTTATCTGTGCTCATTTCAATCTCTGGTTTTATGCAGCACCCCAACTCACCTTTACCCTTAAGCAAGCATAAGTTGGTTTTCTAAATTTGAGACCCTGTTCTGTTCTGTAATTCAGTTCCTGTGTAGCCAAGTTTCCATTCCGTGTATTACTGATATCTTATGATGTTTCTTTTTCTGTGTGACTTACTTCAGTTAGAATCATCATACCTGAATCCACTCATTGTGCTGCTAAGGGCCTGATGACACAGATTTCATTGCTGAGTGATATTGCTTTGTAAGTAAATACCACAACTTCTTTATCCATTTTTCACTTTCTGCGATGTTGAACTTGTACTGTAAACGAGGTTCTTGTAAACAGAGGCGTCCCAAACTTTGGGGTGGCTGTCTCTTTTTGATTTTAATTTCCCTAAGCTATAGGACCATAAGTGGAAGTGCCCTAGGTTCTGTTGCTTTGTTTTTTAGATGTTTCAGGAAACACCATACACTTCTCCCGAGTGGTTGTTGGCAATTTACATCCCGCCCATCAGCATAACAAGGCTCCCAGTTCTCCATGGCCTGTCCTGCCTTTCTGGATTTTACACTTTTTTCAGATGGCCCTTTTGACCGGGGGGAAGTGAGACTTCATTGTAGTGCAGATTTCCTTTGCAAGCTTGCTTGGTTGGCCAAAAAGGGCGTATGCGTTTTTTCCTGAATATATTCAGGAAAAAACGCATACGCCCTTTTTGGCCAAGTGCATCATTGTGGACGTTCTGCCTCTTTTCCTATGCTTTCAATGCAATTCCAGTCTACCTCCTGAAATCGGTTTCCTGCAATTCTGCCCCGCTTTCAAGTCCTCTTGGCAGCCTTACTTCAGTCTATTTTTGGACGATAGCTGTCATTTATAACTCTGCAGGTTTGTGAATTACAGTGCCCCTGAGCTCCTTTCTTCAACTCGCTTTCTTTTGAGCTGGCCGCAACACCGCAGGATGGCTTCAGGCCCTAATCTGGTTCCGGTACGGCACACTGAGCCTTTGGTTATTTCCTCTTCCTGGTGGGAAATGAGAGTTAAATTTGCCCGTCCAGACACCTCCAGCTAGCCTCTCATTGGTTCTCGCTATTCCTGTTCATCTTCCGCAGAAATTGCAAACTGGGCCAAACAGGAGGTTAAAGGTGCTGACTCTCCAAGTGGGGAGAGTGTTAGTAAAGCGTCTGGAATGTTACACCCGAGTACCAGGGGAGGAAAACTGAGACATATTTGAACACGTCTCCCGTTCACATGGTTGATCATACTTGGGTTCCACATGCATGTTTTAGCTGAAGGAAGAATACCTTAAACCTTGAGAGTTAAGACCCGTGTAATAGGTACCATGCAATATGACTTCAAAGGGTCTTCATTTGCTCACCCAACCTCTCCAATCCTATCACTGCTGCGTTTATGCCCCTGTACACATGCTTGATTCTCTTTTGGAGACATAGCAATCCATAGGTTTTACGATACTTAGTATTCAGGTACATTCTTAGGCGTTTAGTATGCGATGTTGAGTCCATTTCGTTGAGCAAGGAGTAGCTCTTGTCTATTCCATATTTGACTTAAGGAACTTTATCTGTGCTCATTTCAATCTCTGGTTTTATGCAGCACCCCAACTCACCTTTACCCTTAAGCAAGCATAAGTTGGTTTTCTAAATTTGAGACCCTGTTCTGTTCTGTAATTCAGTTCCTGTGTAGCCAAGTTTACATTCCGTGTATTACTGATATCTTATGATGTTTCTTTTTCTGTGTGACTTATTTCAGTTAGAATCATCATACCTGAATCCACTCATTGTGATGCTAAGGGCCTGATGACATAGATTTCATTGCTGAGTGATATTACTTTGTAAGTAAATACCACAACTTCTTTATCCATTTTTCACTTTCTGCGATGTTGAACTTGTACTGTAAACGAGGTTCTTGTAAACAGAGGCGTCCCAAACTTTGGGGTGGCTGTGTCTTTTTGATTTTAATTTCCCTAAGCTGTAGGACCATAAGTGGCAGTGCCCTAGGCTCTGTTGCTTTGTTTTTTAGATGTTTCAGGAAACACCATACACTTCTCCTGAGTGTCTGTTGGCAATTTACATCCCGCCCATCAGCATAACAAGGCTCCCAGTTCTCCATGGCCTGTCCTGCCTTTCTGGATTTTACACTTTTTTCAGATGGCCCTTTTGACCGGGGGGAAGTGAGACTTCATTGTAGTGCAGATTTCCTTTGCAAGCTTGCTTGGTTGGCCAAAAAGGGCGTATGCGTTTTTTCCTGAATATATTCAGGAAAAAACGCATACGCCCTTTTTGGCCAAGTGCATCATTGTGGACGTTCTGCCTCTTTTCCTATGCTTTCAATGCAATTCCAGTCTACCTCCTGAAATCGGTTTCCTGCAATTCTGCCCCGCTTTCAAGTCCTCTTGGCAGCCTTACTTCAGTCTATTTTTGGACGATAGCTGTCATTTATAACTCTGCAGGTTTGTGAATTACAGTGCCCCTGAGCTCCTTTCTTCAACTCGCTTTCTTTTGAGCTGGCCGCAACACCGCAGGATGGCTTCAGGCCCTAATCTGGTTCCGGCACGGCACGCTGAGCCTTTCGTTATTTCCTCTTCCTGGTGGGAAATGAGAGTTAAATTTGCCCGTCCAGACACCTCCAGCTAGTCTCTCATTGGTTCTCGCTATTCCTGTTCATCTTCCGCAGAAATTGCAAACTGGGCCAAACAGGAGGTTAAAGGCGCTGACTCTCCAAGTGGGGAGAGTGTTAGTAAAGCGTCTGGAATGTTGCACCCGAGTACCAGGGGAGGAAAACTGAGACATATTTGAACACGTCTCCCGTTCACATGGTTGATCATACTTGGGTTCCACATGCATGTTTTAGCTGAAGGAAGAATACCTTAAACCTGGAGAGTTAAGACCCGTGTAATGGGTACCATGCAATATGACTTCAAAGGGTCTTCATTTGCTCACTGAACCTCTCCAATCCTATCACTGCTGCGTTTATGCCCCTGTACACATGCTTGATTCTCTTTCGGAGACATAGCAATCCATAGGTTTTACGATACTTACTAGTCAGGTACATTCTTAGGCGTTTAATATGCGGCGTTGAGTCCATTTCGTTGAGCAAGGAGTAGCTCTTGTCTATTCCGTATTTGACTTAAGGAACTTTATGTGTGCTCATTTCAATCTCTGGTTTTATGCAGCACCCCAACTCACCTTTACCCTTAAGCAAGCATAAGTTGGTTTTCTAAATTTGAGACCCTGTTCTGTTCTGTAATTCAGTTCCTGTGTAGCCAAGTTTACATTTCGTGTATTACTGATATCTTATGATGTTTCTTTTTCTGTGTGACTTATTTCAGTTAGAATCATCATACCTGAATCCACTCATTGTGATGCTAAGGGCCTGATGACATAGATTTCATTGCTGAGTGATATTGCTTTGTAAGTAAATACCACAACTTCTTTATCCATTTTTCACTTTCTGCGATGTTGAACTTGTACTGTAAACGAGGTTCTTGTAAACAGAGCCATTCCAAACTTTGGGGTGGCTGTGTCTTTTTGATTTTAATTTCCCTAAGCTATAGGACCATAAGTGGAAGTGCCCTAGGCTCTGTTGCTTTGTTTTTTAGATGTTTCAGGAAACACCATACACTTCTCCCGAGTGTCTGTTGGCAATTTACATCCCGCCCATCAGCATAACAAGGCTCCCAGTTCTCAATGGCCTGTTGCCTTTCTGGATTTTACACTTTTTTCAGATGGCCCTTTTGACCGGGGGGAAGTGAGACTTCATTGTAGTGCAGATTTCCTTTGCAAGCTTGCTTGGTTGGCCAAAAAGGGCGTATGCGTTTTTTCCTGAATATATTCAGGAAAAAACGCATACGCCCTTTTTGGCCAAGTGCATCATTGTGGACGTTCTGCCTCTTTTCCTATGCTTTCAATGCAATTCCAGTCTACCTCCTGAAATCGGTTTCCTGCAATTCTGCCCCGCTTTCAAGTCCTCTTGGCAGCCTTACTTCAGTCTATTTTTGGACGATAGCTGTCATTTATAACTCTGCAGGTTTGTGAATTACAGTGCCCCTGAGCTCCTTTGTTCAACTCGCTTTCTTTTGAGCTGGCCGCAACACCGCAGGATGGCTTCAGGCCCTAATCTGGTTCCGGCACGGCACGCTGAGCCTTTCGTTATTTCCTCTTCCTGGTGGGAAATGAGAGTTAAATTTGCCCGTCCAGACACCTCCAGCTAGTCTCTCATTGGTTCTCGCTATTCCTGTTCATCTTCCGCAGAAATTGCAAACTGGGCCAAACAGGAGGTTAAAGGCGCTGACTCTCCAAGTGGGGAGAGTGTTAGTAAAGCGTCTGGAATGTTGCACCCGAGTACCAGGGGAGGAAAACTGAGACATATTTGAACACGTCTCCCGTTCACATGGTTGATCATACTTGGGTTCCACATGCATGTTTTACCTGAAGGAAGAATACCTTAAACCTTGAGAGTTAAGACCCGTGTAATGGGTACCATGCAATATGACTTCAAAGGGTCTTCATTTGCTCACCCAACCTCTCCAATCCTATCACTGCTGCGTTTATGCCCCTGTACACATGCTTGATTCTCTTTTGGAGACATAGCAATCCATAGGTTTTACGATACTTACTATTCAGGTACATTCTTAGGCGTTTAGTATGCGATGTTGAGTCCATTTCGTTGAGCAAGGAGTAGCTCTTGTCTATTCCATATTTGACTTAAGGAACTTTATCTGTACTCATTTCAATCTCTGGTTTTATGCAGCACCCCACCTCACCTTTACCCTTAAGCAAGCATAAGTTGGTTTTCTAAATTTGAGACCCTGTTCTGTTCTGTAATTCAGTTCCTGTGTAGCCAAGTTTACATTCCGTGTATTACTGATATCTTATGATGTTTCTTTTTCTGTGTGACTTATTTCAGTTAGAATCATCATACCTGAATCCACTCATTGTGATGCTAAGGGCCTGATGACATAGATTTCATTGCTGAGTGATATTGCTTTGTAAGTAAATACCACAACTTCTTTATCCATTTTTCACTTTCTGCGATGTTGAACTTGTACTGTAAACGAGGTTCTTGTAAACAGAGGCGTCCCAAACTTTGGGGTGGCTGTGTCTTTTTGATTTTAATTTCCCTAAGCTGTAGGACCATAAGTGGCAGTGCCCTAGGCTCTGTTGCTTTGTTTTTTAGATGTTTCAGGAAACACCATACACTTCTCCCGAGTGTCTGTTGGCAATTTACATCCCGCCCATCAGCATAACAAGGCTCCCAGTTCTCCATGGCCTGTCCTGCCTTTCTGGATTTTACACTTTTTTCAGATGGCCCTTTTGACCGGGGGGAAGTGAGACTTCATTGTAGTGCAGATTTCCTTTGCAAGCTTGCTTGGTTGGCCAAAAAGGGCGTATGCGTTTTTTCCTGAATATATTCAGGAAAAAACGCATACGCCCTTTTTGGCCAAGTGCATCATTGTGGACGTTCTGCCTCTTTTCCTATGCTTTCAATGCAATTCCAGTCTACCTCCTGAAATCGGTTTCCTGCAATTCTGCCCCGCTTTCAAGTCCTCTTGGCAGCCTTACTTCAGTCTATTTTTGGACGATAGCTGTCATTTATAACTCTGCAGGTTTGTGAATTACAGTTCCCCTCAGCTCTTTTCTTCAACTCGCTTTCTTTTGAGCTGGCCGCAACACCGCAGGATGGCTTCAGGCCCTAATCTGGTTCCGCTACGGCACACTGAGCCTTTGGTTATTTCCTCTTCCTGGTGGGAAATGAGAGTTAAATTTGCCCGTCCAGACACCTCCAGCTAGCCTCTCATTGGTTCTCGCTATTCCTGTTCATCTTCCGCAGAAATTGCAAACTGGGCCAAACAGGAGGTTAAAGGTGCTGACTCTCCAAGTGGGGAGAGTGTTAGTAAAGCGTCTGGAATGTTACACCCGAGTACCAGGGGAGGAAAACTGAGACATATTTGAACACGTCTCCCGTTCACATGGTTGATCATACTTGGGTACCACATGCATGTTTTAGCTGAAGGAAGAATACCTTAAACCTTGAGAGTTAAGACCCGTGTAATGGGTACCATGCAATATGACTTCAAAGGGTCTTCATTTGCTCACCCAACCTCTCCAATCCTATCACTGCTGCGTTTATGCCCCTGTACACATGCTTGATTCTCTTTTGGAGACATAGCAATCCATAGGTTTTACGATACTTAGTATTCAGGTACATTCTTAGGCGTTTAGTATGCGATGTTGAGTCCATTTCGTTGAGCAAGGAGTAGCTCTTGTCTATTCCATATTTGACTTAAGGAACTTTATCTGTGCTCATTTCAATCTCTGGTTTTATGCAGCACCCCAACTCACCTTTACCCTTAAGCAAGCATAAGTTGGTTTTCTAAATTTCAGACCCTGTTCTGTTCTGTAATTCAGTTCCTGTGTAGCCAAGTTTACATTCCGTGTATTACTGATATCTTATGATGTTTCTTTTTCTGTGTGACTTATTTCAGTTAGAATCATCATACCTGAATCCACTCATTGTGATGCTAAGGGCCTGATGACATAGATTTCATTGCTGAGTGATATTACTTTGTAAGTAAATACCACAACTTCTTTATCCATTTTTCACTTTCTGCGATGTTGAACTTGTACTGTAAACGAGGTTCTTGTAAACAGAGGCGTCCCAAACTTTGGGGTGGCTGTGTCTTTTTGATTTTAATTTCCCTAAGCTGTAGGACCATAAGTGGCAGTGCCCTAGGCTCTGTTGCTTTGTTTTTTAGATGTTTCAGGAAACACCATACACTTCTCCTGAGTGTCTGTTGGCAATTTACATCCCGCCCATCAGCATAACAAGGCTCCCAGTTCTCCATGGCCTGTCCTGCCTTTCTGGATTTTACACTTTTTTCAGATGGCCCTTTTGACCGGGGGGAAGTGAGACTTCATTGTAGTGCAGATTTCCTTTGCAAGCTTGCTTGGTTGGCCAAAAAGGGCGTATGCGTTTTTTCCTGAATATATTCAGGAAAAAACGCATACGCCCTTTTTGGCCAAGTGCATCATTGTGGACGTTCTGCCTCTTTTCCTATGCTTTCAATGCAATTCCAGTCTACCTCCTGAAATCGGTTTCCTGCAATTCTGCCCCGCTTTCAAGTCCTCTTGGCAGCCTTACTTCAGTCTATTTTTGGACGATAGCTGTCATTTATAACTCTGCAGGTTTGTGAATTACAGTGCCCCTGAGCTCCTTTCTTCAACTCGCTTTCTTTTCAGCTGGCCGCAACACCGCAGGATGGCTTCAGGCCCTAATCTGGTTCCGGCACGGCACGCTGAGCCTTTCGTTATTTCCTCTTCCTGGTGGGAAATGAGAGTTAAATTTGCCCGTCCAGACACCTCCAGCTAGTCTCTCATTGGTTCTCGCTATTCCTGTTCATCTTCCGCAGAAATTGCAAACTGGGCCAAACAGGAGGTTAAAGGCGCTGACTCTCCAAGTGGGGAGAGTGTTAGTAAAGCGTCTGGAATGTTGCACCCGAGTACCAGGGGAGGAAAACTGAGACATATTTGAACACGTCTCCCGTTCACATGGTTGATCATACTTGGGTTCCACATGCATGTTTTAGCTGAAGGAAGAATACCTTAAACCTGGAGAGTTAAGACCCGTGTAATGGGTACCATGCAATATGACTTCAAAGGGTCTTCATTTGCTCACCGAACCTCTCCAATCCTATCACTGCTGCGTTTATGCCCCTGTACACATGCTTGATTCTCTTTCGGAGACATAGCAATCCATAGGTTTTACGATACTTACTAGTCAGGTACATTCTTAGGCGTTTAATATGCGGCGTTGAGTCCATTTCGTTGAGCAAGGAGTAGCTCTTGTCTATTCCGTATTTGACTTAAGGAATTTTATGTGTGCTCATTTCAATCTCTGGTTTTATGCAGCACCCCAACTCACCTTTACCCTTAAGCAAGCATAAGTTGGTTTTCTAAATTTGAGACCCTGTTCTGTTCTGTAATTCAGTTCCTGTGTAGCCAAGTTTACATTTCGTGTATTACTGATATCTTATGATGTTTCTTTTTCTGTGTGACTTATTTCAGTTAGAATCATCATACCTGAATCCACTCATTGTGATGCTAAGGGCCTGATGACATAGATTTCATTGCTGAGTGATATTGCTTTGTAAGTAAATACCACAACTTCTTTATCCATTTTTCACTTTCTGCGATGTTGAACTTGTACTGTAAACGAGGTTCTTGTAAACAGAGCCATTCCAAACTTTGGGGTGGCTGTGTCTTTTTGATTTTAATTTCCCTAAGCTATAGGACCATAAGCGGAAGTGCCCTAGGCTCTGTTGCTTTGTTTTTTAGATGTTTCAGGAAACACCATACACTTCTCCCGAGTGTCTGTTGGCAATTTACATCCCACCCATCAGCATAACAAGGCTCCCAGTTCTCAATGGCCTGTTGCCTTTCTGGATTTTACACTTTTTTCAGATGGCCCTTTTGACCGGGGGGAAGTGAGACTTCATTGTAGTGCAGATTTCCTTTGCAAGCTTGCTTGGTTGGCCAAAAAGTGCGTATGCGTTTTTTCCTGAATATATTCAGGAAAAAACGCATACGCCCTTTTTGGCCAAGTGCATCATTGTGGACGTTCTGCCTCTTTTCCTATGCTTTCAATGCAATTCCAGTCTACCTCCTGAAATCGGTTTCCTGCAATTCTGCCCCGCTTTCAAGTCCTCTTGGCAGCCTTACTTCAGTCTATTTTTGGACGATAGCTGTCATTTATAACTCTGCAGGTTTGTGAATTACAGTGCCCCTGAGCTCCTTTCTTCAACTCGCTTTCTTTTCAGCTGGCCGCAACACCGCAGGATGGCTTCAGGCCCTAATCTGGTTCCGGCACGGCACGCTGAGCCTTTCGTTATTTCCTCTTCCTGGTGGGAAATGAGAGTTAAATTTGCCCGTCCAGACACCTCCAGGTAGTCTCTCATTGGTTCTCGCTATTCCTGTTCATCTTCCGCAGAAATTGCAAACTGGGCCAAACAGGAGGTTAAAGGCGCTGACTCTCCAAGTGGGGAGAGTGTTAGTAAAGCGTCTAGAATGTTGCACCCGAGTACCAGAGGAGGAAAACTGAGACATATTTGAACACGTCTCCCGTTCACATGGTTGATCATACTTGGGTTCCACATGCATGTTTTAGCTGAAGGAAGAATACCTTAAACCTTGAGAGTTAAGACCCGTGTAATGGGTACCATGCAATATGACTTCAAAGGGTCTTCATTTGCTCACCCAACCTCTCCAATCCTATCACTGCTGCGTTTATGCCCCTGTACACATGCTTGATTCTCTTTTGGAGACATAGCAATCCATACGTTTTACGATACTTACTATTCAGGTACATTCTTAGGCGTTTAGTATGCGATGTTGAGTCCATTTCGTTGAGCAAGGAGTACCTCTTGTCTATTCCATATTTGACTTAAGGAACTTTATCTGTACTCATTTCAATCTCTGGTTTTATGCAGCACCCCACCTCACCTTTACCCTTAAGCAAGCATAAGTTGGTTTTCTAAATTTGAGACCCTGTTCTGTTCTGTAATTCAGTTCCTGTGTAGCCAAGTTTACATTCCGTGTATTACTGATATCTTATGATGTTTCTTTTTCTGTGTGACTTATTTCAGTTAGAATCATCATACCTGAATCCACTCATTGTGATGCTAAGGGCCTGATGACATAGATTTCATTGCTGAGTGATATTGCTTTGTAAGTAAATACCACAACTTCTTTATCCATTTTTCACTTTCTGCGATGTTGAACTTGTACTGTAAACGAGGTTCTTGTAAACAGAGGCGTCCCAAACTTTGGGGTGGCTGTGTCTTTTTGATTTTAATTTCCCTAAGCTGTAGGACCATAAGTGGCAGTGCCCTAGGCTCTGTTGCTTTGTTTTTTAGATGTTTCAGGAAACACCATACACTTCTCCCGAGTGTCTGTTGGCAATTTACATCCCGCCCATCAGCATAACAAGGCTCCCAGTTCTCCATGGCCTGTCCTGCCTTTCTGGATTTTACACTTTTTTCAGATGGCCCTTTTGACCGGGGGGAAGTGAGACTTCATTGTAGTGCAGATTTCCTTTGCAAGCTTGCTTGGTTGGCCAAAAAGGGCGTATGCGTTTTTTCCTGAATATATTCAGGAAAAAACGCATACGCCATTTTTGGCCAAGTGCATCATTGTGGACGTTCTGCCTCTTTTCCTACGCTTTCAATGCAATTCCAGTCTACCTCCTGAAATCGGTTTCCTGCAATTCTGCCCCGCTTTCAAGTCCTCTTGGCAGCCTTACTTCAGTCTATTTTTGGACGATAGCTGTCATTTATAACTCTGCAGGTTTGTGAATTACAGTGCCCCTGAGCTCCTTTCTTCAACTCGCTTTCTTGTGACCTGGCCGCAACACCGCAGGATGGCTTCAGGCCCTAATCTGGTTCCGGCCCGGCATGCTGAGCCTTTGGTTAATTCCTCTTCCTGGTGGGAAATGAGAGTTAAATTTGCCCGTCCAGACACCTCCAGCTAGCCTCTCATTGGTTCTCGCTATTCCTGTTCATCTTCCGCAGAAATTGCAAACTGGGCCAAACAGGAGGTTAAAGGGACTGACTCTCCAAGTGGGGAGAGTGTTAGTAAAGCGTCTGGAATGTTGCACCCGAGTACCAGGGGAGGAAAACTGAGACATATTTGAACACGTCTCCCGATCACATGGTTGATCATACTCTAGGTTCCACATGCATGTTTTAGCTGAAGGAAGAATATCTTAAACCTGGGTAGTTGAAACCCGTGGAATGGGTACCATGCAATATGACTTCAAAGGGTCTTCATTTGCTCACCGAACCTCTCCAATCCTATCACTGCTGCGTTTATGCCCCTGTACACATGCTTGATTCTCTTTCGGAGACATAGCAATCCATAGGTTTTAAGATACTTACTAGTCAGGTACATTCTTAGGCGTTTAATATGGGGTGTTGAGTCCATTTCGTTGAGCAAGGAGTAGCTCTTGTCTATTCCATATTTGGCTTAAGGAACTTTATCTGTGCTCATTTCAATCTCTGGTTTTATGCAGCACCCCAACTCACCTTTACCCTTAAGCAAGAATAAGTTGGTTTTCTAAATTTGAGACCCTGTTCTGTTCTGTAATTCAGTTCCTGTGTAGCCAAGTTTCCATTCCGTGTATTACTGATATCTTATGATGTTTCTTTTTCTGTGTGACTTATTTCAGTTAGAATCATCATACCTGAATCCACTCATTGTGCTGCTAAGGGCCTGATGACACAGATTTCATTGCTGAGTGATATTGCTTTGTAAGTAAATACCACAACTTCTTTATCCATTTTTCACTTTCTGCGATGTTGAACTTGTACTGTAAACGAGGTTCTTGTAAACAGAGCCGTTCCAAACTTTGGGGTGGCTGTGTCTTTTTGATTTTAATTTCCCTAAGCTATAGGACCATAAGCGGAAGTGCCCTAGGCTCTGTTGCTTTGTTTTTTAGATGTTTCAGGAAACACCATACACTTCTCCCGAGTGTCTGTTGGCAATTTACATCCCACCCATCAGCATAACAAGGCTCCCAGTTCTCAATGGCCTGTTGCCTTTCTGGATTTTACACTTTTTTCAGATGGCCCTTTTGACCGGGGGGAAGTGAGACTTCATTGTAGTGCAGATTTCCTTTGCAAGCTTGCTTGGTTGGCCAAAAAGGGCGTATGCGTTTTTTCCTGAATATATTCAGGAAAAAACGCATACGCCCTTTTTGGCCAAGTGCATCATTGTGGACGTTCTGCCTCTTTTCCTATGCTTTCAATGCAATTCCAGTCTACCTCCTGAAATCGGTTTCCTGCAATTCTGCCCCGCTTTCAAGTCCTCTTGGCAGCCTTACTTCAGTCTATTTTTGGACGATAGCTGTCATTTATAACTCTGCAGGTTTGTGAATTACAGTGCCCCTGAGCTCCTTTCTTCAACTCGCTTTCTTTTCAGCTGGCCGCAACACCGCAGGATGGCTTCAGGCCCTAATCTGGTTCCGGCACGGCACGCTGAGCCTTTCGTTATTTCCTCTTCCTGGTGGGAAATGAGAGTTAAATTTGCCCGTCCAGACACCTCCAGGTAGTCTCTCATTGGTTCTCGCTATTCCTGTTCATCTTCCGCAGAAATTGCAAACTGGGCCAAACAGGAGGTTAAAGGCGCTGACTCTCCAAGTGGGGAGAGTGTTAGTAAAGCGTCTAGAATGTTGCACCCGAGTACCAGAGGAGGAAAACTGAGACATATTTGAACACGTCTCCCGTTCACATGGTTGATCATACTTGGGTTCCACATGCATGTTTTAGCTGAAGGAAGAATACCTTAAACCTTGAGAGTTAAGACCCGTGTAATGGGTACCATGCAATATGACTTCAAAGGGTCTTCATTTGCTCACCCAACCTCTCCAATCCTATCACTGCTGCGTTTATGCCCCTGTACACATGCTTGATTCTCTTTTGGAGACATAGCAATCCATACGTTTTACGATACTTACTATTCAGGTACATTCTTAGGCGTTTAGTATGCGATGTTGAGTCCATTTCGTTGAGCAAGGAGTAGCTCTTGTCTATTCCATATTTGACTTAAGGAACTTTATCTGTACTCATTTCAATCTCTGGTTTTATGCAGCACCCCACCTCACCTTTACCCTTAAGCAAGCATAAGTTGGTTTTCTAAATTTGAGACCCTGTTCTGTTCTGTAATTCAGTTCCTGTGTAGCCAAGTTTACATTCCGTGTATTACTGATATCTTATGATGTTTCTTTTTCTGTGTGACTTATTTCAGTTAGAATCATCATACCTGAATCCACTCATTGTGATGCTAAGGGCCTGATGACATAGATTTCATTGCTGAGTGATATTGCTTTGTAAGTAAATACCACAACTTCTTTATCCATTTTTCACTTTCTGCGATGTTGAACTTGTACTGTAAACGAGGTTCTTGTAAACAGAGGCGTCCCAAACTTTGGGGTGGCTGTGTCTTTTTGATTTTAATTTCCCTAAGCTGTAGGACCATAAGTGGCAGTGCCCTAGGCTCTGTTGCTTTGTTTTTTAGATGTTTCAGGAAACACCATACACTTCTCCCGAGTGTCTGTTGGCAATTTACATCCCGCCCATCAGCATAACAAGGCTCCCAGTTCTCCATGGCCTGTCCTGCCTTTCTGGATTTTACACTTTTTTCAGATGGCCCTTTTGACCGGGGGGAAGTGAGACTTCATTGTAGTGCAGATTTCCTTTGCAAGCTTGCTTGGTTGGCCAAAAAGGGCGTATGCGTTTTTTCCTGAATATATTCAGGAAAAAACGCATACGCCATTTTTGGCCAAGTGCATCATTGTGGACGTTCTGCCTCTTTTCCTACGCTTTCAATGCAATTCCAGTCTACCTCCTGAAATCGGTTTCCTGCAATTCTGCCCCGCTTTCAAGTCCTCTTGGCAGCCTTACTTCAGTCTATTTTTGGACGATAGCTGTCATTTATAACTCTGCAGGTTTGTGAATTACAGTGCCCCTGAGCTCCTTTCTTCAACTCGCTTTCTTGTGACCTGGCCGCAACACCGCAGGATGGCTTCAGGCCCTAATCTGGTTCCGGCCCGGCATGCTGAGCCTTTGGTTAATTCCTCTTCCTGGTGGGAAATGAGAGTTAAATTTGCCCGTCCAGACACCTCCAGCTAGCCTCTCATTGGTTCTCGCTATTCCTGTTCATCTTCCGCAGAAATTGCAAACTGGGCCAAACAGGAGGTTAAAGGGACTGACTCTCCAAGTGGGGAGAGTGTTAGTAAAGCGTCTGGAATGTTGCACCCGAGTACCAGGGGAGGAAAACTGAGACATATTTGAACACGTCTCCCGATCACATGGTTGATCATACTCTAGGTTCCACATGCATGTTTTAGCTGAAGGAAGAATATCTTAAACCTGGGTAGTTGAAACCCGTGGAATGGGTACCATGCAATATGACTTCAAAGGGTCTTCATTTGCTCACCGAACCTCTCCAATCCTATCACTGCTGCGTTTATGCCCCTGTACACATGCTTGATTCTCTTTCGGAGACATAGCAATCCATAGGTTTTAAGATACTTACTAGTCAGGTACATTCTTAGGCGTTTAATATGGGGTGTTGAGTCCATTTCGTTGAGCAAGGAGTAGCTCTTGTCTATTCCATATTTGGCTTAAGGAACTTTATCTGTGCTCATTTCAATCTCTGGTTTTATGCAGCACCCCAACTCACCTTTACCCTTAAGCAAGAATAAGTTGGTTTTCTAAATTTGAGACCCTGTTCTGTTCTGTAATTCAGTTCCTGTGTAGCCAAGTTTCCATTCCGTGTATTACTGATATCTTATGATGTTTCTTTTTCTGTGTGACTTATTTCAGTTAGAATCATCATACCTGAATCCACTCATTGTGCTGCTAAGGGCCTGATGACACAGATTTCATTGCTGAGTGATATTGCTTTGTAAGTAAATACCACAACTTCTTTATCCATTTTTCACTTTCTGCGATGTTGAACTTGTACTGTAAACGAGGTTCTTGTAAACAGAGCCGTTCCAAACTTTGGGGTGGCTGTGTCTTTTTGATTTTAATTTCCCTAAGCTATAGGACCATAAGTGGAAGTGCCCTAGGTTCTGTTGCTTTGTTTTTTAGATGTTTCAGGAAACACCATACACTTCTCCCGAGTGGTTGTTGGCAATTTACATCCCGCCCATCAGCATAACAAGGCTCCCAGTTCTCCATGGCCTGTCCTGCCTTTCTGGATTTTACACTTTTTTCAGATGGCCCTTTTGACCAGGGGGAAGTGAGACTTCATTGTAGTGCAGATTTCCTTTGCAAGCTTGCTTGGTTAGCCAAAAAGGGCGTATGCGTTTTTTCCTGAATATATTCAGGAAAAAACGCATACGCCCTTTTTGGCCAAGTGCATCATTGTGGACGTTCTGCCTCTTTTCCTATGCTTTCAATGCAATTCCAGTCTACCTCCTGAAATCGGTTTCCTGCAATTCTGCCCCGCTTTCAAGTCCTCTTGGCAGCCTAACTTCAGTCTATTTTTGGAAGACAGCTGTCATTTATAACTCTGCAGGTTCGTGAATTACAGTGCCCCTGAGCTCCTTTCTTCAACTCGCTTTCTTGTGACCTGGCCGCAACACCGCAGGATGGCTTCAGGCCCTAATCTGGTTCCGGCACGGCACGCTGAGCCTTTGGTTATTTCCTCTTCCTGGTGGGAAATGAGAGTTAAATTTGCCCGTCCAGACACCTCCAGCTAGTCTCTCATTGGTTCTCGCTATTCCTGTTCATCTTCCGCAGAAATTGCAAACTGGGCCAAACAGGAGGTTAAAGGGACTGACTCTCCAAGTCGGGAGAGTGTTAGTAAAGCGTCTGGAATGTTGCACCCGAGTACCAGGGGAGGAAAACTGAGACATATTTGAACACGTCTACCGTTCACATGGTTGATCATACTCTGGGTTCCACATGCATGTTTTAGCTGAAGGAAGAATACCTTAAACCTGGAGAGTTGAGACCCGTGGAATGGGTACCATGCAATATGATTTCAAAGGGTCTTCATTTGCTCACCGAACCTCTCCAATCCTATCACTGCTGCGTTTATGCCCCTGTACACACGCTTGATTCTCTTTTGGAGACATAGCAATCCATAGGTTTTAAGATACTTACTAGTCAGGTACATTCTTAGGCGTTTAATATGGGGTGTTGAGTCCATTTCGTTGAGCAAGGAGTAGCTCTTGTCTATTCCATACTTGGCTTAAGGAACTTTATCTGTGCTCATTTCAATCTCTGGTTTTATGCAGCACCCCAACTCACCTTTACCCTTAAGCAAGCATAAGTTGGTTTTCTAAATTTGAGACCCTGTTCTGTTCTGGAATTCAGTTCCTGTGTAGCCAAGTTTACATTCCGTGTATTAGTGATATCTTATGATGTTTCTTTTTCTGTGTGACTTATTTCAGTTAGAATCATCGTACCTGAATCCACTCATTATGCTGCTACGGGCCTGATGACATAGATTTCATTGCTGAGTGATACTGCATTGTACGTAAGTACCACAAGTTCTTTATCCATTTTTCACTTTCTGCGATGTTGAACTTGTACTGTAAACGAGGTTTTTGTCAACAGAGCCGTTCCAAACTTTGGGGTGGCTGTGTCTTTTTGATTTTAATTTCCCTAAGCTATAGGACCATAAGTGGAAGTGCCCTAGGCTCTATTGCTTTGTTTTTTAGATGTTTCAGGAAACACCATACACTTCTCCCGAGTGGTTGTTGGCAATTTACATCCCGCCCATCAGCATAACAAGGCTCCCAGTTCTCCATGGCCTGTCCTGCCTTTCTGGATTTTACACTTTTTTCAGATGGCCCTTTTGACCGGGGGGAAGTGAGACTTCATTGTAGTGCAGATTTCCTTTGCAAGCTTGCTTGGTTGGCCAAAAAGGGCGTATGCGTTTTTTCCTGAATATATTCAGGAAAAAACGCATACGCCCTTTTTGGCCAAGTGCATCATTGTGGATGTTCTGCCTCTTTTCCTATGCTTTCAATGCAATTCCAGTCTACCTCCTGAAATCGGTTTCCTGCAATTCTGCCCCGCTTTCAAGTCCTCTTGGCAGCCTTACTTCAGTCTATTTTTGGACGATAGCTGTCATTTATAACTCTGCAGGTTTGTGAATTACAGTGCCCCTGAGCACCTTTCTTCAACTCGCTTTCTTTTGAGCTGGCCGCAACACCGCAGGATGGCTTCAGGCCCTAATCTGGTTCCGGTACGGCACGCTGAGCCTTTGGTTATTCCCTCTTCCTGGTGGGAAATGAGAGTTAAATTTGCCCGTCCAGACACCTCCAGCTAGTCTCTCATTGGTTCTCGCTATTCCTGTTCATCTTCCGCAGAAATTGCAAACTGGGCCAAACAGGAGGTTAAAGGCGCTGACTCTCCAAGTGGGGAGAGTGTTAGTAAAGCGTCTGGAATGTTGCACCCGAGTACCAGGGGAGGAAAACTGAGACATATTTGAACACGTCTCCCGTTCACATGGTTGATCATACTTGGGTTCCACATGCATGTTTTAGCTGAAGGAAGAATACCTTAAACCTGGAGAGTTGAGACCCGTGTAATGGGTACCATGCAATATGACTTCAAAGGGTCTTCATTTGCTCACCGAACCTCTCCAATCCTATCACTGCTGCGTTTATGCCCCTGTACACATGCTTGATTCTCTTTCGGAGACATAGCAATCCATAGGTTTTAAGATACTTACTAGTCAGGTACATTCTTAGGCGTTTAATATGCGGTGTTGAGTCCATTTCGTTGAGCAAGGAGTAGCTCTTGTCTATTCCATATTTGACTTAAGGAACTTTATCTGTGCTCATTTCAATCTCTGGTTTTATGCAGCACCCCAACTCACCTTTCCCCTTAAGCAAGCATAAGTTGGTTTTCTAAATTTGAGACCCTGTTCTGTTCTGTAATTCAGTTCCTGTGTAGCCAAGTTTACATTCCGTGTATTACTGATATCTTATGATGTTTCTTTTTCTGTGTGACTTATTTCAGTTAGAATCATCATACCTGAATCCACTCATTGTGATGCTAAGGGCCTGATGACATAGATTTCATTGCTGAGTGATATTGCTTTGTAAGTAAATACCACAACTTCTTTATCCATTTTTCACTTTCTGCGATGTTGAACTTGTACTGTAAACGAGGTTCTTGTAAACAGAGGCGTCCCAAACTTGGGGTGGCTGTGTCTTTTTGATTTTAATTTCCCTAAGCTATAGGACCATAAGTGGCAGTGCCCTAGGCTCTGTTGCTTTGTTTTTTAGATGTTTCAGGAAACACCATACACTTCTCCCTAGTGTCTGTTGGCAATTTACATCCCGCCCATCAGCATAACAAGGCTCCCAGTTGTCCTTGGCCTGTCCTGCCTTTCTGGATTTTACACTTTTTTCAGATGGCCCTTTTGACCGGGGGGAAGTGAGACTTCATTGTAGTGCAGATTTCCTTTGCAAGCTTGCTTGGTTGGCCAAAAAGGGCGTATGCGTTTTTTCCTGAATATATTCAGGAATAATTTGCCCGTCCAGACACCTCCAGCTAGCCTCTCATTGGTTCTCGCTATTCCTGTTCATCTTCCGCAGAAATTGCAAACTGGGCCAAACAGGAGGTTAAAGGCGCTGACTCTCCAAGTGGGGAGAGTGTTAGTAAAGCGTCTGGAATGTTGCACCCGAGTACCAGGGGAGGAAAACTGAGACATATTTGAACACGTCTCCCGTTCACATGGTTGATCATACTTGGGTTCCACATGCATGTTTTAGCTGAAGGAAGAATACCTTAAACCTGGAGAGTTGAGACCCGTGTAATGGGTACCATGCAATATGACTTCAAAGGGTCTTCATTTGCTCACCGAACCTCTCCAATCCTATCACTGCTGCGTTTATGCCCCTGTACACATGCTTGATTCTCTTTCGGAGACATAGCAATCCATAGGTTTTAAGATACTTACTAGTCAGGTACATTCTTAGGCGTTTAATATGCGGTGTTGAGTCCATTTCGTTGAGCAAGGAGTAGCTCTTGTCTATTCCATATTTGGCTTAAGGAACTTTATCTGTGCTCATTTCAATCTCTGGTTTTATGCAGCA
Organism: Delphinus delphis; assembly: GCF_949987515.2. Taxonomy (NCBI): domain Eukaryota; kingdom Metazoa; phylum Chordata; class Mammalia; order Artiodactyla; family Delphinidae; genus Delphinus; species Delphinus delphis. The sequence continues at coordinate 1,235,948 of NW_027192695.1, forward strand.
CCCCAACTCACCTTTTCCCTTAAGCAAGCATAAGTTGTTTTTCTAAATTTGAGACCCTGTTCTGTTCTGTAATTCAGTTCCTGTGTAGCCAAGTTTACATTCCGTGTATTAGTGATATCTTATGATGTTTCTTTTTCTGTGTGACTTATTTCAGTTAGAATCATCATACCTGAATCCACTCATTGTGCTGCTAAGGGCCTGATGACATAGATTTCATTGCTGAGTGATATTGCTTTGTAAGTGAATACCACAACTTCTTTATCCATTTTTCACTTTCTGCGATGTTGAACTTGTACTGTAAACGAGGTTCTTGTAAACAGAGCCGTTCCAAACTTTGGGGTGGCTGTGTCTTTTTGATTTTAATTTCCCTAAGCTATAGGACCATAAGTGGAAGTGTCCTAGGCTCTGTTGCTTTGTTTTTTAGATGTTTCAGGAAACACCATACACTTCTCCTGAGTGTCTGTTGGCAATTTACATCCCGCCCATCAGCATAACAAGGCTCCCAGTTCTCAATGGCCTGTTGCCTTTCTGGATTTTACACTTTTTTCAGATGGCCCTTTTGACCGGGGGGAAGTGAGACTTCATTGTAGTGCAGATTTCCTTTGCAAGCTTGCTTGGTTGGCCAAAAAGGGCGTATGCGTTTTTTCCTGAATATATTCAGGAAAAAACGCATACGCCCTTTTTGGCCAAGTGCATCATTGTGGACGTTCTGCCTCTTTTCCTATGCTTTCAATGCAATTCCAGTCTACCTCCTGAAATCGGTTTCTTACAATTCTGCCCCGCTTTCAAGTCCTCTTGGCAGCCTTACTTCAGTCTATTTTTGGACGATAGCTGTCATTTATAACTCTGCAGTTTTGTGAATTACAGTTCCCCTGAGCTCCTTTCTTCAACTCGCTTTCTTGTGACCTGGCCGCAACACCGCAGGATGGCTTCAGGCCCTAATCTGGTTCCAGCCCGGCATGCTGAGCCTTTGGTTAATTCCTCTTCCTGGTGGGAAATGAGAGTTAAATTTGCCCGTCCAGACACCTCCAGCTAGTCTCTCATTGGTTCTCACTATTCCTGTTCATCTTCCGCAGAAATTGCAAACTGGGCCAAACAGGAGGTTAAAGGGACTGACTCTCCAAGTGGGGAGAGTGTTAGTAAAGCGTCTGGAATGTTGCACCCGAGTACCAGGGGAGGAAAACTGAGACATATTTGAACACGTCTCCTGATCACATGGTTGATCATACTCTAGGTTCCACATGCATGTTTTAGCTGAAGGAAGAATACCTTAAACCTGGGTAGTTGAAACCCGTGGAATGGGTACCATGCAATATGACTCCAAAGGGTCTTCATTTGCTCACCGAACCTCTCCAATCCTATCACTGCTGCATTTATGCCCCTGTACACATGCTTGATTCTCTTTCGGAGACATAGCAATCCATAGGTTTTAAGATACTTACTAGTCAGGTACATTCTTAGGCGTTTAATATGGGGTGTTGAGTCCATTTCGTTGAGCAAGGAGTAGCTCTTGTCTATTCCATATTTGGCTTAAGGAACTTTATCTGTGCTCATTTCAATCTCTGGTTTTATGCAGCACCCCCACTCACCTTTATCCTTAAGCAAGAATAAGTTGGTTTTCTAAATTTGAGACCCTGTTCTGTTCTGTAATTCAGTTCCTGTGTAGCCAAGTTTACATTCCGTGTATTACTGATATCTTATGATGTTTCTTTTTCTGTGTGACTTATTTCAGTTAGAATCATCATACCTGAATCCACTCATTGTGCTGCTAAGGGCCTGATGACACAGATTTCATTGCTGAGTGATATTGCTTTGTAAGTAAATACCACAACTTCTTTATCCATTTTTCACTTTCTGCGATGTTGAACTTGTACTGTAAACGAGGTTCTTGTAAACAGAGCCGTTCCAAACTTTGGGGTGGCTGTGTCTTTTTGATTTTAATTTCCCTAAGCTATAGGACCATAAGTGGAAGTGCCCTAGGTTCTGTTGCTTTGTTTTTTAGATGTTTCAGGAAACACCATACACTTCTCCCGAGTGGTTGTTGGCAATTTACATCCCGCCCATCAGCATAACAAGGCTCCCAGTTCTCCATGGCCTGTCCTGCCTTTCTGGATTTTACACTTTTTTCAGATGGCCCTTTTGACCGGGGGTAGTGAAACTTCATTGTAGTGCAGATTTCCTTTGCAAGCTTGCTTGGTTGGCCAAAAAGGGCGTATGCGTTTTTTCCTGAATATATTCAGGAAAAAACGCATACGCCCTTTTTGGCCAAGTGCATCATTGTGGACGTTCTGCCTCTTTTCCTATGCTTTCAATGCAATTCCAGTCTACCTCCTGAAATCGGTTTCCTGCAATTCTGCCCCGCTTTCAAGTCCTCTTGGCAGCCTTACTTCAGTCTATTTTTGGACGATAGCTGTCATTTATAACTCTGCAGGTTTGTGAATTACAGTGCCCCTGAGCTCCTTTCTTCAACTTGCTGTCTTGTGACCTGGCCGCAACACCGCAGGATGGCTTCAGGCCCTAATCTGGTTCCGGCCCGGCATGCTGAGCCTTTGGTTATTTCCTCTTCCTGGTGGGAAATGAGAGTTAAATTTGCCCGTCCAGACACCTCCAGCTAGTCTCTCATTGGTTCTCGCTATTCCTGTTCATCTTCCGCAGAAATTGCAAACTGGGCCAAACAGGAGGTTAAAGGCGCTGACTCTCCAAGTGGGGAGAGTGTTAGTAAAGCGTCTGGAATGTTGCACCCGAGTACCAGGGGAGGAAAACTGAGACATATTTGAACACGTCTCCCGTTCACATGGTTGATCATACTTGGGTTCCACATGCATGTTTTAGCTGAAGGAAGAATACCTTAAACCTGGAGAGTTAAGACCCGTGTAATGGGTACCATGCAATATGACTTCAAAGGGTCTTCATTTGCTCACCGAACCTCTCCAATCCTATCACTGCTGCGTTTATGCCCCTGTATACATGCTTGATTCTCTTTCGGAGACATAGCAATCCATAGGTTTTACGATACTTAGTATTCAGGTACATTCTTAGGCGTTTAGTATGCGATGTTGAGTCCATTTCGTTGAGCAAGGAGTAGCTCTTGTCTATTCCATATTTGACTTAAGGAACTTTATCTGTGCTCATTTCAATCTCTGGTTTTATGCAGCACCCCAACTCACCTTTCCCCTTAAGCAAGCATAAGTTGTTTTTCTAAATTTGAGACCCTGTTCTGTTCTGTAATTCAGTTCCTGTGTAGCCAAGTTTACATTCCGTGTATTACTGATATCTTATGATGTTTCTTTTTCTGTGTGACTTATTTCAGTTAGAATCATCATACCTGAATCCACTCATTGTGATGCTAAGGGCCTGATGACATAGATTTCATTGCTGAGTGATATTGCTTTGTAAGTAAATACCACAACTTCTTTATCCATTTTTCACTTTCTGCGATGTTGAACTTGTACTGTAAACGAGGTTCTTGTAAACAGAGGCGTCCCAATCTTTGGGGTGGCTGTGTCTTTTTGATTTTAATTTCCCTAAGCTATAGGACCATAAGTGGCAGTGCCCTAGGCTCTGTTGCTTTGTTTTTTAGATGTTTCAGGAAACACCATACACTTCTCCCCAGTGTCTGTTGGCAATTTACATCCCGCCCATCAGCATAACAAGGCTCCCAGTTGTCCTTGGCCTGTCCTGCCTTTCTGGATTTTACACTTTTTTCAAATGGCCCTTTTGACCGGGGGGAAGTGAGACTTCATTGTAGTGCAGATTTCCTTTGCAAGCTTGCTTGGTTGGTCAAAAAGGGCGTATGCGTTTTTTCCTGAATATATTCAGGAATAAGTTGCCCGTCCAGACACCTCCAGCTAGTCTCTCATTGGTTCTCGCTATTCCTGTTCATCTTCCGCAGAAATTGCAAACTGGGCCAAACAGGAGGTTAAAGGCGCTGACTCTCCAAGTGGGGAGAGTGTTAGTAAAGCGTCTGGAATGTTGCACCCGAGTACCAGGGGAGGAAAACTGAGAGATATTTGAACACGTCTCCCGTTCACATGGTTGATCATACTTGGGTTCCACATGCATGTTTTAGCTGAAGGAAGAATACCTTAAACCTGGAGAGTTGAGACCCGTGTAATGGGTACCATGCAATATGACTTCAAAGGGTCTTCATTTGCTCACCGAACCTCTCCAATCCTATCACTGCTGCGTTTATGCCCCTGTACACATACTTGATTCTCTTTTGGAGACATAGCAATCCATAGGTTTTACGATACTTACTAGTCAGGTACATTCTTAGGCGTTTAATATGCGGTGTTGAGTCCATTTCGTTGAGCAAGGAGTAGCTCTTGTCTATTCCATATTTGACTTAAGGAACTTTATCTGTGCTCATTTCAATCTCTGGTTTTATGCAGCACCCCAACTCACCTTTACCCTTAAGCAAGCATAAGTTGGTTTTCTAAATTTGAGACCCTGTTCTGTTCTGTAATTCAGTTCCTGTGTAGCCAAGTTTACATTCCGTGTATTACTGATATCTTATGATGTTTCTTTTTCTGTGTGACTTATTTCAGTTAGAATCATCATACCTGAATCCACTCATTGTGATGCTAAGGGCCTGATGACATAGATTTCATTGCTGAGTGATATTGCTTTGTAAGTAAATACCACAACTTCTTTATCCATTTTTCACTTTCTGCGATGTTGAACTTGTACTGTAAACGAGGTTCTTGTAAACAGAGGCGTCCCAAACTTTGGGGTGGCTGTGTCTTTTTGATTTTAATTTCCCTAAGCTATAGGACCATAAGTGGCAGTGCCCTAGGCTCTGTTGCTTTGTTTTTTAGATGTTTCAGGAAACACCATACACTTCTCCCGAGTGTCTGTTGGCAATTTACATCCCGCCCATCAGCATAACAAGGCTCCCAGTTCTCCATGGCCTGTCCTGCCTTTCTGGATTTTACACTTTTTTCAGATGGCCCTTTTGACCGGGGGGAAGTGAGACTTCATTGTAGTGCAGATTTCCTTTGCAAGCTTGCTTGGTTGGCCAAAAAGGGCGTATGCGTTTTTTCCTGAATATATTCAGGAAAAAACGCATACGCCCTTTTTGGCCAAGTGCATCATTGTGGACGTTCTGCCTCTTTTCCTATGCTTTCAATGCAATTCCAGTCTACCTCCTGAAATCGGTTTCCTGCAATTCTGCCCCGCTTTCAAGTCCTCTTGGCAGCCTTACTTCAGTCTATTTTTGGACGATAGCTGTCATTTATAACTCTGCAGGTTTGTGAATTACAGTGCCCCTGAGCTCCTTTCTTCAACTCGCTTTCTTTTCAGCTGGCCGCAACACCGCAGGATGGCTTCAGGCCCTAATCTGGTTCCGGCACGGCACGCTGAGCCTTTGGTTATTTCCTCTTCCTGGTGGGAAATGAGAGTTAAATTTGCCCGTCCAGACACCTCCAGCTAGTCTCTCATTGGTTCTTGCTATTCCTGTTCATCTTCCGCAGAAATTGCAAACTGGGCCAAACAGGAGGTTAAAGGCGCTGACTCTCCAAGTGGGGAGAGTGTTAGTAAAGCGTCTGGAATGTTGCACCCGAGTACCAGGGGAGGAAAACTGAGACATATTTGAACACGTCTCCCGTTCACATGGTTGATCATACTTGGGTTCCACATGCATGTTTTAGCTGAAGGAAGAATACCTTAAACCTGGAGAGTTAAGACCCGTGTAATGGGTACCATGCAATATGACTTCAAAGGGTCTTCATTTGCTCACCGAACCTCTCCAATCCTATCACTGCTGCGTTTATGCCCCTGTACACATGCTTGATTCTCTTTCGGAGACATAGCAATCCATAGGTTTTACGATACTTACTAGTCAGGTACATTCTTAGGCGTTTAATATGCGGTGTTGAGTCCATTTCGTTGAGCAAGGAGTAGCTCTTGTCTATTCCGTATTTGACTTAAGGAACTTTATGTGTGCTCATTTCAATCTCTGGTTTCATGCAGCACCCCAACTCACCTTTACCCTTAAGCAAGCATAAGTTGGTTTTCTAAATTTGAGACCCTGTTCTGTTCTGTAATTCAGTTCCTGTGTAGCCAAGTTTACATTCCGTGTATTACTGATATCTTATGATGTTTCTTTTTCTGTGTGATTTGTTTCAGTTAGAATCATCATACCTGAATCCACTCATTGTGATGCTAAGGGCCTGATGACATAGATTTCATTGCTGAGTGATATTGCTTTGTAAGTAAATACCACAACTTCTTTATCCATTTTTCACTTTCTGCGATGTTGAACTTGTACTGTAAACGAGGTTCTTGTAAACAGAGGCGTCCCAAACTTTGGGGTGGCTGTGTCTTTTTGATTTTAATTTCCCTAAGCTATAGGACCATAAGTGACAGTGCCCTAGGCTCTGTTGCTTTGTTTTTTAGATGTTTCAGGAAACACCATACACTTCTCCCCAGTGTCTGTTGGCAATTTACATCCCGCCCATCAGCATAACAAGGCTCCCAGTTCTCCATGGCCTGTCCTGCCTTTCTGGATTTTACACTTTTTTCAGATGGCCCTTTTGACCGGGGGGAAGTGAGACTTCATTGTAGTGCAGATTTCCTTTGCAAGCTTGCTTGGTTGGCCAAAAAGGGCGTATGCTTTTTTTCCTGAATATATTCAGGAAAAAACGCATACGCCCTTTTTGGCCAAGTGCATCATTGTGGACGTTCTGCCTCTTTTCCTATGCTTTCAATGCAATTCCAGTCTACCTCCTGAAATCGGTTTCCTGCAATTCTGCCCCGCTTTCAAGTCCTCTTGGCAGCCTTACTTCAGTCTATTTTTGGACGATAGCTGTCATTTATAACTCTGCAGGTTTGTGAATTACAGTGCCCCTGAGCTCCTTTCTTCAACTCGCTTTCTTGTGACCTGGCCACAACACCGCAGGATGGCTTCAGGCCCTAATCTGGTTCCGGCCCGGCATGCTGAGCCTTTGGTTAATTCCTCTTCCTGGTGGGAAATGAGAGTTAAATTTGCCCGTCCAGACACCTCCAGCTAGTCTCTCATTGGTTCTCGCTATTCCTGTTCATCTTCCGCAGAATTTGCAAACTGGGCCAAACGGGAGGTTAAAGGGACTGACTCTCCAAGTGGGGAGAGTGTTAGTAAAGCGTCTGGAATGTTGCACCCGAGTACCAGGGGAGGAAAACTGAGACATATTTGAACACGTCTCCCGATCACATGGTTGATCATACTCTAGGTTCCACATGCATGTTTTAGCTGAAGGAAGAATACCTTAAACCTGGGTAGTTGAAACCCGTGGAATGGGTACCATGCAATATGACTTCAAAGGGTCTTCATTTGCTCACCGAACCTCTCCAATCCTATCACTGCTGCGTTTATGCCCCTGTACACATGCTTGATTCTCTTTCGGAGACATAGCAATCCATAGGTTTTAAGATACTTACTAGTCAGGTACATTCTTAGGCGTTTAATATGCGGTGTTGAGTCCATTTCGTTGAGCAAGGAGTAGCTCTTGTCTATTCCATATTTGGCTTAAGGAACTTTATCTGTGCTCATTTCAATCTCTGGTTTTATGCAGCTCCCCAACTCACCTTTTCCCTTAAGCAAGCATAAGTTGTTTTTCTAAATTTGAGACCCTGTTCTGTTCTGTAATTCAGTTCCTGTGTAGCCAAGTTTACATTCCGTGTATTAGTGATATCTTATGATGTTTCTTTTTCTGTGTGACTTATTTCAGTTAGAATCATCATACCTGAATCCACTCATTGTGCTGCTAAGGGCCTGATGACATAGATTTCATTGCTGAGTGATATTGCTTTGTAAGTGAATACCACAACTTCTTTATCCATTTTTCACTTTCTGCGATGTTGAACTTGTACTGTAAACGAGGTTCTTGTAAACAGAGCCGTTCCAAACTTTGGGGTGGCTGTGTCTTTTTGATTTTAATTTCCCTAAGCTATAGGACCATAAGTGGAAGTGTCCTAGGCTCTGTTGCTTTGTTTTTTAGATGTTTCAGGAAACACCATACACTTCTCCTGAGTGTCTGTTGGCAATTTACATCCCGCCCATCAGCATAACAAGGCTCCCAGTTCTCAATGGCCTGTTGCCTTTCTGGATTTTACACTTTTTTCAGATGGCCCTTTTGACCGGGGGGAAGTGAGACTTCATTGTAGTGCAGATTTCCTTTGCAAGCTTGCTTGGTTGGCCAAAAAGGGCGTATGCGTTTTTTCCTGAATATATTCAGGAAAAAACGCATACGCCCTTTTTGGCCAAGTGCATCATTGTGGACGTTCTGCCTCTTTTCCTATGCTTTCAATGCAATTCCAGTCTACCTCCTGAAATCGGTTTCTTACAATTCTGCCCCGCATTCAAGTCCTCTTGGCAGCCTTACTTCAGTCTATTTTTGGACGATAGCTGTCATTTATAACTCTGCAGTTTTGTGAATTACAGTTCCCCTGAGCTCCTTTCTTCAACTCGCTTTCTTGTGACCTGGCCGCAACACCGCAGGATGGCTTCAGGCCCTAATCTGGTTCCAGCCCGGCATGCTGAGCCTTTGGTTAATTCCTCTTCCTGGTGGGAAATGAGAGTTAAATTTGCCCGTCCAGACACCTCCAGCTAGTCTCTCATTGGTTCTCGCTATTCCTGTTCATCTTCCGCAGAAATTGCAAACTGGGCCAAACAGGAGGTTAAAGGGACTGACTCTCCAAGTGGGGAGAGTGTTAGTAAAGCGTCTGGAATGTTGCACCCGAGTACCAGGGGAGGAAAACTGAGACATATTTGAACACGTCTCCTGATCACATGGTTGATCATACTCTAGGTTCCACATGCATGTTTTAGCTGAAGGAAGAATACCTTAAACCTGGGTAGTTGAAACCCGTGGAATGGGTACCATGCAATATGACTCCAAAGGGTCTTCATTTGCTCACCGAACCTCTCCAATCCTATCACTGCTGCATTTATGCCCCTGTACACATGCTTGATTCTCTTTCGGAGACATAGCAATCCATAGGTTTTAAGATACTTACTAGTCAGGTACATTCTTAGGCGTTTAATATGGGGTGTTGAGTCCATTTCGTTGAGCAAGGAGTAGCTCTTGTCTATTCCATATTTGGCTTAAGGAACTTTATCTGTGCTCATTTCAATCTCTGGTTTTATGCAGCACCCCCACTCACCTTTATCCTTAAGCAAGAATAAGTTGGTTTTCTAAATTTGAGACCCTGTTCTGTTCTGTAATTCAGTTCCTGTGTAGCCAAGTTTACATTCCGTGTATTACTGATATCTTATGATGTTTCTTTTTCTGTGTGACTTATTTCAGTTAGAATCATCATACCTGAATCCACTCATTGTGCTGCTAAGGGCCTGATGACACAGATTTCATTGCTGAGTGATATTGCTTTGTAAGTAAATACCACAACTTCTTTATCCATTTTTCACTTTCTGCGATGTTGAACTTGTACTGTAAACGAGGTTCTTGTAAACAGAGCCGTTCCAAACTTTGGGGTGGCTGTGTCTTTTTGATTTTAATTTCCCTAAGCTATAGGACCATAAGTGGAAGTGCCCTAGGTTCTGTTGCTTTGTTTTTTAGATGTTTCAGGAAACACCATACACTTCTCCCGAGTGGTTGTTGGCAATTTACATCCCGCCCATCAGCATAACAAGGCTCCCAGTTCTCCATGGCCTGTCCTGCCTTTCTGGATTTTACACTTTTTTCAGATGGCCCTTTTGACCGGGGGGAAGTGAAACTTCATTGTAGTGCAGATTTCCTTTGCAAGCTTGCTTGGTTGGCCAAAAAGGGCGTATGCGTTTTTTCCTGAATATATTCAGGAAAAAACGCATACGCCCTTTTTGGCCAAGTGCATCATTGTGGACGTTCTGCCTCTTTTCCTATGCTTTCAATGCAATTCCAGTCTACCTCCTGAAATCGGTTTCCTGCAATTCTGCCCCGCTTTCAAGTCCTCTTGGCAGCCTTACTTCAGTCTATTTTTGGACGATAGCTGTCATTTATAACTCTGCAGGTTTGTGAATTACAGTGCCCCTGAGCTCCTTTCTTCAACTTGCTGTCTTGTGACCTGGCCGCAACACCGCAGGATGGCTTCAGGCCCTAATCTGGTTCCGGCACGGCATGCTGAGCCTTTGGTTATTTCCTCTTCCTGGTGGGAAATGAGAGTTAAATTTGCCCGTCCAGACACCTCCAGCTAGCCTCTCATTGGTTCTCGCTATTCCTGTTCATCTTCCGCAGAAATTGCAAACTGGGCCAAACAGGAGGTTAAAGGCGCTGACTCTCCAAGTGGGGAGAGTGTTAGTAAAGCGTCTGGAATGTTGCACCCGAGTACCAGGGGAGGAAAACTGAGACATATTTGAACACGTCTCCCGTTCACATGGTTGATCATACTTGGGTTCCACATGCATGTTTTAGCTGAAGGAAGAATACCTTAAACCTGGAGAGTTAAGACCCGTGGAATGGGTACCATGCAATATGACTTCAAAGGGTCTTCATTTGCTCACCGAACCTCTCCAATCCTATCACTGCTGCGTTTATGCCCCTGTATACATGCTTGATTCTCTTTCGGAGACATAGCAATCCATAGGTTTTACGATACTTAGTATTCAGGTACATTCTTAGGTGTTTAGTATGCGATTTTGAGTCCATTTCGTTGAGCAAGGAGTAGCTCTTGTCTATTCCATATTTGACTTAAGGAACTTTATCTGTGCTCATTTCAATCTCTGGTTTTATGCAGCACCCCAACTCACCTTTCCCCTTAAGCAAGCATAAGTTGTTTTTCTAAATTTGAGAACCTGTTCTGTTCTGTAATTCAGTTCCTGTGTAGCCAAGTTTACATTCCGTGTATTACTGATATCTTATGATGTTTCTTTTTCTGTGTGACTTATTTCAGTTAGAATCATCATACCTGAATCCACTCATTGTGATGCTAAGGGCCTGATGACATAGATTTCATTGCTGAGTGATATTGCTTTGTAAGTAAATACCACAACTTCTTTATCCATTTTTCACTTTCTGCGATGTTGAACTTGTACTGTAAACGAGGTTCTTGTAAACAGAGGCGTCCCAATCTTTGGGGTGGCTGTGTCTTTTTGATTTTAATTTCCCTAAGCTATAGGACCATAAGTGGCAGTGCCCTAGGCTCTGTTGCTTTGTTTTTTAGATGTTTCAGGAAACACCATACACTTCTCCCCAGTGTCTGTTGGCAATTTACATCCCGCCCATCAGCATAACAAGGCTCCCAGTTGTCCTTGGCCTGTCCTGCCTTTCTGGATTTTACACTTTTTTCAAATGGCCCTTTTGACCGGGGGGAAGTGAGACTTCATTGTAGTGCAGATTTCCTTTGCAAGCTTGCTTGGTTGGTCAAAAAGGGCGTATGCGTTTTTTCCTGAATATATTCAGGAATAAGTTGCCCGTCCAGACACCTCCAGCTAGTCTCTCATTGGTTCTCGCTATTCCTGTTCATCTTCCGCAGAAATTGCAAACTGGGCCAAACAGGAGGTTAAAGGCGCTGACTCTCCAAGTGGGGAGAGTGTTAGTAAAGCGTCTGGAATGTTGCACCCGAGTACCAGGGGAGGAAAACTGAGAGATATTTGAACACGTCTCCCGTTCACATGGTTGATCATACTTGGGTTCCACATGCATGTTTTAGCTGAAGGAAGAATACCTTAAACCTGGAGAGTTGAGACCCGTGTAATGGGTACCATGCAATATGACTTCAAAGGGTCTTCATTTGCTCACCGAACCTCTCCAATCCTATCACTGCTGCGTTTATGCCCCTGTACACATACTTGATTCTCTTTTGGAGACATAGCAATCCATAGGTTTTACGATACTTACTAGTCAGGTACATTCTTAGGCGTTTAATATGCGGTGTTGAGTCCATTTCGTTGAGCAAGGAGTAGCTCTTGTCTATTCCATATTTGACTTAAGGAACTTTATCTGTGCTCATTTCAATCTCTGGTTTTATGCAGCACCCCAACTCACCTTTACCCTTAAGCAAGCATAAGTTGGTTTTCTAAATTTGAGACCCTGTTCTGTTCTGTAATTCAGTTCCTGTGTAGCCAAGTTTACATTCCGTGTATTACTGATATCTTATGATGTTTCTTTTTCTGTGTGACTTATTTCAGTTAGAATCATCATACCTGAATCCACTCATTGTGATGCTAAGGGCCTGATGACATAGATTTCATTGCTGAGTGATATTGCTTTGTAAGTAAATACCACAACTTCTTTATCCATTTTTCACTTTCTGCGATGTTGAACTTGTACTGTAAACGAGGTTCTTGTAAACAGAGGCGTCCCAAACTTTGGGGTGGCTGTGTCTTTTTGATTTTAATTTCCCTAAGCTATAGGACCATAAGTGGCAGTGCCCTAGGCTCTGTTGCTTTGTTTTTTAGATGTTTCAGGAAACACCATACACTTCTCCCGAGTGTCTGTTGGCAATTTACATCCCGCCCATCAGCATAACAAGGCTCCCAGTTCTCCATGGCCTGTCCTGCCTTTCTGGATTTTACACTTTTTTCAGATGGCCCTTTTGACCGGGGGGAAGTGAGACTTCATTGTAGTGCAGATTTCCTTTGCAAGCTTGCTTGGTTGGCCAAAAAGGGCGTATGCGTTTTTTCCTGAATATATTCAGGAAAAAACGCATACGCCCTTTTTGGCCAAGTGCATCATTGTGGACGTTCTGCCTCTTTTCCTATGCTTTCAATGCAATTCCAGTCTACCTCCTGAAATCGGTTTCCTGCAATTCTGCCCCGCTTTCAAGTCCTCTTGGCAGCCTTACTTCAGTCTATTTTTGGACGATAGCTGTCATTTATAACTCTGCAGGTTTGTGAATTACAGTGCCCCTGAGCTCCTTTCTTCAACTCGCTTTCTTTTCAGCTGGCCGCAACACCGCAGGATGGCTTCAGGCCCTAATCTGGTTCCGGCACGGCACGCTGAGCCTTTGGTTATTTCCTCTTCCTGGTGGGAAATGAGAGTTAAATTTGCCCGTCCAGACACCTCCAGCTAGTCTCTCATTGGTTCTTGCTATTCCTGTTCATCTTCCGCAGAAATTGCAAACTGGGCCAAACAGGAGGTTAAAGGCGCTGACTCTCCAAGTGGGGAGAGTGTTAGTAAAGCGTCTGGAATGTTGCACCCGAGTACCAGGGGAGGAAAACTGAGACATATTTGAACACGTCTCCCGTTCACATGGTTGATCATACTTGGGTTCCACATGCATGTTTTAGCTGAAGGAAGAATACCTTAAACCTGGAGAGTTAAGACCCGTGTAATGGGTACCATGCAATATGACTTCAAAGGGTCTTCATTTGCTCACCGAACCTCTCCAATCCTATCACTGCTGCGTTTATGCCCCTGTACACATGCTTGATTCTCTTTCGGAGACATAGCAATCCATAGGTTTTACGATACTTACTAGTCAGGTACATTCTTAGGCGTTTAATATGCGGTGTTGAGTCCATTTCGTTGAGCAAGGAGTAGCTCTTGTCTATTCCGTATTTGACTTAAGGAACTTTATGTGTGCTCATTTCAATCTCTGGTTTCATGCAGCACCCCAACTCACCTTTACCCTTAAGCAAGCATAAGTTGGTTTTCTAAATTTGAGACCCTGTTCTGTTCTGTAATTCAGTTCCTGTGTAGCCAAGTTTACATTCCGTGTATTACTGATATCTTATGATGTTTCTTTTTCTGTGTGATTTGTTTCAGTTAGAATCATCATACCTGAATCCACTCATTGTGATGCTAAGGGCCTGATGACATAGATTTCATTGCTGAGTGATATTGCTTTGTAAGTAAATACCACAACTTCTTTATCCATTTTTCACTTTCTGCGATGTTGAACTTGTACTGTAAACGAGGTTCTTGTAAACAGAGGCGTCCCAAACTTTGGGGTGGCTGTGTCTTTTTGATTTTAATTTCCCTAAGCTATAGGACCATAAGTGGCAGTGCCCTAGGCTCTGTTGCTTTGTTTTTTAGATGTTTCAGGAAACACCATACACTTCTCCCGAGTGTCTGTTGGCAATTTACATCCCGCCCATCAGCATAACAAGGCTCCCAGTTCTCCATGGCCTGTCCTGCCTTTCTGGATTTTACACTTTTTTCAGATGGCCCTTTTGACCGGGGGGAAGTGAGACTTCATTGTAGTGCAGATTTCCTTTGCAAGCTTGCTTGGTTGGCCAAAAAGGGCGTATGCTTTTTTTCCTGAATATATTCAGGAAAAAACGCATACGCCCTTTTTGGCCAAGTGCATCATTGTGGACGTTCTGCCTCTTTTCCTATGCTTTCAATGCAATTCCAGTCTACCTCCTGAAATCGGTTTCCTGCAATTCTGCCCCGCTTTCAAGTCCTCTTGGCAGCCTTACTTCAGTCTATTTTTGGACGATAGCTGTCATTTATAACTCTGCAGGTTTGTGAATTACAGTGCCCCTGAGCTCCTTTCTTCAACTCGCTTTCTTGTGACCTGGCCACAACACCGCAGGATGGCTTCAGGCCCTAATCTGGTTCCGGCCCGGCATGCTGAGCCTTTGGTTAATTCCTCTTCCTGGTGGGAAATGAGAGTTAAATTTGCCCGTCCAGACACCTCCAGCTAGCCTCTCATTGGTTCTCACTATTCCTGTTCATCTTCCGCAGAATTTGCAAACTGGGCCAAACGGGAGGTTAAAGGGACTGACTCTCCAAGTGGGGAGAGTGTTAGTAAAGCGTCTGGAATGTTGCACCCGAGTACCAGGGGAGGAAAACTGAGACATATTTGAACACGTCTCCGATCACATGGTTGATCATACTCTAGGTTCCACATGCATGTTTTAGCTGAAGGAAGAATACCTTAAACCTGGGTAGTTGAAACCCGTGGAATGGGTACCATGCAATATGACTTCAAAGGGTCTTCATTTGCTCACCGAACCTCTCCAATCCTATCACTGCTGCGTTTATGCCCCTGTACACATGCTTGATTCTCTTTCGGAGACATAGCAATCCATAGGTTTTAAGATACTTACTAGTCAGGTACATTCTTAGGCGTTTAATATGGGGTGTTGAGTCCATTTCGTTGAGCAAGGAGTAGCTCTTGTCTATTCCATATTTGGCTTAAGGAACTTTATCTGTGCTCATTTCAATCTCTGGTTTTATGCAGCACCCCAACTCACCTTTACCCTTAAGCAAGCATAAGTTGGTTTTCTAAATTTGAGACCCTGTTCTGTTCTGTAATTCAGTTCCTGTGTAGCCAAGTTTACATTCCGTGTATTACTGATATCTTATGATGTTTCTTTTTCTGTGTGACTTATTTCAGTTAGAATCATCATACCTGAATCCACTCATTGTGCTGCTAAGGGCCTGATGACACAGATTTCATTGCTGAGTGATATTGCTTTGTAAGTAAATACCACAACTTCTTTATCCATTTTTCACTTTCTGCGATGTTGAACTTGTACTGTAAACGAGGTTCTTGTAAACAGAGCGGTTCCAAACTTTGGGGTGGCTGTGTCTTTTTGATTTTAATTTCCCTAAGCTATAGGACCATAAGTGGAAGTGCCCTAGGTTCTGTTGCTTTGTTTTTTAGATGTTTCAGGAAACACCATACACTTCTCCCGAGTGGTTGTTGGCAAATTACATCCCGCCCATCAGCATAACAAGGCTCCCAGTTCTCCATGGCCTGTCTTGCCTTTCTGGATTTTACACTTTTTTCAGATGGCCCTTTTGACCAGGGGGAAGTGAGACTTCATTGTAGTGCAGATTTCCTTCGCAAGCTTGCTTGGTTGGCCAAAAAGGGCGTATGTGTTTTTTCCTGAATATATTCAGGAAAAAACGCATACGCCATTTTTGGCCAAGTGCATCATTGTGGACGTTCTGCCTCTTTTCCTATGCTTTCAATGCAATTCCAGTCTACCTCCTGAAATCGGTTTCCTGCAATTCTGCCCCGCTTTCAAGTCCTCTTGGCAGCCTTACTTCAGTCTATTTTTGGACGATAGCTGTCATTTATAACTCTGCAGGTTTGTGAATTACAGTGCCCCTGAGCTCCTTTCTTCAACTTGCTTTCTTGTGACCTGGCCGCAACACCGCAGGATGGCTTCAGGCCCTAATCTGGTTCCGGCACGGCACGCTGAGCCTTTGGTTATTTCCTCTTCCTGGTGGGAAATGAGAGTTAAATTTGCCCGTCCAGACACCTCCAGCTAGTCTCTCATTGGTTCTCGCTATTCCTGTTCATCTTCCGCAGAAATTGCAAACTGGGCCAAACAGGAGGTTAAAGGCGCTGACTCTCCAAGTGGGGAGAGTGTTAGTAAAGCGTCTGGAATGTTGCACCCGAGTACCAGGGGAGGAAAACTGAGACATATTTGAACACGTCTCCCGTTCACATGGTTGATCATACTTGGGTTCCACATGCATGTTTTAGCTGAAGGAAGAATACCTTAAACCTGGAGAGTTAAGACCCGTGTAATGGGTACCATGCAATATGACTTCAAAGGGTCTTCATTTGCTCACCGAACCTCTCCAATCCTATCACTGCTGCGTTTATGCCCCTGTACACATGCTTGATTCTCTTTCGGAGACATAGCAATCCATAGGTTTTAAGATACTTACTAGTCAGGTACATTCTTAGGCGTTTAATATGCGGTGTTGAGTCCATTTCGTTGAGCAAGGAGTAGCTCTTGTCTATTTCCATATTTGACTTAAGGAACTTTATATGTGCTCATTTCAATCTCTGGTTTTATGCAGCACCCCAACTCACCTTTACCCTTAAGCAAGCATAAGTTGGTTTTCTAAATTTGAGACCCTGTTCTGTTCTGTAATTCAGTTCCTGTGTAGCCAAGTTTACATTCCGTGTATTACTGATATCTTATGATGTTTCTTTTTCTGTGTGACTTATTTCAGTTAGAATCATCGTACCTGAATCTACTCATTATGCTGCTACGGGCCTGATGACATAGATTTCATTGCTGAGTGATACTGCATTGTACGTAAGTACCACAAGTTCTTTATCCATTTTTCACTTTCTGCGATGTTGAACTTGTACTGTAAACGAGGTTCTTGTAAACAGAGCCGTTCCAAACTTTGGGGTGGCTGTGTCTTTTTGATTTTAATTTCCCTAAGCTATAGGACCATAAGTGGAAGTGCCCTAGGTTCTGTTGCTTTGTTTTTTAGATGTTTCAGGAAACACCATACACTTCTCCCGAGTGGTTGTTGGCAATTTACATCCCGCCCATCAGCATAACAAGGCTCCCAGTTCTCCATGGCCTGTCTTGTCTTTCTGGATTTTACACTTTTTTCAGATGGCCCTTTTGACCGGGGGGAAGTGAGACTTCATTGTAGTGCAGATTTCCTTTGCAAGCTTGCTTGGTTGGCCAAAAAGGGCGTATGCGTTTTTTCCTGAATATATTCAGGAAAAAACGCATACGCCCTTTTTGGCCAAGTGCATCATTGTGGACGTTCTGCCTCTTTTCCTATGCTTTCAATGCAATTCCAGTCTACCTCCTGAAATCGGTTTCCTGCAATTCTGCCCCGCTTTCAAGTCCTCTTGGCAGCCTTACTTCAGTCTATTTTTGGACGATAGCTGTCATTTATAACTCTGCAGGTTTTTGAATTACAGTGCCCCTGGGCTCCTTTCTTCTACTCGCTTTCTTTTGAGCTGGCCGCAACACCGCAGGATGGCTTCAGGCCCTAATCTGGTTCCGGCCCGGCACGCTGAGCCTTTGGTTATTTCCTCTTCCTGGTGGGAAATGAGAGTTAAATTTGCCCGTCCAGACACCTCCAGCTAGCCTCTCATTGGTTCTCGCTATTCCTGTTCATCTTCCGCAGAAATTGCAAACTGGGCCAAACAGGAGGTTAAAGGCGCTGACTCTCCAAGTGGGGAGAGTGTTAGTAAAGCGTCTGGAATGTTGCACCCGAGTACCAGGGGAGGAAAACTGAGACATATTTGAACACGTCTCCCGTTCACATGGTTGATCATAATTGGGTTCCACATGCATGTTTTAGCTGAAGGAAGAATACCTTAAACCTGGAGAGTTGAGACCCGTGTAATGGGTACCATGCAATATGACTTCAAAGGGTCTTCATTTGCTCACCGAACCTCTCCAATCCTATCACTGCTGCGTTTTTTCCCCTGTACACACGCTTGATTCTCTTTTGGAGACATAGCAATCCATAGGTTTTAAGATACTTACTAGTCAGGTACATTCTTAGGGGTTTAATATGGGGTTTTGTGTCCATTTCGTTGAGCAAGGAGTAGCTCTTGTCTATTCCATATTTGGCTTAAGTAACTTTATCTGTGCTCATTTCAATCTCTGGTTTTATGCAGCACCCCAACTCACCTTTCCCCTTAAGCAAGCATAAGTTGGTTTTCTAAATTTGAGACCCTGTTCTCTTCTGGAATGCAGTTCCTGTGTAGCCAAGTTTACATTCCGTGTATTAGTGATATCTTATGATGTTTCTTTTTCTGTGTGACTTATTTCAGTTAGAATCATCGTACCTGAATCCACTCATTATGCTGCTACGGGCCTGATGACATAGATTTCATTGCTGAGTGATACTGCATTGTACGTAAGTACCACAAGTTGTTTATCCATTTTTCACTTTCTGCGATGTTGAACTTGTACTGTAAACGAGGATCTTGTAAACAGAGGCGTCCTAAACTTTGGGGTGGCTGTGTCTTTTTGATTTTAATTTCCCTAAGCTATAGGACCATAAGTGGCAGTGCCCTAGGCTCTGTTGCTTTGTTTTTTAGATGTTTCAGGAAACACCATACACTTCTCCCGAGTGTCTGTTGGCAATTTACATCCCGCCCATCAGCATAACAAGGCTCCCAGTTCTCCATGGCCTGTCCTGCCTTTCTGGATTTTACACTTTTTTCAGATGGCCCTTTTGACCGGGGGGAAGTGAGACTTCATTGTAGTGCAGATTTCCTTTGCAAGCTTGCTTGGTTGGCCAAAATGGGCGTATGCGTTTTTTCCTGAATATATTCAGGAAAAAACGCATACGCCCTTTTTGGCCAAGTGCATCATTGTGGACGTTCTGCCTCTTTTCCTATGCTTTCAATGCAATTCCAGTCTACCTCCTGAAATCGGTTTCCTGCAATTCTGCCCCGCTTTCAAGTCCTCTTGGCAGCCTTACTTCAGTCTATTTTTGGACGATAGCTGTCATTTATAACTCTGCAGGTTTGTGAATTACAGTGCCCCTGGGCTCCTTTCTTCAACTCGCTTTCTTTTGAGCTGGCCGCAACACCGCAGGATGGCTTCAGGCCCTAATCTGGTTCCGGCCCGGCACGCTGAGCCTTTGGTTATTTCCTCTTCCTGGTGGGAAATGAGAGTTAAATTTGCCCGTCCAGACACCTCCAGCTAGCCTCTCATTGGTTCTCGCTATTCCTGTTCATCTTCCGCAGAAATTGCAAACTGGGCCAAACAGGAGGTTAAAGGGACTGACTCTCCAAGTGGGGAGAGTGTTAGTAAAGCGTCTGGAATGTTGCACCCGAGTACCAGGGGAGGAAAACTGAGACATATTTGAACACGTCTCCCATTCACATGGTTGATCATTCTTGGGTTCCACATGCATGTTTTAGCTGAAGGAAGAATACCTTAAACCTGGAGAGTTAAGACCCGTGTAATGGGTACCATGCAATATGACTTCAAAGGGTCTTCATTTGCTCACCGAACCTCTCCAATCCTATCACTGCTGCGTTTATGCCCCTGTACACATGCTTGATTCTCTTTCGGAGACATAGCAATCCATAGGTTTTAAGATACTTACTAGTCAGGTACATTCTTAGGCGTTTAATATGCGGTGTTGAGTCCATTTCGTTGAGCAAGGAGTAGCTCTTGTCTATTTCCATATTTGACTTAAGGAACTTTATCTGTGCTCATTTCAATCTCTGGTTTTATGCAGCACCCCAACTCACCTTTACCCTTAAGCAAGCATAAGTTGTTTTTCTAAATTTGAGACCCTGTTCTGTTCTGTAATTCAGTTCCTGTGTAGCCAAGTTTACATTCCGTGTATTACTGATATCTTATGATGTTTCTTTTTCTGTGTGACTTATTTCAGTTAGAATCATCGTACCTGAATCTACTCATTATGCTGCTACGGGCCTGATGACATAGATTTCATTGCTGAGTGATACTGCATTGTACGTAAGTACCACAAGTTCTTTATCCATTTTTCACTTTCTGCGATGTTGAACTTGTACTGTAAACGAGGTTCTTGTAAACAGAGCCATTCCAAACTTTGGGGTGGCTGTGTCTTTTTGATTTTAATTTCCCTAATCTATAGGACCATAAGTGGAAGTGCCCTAGGTTCTGTTGCTTTGTTTTTTAGATGTTTCAGGAAACACCATACACTTCTCCCGAGTGGTTGTTGGCAATTTACATCCCGCCCATCAGCATAACAAGGCTCCCAGTTCTCCATGGCCTGTCTTGTCTTTCTGGATTTTACACTTTTTTCAGATGGCCCTTTTGACCGGGGGGAAGTGAGACTTCATTGTAGTGCAGATTTCCTTTGCAAGCTTGCTTGGTTGGCCAAAAAGGGCGTATGCGTTTTTTCCTGAATATATTCAGGAAAAAACGCATACGCCCTTTTTGGCCAAGTGCATCATTGTGGACGTTCTGCCTCTTTTCCTATGCTTTCAATGCAATTCCAGTCTACCTCCTGAAATCGGTTTCCTGCAATTCTGCCCCGCTTTCAAGTCCTCTTGGCAGCCTTACTTCAGTCTATTTTTGGACGATAGCTGTCATTTATAACTGTGCAGGTTTGTGAATTACAGTGCCCCTGGGCTCCTTTCTTCTACTCGCTTTCTTTTGAGCTGGCCGCAACACCGCAGGATGGCTTCAGGCCCTAATCTGGTTCCGGTACGGCACGCTGAGCCTTTGCTTATTTCCTCTTCCTGGTGGGAAATGAGAGTTAAATTTGCCCGTCCAGACACCTCCAGCTAGCCTCTCATTGGTTCTCGCTATTCCTGTTCATCTTCCGCAGAAATTGCAAACTGGGCCAAACAGGAGGTTAAAGGGACTGACTCTCCAAGTGGGGAGAGTGTTAGTAAAGCGTCTGGAATGTTGCACCCGAGTACCAGGGGAGGAAAACTGAGACATATTTGAACACGTCTCCCATTCACATGGTTGATCATACTCTGGGTTCCACATGCATGTTTTAGCTGAAGGAAGAATACCTTAAACCTGGAGAGTTGAGACCCGTGGAATGGGTACCATGCAATATGACTTCAAAGGGTCTTCATTTGCTCACCGAACCTCTCCAATCCTATCACTGCTGCGTTTTTTCCCCTGTACACACGCTTGATTCTCTTTTGGAGACATAGCAATCCATAGGTTTTAAGATACTTACTAGTCAGGTACATTCTTAGGGGTTTAATATGGGGTTTTGTGTCCATTTCGTTGAGCAAGGAGTAGCTCTTGTCTATTCCATATTTGGCTTAAGGAACTTTATCTGTGCTCATTTCAATCTCTGGTTTTATGCAGCACCCCAACTCACCTTTCCCCTTAAGCAAGCATAAGTTGGTTTTCTAAATTTGAGACCCTGTTCTCTTCTGGAATGCAGTTCCTGTGTAGCCAAGTTTACATTCCGTGTATTAGTGATATCTTATGATGTTTCTTTTTCTGTGTGACTTATTTCAGTTAGAATCATCGTACCTGAATTCACTCATTATGCTGCTACGGGCCTGATGACATAGATTTCATTGCTGAGTGATACTGCATTGTACGTAAGTACCACAAGTTCTTTATCCATTTTTCACTTTCTGCGATGTTGAACTTGTACTGTAAACGAGGATCTTGTAAACAGAGGCGTCCTAAACTTTGGGGTGGCTGTGTCTTTTTGATTTTAATTTCCCTAAGCTATAGGACCATAAGTGGCAGTGCCCTAGGCTCTGCTGCTTTGTTTTTTAGATGTTTCAGGAAACACCATACACTTCTCCCGAGTGTCTGTTGGCAATTTACATCCCGCCCATCAGCATAACAAGGCTCCCAGTTCTCCATGGCCTGTCCTGCCTTTCTGGATTTTACACTTTTTTCAGATGGCCCTTTTGACCGGGGGGAAGTGAGACTTCATTGTAGTGCAGATTTCCTTTGCAAGCTTGCTTGGTTGGCCAAAATGGGCGTATGCGTTTTTTCCTGAATATATTCAGGAAAAAACGCATACGCCCTTTTTGGCCAAGTGCATCATTGTGGACGTTCTGCCTCTTTTCCTATGCTTTCAATGCAATTCCAGTCTACCTCCTGAAATCGGTTTCCTGCAATTCTGCCCCACTTTCAAGTCCTCTTGGCAGCCTTACTTCAGTCTATTTTTGGACGATAGCTGTCATTTATAACTCTGCAGGTTTGTGAATTACAGTGCCCCTGAGCTCCTTTCTTCAACTCGCTTTCTTTTGAGCTGGCCGCAACATCGCAGGATGGCTTCAGGCCCTAATCTGGTTCCGGTACGGCATGCTGAGCCTTTGGTTATTTCCTCTTCCTGGTGGGAAATGAGAGTTAAATTTGCCCGTCCAGACACCTCCAGGTAGCCTCTCATTGGTTCTTGCTATTCCTGTTCATCTTCCGCAGAAATTGCAAACTGGGCCAAACAGGAGGTTAAAGGGACTGACTCTCCAAGTCGGGAGAGTTTAGTAAAGCATCTGGAATGTTGCACCCGAGTACCAGGGGAGGAAAACTGAGACATATTTGAACACGTCTCCCGATCACATGGTTGATCATACTACAGGTTCCACATGCATGTTTTAGCTGAAGGAAGAATACCTTAAACCTGCGTAGTTGAAACCCGTGGAATGGGTACCATGCAATATGACTTCAAAGGGTCTTCATTTGCTCACCGAACCTCTCCAATCCTATCACTGCTGCGTTTATGCCCCTGTACACATGCTTGATTCTCTTTCGGAGACATAACAATCCATAGGTTTTAAGATACTTACTAGTCAGGTACATTCTTAGGCGTTTAATATGCGGTGTTGAGTCCATTTCGTTGAGCAAGGAGTAGCTCTTGTCTATTCCATATTTGACTTAAGGAACTTTATCTGTGCTCATTTCAATCTCTGGTTTTATGCAGCACCCCAACTCACCTTTACCCTTAAGCAAGCATAAGTTGGTTTTCTAAATTTGAGACCCTGTTCTGTTCTGTAATTCAGTTCCTGTGTAGCCAAGTTTACATTCTGTGTATTACTGATATCTTATGATGTTTCTTTTTCTGTGTGACTTACTTCAGTTAGAATCATCATACCTGAATCCACTCATTGTGCTGCTAAGGGCCTGATGACACAGATTTCATTGCTGAGTGATATTGCTTTGTAAGTAAATACCACAACTTCTTTATCCATTTTTCACTTTCTGCGATGTTGAACTTGTACTGTAAACGAGGTTCTTGTAAACAGAGCGGTTCCAAACTTTGGGGTGGCTGTGTCTTTTTGATTTTAATTTCCCTAAGCTATAGGACCATAAGTGGAAGTGCCCTAGGTTCTGTTGCTTTGTTTTTTAGATGTTTCAGGAAACACCATACACTTCTCCCGAGTGGTTGTTGGCAATTTACATCCCGCCCATCAGCATAACAAGGCTCCCAGTTCTCCATGGCCTGTCCTGCTTTTCTGGATTTTACACTTTTTTCAGATGGCCCTTTTGACCGGGGGGAAGTGAGACTTCATTGTAGTGCACATTTCCTTTGCAAGCTTGCTTGGTTTGCCAAAAAGGGCGTATGCGTTTTTTCCTGAATATATTCAGGAAAAAACGCATACGCCCTTTTTGGCCAAGTGCATCATTGTGGACGTTCTGCCTCTTTTCCTATGCTTTCAATGCAATTCCAGTCTACCTCCTGAAATCGGTTTCCTGCAATTCTGCCCCGCTTTCAAGTCCTCTTGGCAGCCTTACTTCAGTCTATTTTTGGACGATAGCTGTCATTTATAACTCTGCAGGTTTGTGAATTACAGTGCCCCTGAGCTCCTTTCTTCAACTCGCTTTCTTGTGACCTGGCCGCAACACCGCAGGATGGCTTCAGGCCCTAATCTGGTTCCGGCACGGCACGCTGAGCCTTTGGTTAATTCCTCTTCCTGGTGGGAAATGAGAGTTAATTTTGCCCGTCCAGACACCTCCAGCTAGCCTCTCATTGGTTCTCGCTATTCCTGTTCATCTTCCGCAGAAATTGCAAACTGGGCCAAACAGGAGGTTAAAGGGACTGACTCTCCAAGTCGGGAGAGTGTTAGTAAAGCGTCTGGAATGTTGCACCCGAGTACCAGGGGAGGAAAACTGAGACATATTTGAACACGTCTACCGTTCACATGGTTGATCATACTCTGGGTTCCACATGCATGTTTTAGCTGAAGGAAGAATACCTTAAACCTGGGTAGTTGAAACCCGTGGAATGGGTACCATGCCATATGACTTCAAAGGGTCTTCATTGGCTCACCGAACCTCTCCAATCCTATCACTGCTGCGTTTATGCCCCTGTACACATGCTTGATTCTCTTTCGGAGACATAGCAATCCATAGGTTTTACGATACTTACTACTCAGGTACATTCTTAGGCGTTTAATATGCGGTGTTGAGTCCATTTCTTTGAGCAAGGAGTAGCTCTTGTCTATTCCATATTTGACTTAAGGAACTTTATCTGTGCTCATTTCAATCTCTGGTTTTATGCAGCACCCCAACTCACCTTTCCCCTTAAGCAAGCATAAGTTGGTTTTCTAAATTTGAGACCCTGTTCTGTTCTGTAATTCAGTTCCTGTGTAGCCAAGTTTACATTCCGTGTATTACTGATATCTTATGATGTTTCTTTTTCTGTGTGACTTACTTCAGTTAGAATCATCATACCTGAATCCACTCATTGTGCTGCTAAGGGCCTGATGACACAGATTTCATTGCTGAGTGATATTGCTTTGTAAGTAAATACCACAACTTCTTTATCCATTTTTCACTTTCTGCGATGTTGAACTTGTACTGTAAACGAGGTTCTTGTAAACAGAGCGGTTTCAAACTTTGGGGTGGCTGTGTCTTTTTGATTTTAATTTCCCTAAGCTATAGGACCATAAGTGGAAGTGCCCTAGGTTCTGTTGCTTTGTTTTTTAGATGTTTCAGGAAACACCATACACTTCTCCCGAGTGGTTGTTGGCAATTTACATCCCACCCATCAGCATAACAAGGCTCCCAGTTCTCCATGGCCTGTCCTGCCTTTCTGGATTTTACACTTTTTTCAGATTGCCCTTTTGACCGGGGGGAAGTGAGACTTCATTGTAGTGCAGATTTCCTTTGCAAGCTTGCTTGGTTGGCCAAAAAGGGCGTATGCGTTTTTTCCTGAATATATTCAGGAAAAAACGCATACGCCCTTTTTGGCCAAGTGCATCATTGTGGACGTTCTGCCTCTTTTCCTATGCTTTCAATGCAATTCCAGTCTACCTCCTGAAATCAGTTTCCTGCAATTCTGCCCCGCTTTCAAGTCCTCTTGGCAGCCTTACTTCAGTCTATTTTTGGACGATAGCTGTCATTTATAACTCTGCAGGTTTGTGAATTACAGTGCCCCTGAGCTCCTTTCTTCAACTCGCTTTCTTGTGACCTGGCCGCAACACCGCAGGATGACTTCAGGCCCTAATCTGGTTCCGGCCCGGCATGCTGAGCCTTTGGTTAATTCCTCTTCCTGGTGGGAAATGAGAGTTAAATTTGCCCGTCCAGACACCTCCAGCTAGTCTCTCATTGGTTCTCGCTATTCCTGTTCATCTTCCGCAGAAATTGCAAACTGGGCCAAACAGGAGGTTAAAGGGACTGACTCTCCAAGTCGGGAGAGTGTTAGTAAAGCGTCTGGAATGTTGCACCCGAGTACCAGGGGAGGAAAACTGAGACATATTTGAACACGTCTCCCGATCACATGGTTGATCATACTCTAGGTTCCACATGCATGTTTTAGCTGAAGGAAGAATACCTTAAACCTGGGTAGTTGAAACCCGTGGAATGGGTACCATGCAATATGACTTCAAAGGGTCTTCATTTGCTCACCGAACCTCTCCAATCCTATCACTGCTGCGTTTATGCCCCTGTACACATGCTTGATTCTCTTTCGGAGACATAGCAATCCATAGGTTTTACGATACTTACTAGTCAGGTACATTCTTAGGCGTTTAATATGCGGTGTTGAGTCCATTTCGTTGAGCAAGGAGTAGCTCTTGTCTATTCCATATTTGACTTAAGGAACTTTATCTGTGCTCATTTCAATCTCTGCTTTTATGCAGCACCCCAACTCACCTTTACCCTTAAGCAAGCATAAGTTGGTTTTCTAAATTTGAGACCCTGTTCTGTTCTGTAATTCAGTTCCTGTGTAGCCAAGTTTACATTCCGTGTATTACTGATATCTTATGATGTTTCTTTTTCTGTGTGACTTACTTCAGTTAGAATCATCATACCTGAATCCACTCATTGTGCTGCTAAGGGCCTGATGACACAGATTTCATTGCTGAGTGATATTGCTTTGTAAGTAAATACCACAATTTCTTTATCCATTTTTCACTTTCTGCGATGTTGAACTTGTACTGTAAACGAGGTTCTTGTAAACAGAGCCGTTCCAAACTTTGGGGTGGCTGTGTCTTTTTGATTTTAATTTCCCTAAGCTATAGGACCATAAGTGGAAGTGCCCTAGGTTCTGTTGCTTTGTTTTTTAGATGTTTCAGGAAACACCATACACTTCTCCCGAGTGGTTGTTGGCAATTTACATCCCGCCCATCAGCATAACAAGGCTCCCAGTTCTCCATGGCCTGTCCTGCCTTTCTGGATTTTACACTTTTTTCAGATGGCCCTTTTGACCGGGGGGAAGTGAGACTTCATTGTAGTGCAGATTTCCTTTGCAAGCTTGCTTGGTTGGCCAAAAAGGGCGTATGCGTTTTTTCCTGAATATATTCAGGAAAAAACGCATACGCCCTTTTTGGCCAAGTGCATCATTGTGGACCTTCTGCCTCTTTTCCTATGCTTTCAATGCAATTCCAGTCTACCTCCTGAAATCGGTTTCCTGCAATTCTGCCCCGCTTTCAAGTCCTCTTGGCAGCCTTACTTCAGTCTATTTTTGGACGATAGCTGTCATTTATAACTCTGCAGGTTTGTGAATTACAGTGCCCCTGAGCTCCTTTCTTCAACTCGCTTTCTTTTGAGCTGGCCGCAACACCGCAGGATGGCTTCAGGCCCTAATCTGGTTCCGGTATGGCACGCTGAGCCTTTGGTTATTTCCTCTTCCTGGTGGGAAATGAGAGTTAAATTTGCCCGTCCAGACACCTCCAGCTAGCCTCTCATTGGTTCTCGCTATTCCTGTTCATCTTCCGCAGAAATTGCAAACTGGGCCAAACAGGAGGTTAAAGGCGCTGACTCTCCAAGGGGGGAGAGTGTTAGTAAAGCATCTGGAATGTTGCACCCGAGTACCAGGGGAGGAAAACTGAGACATATTTGAACACGTCTCCCGTTCACATGGTTGATCATACTTGGGTTCCACATGCATGTTTTAGCTGAAGGAAGAATACCTTAAACCTGGAGAGTTGAGACCCGTGTAATGGGTACCATGCAATATGACTTCAAAGGGTCTTCATTTGCTCACCGAACCTCTCCAATCCTATCACTGCTGCGTTTATGCCCCTGTACACACGCTTGATTCTCTTTTGGAGACATAGCAATCCATAGGTTTTAAGATACTTACTAGTCAGGTACATTCTTAGGCGTTTAATATGGGGTGTTGAGTCCATTTCGTTGACCAAGGAGTAGCTCTTGTCTATTCCATATTTGGCTTAAGGAACTTTATCTGTGCTCATTTCAATCTCTCATTTTATGCAGCACCCCAACTCACCTTTACCCTTAAGCAAGCATAAGTTGGTTTTCTAAATTTGAGACACTGTTCTGTTTTGGAATTCAGTTCCTGTGTAGCCAAGTTTACATTCCGTGTATTAGTGATATCTTATGATGTTTCTTTTCTGTGTGACTTATTTCAGTTAGAATCATCGTACCTGAATCCACTCATTGTGCTGCTAAGGGCCTGATGACACAGATTTCATTGCTGAGTGATATTGCTTTGTAAGTAAATACCACAACTTCTTTATCCATTTTTCACTTTCTGCGATGTTGAACTTGTACTGTAAACGAGGTTCTTGTAAACAGAGCCATTCCAAACTTTGGGGTGGCTGTGTCTTTTTGATTTTAATTTCCCTAAGCTATAGGACCATAAGTGGCAGTGCCCTAGGTTCTGTTGCTTTGTTTTTTACATGTTTCAGGAAACACCATACACTTCTCCCGAGTGGTTGTTGGCAATTTACATCCCGCCCATCAGCATAACAAGGCTCCCAGTTCTCCATGGCCTGTCTTGTCTTTCTGGATTTTACACTTTTTTCAGATGGCCCTTTTGACCGGTGGGAAATGAGACTTCATTGTAGTGCAGATTTCCTTTGCAAGCTTGCTTGGTTGGCCAAAAAGGGCGTATGCGTTTTTTCCTGAATATATTCAGGAAAAAACGCATACGCCCTTTTTGGCCAAGTGCATCATTGTGGACCTTCTGCCTCTTTTCCTATGCTTTCAATGCAATTCCAGTCTACCTCCTGAAATCGGTTTCCTGCAATTCTGCCCCGCTTTCAAGTCCTCTTGGCAGCCTTACTTCATTCTATTTTTGGACGATAGCTGTCATTTATAACTCTGCAGGTTTGTGAATTACAGTGCCCCTGAGCTCCTTTCTTGAACTCGCTTTCTTGTGACCTGGCCGCAACACCGCAGGATGGCTTCAGGCCCTAATCTGGTTCTGGCACGGCACGCTGAGCCTTTGGTTAATTCCTCTTCCTGGTGAGAAATGAGAGTTAAATTTGCCCGTCCAGACACCTCCAGCTAGTCTCTCATTGGTTCTCGCTATTCCTGTTCATCTTCCGCAGAAATTGCAAACTGGGCCAAACAGGAGGTTAAAGGGACTGACTCTCCAAGTCGGGAGAGTGTTAGTAAAGCGTCTGGAATGTTGCACCCGAGTACCAGGGGAGGAAAACTGAGACATATTTGAACACGTCTCCCGTTCACATGGTTGATCATACTTGGGTTCCACATGCATGTTTTAGCTGAAGGAAGAATACCTTAAACCTGGAGAGTTGAGACCCGTGTAATGCGTACCATGCAATATGACTTCAAAGGGTCTTCATTTGCTCACCGAACCTCTCCAATCCTATCACTGCTGCGTTTATGCCCCTGTACACATGCTTGATTCTCTTTTGGAGACATAGCAATCCATAGGTTTTCCGATACTTACTAGTCAGGTACATTCTTAGGCGTTTAATATGGGGTGTTGAGTCCATTTCGTTGAGCAAGGAGTAGCTCTTGTCTATTCCATATTTGGCTTAAGGAACTTTATCTGTGCTCATTTCAATCTCTGGTTTTATGCAGCACCCCAACTCACCTTTACCCTTAAGCAAGCATAAGTTGGTTTTCTAAATTTGAGACCCTGTTCTGTTCTGTAATTCAGTTCCTGTGTAGCCAAGTTTACATTCCGTGTATTACTGATATCTTATGATGTTTCTTTTCTGTGTGACTTATTTCAGTTAGAATCATCATACCTGAATCCACTCATTGTGCTGCTACGGGCCTGATGACACAGATTTCATTGCTGAGTGATATTGCTTTGTAAGTAAATACCACAACTTCTTTATCCATTTTTCACTTTCTGCGATGTTGAACTTGTACTGTAAACGAGGTTCTTGTAAACAGAGCCGTTCGAAAGTTTGGGGTGGCTGTGTCTTTTTGATTTTAATTTCCCTAAGCTATAGGACCATAAGTGGCAGTGCCCTAGGCTCTGTTGCTTTGTTTTTTAGATGTTTCAGGAAACACCATACACTTCTCCCGAGTGTCTGTTGGCAATTTACATCCCGCCCATCAGCATAACAAGGCTCCCAGTTCTCCATGGCCTGTCCTGCCTTTCTGGATTTTACACTTTTTTCAGATGGCCCTTTTGACCAGGGGGAAGTGAGACTTCATTGTAGTGCAGATTTCCTTTGCAAGCTTGCTTGGTTGGCCAAAAAGGGCGTATGCGTTTTTTCCTGAATATATTCAGGAAAAAACGCATACGCCCTTTTTGGCCAAGTGCATCATTGTGGACGTTCTGCCTCTTTTCCTATGCTTTCAATGCAATTCCAGTCTACCTCCTGAAATCGGTTTCCTGCAATTCTGCCCCGCTTTCAAGTCCTCTTGGCAGCCTTACTTCAGTCTATATTTGGACGATAGCTGTCATTTATAACTCTGCAGGTTTGTGAATTACAGTGCCCCTGAGCTCCTTTGTTCAACTCGCTTTCTTGTGAGCTAGCCGCAACACCGCAGGATGGCTTCAGGCCCTAATCTGGTTCCGGCACGGCACGCTGAGCCTTTGGTTAATTCCTCTTCCTGGTGGGAAATGAGAGTTAAATTTGCCCGTCCAGACACCTCCAGCTAGTCTCTCATTGGTTCTCGCTATTCCTGTTCATCTTCCGCAGAAATTGCAAACTGGGCCAAAGAGGAGGTTAAAGGGACTGACTCTCCAAGTCGGAAGAGTGTTAGTAAAGCGTCTGGAATGTTGCACCCGAGTACCAGGGGAGGAAAACTGAGACATATTTGAACACGTCTCCCGTTCACATGGTTGATCATACTCTGGGTTCCACATGCATGTTTTAGCTGAAGGAAGAATACCTTAAACCTGGAGAGTTGAGACCCGTGGAATGGGTACCATGCAATATGACTTCAAAGGGTCTTCATTTGCTCACCGAACCTCTCCAATCCTATCACTGCTGCGTTTATGCCCCTGTACACACGCTTGATTCTCTTTTGGAGACATAGCAATCCATAGGTTTTAAGATACTTATTAGTCAGGTACATTCTTAGGCGTTTAATATGGGGTGTTGAGTCCATTTCGTTGAGCAAGGAGTAGCTCTTGTCTATTCCATATTTGGCTTAAGGAACTTTATCTGTGCTCATTTCAATCTCTGGTTTTATGCAGCACCCCAACTCACCTTTACCCTTAAGCAAGCATAAGTTGGTTTTCTAAATTTGAGACCCTGTTCTGTTTTGGAATGCAGTTCCTGTGTAGCCAAGTTTACATTCCGTGTATTAGTGATATCTTATGATGTTTCTTTTTCTGTGTGACTTATTTCAGTTAGAATCATCGTACCTGAATCCACTCATTATGCTGCTACGGGCCTGATGACATAGATTTCATTGCTGAGTGATACTGCATTGTACGTAAGTACCACAAGTTCTTTATCCATTTTTCACTTTCTGTGATATTGAACTTGTATGGTAAACGAGGTTCTTGTAAACGGAGGCGTCCCAAACTTAGGGGTGGCTGTGTCTTTTTGATTTTAATTTCCGTAAGCTATAGGACCATAAGTGGCAGTGCCCTAGGCTCTGTTGCTTTGTTTTTTAGATGTTTCAGGAAACACCATACACTTCTCCCGAGTGGTTGTTGGCAATTTACATCCCGCCCATCAGCATAACAAGGCTCCCAGTTCTCCATGGCCTGTCCTGCCTTTCTGGATTTTACAGTTTTTTCAGATGGCCCTTTTGCCCGGGGGGAAGTGAGACTTCATTGTAGTGCAGATTTCCTTTGCAAGCTTGCTTGGTTGGCCAAAAAGGGCGTATGCGTTTTTTCCTGAATATATTCAGGAAAAAACGCATATGCCCTTTTTGGCCAAGTGCATCATTGTGGACGTACTACCTCTTTTCCTATGCTTTCAATGCAATTCCAGTCTACCTCCTGAAATCGGTTTCCTGCAATTCTGCCCTGCTTTCAAGTCCTCTTGGCAGCCTTACTTCAGTCTATTTTTGGACGATAGCTGTCATTCATAACTCTGCAGGTTTGTGAATTACAGTGCCCCTGAGCTCCTTTCTTCAACTCGCTTTCTTTTGAGCTGGCCGCAACACCGCAGAATGGTTTCAGGCCCTAATATGGTTCCGGCACGGCACGCTGAGCCTTTGGTTAATTCGTCTTCCTGGTGGGAAATGAGAGTTAAATTTGCCCGTCCAGACACCTCCAGCTAGCCTCTCATTGGTTCTCGCTATTCCTGTTCATCTTCCGCAGAAATTGCAAACTGGGCCAAAGAGGAGGTTAAAGGGACTGACTCTCCAAGTGGGGAGAGTGTTAGTAAAGCGTCTGGAATGTTGCACCCGAGTACCAGGGTATGAAAACTGAGACATATTTGAACACGTCTCCCGATCACATGGTTGATCATACTCTAGGTTCCACATGCATGTTTTAGCTGAAGGAAGAATACCTTAAACCTGGAGAGTTGAGACCCGTGGAATGGGTACCATGCAATATGACTTCAAAGGGTCTTCATTTGCTCACCGAACCTCTCCAATCCTATCACTGCTGCGTTTATGCCCCTGTACACACGCTTGATTCTCTTTTGGAGACATAGCAATCCATAGGTTTTAAGATACTTACTAGTCAGGTACATTCTTAGGCGTTTAATATGCGGTGTTGAGTCCATTTCGTTGAGCAAGGAGTAGCTCTTGTCTATTCCATATTCGGCTTAAGGAACTTTATCTGTGCTCATTTTAATCTCTGGTTTTATGCAGCAACCCAACTCACCTTTCCCCTTAAGCAAGCATAAGTTGGTTTTCTAAATTTGAGACCCTGTTCTGTTCTGTAATTCAGTTCCTGTGTAGCCAAGTTTACATTCCGTGTATTACTGATATCTTATGATGTTTCTTTTTCTGTGTGACTTACTTCAGTTAGAATCATCATACCTGAATCCACTCATTGTGCTGCTAAGTGCCTGATGACACAGATTTCATTGCTGAGTGATATTGCTTTGTAAGTAAATACCACAACTTCTTTATCCATTTTTCACTTTCTGCGATGTTGAACTTGTACTGTAAACGAGGTTCTTGTAAACAGAGCCGTTCCAAACTTTGGGGTGGCTGTGTCTTTTTGATTTTAATTTCCCTAAGCTATAGGACCATAAGTGGAAGTGCCCTAGGCTCTGTTGCTTTGTTTTTTACATGTTTCAGGAAACACCATACACTTCTCCCAAGTGTCTGTTGGCAATTAAAATCCCGCCCATCAGCATAACAAGGCTCCCAGTTCTCAATGGCCTGTTGCCTTTCTGGATTTTACACTTTTTTCCGATGGCCCTTTTGACCGGGGGGAAGTGAGACTTCATTGTAGTGCAGATTTCCTTTGCAAGCTTGCTTGGTTGGCCAAAAAGGGCGTATGCGTTTTTTCCTGAATATATTCAGGAAAAAACGCATACGCCATTTTTGGCCAAGTGCATCATTGTGGACGTTCTGCCTCTTTTCCTATGCTTTCAATGCAATTCCAGTCTACCTCCTGAAATCGGTTTCCTGCAATTCTGCCCTGCTTTCAAGTCCTCTTGGCAGCCTTACTTCAGTCTATTTTTGGACGATAGCTGTCATTCATAACTCTGCAGGTTTGTGAATTACAGTGCCCCTGAGCTCCTTTCTTCAACTCGCTTTCTTTTGAGCTGGCCGCAACACCGCAGAATGGTTTCAGGCCCTAATATGGTTCCGGCACGGCACGCTGAGCCTTTGGTTAATTCGTCTTCCTGGTGGGAAATGAGAGTTAAATTTGCCCGTCCAGACACCTCCAGCTAGCCTCTCATTGGTTCTCGCTATTCCTGTTCATCTTCCGCAGAAATTGCAAACTGGGCCAAAGAGGAGGTTAAAGGGACTGACTCTCCAAGTGGGGAGAGTGTTAGTAAAGCGTCTGGAATGTTGCACCCGAGTACCAGGGTATGAAAACTGAGACATATTTGAACACGTCTCCCGTTCACATGGTTGATCATACTCTAGGTTCCACATGCATGTTTTAGCTGAAGGAAGAATACCTTAAACCTGGAGAGTTGAGACCCGTGGAATGGGTACCATGCAATATGACTTCAAAGGGTCTTCATTTGCTCACCGAACCTCTCCAATCCTATCACTGCTGCGTTTATGCCCCTGTACACACGCTTGATTCTCTTTCGGAGACATAGCAATCCATAGGTTTTAAGATACTTACTAGTCAGGTACATTCTTAGGCGTTTAATATGCGGTGTTGAGTCCATTTCGTTGAGCAAGGAGTAGCTCTTGTCTATTCCATATTCGGCTTAAGGAACTTTATCTGTGCTCATTTTAATCTCTGGTTTTATGCAGCAACCCAACTCACCTTTCCCCTTAAGCAAGCATAAGTTGGTTTTCTAAATTTGAGACCCTGTTCTGTTCTGTAATTCAGTTCCTGTGTAGCCAAGTTTACATTCCGTGTATTACTGATATCTTATGATGTTTCTTTTTCTGTGTGACTTACTTCAGTTAGAATCATCATACCTGAATCCACTCATTGTGCTGCTAAGTGCCTGATGACACAGATTTCATTGCTGAGTGATATTGCTTTGTAAGTAAATACCACAACTTCTTTATCCATTTTTCACTTTCTGCGATGTTGAACTTGTACTGTAAACGAGGTTCTTGTAAACAGAGCCGTTCCAAACTTTGGGGTGGCTGTGTCTTTTTGATTTTAATTTCCCTAAGCTATAGGACCATAAGTGGAAGTGCCCTAGGCTCTGTTGCTTTGTTTTTTACATGTTTCAGGAAACACCATACACTTCTCCCAAGTGTCTGTTGGCAATTAAAATCCCGCCCATCAGCATAACAAGGCTCCCAGTTCTCCATGGCCTGTCCTGCCTTTCTGGATTTTACACTTTTTTCAGATGGCCCTTTTGACCGGGGGGAAGTGAGACTTCATTGTAGTGCAGATTTCCTTTGCAAGCTTGCTTGGTTGGCCAAAAAGGGCGTATGCGTTTTTTCCTGAATATATTCAGGAAAAAACGCATACGCCCTTTTTAGCCAAGTGCATCATTGTGGACGTTCTGCCTCTTTTCCTATTCTTTCAATGCAATTCCAGTCTACCTCCTGAAATCGGTTTCCTGCAATTCTGCCCCGCTTTCAAGTCCTCTTGGCAGCCTTACTTCAGTCTATTTTTGGACGATAGCTGTCATTTATAACTCGGCAGGTTTGTGAATTACAGTGCCCCTGAGCTCCTTTGTTCAACTCGCTTTCTTTTGAGCTGGCCGCAACACCGCAGGATGACTTCAGGCCCTAATCTGGTTCCGGTACGGCACGCTGAGCCTTTGGTTATTTCCTCTTCCTGGTGGGAAATGAGAGTTAAATTTGCCCGTCCAGACACCTCCAGCTAGCCTCTCATTGGTTCTCGCTATTCCTGTTCATCTTCCGCAGAAATTGCAAACTGGGCCAAACAGGAGGTTAAAGGCGCTGACTCTCCAAGTGGGGAGAGTGTTAGTAAAGCGTCTGGAATGTTGCACCCGAGTACCAGGGGAGGAAAACTGAGACATATTTGAACACGTCTCCCGTTCACATGGTTGATCATACTTGGGTTCCACATGCATATTTTAGCTGAAGGAAGAATACCTTAAACCTGGAGAGTTAAGACCCGTGTAATGGGGACCATGAAATATGACTTTAAAGGGTCTTCATTTGCTCACCGAACCTCTCCAATCCTATCACTGCTGCGTTTATGCCCCTGTACACATGCTTGATTCTCTTTCGGAGACATAGCAATCCGTAGGTTTTTAAGATACTTACTAGTCAGGTACATTCTTAGGCGTTTAATATGCGGTGTTGAGTCCATTTCGTTGAGCAATGAGTAGCTCTTGTCTATTCCATATTTGACTTAAGGAACTTTATCTGTGCTCATTTCAATCTCTGGTTTTATGCAGCACCCCAACTCACCTTTACCCTTAAGCAAGCATAAGTTGGTTTTCTAAATTTGAGACCCTGTTCTGTTCTGTAATTCAGTTCCTGTGTAGCCAAGTTTACATTCCGTGTATTACTGATATCTTATGATGTTTCTTTTTCTGTGTGACTTACTTCAGTTAGAATCATCATACCTGAATCCACTCATTGTGCTGCTAAGGGCCTGATGACACAGATTTCATTGCTGAGTGATATTGCTTTGTAAGTAAATACCACAACTTCTTTATCCATTTTTCACTTTCTGTGATGTTGAACTTGTACTGTAAACGAGGTTCTTGTAAACGGAGCCGTTCCAAACTTTGGGGTGGCTGTGTCTTTTTGATTTTAATTTCCCTAAGCTATAGGACCATAAGTGGCAGTGCCCTAGGCTCTGTTGCTTTGTTTTTTAGATGTTTCAGGAAACACCATACACTTCTCCTGAGTGGTTGTTGGCAATTTACATCCCGCCCATCAGCATAACAAGGCTCCCAGTTCTCCATGGCCTGTCCTGCCTTTCTGGATTTTACACTTTTTTCAGATGGCCCTTTTGACCGGGGGGAAGTGAGACTTTATTGTAGTGCAGATTTCCTTTGCAAGCTTGCTTGGTTGGCCAAAAAGGGCGTATGCGTTTTTTCCTGAATGTATTCAGGAAAAAACGCATACGCCCTTTTTGGCCAAGTGCATCATTGTGGACGTTCTGCCTCTTTTCCTATGCTTTCAATGCAATTCCAGTCTACCTCCTGAAATCGGTTTCCTGCAATTCTGCCCCGCTTTCAAGTCCTCTTGGCAGCCTTACTTCAGTCTATTTTTGGACGATAGCTGTCATTTATAACTCTGCAGGTTTGTGAATTACAGTGCCCCTGAGCTCCTTTCTTCAACTCGCTTTCTTTTGAGCTGGCCGCAACACCGCAGGATGGCTTCAGGCCCTAATCTGGTTCCGGCACGGCACGCTGAGCCTTTGGTTATTTCCTCTTCCTGGTGGGAAATGAGAGTTAAATTTGCCCGTCCAGACACCTCCAGCTAGCCTCTCATTGGTTCTCGCTATTCCTGTTCATCTTCCGCAGAAATTGCAAACTGGGCCAAACAGGAGGTTAAAGGCGCTGACTCTCCAAGTGGGGAGAGTGTTAGTAAAGCGTCTGGAATGTTGCACCCGAGTACCAGGGTACGAAAACTGAGACATATTTGAACACGTCTCCCGTTCACATGGTTGATCATACTCTGGGTTCCACATGCATGTTTTAGTTGAAGGAAGAATACCTAAAACCTGGGTAGTTGAAACCCGTGGAATGGGTACCATGCAATATGACTTCAAAGGGTCTTCATTTGCTCACCGAACCTCTCCAATCCTATCACTGCTGCGTTTATGCCCCTGTACACATGCTTGATTCTCTTTCGGAGACATAGCAATCCATAGGTTTTAAGATATTTACTAGTCAGGTACATTCTTAGGCGTTTAATATGCGGTGTTGAGTCCATTTCGTTGAGCAAGGAGTAGCTCTTGTCTATTCCATATTTGGCTTAAGGAACTTTATCTGTGCTCATTTCAATCTCTGGTTTTATGCAGGAACCCAACTCACCTTTCCCCTTAAGCAATCATAAGTTGGTTTTCTAAATTTGAGACCCTGTTCTGTTTTGGAATTCAGTTCCTGTGTAGCCAAGTTTACATTCCATGTATTAGTGATATCTTATGATGTTTCTTTTTCTGTGTGACTTATTTCAGTTAGAATCATCATACCTGAATCCACTCATTGTGATGCTAAGGGCCTGATGACACAGATTTCATTGCTGAGTGATATTGCTTTGTAAGTGAATACTACAACTTCTTTATCCATTTTTCACATTCTGCGATGTTGAACTTGTACTGTAAACGAGGTTCTTGTAAACAGAGCCGTTCCAAACTTTGGGGTGGCTGTGTCTTTTTTATTTTAATTTCCCTAAGCTATAGGACCATAAGTGGAAGTGCCCTAGGCTCTGTTGCTTTGTTTTTTAGATGTTTCAGGAAACACCATACACTTCTCCCAAGTGTCTGTTGGCAATTTACATCCTGCCCATCAGCATAACAAGGCTCCCAGTTCTCCATGGCCTGTCCTGCCTTTCTGGATTTTACACTTTTTTCAGATGGCCCTTTTTACCGGGGGGAAGTGAGACTTCATTGTAGTGCAGATTTCCTTTGCAAGCTTGCTTGGTTGGCCAAAAAGGGCGTATGCGTTTTTTCCTGAATATATTCAGGAAAAAACGCATACGCCCTTTTTGGCCAAGTGCATCATTGTGGACGTTCTGCCTCTTTTCCTATGCTTTCAATGCAATTCCAGTCTACCTCCTGAAATCGGTTTCCTGCAATTCTGCCCCGCTTTCAAGTCCTCTTGGCAGCCTTACTTCAGTCTATTTTTGGACGATAGCTGTCATTTATAACTCTGCAGGTTTGTGAATTACAGTGCCCCTGAGCTCCTTTCTTCAACTCGCTTTCTTTTGAGCTGGCCGCAACACCGCAGGATGGCTTCAGGCCCTAATCTGGTTCCGGCACGGCACGCTGAGCCTTTGGTTAATTCCTCTTGCTGGTGGGAAATGAGAGTTAAATTTGCCCGTCCAGAAACCTCCAGCTAGTCTCTCATTGGTTCTCGCTATTCCTGTTCATCTTCCACAGAAATTGCAAACTGGGCCAAACAGGAGGTTAAAGGGACTGACTCTCCAAGTCGGGAGAGTGTTAGTAAAGCGTCTGGAATGTTGCACCCGAGTACCAGGGTACGAAAACTGTGACATATTTGAACACGTCTCCCGATCACATGGTTGAACATACTCTAGGTTCCACATGCATGTTTTAGCTGAAGGAAGAATACCTTAAACCTGGGTAGTTGAAACCCGTGTAATGGGTACCATGCAATATGACTTCAAAGGGTCTTCATTTGCTCACCGAACCTCTCCAATCCTATCACTGCTGCGTTTATGCCCCTGTACACATGCTTGATTCTCTTTCGGAGACATAGCAATCCATAGGTTTTAAGATACTTACTAGTCAGGTACATTCTTAGGCGTTTAATATGCGGTGTTGAGTCCATTTCGTTGAGCAAGGAGTAGTTCTTCTCTATTCCATATTTGACTTAAGGAACTTTATCTGTGCTCATTTCAATCTCTGGTTTTATGCAGCACCCCAACTCACCTTTACCCTTAAGCAAGCATAAGTTGGTTTTCTAAATTTGAGTCCCTGTTCTGTTCTGTAATTCAGTTCCTGTGTAGCCAAGTTTACATTCCGTGTACTACTGATATCTTATGATGTTTCTTTTTCTGTGTGACTTACTTCAGTTAGAATCATCATACCTGAATCCACTCATTGTGCTGCTAAGGGCCTGATGACACAGATTTCATTGCTGAGTGATATTGCTTTGTAAGTAAATACCACAACTTCTTTATCCATTTTTCACTTTCTGCAATGTTGAACTTGTACTGTAAATGAGGTTCTTGTAAACAGAGCCATTCCAAACTTTGGGGTGGCTGTGTCTTTTTGATTTTAATTTCCCTAAGCTATAGGACCATAAGTGGAAGTGCCCTAGGTTCTGTTGCTTTGTTTTTTAGATGTTTCAGGAAACACCATACACTTCTCCCGAGTGGTTGTTGGCAATTTACATCCCGCCCATCAGCATAACAAGGCTCCCAGTTCTCCATGGCCTGTCCTGCCTTTCTGGATTTTACACTTTTTTCAGATGGCCCTTTTGACCGGGGGGAAGTGAGACTTCATTGTAGTGCAGATTTCCTTTGCAAGCTTGCTTGGTTGGCCAAAAAGGGCGTATGCGTTTTTTCCTGAATATATTCAGGAAAAAACGCATACGCCCTTTTTGGCCAAGTGCATCATTGTGGACGTTCTGCCTCTTTTCCTATGCTTTCAATGCAATTCCAGTCTACCTCCTGAAATCGGTTTCCTGCAATTCTGCCCCGCTTTCAAGTCCTCTTGGCAGCCTTACTTCAGTCTATTTTTGGACGATAGCTGTCATTTATAACTCTGCAGGTTTGTGAATTACAGTGCCCCTGAGCTCCTTTCTTCAACTCGCTTTCTTTTGAGCTGGCCGCAACACCACAGGATGGCTTCAGGCCCTAATCTGGTTCCGGTACGGCACGCTGAGCCTTTGGTTATTTCCTCTTCCTGTTGGGAAATGAGAGTTAAATTTGCCCGTCTAGACACCTCCAGCTAGCTTCTCATTGGTTCTCGCTATTCCTGTTCATCTTCCGCAGAAATTGCAAACTGTGCCAAACAGGAGGTTAAAGGCGCTGACTCTCCAAGTCGGGAGAGTGTTAGTAAAGCGTCTGGAATGTTGCACCCGAGTACCAGGGGAGGAAAACTGAGACATATTTGAACACGTCTCCCGATCACATGGTTGATCATACTCTGGGTTCCACATGCATGTTTTATCTGAAAGAAGAATACCTAAAACCTGGGTAGTTGAAACCCGTGGAATGGGTACCATGCAATATGACTTCAAAGGGTCTTCATTTGCTCACCGAACCTCTCCAATCCTATCACTGCTGCGTTTATGCCCCTGTACACATGCTTGATTCTCTTTCGGAGACATAGCAATCCATAGGTTTTAAGATACTTACTAGTCAGGTACATTCTTAGGCGTTTAATATGCGGTGTTGAGTCCATTTCGTTGAGCAAGGAGTAGCTCTTGTCTATTCCATATTCGGCTTAAGGAACTTTATCTGTGCTGATTTCAATCTCTGGTTTTATGCAGCACCCCAACTCACCTTTTCCCTTAAGCAAGCATAAGTTGGTTTTCTAAATTTGAGTCCCTGTTCTGTTCTGTAATTCAGTTCCTGTGTAGCCAAGTTTACATTCCGTGTACTACTGATATCTTATGATGTTTCTTTTTCTGTGTGACTTACTTCAGTTAGAATCATCATACCTGAATCCACTCATTGTGCTGCTAAGGGCCTGATGACACAGATTTCATTGCTGAGTGATATTGCTTTGTAAGTAAATACCACAACTTCTTTATCCATTTTTCACTTTCTGCAATGTTGAACTTGTACTGTAAATGAGGTTCTTGTAAACAGAGCCGTTCCAAACTTTGGGGTGGCTGTGTCTTTTTGATTTTAATTTCCCTAAGCTATAGGACCATAAGTGGAAGTGCCCTAGGTTCTGTTGCTTTGTTTTTTAGATGTTTCAGGAAACACCATACACTTCTCCCGAGTGGTTGTTGGCAATTTACATCCCGCCCATCAGCATAACAAGGCTCCCAGTTCTCCATGGCCTGTCCTGCCTTTCTGGATTTTACACTTTTTTCAGATGGCCCTTTTGACCGGGGGGAAGTGAGACTTCATTTTAGTGCAGATTTCCTTTGCAAGCTTGCTTGGTTGGCCAAAAAGGGCGTATGCGTTTTTTCCTGAATATATTCAGGAAAAAACGCATACGCCCTTTTTGGCCAAGTGCATCATTGTGGACGTTCTGCCTCTTTTCCTATGCTTTCAATGCAATTCCAGTCTACCTCCTGAAATCGGTTTCCTGCAATTCTGCCCCGCTTTCAAGTCCTCTTGGCAGCCTTACTTCAGTCTATTTTTGGACGATAGCTGTCATTTATAACTCTGCAGGTTTGTGAATTACAGTGCCCCTGAGCTCCTTTCTTCAACTCGCTTTCTTTTGAGCTGGCTGCAACACCGCAGGATGGCTTCAGGCCCTAATCTGGTTCCGGTACGGCACGCTGAGCCTTTGGTTATTTCCTCTTCCTGGTGGGAAATGAGAGTTAAATTTGCCCGTCCAGACACCTCCAGCTAGTCTCTCATTGGTTCTCGCTATTCCTGTTCATCTTCCGCAGAAATTGCAAACTGGGCCAAACAGGAGGTTAAAGGCGCTGACTCTCCAGTGGGGAGAGTGTTACTAAAGCGTCTGGAATGTTGCACCCGAGTACCAGGGGAGGAAAACTGAGACATATTTGAACACGTCTCCCGTTCACATGGTTGATCATACTTGGGTTCCACATGCATGTTTTAGCTGAAGGAAGAATACCTTAAACCTGGAGAGCTGAGACCCGTGTAATGGGTACCATGCAATATGACTTCAAAGGGTCTTCATTTGCTCACCGAACCTCTCCAATCCTATCACTGCTGCGTTTATGCCCCTGTACACACGCTTGATTCTCTTTTGGAGACATAGCAATCCATAGGTTTTAAGATACTTACTAGTCAGGTACATTCTTAGGCGTTTAATATGCGGTGTTGAGTCCATTTCGTTGAGCAAGGAGTAGCTCTTGTCTATTCCATATTCGGCTTAAGGAACTTTATCTGTGCTCATTTCAATCTCTGGTTTTATGCAGCAACCCAACTCACCTTTCCCCTTAAGCAAGCATAAGTTGTTTTTCTAAATTTGAGACCCTGTTCTGTTCTGTAATTCAGTTCCTGTGTAGCCAAGTTTACATTCCGTGTATTACTGATATCTTATGATGTTTCTTTTTCTGTGTGACTTACTTCAGTTAGAATCATCATACCTGAATCCACTCATTGTGCTGCTAAGTGCCTGATGACACAGATTTCATTGCTGAGTGATATTGCTTTGTAAGTAAATACCACAACTTCTTTATCCATTTTTCACTTTCTGCGATGTTGAACTTGTACTGTAAACGAGGTTCTTGTAAACAGAGCCGTTCCAAACTTTGGGGTGGCTGTGTCTTTTTGATTTTAATTTCCCTAAGCTATAGGACCATAAGTGGAAGTGCCCTAGGCTCTGTTGCTTTGTTTTTTACATGTTTCAGGAAACACCATACACTTCTCCCAAGTGTCTGTTGGCAATTAAAATCCCGCCCATCAGCATAACAAGGCTCCCAGTTCTCAATGGCCTGTTGCCTTTCTGGATTTTACACTTTTTTCAGATGGCCCTTTTGACCGGGGGGAAGTGAGACTTCATTGTAGTGCAGATTTCCTTTGCAAGCTTGCTTGGTTGGCCAAAAAGGGCGTATGCGTTTTTTCCTGAATATATTCAGGAAAAAACGCATACGCCATTTTTGGCCAAGTGCATCATTGTGGACGTTCTGCCTCTTTTCCTATGCTTTCAATGCAATTCCAGTCTACCTCCTGAAATCGGTTTCCTGCAATTCTGCCCCGCTTTCAAGTCCTCTTGGCAGCCTTACTTCAGTCTATTTTTGGACGATAGCTGTCATTTATAACTCTGCAGGTTTGTGAATTACAGTGCCCCTGAGCTCCTTTCTTCAACTCGCTTTCTTGTGACCTGGCCGCAACACCGCAGGATGGCTTCAGGCCCTAATCTGGTTCCGGCCCGGCATGCTGAGCCTTTGGTTAATTCCTCTTCCTGGTGGGAAATGAGAGTTAAATTTGCCCGTCCAGACACCTCCAGCTAGCCTCTCATTGGTTCTCGCTATTCCTGTTCATCTTCCGCAGAAATTGCAAACTGGGCCAAACAGGAGGTTAAAGGGACTGACTCTCCAAGTCGGGAGAGTGTTAGTAAAGCGTCTGGAATGTTGCACCCGAGTACCAGGGGAGGAAAACTGAGACATATTTGAACACGTCTCCCGTTCACATGGTTGATCATACTCTGGCTTCCACATGCATGTTTTAGCTGAAGGAAGAATACCTTAAACCTGGAGAGTTGAGACCCGTGTAATGGGTACCATGCAATATGACTTCAAAGAGTCTTCATTTGCTCACCGAACCTCTCCAATCCTATCACTGCTGCGTTTATGCCCCTGTACACATGCTTGATTCTCTTTCGGAGACATAGCAATCCATAGGTTTTAAGATACTTACTAGTCAGGTACATTCTTAGGGGTTTAATATGGGGTTTTGAGTCCATTGCGTTGAGCAAGGAGTAGCTCTTGTCTATTCCATATTTGGCTTAAGGAACTTTATCTGTGCTCATTTCAATCTCTGGTTTTATGCAGCACCCCAACTCACCTTTCCCCTTAAGCAAGCATAAGTTGGTTTTCTAAATTTGAGACCCTGTTCTGTTCTGTAATTCAGTTCCTGTGTAGCCAAGTTTACATTCCGTGTATTACTGATATCTTATGATGTTTCTTTTTCTGTGTGACTTATTTCAGTTAGAATCATCATACCTGAATCCACTCATTGTGATGCTAAGGGCCTGATGACAT
Source organism: Delphinus delphis (assembly GCF_949987515.2). Taxonomy (NCBI): domain Eukaryota; kingdom Metazoa; phylum Chordata; class Mammalia; order Artiodactyla; family Delphinidae; genus Delphinus; species Delphinus delphis. The sequence continues at coordinate 1,279,688 of NW_027192695.1, forward strand.
AGAATTCATTGCTGAGTGATATTGCTTTGTAAGTAAATACCACAACTTCTTTATCCATTTTTCACTTTCTGCGATGTTGAACTTGTACTGTAAACGAGGTTCTTGTAAACAGAGCCGTTCCAAACTTTGGGGTGGCTGTGTCTTTTTGATTTTAATTTCCCTAAGCTATAGGACCATAAGTGGAAGTGCCCTAGGTTCTGTTGCTTTGTTTTTTAGATGTTTCAGGAAACACCATACACTTCTCCCGAGTGGTTGTTGGCAATTTACATCCCGCCCATCAGCATAACAAGGCTCCCAGTTCTCCATGGCCTGTCCTGCCTTTCTGGATTTTACACTTTTTTCAGATGGCCCTTTTGACCGGGGGGAAGTGAGACTTCATTGTAGTGCAGATTTCCTTTGCAAGCTTGCTTGGTTGGCCAAAAAGGGCGTATGCGTTTTTTCCTGAATATATTCAGGAAAAACCCATACGCCCTTTTTGGCCAAGTGCATCATTGTGGACGTTCTGCCTCTTTTCCTATGCTTTCAATGCAATTCCAGTCTACCTCCTGAAATCGGTTTCCTGCAATTCTGCCCCGCTTTCAAGTCCTCTTGGCAGCCTTACTTCAGTCTATTTTTGGACGATAGCTGTCATTTATAACTCTGCAGGTTTGTGAATTACAGTGCCCCTGAGCTCCTTTCTTCAACTCGCTTTCTTTTGAGCTGGCTGCAACACCGCAGGATGGCTTCAGGCCCTAATCTGGTTCCGGTACGGCATGCTGAGCCTTTGGTTATTTCCTCTTCCTGGTGGGAAATGAGAGTTAAATTTGCCCGTCCAGACACCTCCAGCTAGCCTCTCATTGGTTCTCGCTATTCCTGTTCATCTTCCGCAGAAATTGCAAACTGGGCCAAACAGGAGGTTAAAGGCGCTGACTCTCCAAGTGGGGAGAGTGTTAGTAAAGCGTCTGGAATGTTGCACCCGAGTACCAGGGGAGGAAAACTGAGACATATTTGAACACGTCTCCCGTTCACATGGTTGATCATAATTGGGTTCCACATGCATGTTTTAGCTGAAGGAAGAATACCTTAAACCTGGAGAGTTGAGACCCGTGTAATGGGTACCATGCAATATGACTTCAAAGGGTCTTCATTTGCTCACCGAACCTCTCCAATCCTATCACTGCTGCGTTTATGCCCCTGTACACACGCTTGATTCTCTTTTGGAGACATAGCAATCCATAGGTTTTAAGATACTTACTAGTCAGGTACATTCTTAGGCATTTAATATGGGGTGTTGAGTCCATTTCGTTGAGCAAGGAGTAGCTCTTGTCTATTCCATATTTGGCTTAAGGAACTTTATCTGTGCTCATTTCAATCTCTGGTTTTATGCAGCACCCCAACTCACCTTTACCCTTAAGCAAGCATAAGTTGGTTTTCTAAATTTGAGACCCTGTTCTGTTCTGTAATTCAGTTCCTGTGTAGCCAAGTTTACATTCCGTGTATTACTGATATCTTATGATGTTTCTTTTCTGTGTGACTTATTTCAGTTAGAATCATCATACCTGAATCCACTCATTGTGCTGCTACGGGCCTGATGACACAGATTTCATTGCTGAGTGATATTGCTTTGTAAGTAAATACCACAACTTCTTTATCCATTTTTCACTTTCTGCGATGTTGAACTTGTACTGTAAACGAGGTTCTTGTAAACAGAGCCGTTCCAAACTTTGGGGTGGCTGTGTCTTTTTGATTTTAATTTCCCTAAGCTATAGGACCATAAGTGGCAGTGCCCTAGGCTCTGTTGCTTTGTTTTTTAGATGTTTCAGGAAACACCATACACTTCTCCCGAGTGTCTGTTGGCAATTTACATCCCGCCCATCAGCATAACAAGGCTCCCAGTTCTCCATGGCCTGTCCTGCCTTTCTGGATTTTACACTTTTTTCAGATGGCCCTTTTGACCGGGGGGAAGTGAGACTTCATTGTAGTGCAGATTTCCTTTGCAAGCTTGCTTGGTTGGCCAAAAAGGGCGTATGCGTTTTTTCCTGAATATATTCAGGAAAAAACGCATACGCCCTTTTTGGCCAAGTGCATCATTGTGGACGTTCTGCCTCTTTTCCTATGCTTTCAATGCAATTCCAGTCTACCTCCTGAAATCGGTTTCCTGCAATTCTGCCCCGCTTTCAAGTCCTCTTGGCAGCCTTACTTCAGTCTATTTTTGGACGATAGCTGTCATTTATAACTCTGCAGGTTTGTGAATTACAGTGCCCCTGAGCTCCTTTCTTCAACTCGCTTTCTTGTGACCTGGCCGCAACACCGCAGGATGGCTTCAGGCCCTAATCTGGTTCCGGCATGGCACGCTGAGCCTTTGGTTAATTCCTCTTGCTGGTGGGAAATGAGAGTTAAATTTGCCCGTCCAGACACCTCCAGCTAGTCTCTCATTGGTTCTCGCTATTCCTGTTCATCTTCCGCAGAAATTGCCAACTGGGCCAAACAGGAGGTTAAAGGGACTGACTCTCCAAGGGGGGAGAGTGTTAGTAAAGCGTCTGGAATGTTGCACCCGAGTACCAGGGGAGGAAAACTGAGACATATTTGAACACGTCTCCCGTTCACATGATTGATCATACTTGGGTTCCACATGCATGTTTTAGCTGAAGGAGGAATACCTTAAACCTGGAGAGTTAAGACCCGTGTAATGGGTACCATGCAATATGACTTCAAAGGGTCTTCATTTGCTCACCGAACCTCTCCAATCCTATCACTGCTGCGTTTATGCCCCTGTACACATGCTTGATTCTCTTTTGGAGACATAGCAATCCATAGGTTTTCCGATACTTACTAGTCAGGTACATTCTTAGGCGTTTAATATGCGGTGTTGAGTCCATTTCGTTGAGCAAGGAGTAGCTCTTGTCTATTCCATATTTGACTTAAGGAACTTTATCTGTGCTCATTTCAATCTCTGGTTTTATGCAGCACCCCAACTCACCTTTACCCTTAAGCAAGCATAAGTTGGTTTTCTAAATTTGAGACCCTGTTCTGTTCTGTAATTCAGTTCCTGTGTAGCCAAGTTTACATTCCGTGTATTAGTGATATCTTATGATGTTTCTTTTTCTGTGTGACTTATTTCAGTTAGAATCATCATACCTGAATCCACTCATTGTGATGCTAAGGGCCTGATGACATAGATTTCATTGCTGAGTGATATTGCTTTGTAAGTAAATACCACAACTTCTTTATCCATTTTTCACTTTCTGCGATGTTGAACTTGTACTGTAAACGAGGTTCTTGTAAACAGAGCCGTTCCAAACTTTGGGGTGGCTGTGTCTTTTTGATTTTAATTTCCCTAAGCTATAGGACCATAAGTGGCAGTGCCCTAGGCTCTGTTGCTTTGTTTTTTAGTTGTTTCAGGAAACACCATACACTTCTCCCGAGTGTCTGTTGGCAATTTACATCCCGCCCATCAGCATAACAAGGCTCCCAGTTCTCCATGGCCTGTCCTGCCTTTCTGGATTTTACACTTTTTTCAGATGGCCCTTTTGACCAGGGGGAAGTGAGACTTCATTGTAGTGCAGATTTCCTTTGCAAGCTTGCTTGGTTGGCCAAAAAGGGCGTATGCGTTTTTTCCTGAATATATTCAGGAAAAAACGCATACGCCCTTTTTGGCCAAGTGCATCATTGTGGACGTTCTGCCTCTTTTCCTATGCTTTCAATGCAATTCCAGTCTACCTCCTGAAATCGGTTTCCTGCAATTCTGCCCCGCTTTCAAGTCCTCTTGGCAGCCTTACTTCAGTCTATTTTTGGACGATAGCTGTCATTTATAACTCTGCAGGTTTGTGAATTACAGTGCCCCTGAGCTCCTTTCTTCAACTCGCTTTCTTGTGACCTGGCCGCAACACCGCAGGATGGCTTCAGGCCCTAATCTGGTTCCGGCACGGCACGCTGAGCCTTTGGTTAATTCCTCTTCCTGGTGGGAAATGAGAGTTAAATTTGCCCGTCCAGACACCTCCAGCTAGCCTCTCATTGGTTCTCGCTATTCCTGTTCATCTTCCGCAGAAATTGCAAACTGGGCCAAACAGGAGGTTAAAGGGACTGACTCTCCAAGTGGGGAGAGTGTTAGTAAAGCGTCTGGAATGTTGCACCCGAGTACCAGGGGAGGAAAACTGAGACATATTTGAACACGTCTCCCGATCACATGGTTGATCATACTCTAGGTTCCACATGCATGTTTTAGCTGAAGGAAGAATACCTTAAACCTGGAGAGTTGAGACCCGTGTAATGGGTACCATGCAATATGACTTCAAAGGGTCTTCATTTGCTCACCGAACCTCTCCAATCCTATCACTGCTGCATTTATTCCCCTGTACACATGCTTGATTCTCTTTTGGAGACATAGCAATCCATAGGTTTTAAGATACTTACTAGTCAGGTACATTCTTAGGGGTTTAATATGGGGTTTTGAGTCCATTTCGTTGAGCAAGGAGTAGCTCTTGTCTATTCCATATTTGGCTTAAGGAACTTTATCTGTGCTCATTTCAATCTCTGGTTTTATGCAGCACCCCAACTCACCTTTACCCTTAAGCAAGCATAAGTTGGTTTTCTAAATTTGAGACCCTGTTCTGTTCTGGAATGCAGTTCCTGTGTCACCAAGTTTACATTCCGTGTATTAGTGATATCTTATGATGTTTCTTTTTCTGTGTGACTTATTTCAGTTAGAATCATCGTACCTGAATCCACTCATTATGCTGCTACAGGCCTGATGACATAGATTTCATTGCTGAGTGATACTGCATTGTACGTAAGTACCACAAGTTCTTTATCCATTTTTCACTTTCTGCAATGTTGAACTTGTACTGTAAACGAGGTTCTTGTAAACAAAGGCGTCCCAAACTTTGGGGTGGCTGTGTCTTTTTGATTTTAATTTCCCTAAACTATAGGACCATAAGTGGCAGTGCCCTAGGCTCTGTTGCTTTGTTTTTTAGATGTTTCAGGAAACACCATACACTTCTCCCAAGTGTCTGTTGGCAATTTACATCCCGCCCATCAGCATAACAAGGCTCCCAGTTCTCCATGGCCTGTCCTGCCTTTCTGGATTTTACACTTTTTTCAGATGGCCCTTTTGACCGGGGGGAAGTGAGACTTCATTGTAGTGCAGATTTCCTTTGCAAGCTTGCTTGGTTGGCCAAAAAGGGCGTATGCGTTTTTTCCTGAATATATTCAGGAAAAAACGCATATGCCCTTTTTGGCCAAGTGCATCATTGTGGACGTTCTGCCTCTTTTCCTATGCTTTCAATGCAATTCCAGTCTACCTCCTGAAATCGGTTTCCTGCAATTCTGCCCCGCTTTCAAGTCCTCTTGGCAGCCTTACTTCAGTCTATTTTTGGACGATAGCTGTCATTTATAACTCTGCAGGTTTGTGAATTACAGTGCCCCTGAGCTCCTTTCTTCAACTCGCTTTCTTGTGACCTGGCCGCAACACCGCAGGATGGCTTCAGGCCCTAATCTGGTTCCGGTATGGCACGCTGAGCCTTTGGTTATTTCCTCTTCCTGGTGGGAAATGAGAGTTAAATTTGCCCGTCCAGACACCTCCAGCTAGCCTCTCATTGGTTCTCGCTATTCCTGTTCATCTTCCGCAGAAATTGCAAACTGGGCCAAACAGGAGGTTAAAGGGACTGACTCTCCAAGTCGGGAGAGTGTTAGTAAAGCGTCTGGATTGTTGCACCCGAGTACCAGGGTACGAAAACTGACATATTTGAACACGTCTCCCGATCACATGGTTGATCATACTCTAGGTTCCACATGCATGTTTTAGCTGAAGGAAGAATACCTTAAACCTGGGTAGTTGAAACCCGTGGAATGGGTACCATGCAATATGACTTCAAAGGGTCTTCATTTGCTCACCGAACCTCTCCAATCCTATCACTGCTGCGTTTATGCCCCTGTACACATGCTTGATTCTCTTTCGGAGACATAGCAATCCATAGGTTTTAAGATAATTACTAGTCAGGTACATTCTTAGGCGTTTAATATGCGGTGTTGAGTCCATTTCGTTGAGCAAGGAGTAGCTCTTGTCTATTCCATATTTGACTTAAGGAACTTTATCTGTGCTCATTTCAATCTCTGGTTTTATGCAGCACCCCAACTCACCTTTACCCTTAAGCAAGCATAAGTTGGTTTTCTAAATTTGAGTCCCTGTTCTGTTCTGTAATTCAGTTCCTGTGTAGCCAAGTTTACATTCCGTGTATTACTGATATCTTATGATGTTTCTTTTTCTGTGTGACTTACTTCAGTTAGAATCATCATACCTGAATCCACTCATTGTGCTGCTAAGGGCCTGATGACACAGATTTCATTGCTGAGTGATATTGCTTTGTAAGTAAATACCACAACTTCTTTATCCATTTTTCACTTTCTGCGATGTTGAACTTGTACTGTAAACGAGGTTCTTGTAAACAGAGCCGTTCCAAACTTTGGGGTGGCTGTGTCTTTTTGATTTTAATTTCCCTAAGCTATAGGACCATAAGTGGAAGTGCCCTAGGTTCTGTTGCTTTGTTTTTTAGATGTTTCAGGAAACACCATACACTTCTCCCGAGTGTCTGTTGGCAATTTACATCCCGCCCATCAGCATAACAAGGCTCCCAGTTCTCCATGGCCTGTCCTGCCTTTCTGGATTTTACACTTTTTTCAGATGGCCCTTTTGACCGGGGGGAAGTGAGACTTCATTGTAGTGCAGATTTCCTTTGCAAGCTTGCTTGTTTGGCCAAAAAGGGCGTATGCGTTTTTTCCTGAATATATTCAGGAAAAAACGCATACGCCCTTTTTGGCCAAGTGCATCATTGTGGACGTTCTGCCTCTTTTCCTATGCTTTCATTGCAATTCCAGTCTACCTCCTGAAATCGGTTTCCTGCAATTCTGCCCCGCTTTCAAGTCCTCTTGGCAGCCTTATTCAGTCTATTTTTGGACGATAGCTGTCATTTATAACTCTGCAGGTTTGTGAATTACAGTGCCCCTGAGCTCCTTTCTTCAACTCGCTTTCTTTTGAGCTGGCCGCAACACCGCAGGATGGCTTCAGGCCCTAATCTGGTTCCGGTACGGCACGCTGAGCCCTTGGTTATTTCCTCTTCCTGGTGGGAAATGAGAGTTAAATTTGCCCGTCCAGACACCTCCAGCTAGCCTCTCATTGGTTCTCGCTATTCCTGTTCATCTTCCGCAGAAATTGCAAACTGTGCCAAACAGGAGGTTAAAGGCGCTGACTCTCCAAGTGGGGAGAGTGTTAGTAAAGCGTCTGGAATGTTGCACCCGAGTACCAGGGGAGGAAAACTGAGACATATTTGAACACGTCTCCCGTTCACATGGTTGATCATACTTGGGTTCCACATGCATGTTTTAGCTGAAGGAAGAATACCTTAAACCTGGAGAGTTGAGACCCGTGGAATGGGTACCATGCAATATGATTTCAAAGGGTCTTCATTTGCTCACCGAACCTCTCCAATCCTATCACTGCTGCGTTTATGCCCCTGTACACATGCTTGATTCTCTTTCGGAGACATAGCAATCCATAGGTTTTAAGATACTTACTAGTCAGGTACATTCTTAGGCGTTTAATATGCGGTGTTGAGTCCATTTCGTTGAGCAAGGAGTAGCTCTTGTCTATTCCATATTTGACTTAAGGAACTTTATCTGTGCTCATTTCAATCTCTGGTTTTATGCAGCACCCCAACTCACCTTTCCCCTTAAGCAAACATAAGTTGGTTTTCTAAATTTGAGACCCTGTTCTGTTCTGTAATTCAGTTCCTGTGTAGCCAAGTTTACATTCCGTGTATTACTGATATCTTATGATGTTTCTTTTTCTGTGTGACTTACTTCAGTTAGAATCATCATACCTGAATCCACTCATTGTGCTGCTAAGGGCCTGATGACACAGATTTCATTGCTGAGTGATATTGCTTTGTAAGTAAATACCACAACTTCTTTATCCATTTTTCACTTTCTGCGATGTTGAACTTGTACTGTAAACGAGGTTCTTTAAACAGAGCCGTTCCAAACTTTGGGGTGGCTGTGTCTTTTTGATTTTAATTTCCCTAAGCTATAGGACCATAAGTGGAAGTGCCCTAGGTTCTGTTGCTTTGTTTTTTAGATGTTTCAGGAAACACCATACACTTCTCCCGAGTGGTTGTTGGCAATTTACATCCCGCCCATCAGCATAACAAGGCTCCCAGTTCTCCATGGCCTGTCCTGCCTTTCTGGATTTTACACTGTTTTCAGATGGCCCTTTTGACCGGGGGGAAGTGAGACTTCATTGTAGTGCACATTTCCTTTGCAAGCTTGCTTGGTTGGCCAAAAAGGGCGTATGCGTTTTTTCCTGAATATATTCAGGAAAAAACGCATACGCCCTTTTTGGCCAAGTGCATCATTGTGGACGTTCTGCCTCTTTTCCTATGCTTTCAATGCAATTCCAGTCTACCTCCTGAAATCGGTTTCCTGCAATTCTGCCCCGCTTTCAAGTCCTCTTGGCAGCCTTACTTCAGTGTATTTTTGGACGATAGCTGTCATTTATAACTCTGCAGGTTTGTGAATTACAGTGCCCCTGAGCTCCTTTGTTCAACTCGCTTTCTTTTGAGCTGGCCGCAACACCGCAGGATGGCTTCAGGCCCTAATCTGGTTCCGGTACGGCATGCTGAGCCTTTGGTTATTTCCTCTTCCTGTTGGGAAATGAGAGTTAAATTTGCCCGTCCAGACACCTCCAGCTAGCCTCTCATTGGTTCTCGCTATTCCTGTTCATCTTCCGCAGAAATTGCAAACTGGGCCAAACAGGAGGTTAAAGGCGCTGACTCTCCAAGTGGGGAGAGTGTTAGTAAAGCGTCTGGAATGTTGCACCCGAGTACCAGGGGAGGAAAACTGAGACATATTTGAACACGTCTCCCGATCACATGGTTGATCATACTCTAGGTTCCACATGCATGTTTTAGCTGAAGGAAGAATACCTTAAACCTGGAGAGTTGAGACCCGTGTAATGCGTACCATGTAAGATGACTTCAAAGGGTCTTCATTTGCTCACCGAACCTCTCCAATCCTATCACTGCTGCGTTTATGCCCCTGTACACATGCTTGATTCTCTTTTGGAGACATAGCAATCCATAGGTTTTCCGATACTTACTAGTCAGGTACATTCTTAGGCGTTTAATATGCGGTGTTGAGTCCATTTCGTTGAGCAAGGAGTAGCTCTTGTCTATTCCATATTTGGCTTAAGGAACTTTATCTGTGCTCATTTCAATCTCTGGTTTTATGCAGCACCCCAACTCACCTTTACCCTTAAGCAAGCATAAGTTGGTTTTCTAAATTTGAGACCCTGTTCTGTTCTGTAATTCAGTTCCTGTGTAGCCAAGTTTACATTCCGTGTATTACTGATATCTTATGATGTTTCTTTTCTGTGTGACTTATTTCAGTTAGAATCATCATACCTGAATCCACTCATTGTGCTGCTAAGGGCCTGATGACACAGATTTCATTGCTGAGTGATATTGCTTTGTAAGTAAATACCACAACTTCTTTATCCATTTTTCACTTTCTGCGATGTTGAACTTGTACTGTAAACGAGGTTCTTGTAAACAGAGCCGTTCCAAACTTTGGGGTGGCTGTGTCTTTTTGATTTTAATTTCCCTAAGCTATAGGACCATAAGTGGCAGTGCCCTAGGCTCTGTTGCTTTGTTTTTTAGATGTTTCAGGAAACACCATACACTTCTCCCGAGTGTCTGTTGGCAATTTACATCCCGCCCATCAGCATAACAAGGCTCCCAGTTCTCCATGGCCTGTCCTGCCTTTCTGGATTTTACACTTTTTTCAGATGGCCCTTTTGACCGGGGGGAAGTGAGACTTCATTGTAGTGCAGATTTCCTTTGCAAGCTTGCTTGGTTGGCCAAAAAGGACGTATGCGTTTTTTCCTGAATATATTCAGGAAAAAACGCATACGCCCTTTTTGGCCAAGTGCATCATTGTGGACGTTCTGCCTCTTTTCCTATGCTTTCAATGCAATTCCAGTCTACCTCCTGAAATCGGTTTCCTGCAATTCTGCCCCGCTTTCAAGTCCTCTTGGCAGCCTTACTTCAGTCTATTTTTGGACGATAGCTGTCATTTATAACTCTGCAGGTTTGTGAATTACAGTGCCCCTGAGCTCCTTTCTTCAACTCGCTTTCTTTTGAGCTGGCCGCAACACCGCAGGATGGCTTCAGGCCCTAATCTGGTTCCGGCCCGGCACGCTGAGCCTTTGGTTAATTCCTCTTCCTGGTGGGAAATGAGAGTTAAATTTGCCCGTCCAGACACCTCCAGCTAGCCTCTCATTGGTTCTCGCTATTCCTGTTCATCTTCCGCAGAAATTGCAAACTGGGCCAAACAGGAGGTTAAAGGGACTGACTCTCCAAGTCGGGAGAGTGTTAGTAAAGCATCTGGAATGTTGCACCCAAGTACCAGGGTACGAAAACTGACATATTTGAACACGTCTCCCGATCACATGGTTGATCATACTCTAGGTTCCACATGCATGTTTTAGCTGAAGGAAGAATACCTTAAACCTGGGTAGTTGAAACCCGTGGAATGGGTACCATGCAATATGACTTCAAAGGGTCTTCATTTGCTCACCGAACCTCTCCAATCCTATCACTGCTGCGTTTATGCCCCTGTACACATGCTTGATTCTCTTTCGGAGACATAGCAATCCATAGGTTTTAAGATACTTACTAGTCAGGTACATTCTTAGGCGTTTAATATGCGGTGTTGAGTCCATTTCGTTGAGCAAGGAGTAGCTCTTGTCTATTCCATATTTGACTTAAGGAACTTTATCTGTGCTCATTTCAATCTCTGGTTTTATGCAGCACCCCAACTCACCTTTCCCCTTAAGCAAACATAAGTTGGTTTTCTGAATTTGAGTCCCTGTTCTGTTCTGTAATTCAGTTCCTGTGTAGCCAAGTTTACATTCCGTGTATTACTGATATCTTATGATGTTTCTTTTTCTGTGTGACTTACTTCAGTTAGAATCATCATACCTGAATCCACTCATTGTGCTGCTAAGGGCCTGATGACACAGATTTCATTGCTGAGTGATATTGCTTTGTAAGTAAATACCACAACTTCTTTATCCATTTTTCACTTTCTGCGATGTTGAACTTGTACTGTAAATGAGGTTCTTGTAAACAGAGCCGTTCCAAAGTTTGGGGTGGCTGTGTCTTTTTGATTTTAATTTCCCTAAGCTATAGGACCATAAGTGGAAGTGCCCTCGGTTCTGTTGCTTTGTTTTTTAGATGTTTCAGGAAACACCATACACTTCTCCCGAGTGGTTGTTGGCAATTTACATCCCGCCCATCAGCATAACAAGGCTCCCAGTTCTCCATGGCCTGTCCTGCCTTTCTGGATTTTACACTTTTTTCAGATGGCCCTTTTGACCGGGGGGAAGTGAGACTTCATTGTAGTGCAGATTTCCTTTGCAAGCTTGCTTGGTTGGCCAAAAAGGGCGTATGCGTTTTTTCCTGAATATATTCAGGAAAAAACGCATACGCCCTTTTTGGCCAAGTGCATCATTGTGGACGTTCTGCCTCTTTTCCTATGCTTTCAATGCAATTCCAGTCTACCTCCTGAAATCGGTTTCCTGCAATTCTGCCCCGCTTTCAAGTCCTCTTGGCAGCCTTACTTCAGTCTATTTTTGGACGATAGCTGTCATTTATAACTCTGCAGGTTTGTGAATTACAGTGCCCCTGAGCTCCTTTCTTCAACTCGCTTTCTTGTGACCTGGCCGCAACACCGCAGGATGGCTTCAGGCCCTAATCTGGTTCCGGTACGGCACGCTGAGCCTTTGGTTATTTCCTCTTCCTGGTGGGAAATGAGAGTTAAATTTGCCCGTCCAGACACCTCCAGTTAGCCTCTCATTGGTTCTTGCTATTCCTGTTCATCTTCCGCAGAAATTGCAAACTGGGCCAAACAGGATGTTAAAGGGACTGACTCTCCAAGTCGGGAGAGTGTTAGTAAAGCATTTGGAATGTTGCACCCGAGTACCAGGGTACGAAAACTGACATATTTGAACACGTCTCCCGATCACATGGTTGATCATACTCTAGGTTCCACATGCATGTTTTAGCTGAAGGAAGAATACCTTAAAACTGGGTAGTTGAAACCCGTGGAATGGGTACCATGCAATATGACTTCAAAGGGTCTTCATTTGCTCACCGAACCTCTGCAATCCTATCACTGCTGCGTTTATGCCCCTGTACACATGCTTGATTCTCTTTCGGAGACATAGCAATCCATAGGTTTTAAGATACTTACTAGTCAGGTACATTCTTAGGCGTTTAATATGCGGTGTTGAGTCCATTTCGTTGAGCAAGGAGTAGCTCTTGTCTATTCCATATTTGACTTAAGGAACTTTATCTGTGCTCATTTCAATCTCTGGTTTTATGCAGCACCCCAACTCACCTTTCCCCTTAAGCAAACATAAGTTGGTTTTCTGAATTTGAGTCCCTGTTCTGTTCTGTAATTCAGTTCCTGTGTAGCCAAGTTTACATTCCGTGTATTACTGATATCTTATGATGTTTCTTTTTCTGTGTGACTTACTTCAGTTAGAATCATCATACCTGAATCCACTCATTGTGCTGCTAAGGGCCTGATGACACAGATTTCTTTGCTGAGTGATATTGCTTTGTAAGTAAATACCACAACTTCTTTATCCATTTTTCACTTTCTGCGATGTTGAACTTGTACTGTAAACGAGGTTCTTGTAAACAGAGTCGTTCGAAAGTTTGGGGTGGCTGTGTCTTTTTGATTTTAATTTCCCTAAGCTATAGGACCATAAGTGGAAGTGCCCTCGGTTCTGTTGCTTTGTTTTTTAGATGTTTCAGGAAACACCATACACTTCTCCCAAGTGTCTGTTGGCAATTTACATCCCGCCCATCAGCATAACAAGGCTCCCAGTTCTCAATGGCCTGTTGCCTTTCTGGATTTTACACTTTTTTCAGATGGCCCTTTTGACCGGGGGGAAGTGAGACTTCATTGTAGTGCAGATTTCCTTTGCAAGCTTGCTTGGTTGGCCAAAAAGGGCGTATGCGTTTTTTCCTGAATATATTCAGGAAAAAACGCATACGCCCTTTTTGGCCAAGTGCATCATTGTGGACGTTCTGCCTCTTTTCCTATGCTTTCAATGCAATTCCAGTCTACCTCCTGAAATCGGTTTCCTGCAATTCTGCCCCGCTTTCAAGTCCTCTTGGCAGCCTTACTTCAGTCTATTTTTGGACGATAGCTGTCATTTATAACTCTGCAGGTTTGTGAATTACAGTGCCCCTGAGCTCCTTTCTTCAACTCGCTTTCTTGTGACCTGGCCGCAACACCGCAGGATGGCTTCAGGCCCTAATCTGGTTCCGGCCCGGCACGCTGAGCCTTTGGTTAATTCCTCTTCCAGGTGGGAAATGAGAGTTAAATTTGCCCGTCCAGACACCTCCAGCTAGCCTCTCATTGGTTCTCGCTATTCCTGTTCATCTTCCGCAGATATTGCAAACTGGGCCAAACAGGAGGTTAAAGGGACTGACTCTCCAAGTGGGGAGAGTGTTAGTAAAGCATCTGGAATGTTGCACCCGAGTACCAGGGGAGGAAAACTGAGACATATGTGAACACGTCTCCCGATCACATGGTTGATCATACTCTAGGTTCCACATGCATGTTTTAGCTGAAGGAAGAATACCTTAAACCTGGGTAGTTGAAACCCGTGGAATGGGTACCATGCAATATGACTTCAAAGGGTCTTCATTTGCTCACCGAACCTCTCCAATCCTATCACTGCTGCGTTTATGCCCCTGTACACATGCTTGATTCTCTTTCGGAGACATAGCAATCCATAGGTTTTAAGATACTTACTAGTCAGGTACATTCTTAGGCGTTTAATATGGGGTGTTGAGTCCATTTCGTTGAGCAAGGAGTAGCTCTTGTCTATTCCATATTTGGCTTAAGGAACTTTATCTGTGCTCATTTCAATCTCTGGTTTTATGCAGCACCCCAACTCACCTTTACCCTTAAGCAAGAATAAGTTGGTTTTCTAAATTTCAGACACTGTTCTGTTCTGTAATTCAGTTCCTGTGTAGCCAAGTTTACATTCCGTGTATTACTGATATCTTATGATGTTTCTTTTTCTGTGTGACTTATTTCAGTTAGAATCATCATACCTGAATCCACTCATTGTGCTGCTAAGGGCCTGATGACACAGATTTCATTGCTGAGTGATATTGCTTTGTAAGTAAATACCACAACTTCTTTATCCATTTTTCACTTTCTGCGATGTTGAACTTGTACTGTAAACGAGGTTCTTGTAAACAGAGCCGTTCCAAACTTTGGGGTGGCTGTGTCTTTTTGATTTTAATTTCCCTAAGCTATAGGACCATAAGTGGAAGTGCCCTAGGCTCTGTTGCTTTGTTTTTTAGATGTTTCAGGAAACACCATACACTTCTCCCAAGTGTCTGTTGGCAATTTACATCCCGCCCATCAGCATAACAAGGCTCCCAGTTCTCCATGGCCTGTCCTGCCTGTCTGGATTTTACACTTTTTTCAGATGGCCCTTTTGACCGGGGGGAAGTGAGACTTCATTGTAGTGCAGATTTCCTTTGCAAGCTTGCTTGGTTGGCCAAAAAGGGCGTATGCGTTTTTTCCTGAATATATTCAGGAAAAAACGCATACGCCCTTTTTGGCCAAGTGCATCATTGTGGACGTTCTGCCTCTTTTCCTATGCTTTCAATGCAATTCCAGTCTACCTCCTGAAATCGGTTTCCTGCAATTCTGCCCCGCTTTCAAGTCCTCTTGGCAGCCTTACTTCAGTCTATTTTTGGACGATAGCTGTCATTTATAACTCTGCAGGTTTGTGAATTACAGTGCCCCTGAGCTCCTTTCTTCAACTCGCTTTCTTGTGACCTGGCCGCAACACCGCAGGATGGCTTCAGGCCCTAATCTGGTTCCGGTACGGCACGCTGAGCCTTTGTTTATTTCCTCTTCCTGGTGGGAAATCAGAGTTAAATTTGCCCGTCCAGACACCTCCAGCTAGCCTCTCATTGGTTCTCGCTATTCCTGTTCATCTTCCGCAGAAATTGCAAACTGGGCCAAACAGGAGGTTAAAGGCGCTGACTCTCCAAGTGGGGAGAGTGTTAGTAAAGCGTCTGGAAGGTTGCACCCGAGTACCAGGGGAGGAAAACTGAGACATATTTGAACACGTCTCCCGTTCACATGGTTGATCATACTTGGGTTCCACATGCATGTTTTTGCTGAAGGAAGAATACCTTAAACCTGGAGAGTTCAGACCCGTGTAATGGGTACCATGCAATGTGACTTCAAAGGGTCTTCATTTGCTCACCGAACCTCTCCAATACTATCACTGCTGTGTTTATGCCCCTGTACACATGCTTGATTCTCTTTTGGAGACATAGCAATCCATAGCTTTTACGATACTTACTAGTCAGGTACATTCTTAGGCGTTTAATATGCGGTGTTGAGTCCATTTCGTTGAGCAAGGAGTAGCTCTTGTCTATTCCATATTTGACTTAAGGAACTTTATCTGTGCTCATTTCAATCTCTGGTTTTATGCAGCACCCCACCTCACCTTTACCCTTAAGCAAGCATAAGTTGGTTTTCTAAATTTGAGACCCTGTTCTGTTCTGTAATTCAGTTCCTGTGTAGCCAAGTTTACATTCCGTGTATTACTGATATCTTATGATGTTTCTTTTTCTGTGTGACTTACTTCAGTTAGAATCATCATACCTGAATCCACTCATTATGCTGCTACGGGCCTGATGACATAGATTTCATTGCTGAGTGATACTGCATTGTACGTAAGTACCACAAGTTCTTTATACATTTTTCACTTTCTGCGATGTTGAACTTGTACTGTAAATGAGGTTCTTGTAAACAGAGCCGTTCCAAACTTTGGGGTGGCTGTGTCTTTTTGATTTTAATTTCCCTAAGCTATAGGACCATAAGTGGAAGTGCCCTAGGCTCTGTTGCTTTGTTTTTTAGATGTTTCAGGAAACACCATACACTTCTCCCGAGTGTCTGTTGGCAATTTACATCCCGCCCATCAGCATAACAAGGCTCCCATTTCTCCATGGCCTGTCCTGCCTTTCTGGATTTTACACTTTTTTCAGATGGCCCTTTTGACCGGGGGGAAGTGAGACTTCATTGTAGTGCAGATTTCCTTTGCAAGCTTGCTTGGTTGGCCAAAAAGGGCGTATGCGTTTTTTCCTGAATATATTCAGGAAAAAACGCATACGCCCTTTTTGGCCAAGTGCATCATTGTGGACATTCTGCCTCTTTTCCTATGCTTTCAATGCAATTCCAGTCTACCTCCTGAAATCAGTTTCCTGCAATTCTGCCCCGCTTTCAAGTCCTCTTGGCAGCCTTACTTCAGTCTATTTTTGGACGATAGCTGTCATTTATAACTCTGCAGGTTTGTGAATTACAGTGCCCCTGAGCTCCTTTCTTCAACTCGCTTTCTTGTGACCTGGCCGCAACACCGCAGGATGGCTTCAGGCCCTAAACTGGTTCCGGCCCGGCACGCTGAGCCTTTGGTTAATTCCTCTTCCTGGTGGGAAATGAGAGTTAAATTTGCCCGTTCAGACACCTCCAGCTAATCTCTCATTGGTTCTCGCTATTCCTGTTCATCTTCCGCAGAAATTGCAAACTGGGCCAAACAGGAGGTTAAAGGGACTGACTCTCCAAGTCGGGAGAGTGTTAGTAAAGCGTCTGGAATGTTGCACCCGAGTACCAGGGAAGGAAAACTGAGACATATTTGAACACGTCTACCGTTCACATGGTTGATCATACTCTGGGTTCCACATGCATGTTTTAGCTGAAGGAAGAATACCTTAAACCTGGAGAGTTGAGACCCTTGGAATGGGTACCATGCAATATGACTTCAAAGGGTCTTCATTTGCTCACCGAACCTCTCCAATCCTATCACTGTTGCGTTTATGCCCCTGTACACATGCTTGATTCTCTTTCGGAGACATAGCAATCCATAGGTTGTAAGTTACTTACTAGTCAGGTACATTCTTAGGCGTTTAATATGGGGTGTAGAGTCCATTTCGTTGAGCAAGGTGTAGCTCTTGTCTATTCCATATTTGACTTAAGGAACTTTATCTGTACTCATTTCAGTCTCTGGTTTTATGCAGCACCCCAACTCACCTTTCCCCTTAAGCAAGCATAAGTTGGTTTTCTAAATTTGAGACCCTGTTCTGTTCTGTAATTCAGTTCCTGTGTAGCCAAGTTTACATTCCATGTATTACTGATATCTTATGATGTTTCTTTTTCTGTGTGACTTATTTCAGTTAGAATCATCATACCTGAATCCACTCATTGTGCTGCTAAGGGCCTGATGACACAGATTTCATTGCTGAGTGATATTGCTTTGTAAGTAAATACCACAACTTCTTTATCCATTTTTCACTTTCTGCGATGTTGAACTTGTACTGTAAACGAGGTTCTTGTAAACAGAGCCGTTCCAAACTTTGGGGTGGCTGTGTCTTTTTGATTTTAATTTCCCTAAGCTATAGGACCATAAGTGGAAGTGCCCTAGGTTCTGTTGCTTTGTTTTTTAGATGTTTCAGGAAACACCATACACTTCTCCCGAGTGGTTGTTGGCAATTTACATCCCGCCCATCAGCATAACAAGGCTCCCAGTTCTCCATGGCCTGTCCTGCCTTTCTGGATTTTACACTTTTTTCAGATGGCCCTTTTGACCGGGGGGAAGTGAGACTTCATTGTAGTGCAGATTTCCTTTGCAAGCTTGCTTGGTTGGCCAAAAAGGGCGTATGCGTTTTTTCCTGAATATATTCAGGAAAAAACGCATACGCCCTTTTTGGCCAAGTGCATCATTGTGGACATTCTGCCTCTTTTCCTATGCTTTCAATGCAATTCCAGTCTACCTCCTGAAATCAGTTTCCTGCAATTCTGCCCCGCTTTCAAGTCCTCTTGGCAGCCTTACTTCAGTCTATTTTTGGACGATAGCTGTCATTTATAACTCTGCAGGTTTGTGAATTACAGTGCCCCTGAGCTCCTTTCTTCAACTCGCTTTCTTGTGACCTGGCCGCAACACCGCAGGATGGCTTCAGGCCCTAAACTGGTTCCGGCCCGGCACGCTGAGCCTTTGGTTAATTCCTCTTCCTGGTGGGAAATGAGAGTTAAATTTGCCCGTTCAGACACCTCCAGCTAATCTCTCATTGGTTCTCGCTATTCCTGTTCATCTTCCGCAGAAATTGCAAACTGGGCCAAACAGGAGGTTAAAGGGACTGACTCTCCAAGTCGGGAGAGTGTTAGTAAAGCGTCTGGAATGTTGCACCCGAGTACCAGGGAAGGAAAACTGAGACATATTTGAACACGTCTACCGTTCACATGGTTGATCATACTCTGGGTTCCACATGCATGTTTTAGCTGAAGGAAGAATACCTTAAACCTGGAGAGTTGAGACCCTTGGAATGGGTACCATGCAATATGACTTCAAAGGGTCTTCATTTGCTCACCGAACCTCTCCAATCGTATCACTGTTGCGTTTATGCCCCTGTACACATGCTTGATTCTCTTTCGGAGACATAGCAATCCATAGGTTGTAAGTTACTTACTAGTCAGGTACATTCTTAGGCGTTTAATATGGGGTGTAGAGTCCATTTCGTTGAGCAAGGAGTAGCTCTTGTCTATTCCATATTTGACTTAAGGAACTTTATCTGTACTCATTTCAGTCTCTGGTTTTATGCAGCACCCCAACTCACCTTTCCCCTTAAGCAAGCATAAGTTGGTTTTCTAAATTTGAGACCCTGTTCTGTTCTGTAATTCAGTTCCTGTGTAGCCAAGTTTACATTCCGTGTATTACTGATATCTTATGATGTTTCTTTTTCTGTGTGACTTACTTCAGTTAGAATCATCATACCTGAATCCACTCATTGTGCTGCTAAGGGCCTGATGACACAGATTTCATTGCTGAGTGATATTGCTTTGTAAGTAAATACCACAACTTCTTTATCCATTTTTCACTTTCTGCGATGTTGAACTTGTACTGTAAACGAGGTTCTTGTAAACAGAGCCTTTCCAAACTTTGGGGTGGCTGTGTCTTTTTGATTTTAATTTCCCTAAGCTATAGGACCATAAGTGGAAGTGCCCTAGGTTCTGTTGCTTTGTTTTTTAGATGTTTCAGGAAACACCATACACTTCTCCCGAGTGGTTGTTGGCAATTTACATCCCGCCCATCAGCATAACAAGGCTCCCAGTTCTCAATGGCCTGTTGCCTTTCTGGATTTTACACTTTTTTCAGATGGCCCTTTTGACCGGGGGGAAGTGAGACTTCATTGTAGTGCAGATTTCCTTTGCAAGCTTGCTTGGTTGGCCAAAAAGGGCGTATGCGTTTTTTCCTGAATATATTCAGGAAAAAACGCATACGCCCTTTTTGGCCAAGTGCATCATTGTGGACGTTCTGCCTCTTTTCCTATGCTTTCAATGCAATTCCAGTCTACCTCCTGAAATCGGTTTCCTGCAATTCTGCCCCGCTTTCAAGTCCTCTTGGCAGCCTTACTTCAGTCTATTTTTGGACGATAGCTGTCATTTATAACTCTGCAGGTTTGTGAATTACAGTGCCCCTGAGATCCTTTCTTCAACTCGCTTTCTTGTGACCTGGCCGCAACACCGCAGGATGGCTTCAGGCCCTAATCTGGTTCCGGCCCGGCATGCTGAGCCTTTGGTTAATTCCTCTTCCTGGTGGGAAATGAGAGTTAAATTTGCCCGTCCAGACACCTCCAGCTAGCCTCTCATTGGTTCTCGCTATTCCTGTTCATATTTCGCAGAAATTGCAAACTGGGCCAAACAGGAGGTTAAAGGCGCTGACTCTCCAAGTGGGGAGAGTGTTAGTAAAGCGTCTGGAATGTTGCACCCGAGTACCAGGGGAGGAAAACTGAGACATATTTGAACACGTCTCCCGTTCACATGGTTGATCATACTTGGGTTCCACATGCATGTTTTAGCTGAAGGAAGAATACCTTAAACCTGGAGAGTTGAGACCCGTGGAATGGGTACCATGCAATATGACTTCAAAGGGTCTTCATTTGCTCACCGAACCTCTCCAATCCTATCACTGCTGCGTTTATGCCCCTGTACACACGCGTGATTCTCTTTTGGAGACATAGCAATCCATAGGTTTTAAGATACTTACTAGTCAGGTACATTCTTAGGGGTTTAATATGAGGTGTTGAGTCCATTTCGTTGAGCAAGGAGTAGCTCTTGTCTATTCCATATTTGGCTTAAGGAACTTTATCTGTGCTCATTTCAATCTCTGGTTTTATGCAGCACCCCAACTCACCTTTACCCTTAAGCAAGCATAAGTTGGTTTTCTAAATTTGAGACCCTGTTCTGTTCTGTAATTCAGTTCCTGTGTAGCCAAGTTTACATTCCGTGTATTACTGATATCTTATGATGTTTCTTTTTCTGTGTGACTTACTTCAGTTAGAATCATCATACCTGAATCCACTCATTGTGCTGCTAAGGGCCTGATGACACAGATTTCATTGCTGAGTGATATTGCTTTGTAAGTAAATACCACAACTTCTTTATCCATTTTTCACTTTCTGCGATGTTGAACCTGTACTGTAAACGAGGTTCTTGTAAACAGAGCCGTTCCAAACTTTGGGGTGGCTGTGTCTTTTTGATTTTAATTTCCCTAAGCTATAGGACCATAAGTGGAAGTGCCCTAGGTTCTGTTGCTTTGTTTTTTAGATGTTTCAGGAAACACCATACACTTCTCCCGAGTGGTTGTTGGCAATTTACATCCCGCCCATCAGCATAACAAGGCTCCCAGTTCTCCATGGCCTGTCCTGCCTTTCTGGATTTTACACTTTTTTCAGATGGCCCTTTTGCCCGGGGGGTAGTGAGACTTCATTGTAGTGCAGATTTCCTTTGCAAGCTTGCTTGGTTGGCCAAAAAGTGCGTATGCGTTTTTTCCTGAATATATTCAGGAAAAAACGCATACGCCCTTTTTGGCCAAGTGCATCATTGTGGACGTTCTGCCTCTTTTCCTGTGCTTTCAATGCAATTCCAGTCTACCTCCTGAAATCGGTTTCCTGCAATTCTGCCCTGCTTTCAACTCCTCTTGGCAGCCTTACTTCAGTCTATTTTTGGACGATAGCTGTCATTTATAACTCTGCAGGTTTGTGAATTACAGTGCCCCTGAGCTCCTTTCTTCAACTCGCTTTCTTTTGAGCTGGCCGCAACACCGCAGGATGTCTTCAGGCCCTAATCTGGTTCCGGCACGGCACGCTGAGCCTTTGGTTAATTCCTCTTCCTGGTGGGAAATGAGAGTTAAATTTGCCCGTCCAGACACCTCCAGCTAGCCTCTCATTGGTTCTCGCTATTCCTGTTCATCTTCCGCAGAAATTGCAAACTGGGCCAAACAGGAGGTTAAAGGGACTGACTCTCCAAGTCGGGAGAGTGTTTGTAAAGCGTCTGGAATGTTGCACCCGAGTACCAGGGTACGAAAACTGAGACATATTTGAACACGTCTCCCGATCACATTGTTGATCATACTCTAGGTTCCACATGCATGTTTTAGCTGAAGGAAGAATACCTTAAACCTGGGTAGTTGAAACCCGTCGAATGGGTACCATGCAATATGACTTCAAAGGGTCTTCATTTGCTCACCGAACATCTCCAATCCTATCACTGCTGCGTTTATGCCCCTGTACACATGCTTGATTCTCTTTCGGAGACATAGCAATCCATAGGTTTTAAGATACTTACTAGTCAGGAACATTCTTAGGCATTTAATATGGGGTGTTGAGTCCATTTCGTTGAGCAAGGAGTAGCTCTTGTCTATTCCATATTTGGCTTAAGGAACTTTATCTGTGCTCATTTCAATCTCTGGTTTTATGCAGCACCCCAACTCACCTTTACCCTTAAGCAAGCATAAGTTGGTTTTCTAAATTTGAGTCCCTGTTCTGTTCTGTAATTCAGTTCCTGTGTAGCCAAGTTTCCATTCCGTGTATTACTGATATCTTATGATGTTTCTTTTTCTGTGTGACTTACTTCAGTTAGAATCATCATACCTGAATCCACTCATTGTGCTGCTAAGGGCCTGATGACACAGATTTCATTGCTGAGTGATATTGCTTTGTAAGTAAATACCACAACTTCTTTATCCATTTTTCACTTTCTGCGATGTTGAACTTGTACTGTAAACGAGGTTCTTGTAAACAGAGCCATTCCAAACTTTGGGGTGGCTGTGTCTTTTTGATTTTAATTTCCCTAAACTATAGGACCATAAGTGGCAGTGCCCTAGGTTCTGTTGCTTTGTTTTTTAGATGTTTCAGGAAACACCATACACTTCTCCCGAGTGGTTGTTGGCAATTTACATCCCGCCCATCAGCATAACAAGGCTCCCAGTTCTCCATGGCCTGTCCTGACTTTCTGGATTTTACACTTTTTTCAGATGGCCCTTTTGACCGGGGGGAAGTGAGACTTCATTGTAGTGCAGATTTCCTTTGCAAGCTTGCTTGGTTGGCCAAAAAGGGCGTATGCGTTTTTTCCTGAATATATTCAGGAAAAAACGCATACGCCCTTTTTGGCCAAGTGCATCATTGTGGACGTTCTGCCTCTTTTCCTATGCTTTCAATGCAATTCCAGTCTACCTCCTGAAATCGGTTTCCTGCAATTCTGCCCCGCTTTCCAGTCCTCTTGGCAGCCTTACTTCAGTCTATTTTTGGACGATAGCTGTCATTTATAACTCTGCAGGTTTGTGAATTACAGTGCCCCTGAGCTCCTTTCTTCAACTCGCTTTCTTTTGAGCTGGCCGCAACACCGCAGGATGTCTTCAGGCCCTAATCTGGTTCCGGCACGGCACGCTGAGCCTTTGGTTAATTCCTCTTCCTGGTGGGAAATGAGAGTTAAATTTGCCCGTCCAGACACCTCCAGCTAGCCTCTCATTGGTTCTCGCTATTCCTGTTCATCTTCCGCAGAAATTGCAAACTGGGCCAAACAGGAGGTTAAAGGGACTGACTCTCCAAGTCGGGAGAGTGTTTGTAAAGCGTCTGGAATGTTGCACCCGAGTACCAGGGTACGAAAACTGAGACATATTTGAACACGTCTCCCGATCACATTGTTGATCATACTCTAGGTTCCACATGCATGTTTTAGCTGAAGGAAGAATACCTTAAACCTGGGTAGTTGAAACCCGTCGAATGGGTACCATGCAATATGACTTCAAAGGGTCTTCATTTGCTCACCGAACATCTCCAATCCTATCACTGCTGCGTTTATGCCCCTGTACACATGCTTGATTCTCTTTCGGAGACATAGCAATCCATAGGTTTTAAGATACTTACTAGTCAGGAACATTCTTAGGCATTTAATATGGGGTGTTGAGTCCATTTCGTTGAGCAAGGAGTAGCTCTTGTCTATTCCATATTTGGCTTAAGGAACTTTATCTGTGCTCATTTCAATCTCTGGTTTTATGCAGCACCCCAACTCACCTTTACCCTTAAGCAAGCATAAGTTGGTTTTCTAAATTTGAGTCCCTGTTCTGTTCTGTAATTCAGTTCCTGTGTAGCCAAGTTTCCATTCCGTGTATTACTGATATCTTATGATGTTTCTTTTTCTGTGTGACTTACTTCAGTTAGAATCATCATACCTGAATCCACTCATTGTGCTGCTAAGGGCCTGATGACACAGATTTCATTGCTGAGTGATATTGCTTTGTAAGTAAATACCACAACTTCTTTATCCATTTTTCACTTTCTGCGATGTTGAACTTGTACTGTAAACGAGGTTCTTGTAAACAGAGCCATTCCAAACTTTGGGGTGGCTGTGTCTTTTTGATTTTAATTTCCCTAAACTATAGGACCATAAGTGGCAGTGCCCTAGGTTCTGTTGCTTTGTTTTTTAGGTGTTTCAGGAAACACCATACACTTCTCCCGAGTGGTTGTTGGCAATTTACATCCCGCCCATCAGCATAACAAGGCTCCCAGTTCTCCATGGCCTGTCCTGACTTTCTGGATTTTACACTTTTTTCAGATGGCCCTTTTGACCGGGGGGAAGTGAGACTTCATTGTAGTGCAGATTTCCTTTGCAAGCTTGCTTGGTTGGCCAAAAAGGGCGTATGCGTTTTTTCCTGAATATATTCAGGAAAAAACGCATACGCCCTTTTTGGCCAAGTGCATCATTGTGGACGTTCTGCCTCTTTTCCTATGCTTTCAATGCAATTCCAGTCTACCTCCTGAAATCGGTTTCCTGCAATTCTGCCCCGCTTTCAAGTCCTCTTGGCAGCCTTACTTCAGTATATTTTTGGACGATAGCTGTCATTTATAACTCTGCAGGTTTGTGAATTACAGTGCCCCTGAGCTCCTTTCTTCAACTCGCTTTCTTGTGACCTGGCTGCAACACCGCAGGATGTCTTCAGGCCCTAGTCTGGTTCCAGTACGGCACGCTGAGCCTTTGGTTAATTCCTCTTCCTGGTGGGAAATGAGAGTTAAATTTGCCCGTCAAGACACCTCCAGCTAGCCTCTCATTGGTTCTCGCTATTCCTGTTCATCTTCCGCAGAAATTGCAAACTGGGCCAAACAGGAGGTTAAAGGCGCTGACTCTCCAAGTGGGGAGAGTGTTAGTAAAGCGTCTGGAATGTTGCACCCGAGTACCAGGGGAGGAAAACTGAGACATATTTGAACACGTCTCCCGTTCACATGGTTGATCATACTTGGGTTCCACATGCATGTTTTAGCTGAAGGAAGAATACCTTAAACCTGGAGAGTTGAGACCTGTGGAATGGGTACCATGCAATATGACTTCAAAGGGTCTTCATTTGCTCACCGAACCTCTCCAATCCTATCACTGCTGCGTTTATGCCCCTGTACACACGCTTGATTCTCTTTTGGAGACATAGCAATCCATAGGTTTTAAGATACTTACTAGTCAGGTACATTCTTAGGGGTTTAATATGGGGTGTTGAGTCCATTTCGTTGAGCAAGGAGTAGCTCTTGTCTATTCCATATTTGGCTTAAGGAACTTTATCTGTGCTCATTTCAATCTCTGGTTTTATGCAGCACCCCAACTCACCTTTCCCCTTAAGCAAGCATAAGTTGGTTTTCTAAATTTGAGACGCTGTTCTGTTTTGGAATGCAGTTCCTGTGTAGCCAAGTTTACATTCCGTGTATTAGTGATATCTTATGATGTTTCTTTTTCTGTGTGACTTATTTCAGTTAGAATCATCGTACCTGAATCCACTCATTATGCTGCTACGGGCCTGATGACATAGATTTCATTGCTGAGTGATACTGCATTGTACGTAAGTACCGCAAGTTCTTTATCCATTTTTCACTTTCTGTGATATTGAACTTGTATGGTAAACGAGGTTCTTGTAAACGGAGGCGTCCCAAACTTTGGGGTGGCTGTGTCTTTTTGATTTTAATTTCCCTAAGCTATAGGACCATAAGTGGAAGTGCCCTAGGCTCTGTTGCTTTGTTTTTTAGATGTTTCAGAAAACACCATATACTTCTCCCGAGTGGTTGTTGGCCATTTACATCCCGCCCATCAGCATAACAAGGCTCCCAGTTCTCCATGGCCTGTCCTGCCTTTCTGGATTTTACACTTTTTTCAGATGGCCCTTTTGACCGGGGGGAAGTGAGACTTCATTGTAGTGCAGATTTCCTTTGCAAGCTTGCTTGGTTGGCCAAAAAGGGCGTATGCGTTTTTTCCTGAATATGTTCAGGAAAAAACGCATACGCCCTTTTTGGCCAAGTGCATCATTGTGGACGTTCTGCCTCTTTTCCTATGCTTTCAATGCAATTCCTGTCTACCTCCTGAAATCGGTTTCCTGCAATTCTGCCCCGCTTTCAAGTCCTCTTGGCAGCCTTACTTCAGTCTATTTTTGGACGATAGCTGTCATTTATAACTCTGCAGGTTTGTGAATTACAGTGTCCCTGAGCTCCTTTCTTCAACTCGCTTTCTTTTGAGCTGGCCGCTACACCGCATGATGGCTTCAGGCCCTAATCTGGTTCCGGCATGGCACGCCGAGCCTTTGGTTAATTCCTCTTCCTGGTGGGAAATGAGAGTTAAATTTGCCCGTCCAGACACCTCCAGCTAGCCTCTCATTGGTTCTCGCTATTCCTGTTCATCTTCCGCAGAAATTGCAAACTGGGCCAAACAGGAGGTTAAAGTCGCTGACTCTCCAAGTGGGGAGAGTGTTAGTAAAGCTTCTGGAATGTTGCACCCGAGTACCAGGGGAGGAAAACTGAGACATATTTGAACACGTCTCCCGTTCACATGGTTGATCATACTCTAGGTTCCACATGCATGTTTTAGCTGAAGGAAGAATACCTTAAACCTGGGTAGTTGAAACCCGTGGAATGGGTACCATGCAATATGACTTCAAAGGGTCTTCATTTGCTCACCGAACCTCTCCAATCCTATCACTGCTGCGTTTATGCCCCTGTACACATGCTTGATTCTCTTTCGGAGACATAGCAATCCATAGGTTTTAAGATACTTACTAGTCAGGTACATTCTTAGGCGTTTAATATGGGGTGTTGAGACCATTTCGTTGAGCAAGGAGTAGCTCTTGTCTATTCCATATTTGGCTTAAGGAACTTTATCTGTGCTCATTTCAATCTCTGGTTTTATGCAGCACCCCAACTCACCTTTCCCCTTAAGCAAGCATAAGTTGGTTTCTTAAATTTGAGACCCTGTTCTGTTCTGTAATTCAGTTCCTGTGTAGCCAAGTTTACATTCCGTGTATTAGTGATAACTTATGATCTTTCTTTTTCTGTGTGACTTTTTTCAGTTAGAATCATCATACCTGAATCCACTCATTATGCTGCTATGGGCCTGATGACATAGATTTCATTGCTGAGTGATATTGCTTTGTAAGTAAATACCACAACTTCTTTATCCATTTTTCACTTCCTGCGATGTTGAACTTGTACTGTAAACGAGGTTCTTGTAAACAGAGGCGTCCCAAACTTTGGGGTGGCTGTGTCTGTTTGATTTTAATTTCCCTAAGCTATAGGACCATAAGTGGAAGTGCCCTAGGCTCTGTTGCTTTGTTTTTTAGATGTTTCAGGAAACACCATACACTTCTCCCGAGTGTCTGTTGGCAATTTACATCCCGCCCATCAGCATAACAAGGCTCCCAGTTCTCCATGGCCTGTCCTGCCTTTCTGGATTTTACACTTTTTTCAGCTGGCCCTTTTGACCGGGGGGAAGTGAGACTTCATTGTAGTGCAGATTTCCTTTGCAAGCTTGCTTGGTTGGCCAAAAAGGGCGTATGTGTTTTTTCCTGAATATATTGAGGAAAAAAACGCATACGCCCATTTTGGCCAAGTGCATCATTGTGGACGTTCTGCCTCTTTTCCTATGCTTTCAATGCAATTCCAGTCTACCTCCTGAAATCGGTTTCCTGCAATTCTGCCCCGCTTTCAAGTCCTCTTGGCAGCCTTACTTCAGTCTATTTTTGGACGATAGCTGTCATTTATAACTCTGCAGGTTTGTGAATTACAGTGCCCCTGAGCTCCTTTCTTCAACTCGCTTTCTTGTGACCTGGCCGCAACACCGCAGGATGGCTTCAGGCCCTAATCTGGTTCCGGCACGGCACGCTGAGCCTTTGGTTATTTCCTCTTCCTGGTGGGAAATGAGAGTTAAATTTGCCCGTCCAGACACCTCCAGCTAGTCTCTCATTGGTTCTCGCTATTCCTGTTCATCTTCCGCAGAAATTGCAAACTGGGCCAAACAGGAGGTTAAAGGCGCTGACTCTCCAAGTGGGGAGAGTGTTAGTAAAGCGTCTGGAATGTTGTACCCGAGTACCAGGGGAGGAAAACTGAGACATATTTGAACACGTCTCCCGTTCACATGGTTGATCATACTTGGGTTCCACATGCATGTTTTAGCTGAAGGAAGAATACCTTAAACCTGGAGAGTTGAGACCCGTGTAATGGGTACCATGCAATATGACTTCAAAGGGTCTTCATTTGCTCACCGAACCTCTCCAATCCTATCACTGCTGCGTTTATGCCCCTGTACACATGCTTGATTCTCTTTTGGAGACATAGCAATCCATAGGTTTTCCGATACTTACTAGTCAGGTACATTCTTAGGCGTTTAATATGCGGTGTTGAGTCCATTTCGTTGAGCAAGGAGTAGCTCTTGTCTATTCCATATTTGACTTAAGGAACTTTATCTGTGCTCATTTCAATCTCTGGTTTTATGCAGCACCCCAACTCACCTTTCCCCTTAAGCAAGCATAAGTTGGTTTTCTAAATTTGAGACCCTGTTCTGTTCTGTAATTCAGTTCCTGTGTAGCCAAGTTTACATTCCGTGTATTACTGATATCTTATGATGTTTCTTTTTCTGTGTGACTTATTTCAGTTAGAATCATCGTACCTGAATCCACTCATTGTGATGCTAAGGGCCTGATGACATAGATTTCATTGCTGAGTGATATTGCTTTGTAAGTAAATACCACAACTTCTTTATCCATTTTTCACTTTCTGCGATGTTGAACTTGTACTGTAAACGAGGTTCTTGTAAACAGAGCCGTTCCAAACTTTGGGGTGGCTGTGTCTTTTTGATTTTAATTTCCCTAAGCTATAGGACCATAAGTGGCAGTGCCCTAGGCTCTGTTGCTTTGTTTTTTAGATGTCTCAGGAAACACCATACACTTCTCCCGAGTGTCTGTTGGCAATTTACATCCCGCCCATCAGCATAACAAGGCTCCCAGTTCTCCATGGCCTGTCCTGCCTTTCTGGATTCTACACTTTTTTCAGATGGGCCTTTTGACCGGGGGGAAGTGAGACTTCATTGTAGTGCAGATTTCCTTTGCAAGCTTGCTTGGTTGGCCAAAAAGTGCGTATGAGTTTTTTCCTGAATATATTCAGGAAAAAACGCATACGCCCTTTTTAGCCAAGTGCATCATTGTGGACATTCTGCCTCTTTTCCTATGCTTTCAATGCAATTCCAGTCTACCTCCTGAAATCGGTTTCCTGCAATTCTGCCCCGCTTTCAAGTCCTCTTGGCAACCTTACTTCAGTCTATTTTTGGACGATAGCTGTCATTTATAACTCTGCAGGTTTGTGAATTACAGTGCCCCTGAGCTCCTTTCTTCAACTCGCTTTCTTTTGAGCTGGCCGCTACACCGCAGGATGGCTTCAGGCCCTAATCTGGTTCCGGCATGGCACGCCGAGCCTTTGGTTAATTCCTCTTCCTGGTGGGAAATGAGAGTTAAATTTGCCCGTCCAGACACCTCCAGCTAGCCTCTCATTGGTTCTCGATATTCCTGTTCATCTTCCGCAGAAATTGCAAACTGGGCCAAACAGGAGGTTAAAGGGACTGACTCTCCAAGTCGGGAGAGTGTTAGTAAAGCGTCTGGAATGTTGCACCCGAGTACCAGGGGAGGAAAACTGAGACATATTTGAACACGTCTCCCGTTCACATGGTTGATCATACTCTGGGTTCCACATGCATGTTTTAGCTGAAGGAAGAATACCTTAAACCTGGAGAGTTGAGACCCGTGTAATGGGTACCATGCAATATGACTTCAAAGGGTCTTCATTTGCTCACCGAACCTCTCCAATCCTATCACTGCTGCATTTATTCCCCTGTACACACGCTTGATTCTCTTTTGGAGACATAGCAATCCATAGGTTTTAAGATACTTACTATTCAGGTACATTCTTAGCGGTTTAATATGGGGTTTTGAGTCCATTTCGTTGAGCAAGGAGTAGCTCTTGTCTATTCCATATTTGGCTTAAGGAACTTTATCTGTGCTCATTTCAATCTCTGGTTTTATGCAGCACCCCAACTCACCTTTACCCTTAAGCAAGCATAAGTTGGTTTTCTAAATTTGAGACCCTGTTCTGTTCTGTAATTCAGTTCCTGTGTAGCCAAGTTTACATTCCGTGTATTAGTGATAACTTGTGATCTTTCTTTTTCTGTGTGACTTATTTCAGTTAGAATCATCATACCTGAATCCACTCATTATGCTGCTACGGGCCTGATGACATAGATTTCATTGCTGAGTGATACTGCATTGTACGTAAGTACCACAAGTTCTTTATCCATTTTTCACTTTCTGCGATGTTGAACTTGTACTGTAAACGAGGTTCTTGTAAACAGAGCCGTTCCAAACTTTGGGGTGGCTGTGTCTTTTTGATTTTAATTTCCCTAAGCTATAGGACCATAAGTGGAAGTGCCCTAGGTTCTGTTGCTTTGTTTTTTAGATGTTTCAGGAAACACCATACACTTCTCCCGAGTGGTTGTTGGCAATTTACATCCCGCCCATCAGCATAACAAGGCTCCCAGTTCTCCATGGCCTGTCCTGCCTTTCTGGATTTTACACTTTTTTCAGATGGCCCATTTGACCGGGGGGAAGTGAGACTTCATTGTAGTGCAGATTTCCTTTGCAAGCTTGCTTGGTTGGCCAAAAAGTGCGTATGCGTTTTTTCCTGAATATGTTCAGGAAAAAACGCATACGCCCTTTTTGGCCAAGTGCATCATTGTGGACGTTCTGCCTCTTTTCCTATGCTTTCAATGCAATTCCTGTCTACCTCCTGAAATCGGTTTCCTGCAATTCTGCCCCGCTTTCAAGTCCTCTTGGCAGCCTTACTTCAGTCTATTTTTGGACGATAGCTGTCATTTATAACTCTGCAGGTTTGTGAATTACAGTGCCCCTGAGCTCCTTTCTTCAACTCGCTTTCTTTTGAGCTGGCCGCAACACCGCAGGATGGCTTCAGGCCCTAATCTGGTTCCGGTACGGCACGCTGAGCCTTTGGTTATTTCCTCTTCCTGTTGGGAAATGAGAGTTAAATTTGCCCGTCCAGACACCTCCAGCTAGCCTCTCATTGGTTCTCGCTATTCCTGTTCATCTTCCGCAGAAATTGCAAACTGGGCCAAACAGGAGGTTAAAGACGCTGACTCTCCAAGTGGGGAGAGTGTTAGTAAAGCGTCTGGAATGTTGCACCCGAGTACCAGGGGAGGAAAACTGAGACATATTTGAACACGTCTCCCGTTCACATGGTTGATCATACTTGGGTTCCACATGCATGTTTTAGCTGAAGGAAGAATACCTTAAACCTGGAGAGTTGAGACCCGTGTAATGGGTACCATGCAATATGACTTCAAAGGGTCTTCATTTGCTCACCGAACCTCTCCAATCCTATCACTGCTGCGTTTATGCCCCTCTACACATGCTTGATTCTCTTTTGGAGACATAGCAATCCATAGGTTTTACGATACTTACAAGTCAGGTACATTCTTAGGCGTTTAATATGCGGTGTTGAGTCCATTTCATTGAGCAAGGAGTAGCTCTTGTCTATTCCATATTTGGCCTAAGGAACTTTATCTGTGCTCATTTCAATCTCTGGTTTTATGGAGCACCCCAACTCACCTTTACCCTTAAGCAAGCATAAGTTGGTTTTCTAAATTTGAGACCCTGTTCTGTTCTGTAATTCAGTTCCTGTGTAGCCAAGTTTACATTCCGTGTATTAGTGATATCTTATGATGTTTCTTTTTCTGTGTGACTTATTTCAGTTAGAATAATCGTACCTGAATCCACTCATTATGCTGCTACGGGCCTGATGACATAGATTCCATTGCTGAGTGATACTGCATTGTACGTAAGTACCACAAGTTCTTTATCCATTTTTCACTTTCTGTGATATTGAACTTGTACGGTAAATGAGGTTCTTATAAACGGAGGCGTCCCAAACTTTGGGGTGGCTGTGTCTTTTTGATTTTAATTTCCCTAAGCTATAGGACCATAAGTGGAAGTGCCCTAGGCTCTGTTGCTTTGTTTTTTAGATGTTTCAGGAAACACCATACACTTCTCCCGAGTGGTTGTTGGCAATTTACATCCCGCCCATCAGCATAACAAGGCTCCCAGTTCTCCATGGCCTCTCCTGCCTTTCTGGATTTTACACTTTTTTCAGATGGCCCTTTTGCCCGGGGGGAAGTGAGACTTCATTGTAGTGCAGATTTCCTTTGCAAGCTTGCTTGGTTGGCCAAAAAGGGCGTATGCGTTTTTTCCTGAATATATTCAGGAAAAAACGCATACGCCCTTTTTGGCCAAGTGCATCATTGTGGACGTTCTGCCTCTTTTCCTATGCTTTCAATGCAATTCCAGTCTACCTCCTGAAATCGGTTTCCTGCAATTCTGCCCCACTTTCAAGTCCTCTTGGCAGCCTTACTTCAGTCTATTTTTGGATGATAGCTGTCATTTATAACTCTGCAGGTTTGTGAATTACAGTGCCCCTGAGCTCCTTTCTTCAACTTGCTTTCTTGTGACCTGGCCGCAACACCGCAGGATGGCTTCAGGCCCTAATCTGGTTCCGGCACGGCACGCTGAGCCTTTGGTTATTTCCTCTTCCTGGTGGGAAATGAGAGTTAAATTTGCCCGTCCAGACACCTCCAGCTAGTCTCTCATTGGTTCTCGCTATTCCTGTTCATCTTCCGCAGAAATTGCAAACTGTGCCAAACAGGAGGTTAAAGGCGCTGACTCTCTAAGTGGGGAGAGTGTTAGTAAAGCGTCTGGAATGTTGCACCCGAGTACCAGGGGAGGAAAACTGAGACATATTTGAACACGTCTCCCGTTCACATGGTTGATCATACTTGGGTTCCACATGCATGTTTTAGCTGAAGGAAGAATACCTTAAACCTGGAGAGTTAAGACCCGTGTAATGGGTACCATGCAATATGACTTCAAAGGGTCTTCATTTGCTCACCGAACCTCTCCAATCCTATCACTGCTGCGTTTATGCCCCTGTACACATGCTTGATTCTCTTTCGGAGACATCGCAATCCATAGGTTTTAAGATACTTACTAGTCAGGTACATTCCTAGGCGTTTAATATGCGGTGTTGAGTCCATTTCGTTGAGCAAGGAGTAGCTCTTGTCTATTCCATATTTGGCTTAAGGAACTTTATCTGTGCTCATTTCAATCTCTGGTTTTATGCAGCACCCCAACTCACCTTTACCCTTAAGCAAGCATAAGTTGGTTTTCTAAATTTGAGACCCTGTTCTGTTCTGTAATTCAGTTCCTGTGTAGCCAAGTTTACATTCCGTGTATTACTGATATCTTATGATGTTTCTTTTTCTGTGTGACTTACTTCAGTTAGAATCATCATACCTGAATCCACTCATTGTGCTGCTAAGGGCCTGATGACATAGATTTCATTGCTGAGTGATATTGCTTTGTAAGTAAATACCACAACTTCTTTATCCATTTTTCACTTTCTGCGATGTTGAACTTGTACTGTAAACGAGGTTCTTGTAAACAGAGCCGTTCCAAACTTTGGGGTGGCTGTGTCTTTTTGATTTTAATTTCCCTAAGCTATAGGACCATAAGTGGAAGTGCCCTAGGTTCTGTTGCTTTGTTTTTTAGATGTTTCAGGAAACACCATACACTTCTCCCGAGTGGTTGTTGGCAATTTACATCCCGCCCATCAGCAGAACAAGGCTCCCAGTTCTCCATGGCCTGTCCTGCCTTTCTGGATTTTACACTTTTTTCAGATGGCCCTTTTGACCGGGGGGAAGTGAGACTTCATTGTAGTGCAGATTTCCTTTGCAAGCTTGCTTGGTTGGCCAAAAAGTGCGTATGCGTTTTTTCCTGAATATATTCAGGAAAAAACGCATACGCCCTTTTTGGCCAAGTGCATCATTGTGGACGTTCTGCCTCTTTTCCTATGCTTTCAATGCAATTCCAGTCTACCTCCTGAAATCGGTTTCCTGCAATTCTGCCCCGGTTTCAAGTCCTCTTGGCAGCCTTACTTCAGTCTATTTTTGGACGATAGCTGTCATTTATAACTCTGCAGGTTTGTGAATTACAGTGCCCCTGAGCTCCTTTCTTCAACTCGCTTTCTTGTGACCTGGCAGCAACACCGCAGGATGGCTTCAGGCCCTAATCTGGTTCCGGAACGGCACGCTGAGCCTTTGGTTAATTCCTCTTCCTGGTGGGAAATGAGAGTTAAATTTGCCCGTCCAGACACCTCCAGCTAGTCTCTCATTGGTTCTCGCTATTCCTGTTCATCTTCCGCAGAAATTGCAAACTGGGTCAAACAGGAGTTTAAAGGGACTGACTCTCCACGTCGGAAGAGTGTTAGTAAAGCGTCTGGAATGTTGCACCCGAGTACCAGGGGAGGAAAACTGAGACATATTTGAACACGTCTCCCATTCACATGGTTGATCATACTCTGGGTTCCACATGCATGTTTTAGCTGAAGGAAGAATACCTTAAAACAGGAGAGTTGAGACCCGTGTAATGGGTACCATGCAATATGACTTCAAAGGGTCTTCATTTGCTCACCGAACCTCTCCAATCCTATCACTGCTGCGTTTATGCCCCTGTACACACGCTTGATTCTCTTTCGGAGACATAGCAATCTATAGGTTTTAAGATACTTACTAGTCAGGTACATTCTTAGGCGTTTAATATGCGGTGTTGAGTCCATTTCGTTGAGCAAGGAGTAGCTCTTGTCTATTCCATATTTGGCTTAAGGAACTTTATCTGTGCTCATTTCAATCTCTGGTTTTATGCAGCACCCCAACTCACCTTTCCCCTTAAGCAAGCATAAGTTGGTTTTCTAAATTTGAGACCCTGTTCTGTTCTGTAATTCAGTTCCTGTGTAGCCAAGTTTACATTCCGTGTATTAGTGATATCTTATGATGTTTCTTTTTTTGTGTGACTTATTTCAGTTAGAATAATCGTACCTGAATCCACTCATTATGCTGCTACGGGCCTGATGACATAGATTCCATTGCTGAGTGATACTGCATTGTACGTAAGTACCACAAGTTCTTTATCCATTTTTCACTTTCTGTGATATTGAACTTGTATGGTAAACGAGGTTCTTATAAACGGAGGCGTCCCAAACTTTGGGGTGGCTGTGTCTTTTTGATTTTAATTTCCCTAAGCTATAGGACCATAAGTGGAAGTGCCCTAGGCTCTGTTGCTTTGTTTTTTAGATGTTTCAGGAAACACCATACACTTCTCCCGAGTGGTTGTTGGCAATTTACATCCCGCCCATCAGCATAACAAGGCTCCCAGTTCTCCATGGCCTCTCCTGCCTTTCTGGATTTTACACTTTTTTCAGATGGCCCTTTTGCCCGGGGGGAAGTGAGACTTCATTGTAGTGCAGATTTCCTTTGCAAGCTTGCTTGGTTGGCCAAAAAGGGCGTATGCGTTTTTTCCTGAATATATTCAGGAAAAAACGCATACGCCCTTTTTGGCCAAGTGCATCATTGTGGACGTTCTGCCTCTTTTCCTATGCTTTCAATGCAATTCCAGTCTACCTCCTGAAATCGGTTTCCTGCAATTCTGCCCCACTTTCAAGTCCTCTTGGCAGCCTTACTTCAGTCTATTTTTGGACGATAGCTGTCATTTATAACTCTGCAGGTTTGTGAATTACAGTGCCCCTGAGCTCCTTTCTTCAACTTGCTTTCTTGTGACCTGGCCGCAACACCGCAGGATGGCTTCAGGCCCTAATCTGGTTCCGGCACGGCACGCTGAGCCTTTGGTTATTTCCTCTTCCTGGTGGGAAATGAGAGTTAAATTTGCCCGTCCAGACACCTCCAGCTAGCCTCTCATTGGTTCTCGCTATTCCTGTTCATCTTCCGCAGAAATTGCAAACTGGGCCAAACAGGAGGTTAAAGGCGCTGACTCTCCAAGTGGGGAGAGTGTTAGTAAAGCGTCTGGAATGTTGCACCCGAGTACCAGGGGAGGAAAACTGAGACATATTTGAACACGTCTCCCGTTCACATGGTTGATCATACTTGGGTTCCACATGCATGTTTTAGCTGAAGGAAGAATACCTTAAACCTGGAGAGTTAAGACCCGTGTAATGGGTACCATGCAATATGACTTCAAAGGGTCTTCATTTGCTCACCGAACCTCTCCAATCCTATCACTGCTGCGTTTATGCCCCTGTACACATGCTTGATTCTCTTTCGGAGACATAGCAATCCATAGGTTTTAAGATACTTACTAGTCAGGTACATTCTTAGGCGTTTAATATGCGGTGTTGAGTCCATTTCGTTGAGCAAGGAGTAGCTCTTGTCTATTTTCATATTTGACTTAAGGAACTTTATCTGTGCTCATTTCAATCTCTGGTTTTATGCAGCACCCCAACTCACCTTTCCCCTTAAGCAAGCATAAGTTGGTTTTCTAAATTTGAGACCCTGTTCTGTTCTGTAATTCAGTTCCTGTGTAGCCAAGTTTACATTCCGTGTATTAGTTGTATCTTATGATGTTTCTTTTTCTGTGTGACTTATTTCAGTTAGAATCATCGTACCTGAATCTACTCATTATGCTGCTACGGGCTTGATGACATAGAGTTCATTGCTGAGTGATACTGCATTGTACGTAAGTACCACAAGTTCTTTATCCATTTTTCACTTTCTGTGATATTGAACTTGTATGGTAAACGAGGTTCTTGTAAACGGAGGCGTCCCAAACTTTGGGGTGGCTGTGTCTTTTTTATTTTAATTTCCCTAAGCTATAGGACCATAAGTGGAAGTGCCCTAGGTTCTGTTGCTTTGTTTTTTAGATGTTTCAGGAAACACCATACACTTCTCCCGAGTGGTTGTTGGCAATTTACATCCCGCCCATCAGCATAACAAGGCTCCCAGTTCTCCATGGCCTGTCCTGCCTTTCTGGATTTTACACTTTTTTCAGATGGCCCTTTTGACCGGGGGGAAGTGAGACTTCATTGTAGTGCAGATTTCCTTTGCAAGCTTGCTTGGTTGGCCAAAAAGTGCGTATGCGTTTTTTCCTGAATATATTCAGGAAAAAACGCATACGCCCTTTTTGGCCAAGTGCATCATTGTGGACGTTCTGCCTCTTTTCCTATGCTTTCAATGCAATTCCAGTCTACCTCCTGAAATCGGTTTCCTGCAATTCTGCCCCGCTTTCAAGTCCTCTTGGCAGCCTTACTTCAGTCTATTTTTGGACGATAGCTGTCATTTATAACTCTGCAGATTTGTGAATTACAGTGCCCCTGAGCTCCTTTCTTCAACTTGCTTTCTTGTGACCTGGCCGCAACACCGCATGATGTCTTCAGGCCCTAATCTGGTTCTGGCACGACACGCTGAGCCTTTGGTTATTTCCTCTTCCTGGTGGGAAATGAGAGTTAAATTTGCCCGTCCAGACACCTCCAGCTAGTCTCTCATTGGTTCTCGCTATTCCTGTTCATCTTCCGCAGATTGCAAACTGGGCCAAACAGGAGGTTAAAGGCGCTGACTCTCCAAGTGGGGAGAGTGTTAGTAAAGCGTCTGGAATGTTGCACCCGAGTTCCAAGGGAGGAAAACTGAGACATATTTGAACACGTCTCCCGTTCACATGGTTGATCATACTTGGGTTCCACATGCATGTTTTAGCTGAAGGAAGAATACCTTAAACCTGGAGAGTTGAGACCCGTGTAATGGGTACCATGCAATATGACTTCAAAGGGTCTTCATTTGCTCACCGAACCTCTCCAATCCTATCACTGCTGCGTTTATGCCCCTGTACACATGCTTGATTCTCTTTTGGAGACATAGCAATCCATAGGTTTTACGATACTTACTAGTCAGGTACATTCTTAGGCGTTTAATATGCGGTGTTGAGTCCATTTCGTTGAGCAAGGAGTAGCTCTTGTCTATTCCATATTTGACTTAAGGAACTTTATCTGTGCTCATTTCAATCTCTGGTTTTATGCAGCACCCCAACTCACCTTTACCCTTAAGCAAGCATAAGTTGGTTTTCTAAATTTGAGACCCTGTTCTGTTCTGTAATTCAGTTCCTGTGTAGCCAAGTTTACATTCCGTGTATTACTGATATCTTATGATGTTTCTTTTTCTGTGTGACTTATTTCAGTTAGAATCATCATACCTGAATCCACTCATTGTGATGCTAAGGGCCTGATGACATAGATTTCATTGCTGAGTGATATTGCTTTGTAAGTAAATACCACAACTTCTTTATCCATTTTTCACTTTCTGCGATGTTGAACTTGTACTGTAAACGAGGTTCTTGTAAACAGAGGCGTCCCAATCTTTGGGGTGGCTGTGTCTTTTTGATTTTAATTTCCCTAAGCTATAGGACCATAAGTGGCAGTGCCCTAGGCTCTGTTGCTTTGTTTTTTAGATGTTTCAGGAAACACCATACACTTCTCCCGAGTGTCTGTTGGCAATTTACATCCCGCCCATCAGCATAACAAGGCTCCCAGTTCTCCATGGTCTGTCCTGCCTTTCTGGATTTTACACTTTTTTCAGATGGCCCTTTTGACCGGGGGGAAGTGAGACTTCATTGTAGTGCAGATTTCCTTTGCAAGCTTGCTTGGTTGGCCAAAAAGGGCGTATGCGTTTTTTCCTGAATATATTCAGGAAAAAACGCATACGCCCTTTTTGGCCAAGTGCATCATTGTGGACATTCTGCCTCTTTTCCTATGCTTTCAATGCAATTCCAGTCTACCTCCTGAAATCGGTTTCCTGCAATTCTGCCCCGCTTTCAAGTCCTCTTGGCAGCCTTACTTCAGTCTATTTTTGGACGATAGCTGTCATTTATAACTCTGCAGGTTTGTGAATTACAGTGCCCCTGAGCTCCTTTCTTCAACTCGCTTTCTTGTGACCTGGCCGCAACACCGCAGGATGGCTTCAGGCCCTAATCTGGTTCCGGCACGGCACACTGAGCCTTTGGTTATTTCCTCTTCCTGGTGTGAAATGAGAGTTAAATTTGCCCGTCCAGACACCTCCAGCTAGTCTCTCATTGGTTCTCGCTATTCCTGTTCATCTTCCGCAGAAATTGCAAACTGGGCCAAACAGGAGGTTAAAGGCGCTGACTCTCCAAGTGGGGAGAGTGTTAGTAAAGCGTCTGGAATGTTGCACCCGAGTACCAGGGGAGGAAAACTGAGACATATTTGAACACGTCTCCCGTTCACATGGTTGATCATACTTGGGTTCCACATGCATGTTTTAGCTGAAGGAAGAATACCTTAAACCTGGAGAGTTAAGACCCGTGTAATGGGTACCATGCAATATGACTTCAAAGGGTCTTCATTTGCTCACCGAACCTCTCCAATCCTATTACTGCTGCGTTTATGCCCCTGTACACATGCTTGATTCTCTTTTGGAGACATAGCAATCCATAGGTTTTCCGATACTTACTAGTCAGGTACATTCTTAGGCGTTTAATATGCGGTGTTGAGTCCATTTCGTTGAGCAAGGAGTAGCTCTTGTCTATTCCTTATTTGACTTAAGGAACTTTATCTGTGCTCATTTCAATCTCTGGTTTTATGCAGCACCCCAACTCACCTTTACCCTTAAGCAAGCATAAGTTGGTTTTCTAAATTTGAGACCCTGTTCTGTTCTGTAATTCAGTTCCTGTGTAGCCAAGTTTACATTCCGTGTATTACTGATATCTTATGATGTTTCTTTTTCTGTGTGACTTATTTCAGTTACAATCATCATACCTGAATCCACTCATTGTGATGCTAAGGGCCTGATGACATAGATTTCATTGCTGAGTGATATTGCTTTGTAAGTAAATACCACAACTTCTTTATCCATTTTTCACTTTCTGCGATGTTGAACTTGTACTGTAAACGAGGTTCTTGTAAACAGAGCCGTTCCAAATATTGGGGTATCTGTGTCTTTTTGATTTTAATTTCCCTAAGCTATAGGACCATAAGTGGCAGTGCCCTAGGCTCTGTTGCTTTGTTTTTTAGATGTTTCAGGAAACACCATACACTTCTCCCGAGTGTCTGTTGGCAATTTACATCCCGCCCATCAGCATAACAAGGCTCCCACTTCTCCATGGCCTGTCCGGCCTTTCTGGATTTTACACTTTTTTCAGATGGCCCTTTTGAACGGGGGGAAGTGAGACTTCATTGTAGTGCAGATTTCCTTTGCAAGCTTGCTTGGTTGGCCAAAAAGGGCATATGCGTTTTTTCCTGAATATATTCAGGAAAAAACGCATACGCCCTTTTTGGCCAAGTGCATCATTGTGGACGTTCTGCCTCTTTTCCTATGCTTTCAATGCAATTCCAGTCTACCTTCTGAAATCGGTTTCCTGCAATTCTGCCCCGCTTTCAAGTCCTCTTGGCAGCCTTACTTCAGTCTATTTTTGGACGATAGCTGTCATTTATAACTCTGCAGGTTTGTGAATTACAGTGCCCCTGAGCTCCTTTCTTCAACTCGCTTTCTTTTGAGCTGGCCGCAACACCGCAGGATGGCTTCAGGCCCTAATCTGGTTCCGGCACGGCACGCTGAGCCTTTGGTTAATTCCTCTTCCTGGTGGGAAATGAGAGTTAAATTTGCCCGTCCAGACACCTCCAGCTAGCCTCTCATTGGTTCTCGCTATTCCTGTTCATCTTCCGCAGAAATTGCAATCTGGGCCAAACAGGAGGTTAAAGGGACTGACTCTCCAAGTCGGGAGAGTGTTAGTAAAGCGTCTGGAATGTTGCACCCGAGTACCAGGGGAGGAAAACTGAGACATATTTGAACACGTCTCCCGTTCACATGGTTGATCATACTCTTGGTTCCACATGCATGTTTTAGCTGAAGGAAGAATACCTTACACCTGGAGAGTTGAAACCCGTGGAATGGGTACCATGCAATATGACTTCAAAGGGTCTTCATTTGCTCACCGAACCTCTCCAATCCTATCACTGCTGCGTTTATGCCCCTGTACACACGCTTGATTCTCTTTTGGAGACATAACAATCCATAGGTTTTAAGATACTTACTAGTCAGGTACATTCTTAGGCGTTTAATATGGGGTGTTGAGTCCATTTCGTTGAGCAAGGAGTAGCTCTTGTCTATTCCATATTTGGCTTAAGGAACTTTATCTGTGCTCATTTCAATCTCTGGTTTTATGCAGCACCCCAACTCACCTTTCCCCTTAAGCAAGCATAAGTTGGTTTTCTAAATTTGAGACCCTGTTCTGTTTTGGAATGCAGTTCCTGTGTAGCCAAGGTTACATTCCGTGTATTAGTGATATCTTATGATGTTTCTTTTTCTGTGTGACTTATTTCAGTTAGAATCATCGTACCTGAATCCACTCATTATGCTGCTACGGGCCTGATGACATAGATTTCATTGCTGAGTGATACTGCATTGTACGTAAGTACCACAAGTTCTTTATCCATTTTTCACTTTCTGTGATATTGAACTTGTATGGTAAACGAGGTTCTTGTAAACGGAGTCGTCCCAAACTTTGGGGTGGCTGTGTCTTTTTTATTTTAATTTCCCTAAGCTATAGGACCATAAGTGGAAGTGCCCTAGGCTCTGTTGCTTTGTTTTTTAGATGTTTCAGGAAACACCATACACTTCTCCCGAGTGGTTGTTGGCAATTTACATCCCGCCCATCAGCATAACAAGGCTCCCAGTTCTCCATGGCCTGTCCTGCCTTTCTGGATTTTACACTTTTTTCAGATGTCCCTTTTGCCCAGGGGGAAGTGAGACTTCATTGTAGTGCAGATTTCCTTTGCAAGCTTGCTTGGTTGGCCAAAAAGTGCGTATGCGTTTTTTCCTGAATATATTCAGGAAAAAACGCATACGCCCTTTTTGGCCAAGTGCATCATTGTGGACGTTCTGCCTCTTTTCCTATGCTTTCAATGCAATTCCAGTCTACCTCCTGAAATCGGTTTCCTGCAATTCTGCCCCGCTTTCAAGTCCTCTTGGCAGCCTTACTTCAGTCTATTTTTGGACGATAGCTGTCATTTATAACTCTGCAGATTTGTGAATTACAGTGCCCCTGAGCTCCTTTCTTCAACTTGCTTTCTTGTGACCTGGCCGCAACACCGCATGATGTCTTCAGGCCCTAATCTGGTTCTGGCACGACACGCTGAGCCTTTGGTTATTTCCTCTTCCTGGTGGGAAATGAGAGTTAAATTTGCCCGTCCAGACACCTCCAGCTAGTCTCTCATTGGTTCTCGCTATTCCTGTTCATCTTCCGTAGATTGCAAACTGGGCCAAACAGGAGGTTAAAGGCGCTGACTCTCCAAGTGGGGAGAGTGTTAGTAAAGCGTCTGGAATGTTGCACCCGAGTACCAAGGGAGGAAAACTGAGACATATTTGAACACGTCTCCCGTTCACATGGTTGATCATACTTGTGTTCCACATGCATGTTTTAGCTGAAGGAAGAATACCTTAAACCTGGAGAGTTGAGACCCGTGTAATGGGTACCATGCAATATGACTTCAAAGGGTCTTCATTTGCTCACCGAACCTCTCCAATCCTATCACTGCTGCGTTTATGCCCCTGTACACATGCTTGATTCTCTTTTGGAGACAGCAATCCATAGGTTTTACGATACTTACTAGTCAGGTACATTCTTAGGCGTTTAATATGCGGTGTTGAGTCCATTTCGTTGAGCAAGGAGTAGCTCTTGTCTATTCCATATTTGACTTAAGGAACTTTATCTGTGCTCATTTCAATCTCTGGTTTTATGCAGCACCCCAACTCACCTTTACCCTTAAGCAAGCATAAGTTGGTTTTCTAAATTTGAGACCCTGTTCTGTTCTGTAATTCAGTTCCTGTGTAGCCAAGTTTACATTCCGTGTATTACTGATATCTTATGATGTTTCTTTTTCTGTGTGACTTATTTCAGTTAGAATCATCATACCTGAATACACTCATTGTGATGCTAAGGGCCTGATGACATAGATTTCATTGCTGAGTGATACTGCATTTTACGTAAGTACCACAAGTTCTTTATCCATTTTTCACTTTCTGTGATATTGAACTTGTACGGTAAACGAGGTTCTTGTAAACGGAGGCGTCCCAAATTTTGGGGTGGCTGTGTCTTTTTGATTTTAATTTCCCTAAGCTATAGGACCATAAGTGGAAGTGCCCT
Organism: Delphinus delphis; assembly: GCF_949987515.2. Lineage (NCBI taxonomy): Eukaryota > Metazoa > Chordata > Mammalia > Artiodactyla > Delphinidae > Delphinus > Delphinus delphis. The sequence goes on from NW_027192695.1 coordinate 1,322,508, forward strand.
AGGCTCTGTTGCTTTGTTTTTTAGATGTTTCAGGAAACACCATACACTTCTCCTGAGTGTCTGTTGGCAATTTACATCCCGCCCATCAGCATAACAAGGCTCCCAGTTCTCAATGGCCTGTTGCCTTTCTGGATTTTACACTTTTTTCAGATGGCCCTTTTGACCGGGGGGAAGTGAGACTTCATTGTACTGCAGATTTCCGTTGAAAGCTTGCTTGGTTGGCCAAAAAGGGCGTATGCGTTTTTTCCTGAATATATTCAGGAAAAAACGCATACGCCCTTTTTGGCCAAGTGCATCATTGTGGACGTTCTGCCTCTTTTCCTATGCTTTCAATGCAATTCCTGTCTACCTCCTGAAATCGGTTTCCTGCAATTCTGCCCCGCTTTCAAGTCCTCTTGGCAGGCTTACTTCAGTATATTTCTGGACGATAGCTGTCATTTATAACTCTGCAGGTTTGTGAATTATAGTGCCCCTGAGCTCCTTTCTTCAACTCGCTTTCTTGTGAGCTGGCCGCAACACCGCAGGATGGCTTCAGGCCCTAATCTGGTTCCGGCACGGCACGCTGAGCCTTTGGTTATTTCCTCTTCCTGGTGGGAAATGAGAGTTAAATTTGCCCGTCCAGACACCTCCAGCTAGTCTCTCATTGGTTCTCGCTATTCCTGTTCATCTTCCGCAGAAATTGCAAACTGGGCCAAACAGGAGGTTAAAGGCGCTGACTCTCCAAGTCGGGAGAGTGTTAGTAAAGCGTCTGGAATGTTGCACCCGAGTACCAGGGTACAAAAACTGAGACATATTTGAACACGTCTCCCGTTCACACAGATGATCATACTCTTGGTTCCACATGCATGTTTTAGCTGAAGGAAGAATACCTAAAACCTGGGTAGTTGAAACCCGTGGAATGGGTACCATGCAATATGACTTCAAAGGGTCTTCATTTGCTCACCGAACCTCTCCAATCCTATCACTGCTGCGTTTATGCCCCTGTACACATGCTTGATTCTCTTTCGGAGACATAGCAATCCATAGGTTTTAAGATACTTACTAGTCAGGTACATTCTTAGGCGTTTAATATGGGGTGTTGAGTCCATTTCGTTGAGCAAGGAGTAGCTCTTGTCTATTCCATATTTGGCTTAAGGAACTTTATCTGTGCTCATTTCAATCTCTGGTTTTATGCAGCACCCCAACTCACCTTTCCCCTTAAGCTAGCATAAGTTGGTTTTCTAAATTTGAGACCCTGTTCTGTTTTGGAATGCAGTTCCTGTGTAGCCAAGTTTACATTCCGTGTATTAGTGATATCTTATGATGTTTCTTTTTCTGTGTGACTTATTTCAGTGAGAATCATCGTACCTGAATCCACTCATTATGCTGCTACGGGCCTGATGACATAGATTTCACTGCTGAGTGATACTGCATTGTACGTAAGTACCACAAGTTCTTTATCCATTTTTCACTTTCTGTGATATTGAACTTGTACGGTAAACGAGGTTCTTGTAAACGGAGGCGTCCCAAATTTTGGGGTGGCTGTGTCTTTTTGATTTTAATTTCCCTAAGCTATAGGACCATAAGTGGAAGTGCCCTAGGCTCTGTTGCTTCGTTTTTTAGATGTTTCAGGAAACACCATACACTTCTCCTGAGTGTCTGTTGGCAATTTACATCCCGCCCATCAGCATAACAAGGCTCCCAGTTCTCAATGGCCTGTTGCCTTTCTGGATTTTACACTTTTTTCAGATGGCCCTTTTGACCGGGGGGAAGTGAGACTTCATTGTAGTGCAGATTTCCGTTGCAAGCTTGCTTGGTTGGCCAAAAAGGGCGTATGCGTTTTTTCCTGAATATATTCAGGAAAAAACGCATACGCCCTTTTTGGCCAAGTGCATCATTGTGGACGTTCTGCCTCTTTTCCTATGCTTTCAATGCAATTCCAGTCTACCTCCTGAAATCGGTTTCCTGCAATTCTGCCCTGCTTTCAAGTCCTCTTGGCAGCCTTACTTCAGTCTATTTTTGGACGATAGCTCTCATTTATAACTCTGCAGGTTTGTGAATTACAGTGCCCCTGAGCTCCTTTCTTCAACTCGCTTTCTTGTGACCTGGCCGCAACACCGCAGGATGGCTTCAGGCCATAATCTGGTTCCGGCCCGGCATGCTGAGCCTTTGGTTAATTCCTCTTCCTGGTGGGAAATGAGAGTTATATTTGCCCGTCCAGACACCTCCAGCTAGTCTCTCATTGGTTCTCACTATTCCTGTTCATCTTCCACAGAAATTGCAAACTGGGCCAAACAGGAGTTTAAAGGGACTGACTCTCCAAGTGGGGAGAGTGTTAGTAAAGCGTCTGGAATGTTGCACCCGAGTACCAGGGGAGGAAAACTGAGACATATTTGAATACGTCTCCCGTTCACATGGTTGATCATACTCTGGGTTCCACATGCATGTTTTAGCTGAAGGAAGAATACCTTAAACCTGGAGAGTTGAGACCCGTGTAATGGGTACCATGCAATATGACTTCAAAGGGTCTTCATATGCTCACCGAACCTCTCCAATCCTATCACTGCTGCGTTTATGCCCCTGTACACATGCTTGATTCTCTTTCGGAGACATAGCAATCCATAGGTTTTAAGATACTTACTAGTCAGGTACATTCTTACGCATTTAATATGGGGTGTTGAGTCCATTTCGTTGAGCAAGGAGTAGCTCTTGTCTATTCCATATTTGGCTTAAGGAACTTTATCTGTGCTCATTTCAATCTCTGGTTTTATGCAGCACCCCAACTCACCTTTCCCCTTAAGCAAGCATAGGTTGGTTTTCTAAATTTGAGACCCTGTTCTGTTCTGTAATTCAGTTCCTGTGTAGCCAAGTTTACATTCTGTGTATTACTGATATCTTATGATGTTTCTTTTTCTGTGTGACTTATTTCAGTTAGAATCATCATACCTGAATCCACTCATTGTGCTGCTAAGGGCCTGATGACACAGATTTCATTGCTGAGTTATATTGCTTTGTAAGTAAATACCACAACTTCTTTATCCATTTTTCACTTTCTGCGATGTTGAACTTGTACTGTAAACGAGGTTCTTGTAAACAGAGCCGATCCAAACTTTGGGGTGGCTGTGTCTTTATGATTTTAATTTCCCTAAGCTATAGGACCATAAGTGGAAGTGCCCTAGGCTCTGTTGCTTTGTTTTTTAGATGTTTCAGGAAACACCATACACTTCTTCCGAGTGTCTGTTTGCAATTTACATCCCGCCCATCAGCATAACAAGGCTCCCAGTTCTCCATGGCCTGTCCTGCCTTTCTGGATTTTACACTTTTTTCAGATGGCCCTTTTGACCGGGGGGAAGTGAGACTTCATTGTAGTGCAGATTTCCTTTGCAAGCTTGCTTGGTTGGCCAAAAAGGGCGTATGCGTTTTTTCCTGAATATATTCAGGAAAAAACGCATACGCCCTTTTTGGCCAAGTGCATCATTGTGGACGTTCTGCCTCTTTTCCTATGCTTTCAATGCAATTCCAGTCTACCTCCTGAAATCGGTTTCCTGCAATTCTGCCCCGCTTTCAAGTCCTCTTGGCAGCCTTACTTCAGTCTATTTTTGGACAATAGCTGTCATTTATAACTCTGCAGGTTTGTGAATTACAGTGCCCCTGAGCTCCTTTCTTCAACTCGCTTTCTTTTGAGCTGGCCGCAACACCGCAGGATGGCTTCAGGCCCTAATCTGGTTCCGGTACGGCACGCTGAGCCTTTGGTTATTTCCTCTTCCTGGTGGGAAATGAGAGTTAAATTTGCCCGTCCAGACACCTCCAGCTAGCCTCTCATTGGTTCTCGCTATTCCTGTTCATCTTCCGCAGAAATTGCAAACTGGGCCAAACAGGAGGTTAAAGGCGCTGACTCTCCAAGTGGGGAGAGTGTTAGTAAAGCGTCTGGAATGTTGCACCCGAGTACCAGGGGAGGAAAACTGAGACATATTTGAACACGTCTCCCGTTCACATGGTTGATCATACTTGGGTTCCACATGCATGTTTTAGCTGAAGGAAGAATACCTTAAACCTGGAGAGTTAAGACCCGTGTAATGGGTACCATGCAATATGACTTCAAAGGGTCTTCATTTGCTCACCGAACCTCTCCAATCCTATCACTGCTGCGTTTATGCCCCTGTACACATGCTTGATTCTCTTTCGGAGACATAGCAATCCATAGGTTTTAAGATACTTACTAGTCAGGTACATTCTTAGGCGTTTAATATGCGGTGTTGAGTCCATTTCGTTGAGCAAGGAGTAGCTCTTGTCTATTCCATATTTGGCTTAAGGAACTTTATCTGTGCTCATTTCAATCTCTGGTTTTATGCAGCACCCCAACTCACCTTTACCCTTAAGCAAGCATAAGTTGGTTTTCTAAATTTGAGACCCTGTTCTGTTCTGTAATTCAGTTCCTGTGTAGCCAAGTTTCCATTCCGTGTATTACTGATATCTTATGATGTTTCTTTTTCTGTGTGACTTATTTCAGTTAGAATCATCATACCTGAATCCACTCATTGTGCTGCTAAGGGCCTGATGACATAGATTTCATTGCTGAGTGATATTGCTTTGTAAGTGAATACCACAACTTCTTTATCCATTTTTCACTTTCTGCGATGTTGAACTTGTACTGTAAACGAGGTTCTTGTAAACAGAGCCGTTCCAAACTTTGGGGTGGCTGTGTCTTTTTGATTTTAATTTCCCTAAGCTATAGGACCATAAGTGGAAGTGCCCTAGGCTCTGTTGCTTTGTTTTTTAGATGTTTCAGGAAACACCATACACTTCTCCCGAGTGGTTGTTGGCAATTTACATCCCGCCCATCAGCATAACAAGGCTCCCAGTTCTCCATGGCCTGTCCTGCCTTTCTGGATTTTACACTTTTTTCAGATGGCCCTTTTGACCGGGGGGAAGTGAGACTTCATTGTAGTGCAGATTTCCTTTGCAAGCTTGCTTGGTTGGCCAAAAAGGGCGTATGCGTTTTTTCCTGAATATATTCAGGAAAAAATGCATACGCCCTTTTTGGCCAAGTGCATCATTGTGGACGTTCTGCCTCTTTTCCTATGCTTTCAATGCAATTCCAGTCTACCTCCTGAAATCGGTTTCCTGCAATTCTGCCCCGCTTTCAAGTCCTCTTGGCAGCCTTACTTCAGTCTATTTTTGGACGATAGCTGTCATTTATAACTCTGCAGGTTTGTGAATTACAGTGCCCCTGAGCTCCTTTCCTCAACTCGCTTTCTTGTTACCTGGCTGCAACACCGCAGGATGGCTTCAGGCCCTAATCTGGTTCCGGCCCGGCATGCTGAGCCTTTGGTTAATTCCTCTTCCTGGTGGGAAATGAGAGTTAAATTTGCCGGTCCAGACACCTCCAGCTAGCCTCTCATTGGTTCTCGCTATTCCTGTTCATCTTCCGCAGAAATTGCAAACTGGGCCAAACAGGAGGTTAAAGGGACTGACTCTCCAAGTCGGGAGAGTGTTAGTAAATCGTCTGGAATGTTGCACCCGAGTACCAGGGTAGGAAAACTGAGACATATTTGAACACGTCTCCCGTTCACATGGTTGATCATACTCTGGGTTCCACATGCATGTTTTAGCTGAAGGAAGAATACCTTAAACCTGGAGAGTTGAGACCCGTGGAATGGGTACCATGCAATATGACTTCAAACGGTCTTCATTTGCTCACCGAACCTCTCCAATCCTATCACTGCTGCGTTTATGCCCCTGTACACACGCTTGATTCTCTTTTGGAGACATAGCAATCCATAGGTTTTAAGATACTTACTAGTCAGGTACATTCTTAGGCGTTTAATATGCGGTGTTGAGTCCATTTCGTTGAGCAAGGAGTAGCTCTTGTCTATTCCATATTTGGCTTAAGGAACTTTATCTGTGCTCATTTCAATCTCTGGTTTTATGCAGCACCCCAACTCACCTTTACCCTTAAGCAAGCATAAGTTGGTTTTCTAAATTTGAGACCCTGTTCTGTTCTGTAATTCAGTTCCTGTGTAGCCAAGTTTACATTCCGTGTATTAGTGATATCTTATGATGTTTCTTTTTCTGTGTGACTTATTTCAGTTAGAATCATCGTACCTGAATCCACTCATTATGCTGCTACGGGCCTAATGACATAGATTTCATTGCTGAGTGATACTGCATTGTACGTAAGTACCACAAGTTCTTTATCCATTTTTCACTTTCTGTGATATTGAACTTGTACGGTAAACGAGGTTCTTGTAAACGGAGGCGTCCCAAACTTTGGGGTGGCTGTGTCTTTTTGATTTTAATTTCCCTAAGCTATAGGACCATAAGTGGAAGTGCCCTAGGCTCTGTTGCTTTGTTTTTTAGATGTTTCAGGAAACACCATACACTTCTTCCGAGTGTCTGTTTGCAATTTACATCCCGCCCATCAGCATAACAAGGCTCCCAGTTCTCCATGGCCTGTCCTGCCTTTCTGGATTTTACACTTTTTTCAGATGGCCCTTTTGACCGGGGGGAAGTGAGACTTCATTGTAGTGCAGATTTCCTTTGCAAGCTTGCTTGGTTGGCCAAAAAGGGCGTATGCGTTTTTTCCTGAATATATTCAGGAAAAAACGCATACGCCCTTTTTGGCCAAGTGCATCATTGTGGACGTTCTGCCTCTTTTCCTATGCTTTCAATGCAATTCCAGTCTACCTCCTGAAATAGGTTTCCTGCAATTCTGCCCCGCTTTCAAGTCCTCTTGGCAGCCTTACTTCAGTCTATTTTTGGACGATAGCTGTCATTTATAACTCTGCAGGTTTGTGAATTACAGTGCCCCTGAGCTCCTTTCTTCAACTCGCTTTCTTGTGACCTGGCCGCAACACCGCAGGATGTCTTCAGGCCCTAATCTGGTTCTGGCACGGCATGCTGAGCCTTTGGTTAATTCCTCTTCCTCGTGGGAAATGAGAGTTAAATTTGCCCATCCAGACACCTCCAGCTAGTCTCTCATTGGTTCTCGCTATTCCTGTTCATCTTCCACAGAAATTGCAAACTGTGCCAAACAGGAGGTTAAAGGGACTGACTCTCCAAGTCGGGAGAGTGTTAGTAAAGCGTCTGGAATGTTGCACCTGAGTACCAGGGTACGAACACTGAGACATATTTGAACACGTCTCCCGATCACATGGTTGATCATACTCTGGGTTCCACATGCATGTTTTAGCTGAAGGAGGAATACCTAAAACCTGGGTAGTTGAAACCCGTGGAATGGGTACCATGCAATATGACTTCAAAGGGTCTTCATTTGCTCACCGAACATCTCCAATCCTATCACTGCTGCGTTTATGCCCCTGTACACATGCTTGATTCTCTTTCGGAGACATAGCAATCCATAGGTTTTAAGATACTTACTAGTCAGGTACATTCTTAGGCGTTTAATATGCGGTGTTGAGTCCATTTCGTTGAGCAAGGAGTAGCTCTTGTCTATTCCATATTTGGCTTAAGGAACTTTATCTGTGCTCATTTCAATCTCTGGTTTTATGCAGCACCCCAACTCACCTTTCCTCTTAAGCAAGCATAAGTTGGTTTTCTAAATTTGAGAACCTGTTCTGTTCTGTAATTCAGTTCCTGTGTAGCCAAGTTTACATTCCGTGTATTACTGATATCTTATGATGTTTCTTTTTCTGTGTGACTTATTTCAGTTAGAATCATCGTACCTGAATCCACTCATGATGCTGCTACAGGCCTGATGACATAGATTTCATTGCTGAGTGATACTGCATTGTACGTAAGTACCACAAGTTCTTTATCCATTTTTCACTTTCTGTGATATTGAACTTGTACGGTAAACGAGGTTCTTGTAAACAGAGGCGTCCCAAACTTTGGGGTGGCTGTGTGTTTTTGATTTTAATTTCCCTAAGCTATAGGACCATAAGTGGAAGTGCCCTAGGCTCTGTTGCTTTGTTTTTTAGATGTTTCAGGAAACACCATACACTTCTCCCGAGTGGTTGTTGGCAATTTACATCCCGCCCATCAGCATAACAAGGCTCCCAGTTCTCCATGGCCTGTCCTGCCTTTCTGGATTTTACCCTTTTTTCAGATGGCCCTTTTGACCGGGGGGAAGTGAGACTTCATTGTAGTGCAGATTTCCTTTGCAAGCTTGCTTGGTTGGCCAAAAAGGGCGTATGCGTTTTTTCCTGAATATATTCAGGAAAAAACGCATACGCCCTTTTTGGCCAAGTGCATCATTGTGGACGTTCTGCCTCTTTTCCTATGCTTTCAATGCAATTTCAGTCTACCTCCTGAAATCGGTTTCCTGCAATTCTGCCCCGCTTTCAAGTCCTCTTGGCAGCCTTACTTCAGTCTATTTTTGGACGATAGCTGTCATTTATAACTCTGCAGGTTTGTGAATTACAGTGCCCCTGAGCTCCTTTCTTCAACTCGCTTTCTTGTGACCTGGCCGCAACACCGCAGGATGTCTTCAGGCCCTAATCTGGTTCTGGCACGGCACGCTGAGCCTTTGGTTAATTCCTCTTCCTGGTGGGAAATGAGAGTTAAATTCGCCCATCCAGACACCTCCAGCTAGTCTCTCATTGGTTCTCGCTATTCCTGTTCATCTTCCACAGAAATTGCAAACTGTGCCAAACAGGAGGTTAAAGGGACTGACTCTCCAAGTCGGGAGAGTGTTAGTAAAGCGTCTGGAATGTTGCACCTGAGTACCAGGGTACGAACACTGAGACATATTTGAACACGTCTCCCGATCACATGGTTGATCATACTCTGGGTTCCACATGCATGTTTTAGCTGAAGGAAGAATACCTAAAACCTGGGTAGTTGAAACCCGTGGAATGGGTACCATGCAATATGACTTCAAAGGGTCTTCATTTGCTCACCGAACATCTCCAATCCTATCACTGCTGCGTTTATGCCCCTGTACACATGCTTGATTCTCTTTCGGAGACATAGCAATCCATAGGTTTTAAGATACTTACTAGTCAGGTACATTCTTAGGCGTTTAATACGCGGTGTTGAGTCCATTTCGTTGAGCAAGGAGTAGCTCTTGTCTATTCCATATTTGGCTTAAGGAACTTTATCTGTGCTCATTTCAATCTCTGGTTTTATGCAGCACCCCAACTCACCTTTCCTCTTAAGCAAGCATAAGTTGGTTTTCTAAATTTGAGAACCTGTTCTGTTCTGTAATTCAGTTCCTGTGTAGCCAAGTTTACATTCCGTGTATTACTGATATCTTATGATGTTTCTTTTTCTGTGTGACTTATTTCAGTTAGAATCATCGTACCTGAATCCACTCATGATGCTGCTACGGGCCTGATGACATAGATTTCATTGCTGAGTGGTACTGCATTGTACGTAAGTACCACAAGTTCTTTATCCATTTTTCACTTTCTGTGATATTGAACTTGTACGGTAAACGAGGTTCTTGTAAACAGAGGCGTCCCAAACTTTGGGGTGGCTGTGTGTTTTTGATTTTAATTTCCCTAAGCTATAGGACCATAAGTGGAAGTGCCCTAGGCTCTGTTGCTTTGTTTTTTAGATGTTTCAGGAAACACCATACACTTCTCCCGAGTGGTTGTTGGCAATTTACATCCCGCCCATCAGCATAACAAGGCTCCCAGTTCTCCATGGCCTGTCCTGCCTTTCTGGATTTTACCCTTTTTTCAGATGGCCCTTTTGACCGGGGGGAAGTGAGACTTCATTGTAGTGCAGATTTCCTTTGCAAGCTTGCTTGGTTGGCCAAAAAGGGCGTATGCGTTTTTTCCTGAATATATTCAGGAAAAAACGCATACGCCCTTTTTGGCCAAGTGCATCATTGTGGACGTTCTGCCTCTTTTCCTATGCTTTCAATGCAATTTCAGTCTACCTCCTGAAATCGGTTTCCTGCAATTCTGCCCCGCTTTCAAGTCCTCTTGGCAGCCTTACTTCAGTCTATTTTTGGACGATAGCTGTCATTTATAACTCTGCAGGTTTGTGAATTACAGTGCCCCTGAGCTCCTTTCTTCAACTCGCTTTCTTGTGACCTGGCCGCAACACCGCAGGATGTCTTCAGGCCCTAATCTGGTTCTGGCACGGCACGCTGAGCCTTTGGTTAATTCCTCTTCCTGGTGGGAAATGAGAGTTAAATTCGCCCATCCAGACACCTCCAGCTAGTCTCTCATTGGTTCTCGCTATTCCTGTTCATCTTCCACAGAAATTGCAAACTGTGCCAAACAGGAGGTTAAAGGGACTGACTCTCCAAGTCGGGAGAGTGTTAGTAAAGCGTCTGGAATGTTGCACCTGAGTACCAGGGTACGAACACTGAGACATATTTGAACACGTCTCCCGATCACATGGTTGATCATACTCTGGGTTCCACATGCATGTTTTAGCTGAAGGAAGAATACCTAAAACCTGGGTAGTTGAAACCCGTGGAATGGGTACCATGCAATATGACTTCAAAGGGTCTTCATTTGCTCACCGAACATCTCCAATCCTATCACTGCTGCGTTTATGCCCCTGTACACATGCTTGATTCTCTTTCGGAGACATAGCAATCCATAGGTTTTAAGATACTTACTAGTCAGGTACATTCTTAGGCGTTTAATATGCGGTGTTGAGTCCATTTCGTTGAGCAAGGAGTAGCTCTTGTCTATTCCATATTTGGCTTAAGGAACTTTATCTGTGCTCATTTCAATCTCTGGTTTTATGCAGCACCCCAACTCACCTTTCCTCTTAAGCAAGCATAAGTTGGTTTTCTAAATTTGAGAACCTGTTCTGTTCTGTAATTCAGTTCCTGTGTAGCCAAGTTTACATTCCGTGTATTACTGATATCTTATGATGTTTCTTTTTCTGTGTGACTTATTTCAGTTAGAATCATCGTACCTGAATCCACTCATTGTGCTGCTAAGGGCCTGATGACATAGATTTCATTGCTGAGTGGTACTGCATTGTACGTAAGTACCACAAGTTCTTTATCCATTTTTCACTTTCTGTGATATTGAACTTGTACGGTAAACGAGGTTCTTGTAAACAGAGGCGTCCCAAACTTTGGGGTGGCTGTGTCTTTTTGATTTTAATTTCCCTAAGCTATAGGACCATAAGTGGAAGTGCCCTAGGCTCTGTTGCTTTGTTTTTTAGATGTTTCAGGAAACACCATACACTTCTCCTGAGTGTCTGTTGGCAATTTACATCCCGCCCATCAGCATAACAAGGCTCCCAGTTCTCAATGGCCTGTTGCCTTTCTGGATTTTACAATTTTTTCAGATGGCCCTTTTGACCGGGGGGAAGTGAGACTTCATTGTAGTGCAGATTTCCTTTGCAAGCTTGCTTGGTTGGCCAAAAAGGGCGTATGCGTTTTTTCCTGAATATATTCAGGAAAAAACGCATACGCCCTTTTTGGCCAAGTGCATCATTGTGGACGTTCTGCCTCTTTTCCTATGCTTTCAATGCAATTCCAGTCTACCTCCTGAAATCGGTTTCCTGCAATTCTGCCCCGCTTTCAAGTCCTCTTGGCAGCCTTACTTCAGTCTATTTTTGGACAATAGCTGTCATTTATAACTCTGCAGGTTTGTGAATTACAGTGCCCCTGAGCTCCTTTCTTCAACTCGCTTTCTTTTGAGCTGGCCGCAACACCGCAGGATGGCTTCAGGCCCTAATCTGGTTCCGGTACGGCACGCTGAGCCTTTGGTTATTTCCTCTTCCTGGTGGGAAATGAGAGTTAAATTTGCCCGTCCAGACACCTCCAGCTAGCCTCTCATTGGTTCTCGCTATTCCTGTTCATCTTCCGCAGAAATTGCAAACTGGGCCAAACAGGAGGTTAAAGGCGCTGACTCTCCAAGTGGGGAGAGTGTTAGTAAAGCGTCTGGAATGTTGCACCCGAGTACCAGGGGAGGAAAACTGAGACATATTTGAACACGTCTCCCGTTCACATGGTTGATCATACTTGGGTTCCACATGCATGTTTTAGCTGAAGGAAGAATACCTTAAACCTGGAGAGTTAAGACCCGTGTAATGGGTACCATGCAATATGACTTCAAAGGGTCTTCATTTGCTCACCGAACCTCTCCAATCCTATCACTGCTGCGTTTATGCCCCTGTACACATGCTTGATTCTCTTTCGGAGACATAGCAATCCATAGGTTTTAAGATACTTACTAGTCAGGTACATTCTTAGGCGTTTAATATGCGGTGTTGAGTCCATTTCGTTGAGCAAGGAGTAGCTCTTGTCTATTCCATATTTGGCTTAAGGAACTTTATCTGTGCTCATTTCAATCTCTGGTTTTATGCAGCACCCCAACTCACCTTTACCCTTAAGCAAGCATAAGTTGGTTTTCTAAATTTGAGACCCTGTTCTGTTCTGTAATTCAGTTCCTGTGTAGCCAAGTTTCCATTCCGTGTATTACTGATATCTTATGATGTTTCTTTTTCTGTGTGACTTATTTCAGTTAGAATCATCATACCTGAATCCACTCATTGTGCTGCTAAGGGCCTGATGACATAGATTTCATTGCTGAGTGATATTGCTTTGTAAGTGAATACCACAACTTCTTTATCCATTTTTCACTTTCTGCGATGTTGAACTTGTACTGTAAACGAGGTTCTTGTAAACAGAGCCGTTCCAAACTTTGGGGTGGCTGTGTCTTTTTGATTTTAATTTCCCTAAGCTATAGGACCATAAGTGGAAGTGCCCTAGGCTCTGTTGCTTTGTTTTTTAGATGTTTCAGGAAACACCATACACTTCTCCCGAGTGGTTGTTGGCAATTTACATCCCGCCCATCAGCATAACAAGGCTCCCAGTTCTCCATGGCCTGTCCTGCCTTTCTGGATTTTACACTTTTTTCAGATGGCCCTTTTGACCGGGGGGAAGTGAGACTTCATTGTAGTGCAGATTTCCTTTGCAAGCTTGCTTGGTTGGCCAAAAAGGGCGTATGCGTTTTTTCCTGAATATATTCAGGAAAAAATGCATACGCCCTTTTTGGCCAAGTGCATCATTGTGGACGTTCTGCCTCTTTTCCTATGCTTTCAATGCAATTCCAGTCTACCTCCTGAAATCGGTTTCCTGCAATTCTGCCCCGCTTTCAAGTCCTCTTGGCAGCCTTACTTCAGTCTATTTTTGGACGATAGCTGTCATTTATAACTCTGCAGGTTTGTGAATTACAGTGCCCCTGAGCTCCTTTCCTCAACTCGCTTTCTTGTTACCTGGCTGCAACACCGCAGGATGGCTTCAGGCCCTAATCTGGTTCCGGCCCGGCATGCTGAGCCTTTGGTTAATTCCTCTTCCTGGTGGGAAATGAGAGTTAAATTTGCCGGTCCAGACACCTCCAGCTAGCCTCTCATTGGTTCTCGCTATTCCTGTTCATCTTCCGCAGAAATTGCAAACTGGGCCAAACAGGAGGTTAAAGGGACTGACTCTCCAAGTCGGGAGAGTGTTAGTAAATCGTCTGGAATGTTGCACCCGAGTACCAGGGTAGGAAAACTGAGACATATTTGAACACGTCTCCCGTTCACATGGTTGATCATACTCTGGGTTCCACATGCATGTTTTAGCTGAAGGAAGAATACCTTAAACCTGGAGAGTTGAGACCCGTGGAATGGGTACCATGCAATATGACTTCAAACGGTCTTCATTTGCTCACCGAACCTCTCCAATCCTATCACTGCTGCGTTTATGCCCCTGTACACACGCTTGATTCTCTTTTGGAGACATAGCAATCCATAGGTTTTAAGATACTTACTAGTCAGGTACATTCTTAGGCGTTTAATATGCGGTGTTGAGTCCATTTCGTTGAGCAAGGAGTAGCTCTTGTCTATTCCATATTTGGCTTAAGGAACTTTATCTGTGCTCATTTCAATCTCTGGTTTTATGCAGCACCCCAACTCACCTTTACCCTTAAGCAAGCATAAGTTGGTTTTCTAAATTTGAGACCCTGTTCTGTTCTGTAATTCAGTTCCTGTGTAGCCAAGTTTACATTCCGTGTATTAGTGATATCTTATGATGTTTCTTTTTCTGTGTGACTTATTTCAGTTAGAATCATCGTACCTGAATCCACTCATTATGCTGCTACGGGCCTAATGACATAGATTTCATTGCTGAGTGATACTGCATTGTACGTAAGTACCACAAGTTCTTTATCCATTTTTCACTTTCTGTGATATTGAACTTGTACGGTAAACGAGGTTCTTGTAAACGGAGGCGTCCCAAACTTTGGGGTGGCTGTGTCTTTTTGATTTTAATTTCCCTAAGCTATAGGACCATAAGTGGAAGTGCCCTAGGCTCTGTTGCTTTGTTTTTTAGATGTTTCAGGAAACACCATACACTTCTTCCGAGTGTCTGTTTGCAATTTACATCCCGCCCATCAGCATAACAAGGCTCCCAGTTCTCCATGGCCTGTCCTGCCTTTCTGGATTTTACACTTTTTTCAGATGGCCCTTTTGACCGGGGGGAAGTGAGACTTCATTGTAGTGCAGATTTCCTTTGCAAGCTTGCTTGGTTGGCCAAAAAGGGCGTATGCGTTTTTTCCTGAATATATTCAGGAAAAAACGCATACGCCCTTTTTGGCCAAGTGCATCATTGTGGACGTTCTGCCTCTTTTCCTATGCTTTCAATGCAATTCCAGTCTACCTCCTGAAATAGGTTTCCTGCAATTCTGCCCCGCTTTCAAGTCCTCTTGGCAGCCTTACTTCAGTCTATTTTTGGACGATAGCTGTCATTTATAACTCTGCAGGTTTGTGAATTACAGTGCCCCTGAGCTCCTTTCTTCAACTCGCTTTCTTGTGACCTGGCCGCAACACCGCAGGATGTCTTCAGGCCCTAATCTGGTTCTGGCACGGCATGCTGAGCCTTTGGTTAATTCCTCTTCCTCGTGGGAAATGAGAGTTAAATTTGCCCATCCAGACACCTCCAGCTAGTCTCTCATTGGTTCTCGCTATTCCTGTTCATCTTCCACAGAAATTGCAAACTGTGCCAAACAGGAGGTTAAAGGGACTGACTCTCCAAGTCGGGAGAGTGTTAGTAAAGCGTCTGGAATGTTGCACCTGAGTACCAGGGTACGAACACTGAGACATATTTGAACACGTCTCCCGATCACATGGTTGATCATACTCTGGGTTCCACATGCATGTTTTAGCTGAAGGAGGAATACCTAAAACCTGGGTAGTTGAAACCCGTGGAATGGGTACCATGCAATATGACTTCAAAGGGTCTTCATTTGCTCACCGAACATCTCCAATCCTATCACTGCTGCGTTTATGCCCCTGTACACATGCTTGATTCTCTTTCGGAGACATAGCAATCCATAGGTTTTAAGATACTTACTAGTCAGGTACATTCTTAGGCGTTTAATATGCGGTGTTGAGTCCATTTCGTTGAGCAAGGAGTAGCTCTTGTCTATTCCATATTTGGCTTAAGGAACTTTATCTGTGCTCATTTCAATCTCTGGTTTTATGCAGCACCCCAACTCACCTTTCCTCTTAAGCAAGCATAAGTTGGTTTTCTAAATTTGAGAACCTGTTCTGTTCTGTAATTCAGTTCCTGTGTAGCCAAGTTTACATTCCGTGTATTACTGATATCTTATGATGTTTCTTTTTCTGTGTGACTTATTTCAGTTAGAATCATCGTACCTGAATCCACTCATGATGCTGCTACAGGCCTGATGACATAGATTTCATTGCTGAGTGATACTGCATTGTACGTAAGTACCACAAGTTCTTTATCCATTTTTCACTTTCTGTGATATTGAACTTGTACGGTAAACGAGGTTCTTGTAAACAGAGGCGTCCCAAACTTTGGGGTGGCTGTGTGTTTTTGATTTTAATTTCCCTAAGCTATAGGACCATAAGTGGAAGTGCCCTAGGCTCTGTTGCTTTGTTTTTTAGATGTTTCAGGAAACACCATACACTTCTCCCGAGTGGTTGTTGGCAATTTACATCCCGCCCATCAGCATAACAAGGCTCCCAGTTCTCCATGGCCTGTCCTGCCTTTCTGGATTTTACCCTTTTTTCAGATGGCCCTTTTGACCGGGGGGAAGTGAGACTTCATTGTAGTGCAGATTTCCTTTGCAAGCTTGCTTGGTTGGCCAAAAAGGGCGTATGCGTTTTTTCCTGAATATATTCAGGAAAAAACGCATACGCCCTTTTTGGCCAAGTGCATCATTGTGGACGTTCTGCCTCTTTTCCTATGCTTTCAATGCAATTTCAGTCTACCTCCTGAAATCGGTTTCCTGCAATTCTGCCCCGCTTTCAAGTCCTCTTGGCAGCCTTACTTCAGTCTATTTTTGGACGATAGCTGTCATTTATAACTCTGCAGGTTTGTGAATTACAGTGCCCCTGAGCTCCTTTCTTCAACTCGCTTTCTTGTGACCTGGCCGCAACACCGCAGGATGTCTTCAGGCCCTAATCTGGTTCTGGCACGGCACGCTGAGCCTTTGGTTAATTCCTCTTCCTGGTGGGAAATGAGAGTTAAATTCGCCCATCCAGACACCTCCAGCTAGTCTCTCATTGGTTCTCGCTATTCCTGTTCATCTTCCACAGAAATTGCAAACTGTGCCAAACAGGAGGTTAAAGGGACTGACTCTCCAAGTCGGGAGAGTGTTAGTAAAGCGTCTGGAATGTTGCACCTGAGTACCAGGGTACGAACACTGAGACATATTTGAACACGTCTCCCGATCACATGGTTGATCATACTCTGGGTTCCACATGCATGTTTTAGCTGAAGGAAGAATACCTAAAACCTGGGTAGTTGAAACCCGTGGAATGGGTACCATGCAATATGACTTCAAAGGGTCTTCATTTGCTCACCGAACATCTCCAATCCTATCACTGCTGCGTTTATGCCCCTGTACACATGCTTGATTCTCTTTCGGAGACATAGCAATCCATAGGTTTTAAGATACTTACTAGTCAGGTACATTCTTAGGCGTTTAATACGCGGTGTTGAGTCCATTTCGTTGAGCAAGGAGTAGCTCTTGTCTATTCCATATTTGGCTTAAGGAACTTTATCTGTGCTCATTTCAATCTCTGGTTTTATGCAGCACCCCAACTCACCTTTCCTCTTAAGCAAGCATAAGTTGGTTTTCTAAATTTGAGAACCTGTTCTGTTCTGTAATTCAGTTCCTGTGTAGCCAAGTTTACATTCCGTGTATTACTGATATCTTATGATGTTTCTTTTTCTGTGTGACTTATTTCAGTTAGAATCATCGTACCTGAATCCACTCATGATGCTGCTACGGGCCTGATGACATAGATTTCATTGCTGAGTGGTACTGCATTGTACGTAAGTACCACAAGTTCTTTATCCATTTTTCACTTTCTGTGATATTGAACTTGTACGGTAAACGAGGTTCTTGTAAACAGAGGCGTCCCAAACTTTGGGGTGGCTGTGTGTTTTTGATTTTAATTTCCCTAAGCTATAGGACCATAAGTGGAAGTGCCCTAGGCTCTGTTGCTTTGTTTTTTAGATGTTTCAGGAAACACCATACACTTCTCCCGAGTGGTTGTTGGCAATTTACATCCCGCCCATCAGCATAACAAGGCTCCCAGTTCTCCATGGCCTGTCCTGCCTTTCTGGATTTTACCCTTTTTTCAGATGGCCCTTTTGACCGGGGGGAAGTGAGACTTCATTGTAGTGCAGATTTCCTTTGCAAGCTTGCTTGGTTGGCCAAAAAGGGCGTATGCGTTTTTTCCTGAATATATTCAGGAAAAAACGCATACGCCCTTTTTGGCCAAGTGCATCATTGTGGACGTTCTGCCTCTTTTCCTATGCTTTCAATGCAATTTCAGTCTACCTCCTGAAATCGGTTTCCTGCAATTCTGCCCCGCTTTCAAGTCCTCTTGGCAGCCTTACTTCAGTCTATTTTTGGACGATAGCTGTCATTTATAACTCTGCAGGTTTGTGAATTACAGTGCCCCTGAGCTCCTTTCTTCAACTCGCTTTCTTGTGACCTGGCCGCAACACCGCAGGATGTCTTCAGGCCCTAATCTGGTTCTGGCACGGCACGCTGAGCCTTTGGTTAATTCCTCTTCCTGGTGGGAAATGAGAGTTAAATTCGCCCATCCAGACACCTCCAGCTAGTCTCTCATTGGTTCTCGCTATTCCTGTTCATCTTCCACAGAAATTGCAAACTGTGCCAAACAGGAGGTTAAAGGGACTGACTCTCCAAGTCGGGAGAGTGTTAGTAAAGCGTCTGGAATGTTGCACCTGAGTACCAGGGTACGAACACTGAGACATATTTGAACACGTCTCCCGATCACATGGTTGATCATACTCTGGGTTCCACATGCATGTTTTAGCTGAAGGAAGAATACCTAAAACCTGGGTAGTTGAAACCCGTGGAATGGGTACCATGCAATATGACTTCAAAGGGTCTTCATTTGCTCACCGAACATCTCCAATCCTATCACTGCTGCGTTTATGCCCCTGTACACATGCTTGATTCTCTTTCGGAGACATAGCAATCCATAGGTTTTAAGATACTTACTAGTCAGGTACATTCTTAGGCGTTTAATATGCGGTGTTGAGTCCATTTCGTTGAGCAAGGAGTAGCTCTTGTCTATTCCATATTTGGCTTAAGGAACTTTATCTGTGCTCATTTCAATCTCTGGTTTTATGCAGCACCCCAACTCACCTTTCCTCTTAAGCAAGCATAAGTTGGTTTTCTAAATTTGAGAACCTGTTCTGTTCTGTAATTCAGTTCCTGTGTAGCCAAGTTTACATTCCGTGTATTACTGATATCTTATGATGTTTCTTTTTCTGTGTGACTTATTTCAGTTAGAATCATCGTACCTGAATCCACTCATTGTGCTGCTAAGGGCCTGATGACATAGATTTCATTGCTGAGTGGTACTGCATTGTACGTAAGTACCACAAGTTCTTTATCCATTTTTCACTTTCTGTGATATTGAACTTGTACGGTAAACGAGGTTCTTGTAAACAGAGGCGTCCCAAACTTTGGGGTGGCTGTGTCTTTTTGATTTTAATTTCCCTAAGCTATAGGACCATAAGTGGAAGTGCCCTAGGCTCTGTTGTTTTGTTTTTTAGATGTTTCAGGAAACACCATACACTTCTCCCGAGTGTCTGTTGGCAATTTACATCCCGCCCATCAGCATAACAAGGCTCCCAGTTCTCCATGGCCTGTCCTGCCTTTCTGGATTTTACACTTTTTTCAGATGGCCCTTTTGACCGGGGGGAAGTGAGACTTCATTGTAGTGCAGATTTCCTTTGCAAGCTTGCTTGGTTGGCCAAAAAGGGCGTATGCGTTTTTTCCTGAATATATTCAGGAAAAAACGCATACGCCCTTTTTGGCCAAGTGCATCATTGTGGACGTTCTGCCTCTTTTCCTATGCTTTCAATGCAATTCCAGTCTACCTCCTGAAATCGGTTTCCTGCAATTCTGCCCCGCTTTCAAGTCCTCTTGGCAGCCTTACTTCAGTCTATTTTTGGACGATAGCTGTCATTTATAACTCTGCAGGTTTGTGAATTACAGTGCCCCTGAGCTCCTTTCTTCAACTCGCTTTCTTGTGACCTGGCTGCAACACCGCAGGATGGCTTCAGGCCCTAATCTGGTTCCGGCACGGCACGCTGAGCCTTTGGTTATTTCCTCTTCCTGGTGGGAAATGAGAGTTAAATTTGCCCGTCCAGACACCTCCAGCTAGTCTCTCATTGGTTCTCGCTATTCCTGTTCATTTTCCGCAGGAATTGCAAACTAGGCCAAACAGGAGGTTAAAGGCGCTGACTCTCCAAGTGGGGAGAGTGTTAGTAAAGCGTCTGGAATGTTGCACCCGAGTACCAGGGGAGGAAAACTGAGACATATTTGAACACTTCTAGCGTTCACATGGTTGATCATACTTGGGTTCCACATGCATGTTTTAGCTGAAGGAAGAATACCTAAAACCTGGGTAGTTGAAACCCGTGGAATGGGTACCATGCAATATGACTTCAAAGGGTCTTCATTTGCTCACCGAACCTCTCCAATCCTATCACTGCTGCGTTTATGCCCCTGTACACATGATTGATTCTCTTTCGGAGACATAGCAATCCATAGGTTTTAAGATACTTACTAGTCAGGTACATTCTTAGGCGTTTAATATGGGGTGTTGAGTCCATTTCGTTGAGCAAGGAGTAGCTCTTGTCTATTCCATATTTGGCTTAAGGAACTTTATCTGTGCTCATTTCAATCTCTGGTTTTATGCAGCACCCCAACTCACCTTTACCCTTAAGCAAGCATAAGTTGGTTTTCTAAATTTGAGACCCTGTTCTGTTCTGTAATTCAGTTCCTGTGTAGCCAAGTTTACATTCCGTGTATTACTGATATCTTATGATGTTTCTTTTTCTGTGTGACTTATTTCAGTTAGAATCATCATACCTGAATCCACTCATTGTGCTGCTAAGGGCCTGATGACACAGATTTCATTGCTGAGTGATATTGCTTTGTAAGTAAATACCACAACTTCTTTATCCATTTTTCACTTTCTGCGATGTTGAACTTGTACTGTAAACGAGGTTCTTATAAACAGAGCCGTTCCAAACTTTGGGGTGGCTGTGTCTTTTTGATTTTAATTTCCCTAAGCTATAGGACCATAAGTGGAAGTGCCCTAGGTTCTGTTGCTTTGTTTTTTACATGTTTCAGGAAACACCATACACTTCTCCCGAGTGGTTGTTGGCAATTTACATCCCGCCCATCAGCATAACAAGGCTCCCAGTTCTCCATGGCCTGTCCTGCCTTTCTGGATTTTATCC
The DNA here is from genome assembly GCF_949987515.2 of Delphinus delphis. NCBI lineage: Eukaryota > Metazoa > Chordata > Mammalia > Artiodactyla > Delphinidae > Delphinus > Delphinus delphis. The sequence continues at coordinate 1,343,182 of NW_027192695.1, forward strand.
TTTTTTCAGATGGCCCTTTTGACCGGGGGGAAGTGAGACTTCATTGTAGTGCAGATTTCCTTTGCAAGCTTGCTTGGTTGGCCAAAAAGGGCGTATGCGTTTTTTCCTCAGGAAAAAACGCATACGCCCTTTTTGGCCAAGTGCATCATTGTGGACGTTCTGCCTCTTTTCCTATGCTTTCAATGCAATTCCAGTCTACCTCCTGAAATCAGTTTCCTGCAATTCTGCCCCGCTTTCAAGTCCTCTTGGCAGCCTTACTTCAGTCTATTTTTGGACGATAGCTGTCATTTATAACTCTGCAGGTTTGTGAATTACAGTGCCCCTGAGCTCCTTTCTTCAACTCGCTTTCTTTTGAGCTGGCCACAACACCGCAGGATGGCTTCAGGCCCTAATCTGGTTCCGGTACGGCACACTGAGCCTTTGGTTAATTCCTCTTCCTGGTGGGAAATGAGAGTTAAATTTGCCCGTCCAGACACCTCCAGCTAGCCTCTCATTGGTTCTCGCTATTCCTGTTCATCTTCCGCAGAAATTGCAAACTGTGCCAAACAGGAGGTTAAAGGCGCTGACTCTCCAAGTGGGGAGAGTGTTAGTAAAGCGTCTGGAATGTTGCACCCGAGTACCAGGGGAGGAAAACTGAGACATATTTGAACACGTCTCCCGATCACATGGTTGATCATACTCTGGGTTCCACATGCATGTTTTAGCTGAAGGAAGAATACCTAAAACCTGGGTAGTTGAAACCCGTGTAATGGGTACCATGCAATATGACTTCAAAGGGTCTTCATTTGCTCACCGAACCTCTCCAATCCTATCACTGCTGCGTTTATGCCCCTGTACACATGCTTGATTCTCTTTCGGAGACATAGCAATCCATAGGTTTTAAGATACTTACTAGTCAGATACATTCTTAGGCGTTTAATATGCGGTGTTGAGTCCATTTCGTTGAGCAGGAGTAGCTCTTGTGTATTCCATATTTGGCTTAAGGAACTTTATCTGTGCTCATTTCAATCTCTGGTTTTATGCAGCAACCGAACTCACCTTTCCCCTTAGGCAAGCATAAGTTGGTTTTCTAAATTTGAGAACCTGTTCTGTTTTGGAATTCAGTTCCTGTGTAGCCAAGTTTACATTCCGTGTATTAGTGATATCTTATGATGTTTCTTTTTCTGTGTGACTTATTTCAGTTAGAATCATCGTACCTGAATCTACTCATTATGCTGCTACGGGCCTGATGACATAGATTTCATTGCTGAGTGATACTGCATTGTACGTAAATACCACAACTTCTTTATCCATTTTTCACTTTCTGTGATATTGAACTTGTACGGTAAACGAGGTTCTTGTAAACAGAGGCGTCCCAAACTTTGGGGTGGCTGTGTCTTTTTGATTTTAATTTCCCTAAGCTATAGGACCATAAGTGGCAGTGCCCTAGGCTCTGTAGCTTTGTTTTTTAGATGTTTCAGGAAACACCATACACTTCTCCCGAGTGTCTGTTGGGAATTTACATCCCGCCCATCAGCATAACAAGGCTCCCAGTTCTCCATGGCCTGTCCTACCTTTCTGGATTTTACACTTTTTTCAGATGGCCCTTTTGACCGGGGGGAAGTGAGACTTCATTGTAGTGCAGATTTCCTTTGCAAGTTTGCTTGGTTGGCCCAAAAGGGCGTATGCGTTTTTTCCTGAATATATTCAGGAAAAAACGCATACGCCCTTTTTGGCCAAGTGCATCATTGTGGACGTTCTGCCTCTTTTCCTATGCTTTCAATGCAATTCCAGTCTACCTCCTGAAATCGGTTTCCTGCAATTCTGCCCCGCTTTCAAGTCCTCTTGGCAGCCTTACTTCAGTCTATTTTTGGACGATAGCTGTCATTTATAACTCTGCAGGTTTGTGAATTACAGTGCCCCTGAGCTCCTTTCTTCAACTCGCTTTCTTGTGACCTGGCCGCAACACCGCAGGATGACTTCAGGCCCTAATCTGGTTCTGGCATGGCACGCTGAGCCTTTGGTTAATTCCTCTTCCTGGTGGGAAATGAGAGTTAAATTTGCCCATCCAGACACCTCCAGCTAGTCTCTCATTGGTTCTCGCTATTCCTGTTCATCTTCCACAGAAATTGCAAACTGGGCCAAACAGGAGGTTAAACCGACTGACTCGCCAAGTGGAGAGAGTGTTAGTAAAGCGTCTGGAATGTTGCACCCGAGTACCAGGGGAGGAAAACTGAGACATATTTGAACACGTCTCCCGATCACATGGTTGATCATACTCTGGGTTCCACATGCATGTTTTAGCTGAAGGAAGAATACCTAAAACCTGGGTAGTTGAAACCCGTGGAATGGGTACCATGCAATATGACTTCAAAGGGTCTTCATTTGCTCACCGAACCTCTCCAATCCTATCACTGCTGCGTTTATGTCCCTGTACACATGCTTGATTCTCTTTCGGAGACATAGCAATCCCTAGGTTTTAAGATACTTACTAGTCAGGTACATTCTTAGGCGTTTAATATGCGGTGTTGAGTCCATTTCTTTGAGCAAGGAGTAGCTCTTGTCTATTCCATATTTGGCTTAAGGAACTTTATCTGTGCTCATTTCAATCTCTGGTTTTATGCAGCACCCCAACTCACCTTTACCCTTAAGCAAGCATAAGTTGGTTTTCTAAATTTGAGACCCTGTTCTGTTCTGTAATTCAGTTCCTGTGTAGCCAAGTTTACATTCCGTGTATTACTGATATCTTATGATGTTTCTTTTTCTGTGTCACTTATTTCAGTTAGAATCATCATACCTGAATCCACTCATTGTGCTGCTAAGGGCCTGATGACACAGATTTCATTGCTGAGTGATATTGCTTTGTAAGTAAATACCACAACTTTTTTATCCATTTTTCACTTTCTGCGATGTTGAACTTGTACTGTAAACGAGGTTCTTGTAAACAGAGCCGTTCGAAACTTTGGGGTGGCTGTGTCTTTTTGATTTTAAATTCCCTAAGCTATAGAACCATAAGTGGAAGTGCCCTAGGCTCTGTTGCTTTGTTTTTTAGATGTTTCAGGAAACACCATACACTTCTCCCGAGTGGTTGTTGGCAATTTACATCCCGCCCATCAGCATAACAAGGCTCCCAGTTCTCCATGGCCTGTCCTGCCTTTCTGGATTTTACACTTTTTTCAGATGGCCCTTTTGACCGGGGGGAAGTGAGACTTCATTGTAGTGCAGATTTCCTTTGCAAGCTTGCTTGGTTGGCCAAAAAGTGCGTATGCGTTTTTTCCTGAATATATTCAGGAAAAAACGCATACGCCCTTTTTGGCCAAGTGCATCATTGTGGACGTTCTGCCTCTTTTCCTATGCTTTCAATGCAATTCCAGTCTACCTCCTGAAATCGGTTTCCTGCAATTCTGCCCCGCTTTCAAGTCCTCTTGGCAGCCTTACTTCAGTCTATTTTTGGACGATAGCTGTCATTTATAACTCTGCAGGTTTGTGAATTACAGTGCCCCTGAGCTCCTTTCTTCAACTCGCTTTCTTTTGAGCTGGCCGCAACACCGCAGGATGTCTTCAGGCCCTAATCTGGTTCCGGCACGGCACGCTGAGCCTTTGGTTAATTCCTCTTCCTGGTGGGAAATGAGAGTTAAATTTGCCCGTCCAGACACCTCCAGCTAGCCTCTCATTGGTTCTCGCTATTCCTGTTCATCTTCCGCAGAAATTGCAAACTGGGCCAAACAGGAGGTTAAAGGGACTGACTCTCCAAGTCGGGAGAGTGTTAGTAAAGCGTCTGGAATGTTGCACCCGAGTACCAGGGTACGAAAACTGGGACATATTTGAACACGTCTCCCGATCACATGGTTGATCATACTCTAGGTTCCACATGCATGTTTTAGCTGAAGGAAGAATACCTAAAACCTGGGTAGTTGAAACCCGTGGAATGGGTACCATGCAATATGACTTCAAAGGGTCTTCATTTGCTCACGAACCTCTCCAATCCTATCACTGCTGCGTTTATGCCCCTGTACACATGCTTGATTCTCTTTCGGAGACATAGCAATCCATAGGTTTTAAGATACTTACTAGTCAGGTACATTCTTAGGCGTTTAATATGGGGTGTTGAGTTCATTTCGTTGAGCAAGGAGTAGCTCTTGTCTATTCCATATTTGGCTTAAGGAACTTTATCTGTGCTCATTTCAATCTCTGGTTTTATGCAGCACCCCAACTCACCTTTACCCTTAAGCAAGCATAAGTTGGTTTTCTAAATTTGAGACCCTGTTCTATTCTGTAATTCAGTTCCTGTGTATCCAAGTTTACATTCCGTGTATTACTGATATCTTATGATGTTTCTTTTTCTGTGTGACTTATTTCAGTTAGAATCATCATACCTGAATCCACTCATTGTGCTGCTAAGGGCCTGATGACACAGATTTCATTGCTGAGTGATATTGCTTTGTAAGTAAATACCACAACCTCTTTATCCATTTTTCACTTTCTGCGATGTTGAACTTGTACTGTAAACGAGGTTCTTGTAAACAGAGCCGTTCCAAACATTGGGGTGGCTGTGTCTTTTTGATTTTAATTTCCCTAAGCTATAGGACCATAAGTGGAAGTGCCCTAGGTTCTGTTGCTTTGTTTTTTAGATGTTTCAGGAAACACCATACACTTCTCCCGAGTGGTTGTTGGCAATTTACATCCCGCCCATCAGCATAACAAGGCTCCCAGTTCTCCATGGCCTGTCCTGCCTTTCTGGATTTTACACTTTTTTCAGATGGCCCTTTTGACCGGGGGGAAGTGAGACTTCATTGTAGTGCAGATTTCCTTTGCAAGCTTGCTTGGTTGGCCAAAAAGGGCGTATGCGTTTTTTCCTGAATATATTCAGGAAAAAACGCATACGCCCTTTTTGGCCAAGTGCATCATTGTGGACGTTCTGCCTCTTTTCCTATGCTTTCAATGCAATTCCAGTCTACCTCCTGAAATCGGTTTCCTGCAATTCTGCCCCGCTTTCAAGTCCTCTTGGCAGCCTTACTTCAGTCTATCTTTGGACGATAGCTGTCATTTATAACTCTGCAGGTTTGTGAATTACAGTGCCCCTGAGCTCCTTTCTTCAACTCGCTTTCTTGTGACCTGGCCGCAACACCGCAGGATGGCTTCAGGCCCTAATCTGGTTCCAGCACGGCACGCTGAGCCTTTGGTTATTTCCTCTTCCTGGTGGGAAATGAGAGTTAAATTTGCCCGTCCAGACACCTCCAGCTAGTCTCTCATTGGTTCTCGCTATTCCTGTTCATCTTCCGCAGAAATTGCAAACTGGGCCAAACAGGAGGTTAAAGGGACTGACTCTCCAAGTGGGGAGAGTGTTAGTAAAGCGTCTGGAATGTTGCACCCGAGTACCAGGGTACGAAAACTGAGACATATTTGAACACGTCTCCCTATCACATGGTTGATCATACTGTAGGTTCCACATGCATGTTTTAGCTGAAGGAAGAATACCTTAAACCTGGGTAGTTGAAACCCGTGGAATGGGTACCATGCAATATGACTTCAAAGGATCTTCATTTGCTCACGAACCTCTCCAATCCTATCACTGCTGCGTTTATGCCCCTGTACACATGCTTGATTCTCTTTCGGAGACATAGCAATCCATAGGTTTTAAGATACTTACTAGTCAGGTACATTCTTAGGCGTTTAATATGCGGTGTTGAGTCCATTTCGTTGAGCAAGGAGTAGCTCTTGTCTATTCCATATTTGGCTTAAGGAACTTTATCTGTGCTCATTTCAATCTCTGGTTTTATGCAGCACCCCAACTCACCTTTCCCCTTAAGCAAGCATAAGTTGGTTTTCTAAATTTGAGACCCTGTTCTGTTCTGTAATTCAGTTCCTGTGTAGCCAAGTTTCCATTCCGTGTAATACTGATATCTTATGATGTTTCTTTTTCTGTGTGACTTATTTCAGTTAGAATCATCATACCTGAATCCACTCATTGTGCTGCTAAGGGCCTGATGACATAGATTTCATTGCTGAGTGATATTGCTTTGTAAGTAAATACCACAACTTCTTTATCCATTTTTCACTTTCTGCGATGTTGAACTTGTACTGTAAACGAGGTTCTTGTAAACAGAGGCGTCCCAAACTTTGGGGTGGCTGTGTCTTTTTGATTTTAATTTCCCTAAGCTATAGGACCATAAGTGGCAGTGCCCTAGGCTCTGTTGCTTTGTTTTTTAGATGTTTCGGGAAACACCATACACTTCTCCCGAGTGGTTGTTGGCAATTTACATCCCGCCCATCAGCATAACAAGGCTCCCAGTTCTCCATGGCCTGTCCTGCCTTTCTGGATTTTACACTTTTTTCAGATGGCCCTTTTGACCGGGGGGGAAGTGAGACTTCATTGTAGTGCAGATTTCCTTTGCAAGCTTGCTTGGTTGGCCAAAAAGGGCGTATGTGTTTTTTCCTGAATATATTCAGGAAAAAACGCATACGCCCTTTTTGGCTAAGTGCATCATTGTGGACGTTCTGCCTCTTTTCCTATGCTTTCAATGCAATTCCAGTCTACCTCCTGAAATCGGTTTCCTGCAATTCTGCCCCGCTTTCAAGTCCTCTTGGCAGCCTTACTTCAGTCTATTTTTGGACGATAGCTGTCATTTATAACTCTGCAGGTTTGTGAATTACAGTGCCCCTGAGCTCCTTTCTTCAACTCGCTTTCTTGTGAGCTGGCCGCAACACCGCAGGATGGCTTCAGGCCCTAATCTGGTTCCGGCACGGCATGCTGAGCCTTTGGTTATTTCCTCTTCCTGGTGGGAAATGAGAGTTAAATTTGCCCGTCCAGACACCTCCAGCTAGTCTCTCATTGGTTCTCGCTATTCCTGTTCATCTTCCGCAGAAATTGCAAACTGGGCCAAACAGGAGGTTAAAGGGACTGACTCTCCAAGTGGGGAGAGTGTTAGTAAAGCGTCTGGAATGTTGCACCCGAGTACCAGGGTACGAAAACTGAGACATATTTGAACACGTCTCCCTATCACATGGTTGATCATACTGTAGGTTCCACATGCATGTTTTAGCTGAAGGAAGAATACCTTAAACCTGGGTAGTTGAAACCCGTGGAATGGGTACCATGCAATATGACTTCAAAGGATCTTCATTTGCTCACGAACCTCTCCAATCCTATCACTGCTGCGTTTATGCCCCTGTACACATGCTTGATTCTCTTTCGGAGACATAGCAATCCATAGGTTTTAAGATACTTACTAGTCAGGTACATTCTTAGGCGTTTAATATGCGGTGTTGAGTCCATTTCGTTGAGCAAGGAGTAGCTCTTGTCTATTCCATATTTGGCTTAAGGAACTTTATCTGTGCTCATTTCAATCTCTGGTTTTATGCAGCACCCCAACTCACCTTTCCCCTTAAGCAAGCATAAGTTGGTTTTCTAAATTTGAGACCCTGTTCTGTTCTGTAATTCAGTTCCTGTGTAGCCAAGTTTCCATTCCGTGTAATACTGATATCTTATGATGTTTCTTTTTCTGTGTGACTTATTTCAGTTAGAATCATCATACCTGAATCCACTCATTGTGCTGCTAAGGGCCTGATGACATAGATTTCATTGCTGAGTGATATTGCTTTGTAAGTAAATACCACAACTTCTTTATCCATTTTTCACTTTCTGCGATGTTGAACTTGTACTGTAAACGAGGTTCTTGTAAACAGAGGCGTCCCAAACTTTGGGGTGGCTGTGTCTTTTTGATTTTAATTTCCCTAAGCTATAGGACCATAAGTGGCAGTGCCCTAGGCTCTGTTGCTTTGTTTTTTAGATGTTTCGGGAAACACCATACACTTCTCCCGAGTGGTTGTTGGCAATTTACATCCCGCCCATCAGCATAACAAGGCTCCCAGTTCTCCATGGCCTGTCCTGCCTTTCTGGATTTTACACTTTTTTCAGATGGCCCTTTTGACCGGGGGGGAAGTGAGACTTCATTGTAGTGCAGATTTCCTTTGCAAGCTTGCTTGGTTGGCCAAAAAGGGCGTATGTGTTTTTTCCTGAATATATTCAGGAAAAAACGCATACGCCCTTTTTGGCTAAGTGCATCATTGTGGACGTTCTGCCTCTTTTCCTATGCTTTCAATGCAATTCCAGTCTACCTCCTGAAATCGGTTTCCTGCAATTCTGCCCCGCTTTCAAGTCCTCTTGGCAGCCTTACTTCAGTCTATTTTTGGACGATAGCTGTCATTTATAACTCTGCAGGTTTGTGAATTACAGTGCCCCTGAGCTCCTTTCTTCAACTCGCTTTCTTGTGAGCTGGCCGCAACACCGCAGGATGGCTTCAGGCCCTAATCTGGTTCCGGCACGGCATGCTGAGCCTTTGGTTATTTCCTCTTCCTGGTGGGAAATGAGAGTTAAATTTGCCTGTCCAGACACCTCCAGCTAGCCTCTCATTGGTTCTCGCTATTCCTGTTCATCTTCCGCAGAAATTGCAAACTGGGCCAAACAGGAGGTTAAAGGGACTGACTCTCCAAGTGGGGAGAGTGTTAGTAAAGCATCTGGAATGTTGCACCCGAGTACCAGGGGAGGAAAACTGAGACATATTTGAACACGTCTCCCGTTCACATGGTTGATCATACTTGGGTTCCACATGCATGTTTTAGCTGAAGGAAGAATACCTAAAACCTGGGTAGTTGAAACCCGTGGAATGGGTACCATGCAATATGACTTCAAAGGGTCTTCATTTGCTCACCGAACCTCTCCAATCCTATCACTGCTGCGTTTATGCCCCTGTACACATGCTTGATTCTCTTTCGGAGACATAGCAATCCATAGGTTTTAAGATACTTACTAGTCAGGTACATTCTTAGGCGTTTAATATGCGGTGTTGAGTCCATTTCGTTGAGCAAGGAGTAGCTCTTGTCTATTCCATATTTGGCTTAAGGAACTTTATCTGTGCTCATTTCAATCTCTGGTTTTATGCAGCACCCCAACTCACCTTTCCCCTTAAGCAAGCATAAGTTGGTTTTCGAAATTTGAGACCCTGTTCTGTTCTGTAATTCAGTTCCTGTGTAGCCAAGTTTACATTCCGTGTATTACTGATATCTTATGATGTTTCTTTTTCTGTGTGACTTATTTCAGTTAGAATCATCATACCTGAATCCACTCATTGTGCTGCTAAGGGCCTGATGACACAGATTTCATTGCTGAGTGATATTGCTTTGTAAGTAAATACCACAACTTCTTTATCCATTTTTCACTTTCTGCGATGTTGAACTTGTACTGTAAACGAGGTTCTTGTAAACAGAGCCGTTCCAAACTTTGGGGTGGCTGTGTCTTTTTGATTTTAATTTCCCTAAGCTATAGGACCATAAGTGGCAGTGCCCTAGGCTCTGTTGCTTTGTTTTTTAGATGTTTCAGGAAACACCATACACTTCTCCCGAATGTCTGTTGGCAATTTACATCCCGCCCATCAGCATAACAAGGCTCCCAGTTCTCCATGGCCTGTCCTGCCTTTCTGGATTTTACACTTTTTTCAGATGGCCCTTTTGACTGGGGGGAAGTGAAACTTCATTGTAGTGCAGATTTCCTTTGCAAGCTTGCTTGGTTAGCCAAAAAGGGCGTATGCGTTTTTTCCTGAATATATTCAGGAAAAAACGCATACGCCCTTTTTGGCCAAGTGCATCATTGTGGACGTTCTGCCTCTTTTCCTATGCTTTCAATGCAATTCCAGTCTACCTCCTGAAATCGGTTTCCTTCAATTCTGCCCCGCTTTCAAGTCCTCTTGGCAGCCTTACTTCAGTCTATTTTTGGACGATAGCTGTCATTTATAACTCTGCAGGTTTGTGAATTACAGTGCCCCTGAGCTCCTTTCTTCAACTCGCTTTCTTGTGAGCTGGCCGCAACACCGCAGGATGGCTTCAGGCCCTAATCTGGTTCCGGCACGGCACACTGAGCCTTTGGTTATTTCCTCTTCCTGGTGGGAAATGAGAGTTAAATTTGCCCGTCCAGACACCTCCAGCTAGCCTCTCATTGGTTCTCGCTATTCCTGTTCATCTTCCGCAGAAATTGCAAACTGGGCCAAACAGGAGGTTAAAGGCGCTGACTCTCCAAGTGGGGAGAGTGTTAGTAAAGCGTCTGGAATGTTGCACCCGAGTACCAGGGGAGGAAAACTGAGACATATTTGAACACGTCTCCCGTTCACATGGTTGATCATACTTGGGTTCCACATGCATGTTTTAGCTGAAGGAAGAATACCTAAAACCTGGGTAGTTGAACCCCGTGGAATGTGTACCATGCAATATGACTTCAAAGGGTCTTCACTTGCTCACCGAACCTCTCCAATCCTATCACTGCTGCGTTTATGCCCCTGTACACATGCTTGATTCTCTTTCGGAGACATAGCAATCCATAGGTTTTAAGATACTTACTAGTCAGGTACATTCTTAGGCGTTTAATATGCGGTGTTGAGTCCATTTCGTTGAGCAAGGAGTAGCTCTTGTCTATTCCATATTTGGCTTAAGGAACTTTATCTGTGCTCATTTCAATCTCTGGTTTTATGCAGCACCCCAACTCACCTTTCCCCTTAAGCAAGCATAAGTTGGTTTTTGAAATTTGAGACCCTGTTCTGTTCTGTAATTCAGTTCCTGTGTAGCCAAGTTTACATTCCGTGTATTACTGATATCTTATGATGTTTCTTTTTCTGTGTGACTTATTTCAGTTAGAATCATCATACCTGAATCCACTCTTTGTGCTGCTAAGGGCCTGATGACACAGATTTCATTGCTGAGTGATATTGCTTTGTAAGTAAATACCACAACTTTCTCCATTTTTCACTTTCTGCGATGTTGAACTTGTACTGTAAACGACGTTCTTGTAAACAGAGCCGTTCCAAACTTTGGGGTGGCTGTGTCTTTTTGATTTTAATTTCCCTAAGCTATAGGACCATAAGTGGAAGTGCCCTAGGTTCTGTTGCTTTGTTTTTTAGATGTTTCAGGAAACACCATACACTTCTCCCGAGTGGTTGTTGGCAATTTACATCCCGCCCATCAGCATAACAAGGCTCCCAGTTCTCCATGGCCTGTCCTGCCTTTCTGGATTTTACACTTTTTTCAGATGGCCCTTTTGACCGGGGGGAAGTGAGACTTCATTGTAGTGCAGATTTCCATTGCAAGCTTGCTTGCTTGGCCAAAAAGGGCGTATGCGTTTTTTCCTGAATATATTCAGGAAAAAACGCATACGCCCTTTTTGGCCAAGTGCATCATTGTGGACGTTCTGCCTCTTTTCCTATGCATTCAATGCAATTCCAGTCTGCCTCCTAAAATCGGTTTCCTGCAATTCTGCCCCGCTTTCAAGTCCTCTTGGCAGCCTTACTTCAGTCTATTTTTGGACGATAGCTGTCATTTATAACTCTGCAGGTTTGTGAATTACAGTGCCCCTGAGCTCCTTTCTTCAACTCGCTTTCTTGTGAGCTGGCCGCAACACCGCAGGATGGCTTCAGGCCCTAATCTGGTTCTGGCACGGCACACTGAGCCTTTGGTTATTTCCTCTTCCTGGTGGGAAATGAGAGTTAAATTTGCCTGTCCAGACACCTCCAGCTAGCCTCTCATTGGTTCTCGCTATTCCTGTTCATCTTCCGCAGAAATTGCAAACTGGGCCAAACAGGAGGTTAAAGGGACTGACTCTCCAAGTGGGGAGAGTGTTAGTAAAGCATCTGCAATGTTGCACCCGAGTACCAGGGGAGGAAAACTGAGACATATTTGAACACGTCTCCCGTTCACATGGTTGATCATACTTGGGTTCCACATGCATGTTTTAGCTGAAGGAAGAATACCTAAAACCTGGGTAGTTGAAACCCGTGGAATGGGTACCATGCAATATGACTTCAAAGGGTCTTCATTTGCTCACCGAACCTCTCCAATCCTATCACTGCTGCGTTTATGCCCCTGTACACATGCTTGATTCTCTTTCGGAGACATAGCAATCCATAGGTTTTAAGATACTTACTAGTCAGGTACATTCTTAGGCGTTTAATATGCGGTGTTGAGTCCATTTCGTTGAGCAAGGAGTAGCTCTTGTCTATTCCATATTTGGCTTAAGGAACTTTATCTGTGCTCATTTCAATCTCTGGTTTTATGCAGCACCCCAACTCACCTTTCCCCTTAAGCAAGCATAAGTTGGTTTTCGAAATTTGAGACCCTGTTCTGTTCTGTAATTCAGTTCCTGTGTAGCCAAGTTTACATTCCGTGTATTACTGATATCTTATGATGTTTCTTTTTCTGTGTGACTTATTTCAGTTAGAATCATCATACCTGAATCCACTCATTGTGCTGCTAAGGGCCTGATGACACAGATTTCATTGCTGAGTGATATTGCTTTGTAAGTAAATACCACAACTTCTTTATCCATTTTTCACTTTCTGCGATGTTGAACTTGTACTGTAAACGAGGTTCTTGTAAACAGAGCCGTTCCAAACTTTGGGGTGGCTGTGTCTTTTTGATTTTAATTTCCCTAAGCTATAGGACCATAAGTGGAAGTGCCCTAGGTTCTGTTGCTTTGTTTTTTAGATGTTTCAGGAAACACCATACACTTCTCCCGAGTGGTTGTTGGCAATTTACATCCCGCCCATCAGCATAACAAGGCTCCCAGTTCTCCATGGCCTGTCCTGCCTTTCTGGATTTTACACTTTTTTCAGATGGCCCTTTTGACCGGGGGGAAGTGAAACTTCATTGTAGTGCAGATTTCCTTTGCAAGCTTGCTTGGTTGGCCAAAAAGGGCGTATGCGTTTTTTCCTGAATATATTCAGGAAAAAACGCATACGCCCTTTTTGGCCAAGTGCATCATTGTGGACGTTCTGCCTGTTTTCCTATGCTTTCAATGCAATTCCAGTCTACCACCTGAAATCGGTTTCCTGCAATTCTGCCCCGCTTTCAAGTCCTCTTGGCAGCCTTACTTCAGTCTATTTTTGGACGATAGCTGTCATTTATAACTCTGCAGGTTTGTGAATTACAGTGCCCCTGAGCTCCTTTCTTCAACTCGCTTTCTTGTGAGCTGGCCGCAACACCGCAGGATGGCTTCAGGCCCTAATCTGGTTCCGGCACGGCACACTGAGCCTTTGGTTATTTCCTCTTCCTGGTGGGAAATGAGAGTTAAATTTGCCCGTCCAGACACCTCCAGCTAGCCTCTCATTGGTTCTCGCTATTCCTGTTCATCTTCCGCAGAAATTGCAAACTGGGCCAAACAGGAGGTTAAAGGCGCTGACTCTCCAAGTGGGGAGAGTTTTAGTAAAGCGTCTGGAATGTTGCACCCGAGTACCAGGGGAGGAAAACTGAGACATATTTGAACACGTCTCCCGTTCACATGGTTGATCATACTTGGGTTCCACATGCATGTTTTAGCTGAAGGAAGAATACCTAAAACCTGGGTAGTTGAACCCCGTGGAATGGGTACCATGCAATATGACTTCAAAGGGTCTTCACTTGCTCACCGAACCTCTCCAATCCTATCACTGCTGCGTTTATGCCCCTGTACACATGCTTGATTCTCTTTCGGAGACATAGCAATCCATAGGTTTTAAGATACTTACTAGTCAGGTACATTCTTAGGCGTTTAATATGCGGTGTTGAGTCCATTTCGTTGAGCAAGGAGTAGCTCTTGTCTATTCCATATTTGGCTTAAGGAACTTTATCTGTGCTCATTTCAATCTCTGGTTTTATGCAGCACCCCAACTCACCTTTCCCCTTAAGCAAGCATAAGTTGGTTTTTGAAATTTGAGACCCTGTTCTGTTCTGTAATTCAGTTCCTGTGTAGCCAAGTTTACATTCCGTGTATTACTGATATCTTATGATGTTTCTTTTTCTGTGTGACTTATTTCAGTTAGAATCATCATACCTGAATCCACTCTTTGTGCTGCTAAGGGCCTGATGACACAGATTTCATTGCTGAGTGATATTGCTTTGTAAGTAAATACCACAACTTTATCCATTTTTCACTTTCTGCGATGTTGAACTTGTACTGTAAACGAGGTTCTTGTAAACAGAGCCGTTCCAAACTTTGGGGTGGCTGTGTCTTTTTGATTTTAATTTCCCTAAGCTATAGGACCATAAGTGGAAGTGCCCTAGGTTCTGTTGCTTTGTTTTTTAGATGTTTCAGGAAACACCATACACTTCTCCCGAGTGGTTGTTGGCAATTTACATCCCGCCCATCAGCATAACAAGGCTCCCAGTTCTCCATGGCCTGTCCTGCCTTTCTGGATTTTACACTTTTTTCAGATGGCCCTTTTGACCGGGGGGAAGTGAGACTTCATTGTAGTGCAGATTTCCTTTGCAAGCTTGCTTGGTTGGCCAAAAAGGGCGTATGCGTTTTTTCCTGAATATATTCAGGAAAAAACGCATACGCTCTTTTTGGCCAAGTGCATCATTGTGGACGTTCTGCCTCTTTTCCTATGCATTCAATGCAATTCCAGTCTGCCTCCTAAAATCGGTTTCCTGCAATTCTGCCCCGCTTTCAAGTCCTCTTGGCAGCCTTACTTCAGTCTATTTTTGGACGATAGCTGTCATTTATAACTCTGCAGGTTTGTGAATTACAGTGCCCCTGAGCTCCTTTCTTCAACTCGCTTTCTTGTGAGCTGGCCGCAACACCGCAGGATGGCTTCAGGCCCTAATCTGGTTCCGGCACGGCACACTGAGCCTTTGGTTATTTCCTCTTCCTGGTGGGAAATGAGAGTTAAATTTGCCCATCCAGACACCTCCAGCTAGCCTCTCATTGGTTCTCGCTATTCCTGTTCATCTTCCGCAGAAATTGCAAACTGTGCCAAACAGGAGGTTAAAGGCGCTGACTCTCCAAGTGGGGAGAGTGTTAGTAAAGCATCTGGAATGTTGCACCCGAGTACCAGGGGAGGAAAACTGAGACATATTTGAACACGTCTCCCGTTCACATGGTTGATCATACTTGGGTTCCACATGCATGTTTTAGCTGAAGGAAGAATACCTAAAACCTGGGTAGTTGAAACCCGTGGAATGGGTACCATGCAATATGACTTCAAAGGGTCTTCATTTGCTCACCGAACCTCCCCAATCCTATCACTGCTGCGTTTATGCCCCTGTACACATGCTTGATTCTCTTTCGGAGACATAGCAATCCATAGGTTTTAAGATACTTACTAGTCAGGTACATTCTTAGGCGTTTAATATGCGGTGTTGAGTCCATTTCGTTGAGCAAGGAGTAGCTCTTGTCTATTCCATATTTGGCTTAAGGAACTTTATCTGTGCTCATTTCAATCTCTGGTTTTATGCAGCACCCCAACTCACCTTTCCCCTTAAGCAAGCATAAGTTGGTTTTCGAAATTTGAGACCCTGTTCTGTTCTGTAATTCAGTTCCTGTGTAGCCAAGTTTACATTCCGTGTATTACTGATATCTTATGATGTTTCTTTTTCTGTGTGACTTATTTCAGTTAGAATCATCATACCTGAATCCACTCATTGTGCTGCTAAGGGCCTGATGACACAGATTTCATTGCTGAGTGATATTGCTTTGTAATTAAATACCACAACTTCTTTATCCATTTTTCACTTTCTGCGATGTTGAACTTGTACTGTAAACGAGGTTCTTGTAAACAGAGCCGTTCCAAACTTTGGGGTGGCTGTGTCTTTTTGATTTTAATTTCCCTAAGCTATAGGACCATAAGTGGAAGTGCCCTAGGTTCTGTTGCTTTGTTTTTTAGATGTTTCAGGAAACACCATACACTTCTCCCGAGTGGTTGTTGGCAATTTACATCCCGCCCATCAGCATAACAAGGCTCCCAGTTCTCCATGGCCTGTCCTGCCTTTCTGGATTTTACACTTTTTTCAGATGGCCCTTTTGACCGGGGGGAAGTGAGACTTCATTGTAGTGCAGATTTCCTTTGCAAGCTTGCTTGGTTGGCCAAAAAGGGCGTATGCGTTTTTTCCTGAATATATTCAGGAAAAAACGCATACGCCCTTTTTGGCCAAGTGCATCATTGTGGACGTTCTGCCTCTTTTCCTATGCTTTCAATGCAATTCCAGTCTACCTCCTGAAATCGGTTTCCTGCAATTCTGCCCCGCTTTCAAGTCCTCTTGGCAGCCTTACTTCAGTCTATTTTTGGACGATAGCTGTCATTTATAACTCTGCAGGTTTGTGAATTACAGTGCCCCTGAGCTCCTTTCTTCAACTCGCTTTCTTGTGAGCTGGCCGCAACACCGCAGGATGGCTTCAGGCCCTAATCTGGTTCCGGCACGGCACGCTGAGCCTTTGGTTATTTCCTCTTCCTGGTGGGAAATGAGAGTTAAATTTGCCCGTCCAGACACCTCCAGCTAGTCTCTCATTGGTTCTCGCTATTCCTGTTCATCTTCCGCAGAAATTGCAAACTGGGCCAAACAGGAGGTTAAAGGGACTGAGTCTCCAAGTGGGGAGAGTGTTAGTAAAGCGTCTGGAATGTTGCACCCGAGTACCAGGGGAGGAAAACTGAGACATATTTGAACACGTCTCCCGTTCACATGGTTGATCATACTTGGGTTCCATATGCATGTTTTAGCTGAAGGAAGAATACCTAAAACCTGGGTAGTTGAAACCCGTGGAATGGGTACCATGCAATATGACTTCAAAGGGTCTTCATTTGCTCACCGAAACTCTCCAATCCTATCACTGCTGCGTTTATGCCCCTGTACACATGCTTGATTCTCTTTCGGAGACATAGCAATCCATAGGTTTTAAGATACTTACTAGTCAGGTACATTCTTAGGCGTTTAATATGCGGTGTTGAGTCCATTTCGTTGAGCAAGGAGTAGCTCTTGTCTATTCCATATTTGGCTTAAGGAACTTTATCTGTGCTCATTTCAATCTCTGGTTTTATGCAGCACCCCAACTCACCTTTCCCCTTAAGCAAGCATAAGTTGGTTTTCGAAATTTGAGACCCTGTTCTGTTCTGTAATTCAGTTCCTGTGTAGCCAAGTTTACATTCCGTGTATTACTGATATCTTATGATGTTTCTTTTTCTGTGTGACTTATTTCAGTTAGAATCATCATACCTGAATCCACTCATTGTGCTGCTAAGGGCCTGATGACACAGATTTCATTGCTGAGTGATATTGCTTTGTAAGTAAATACCACAACTTCTTTATCCATTTTTCACTTTCTGCGATGTTGAACTTGTACTGTAAACGAGGTTCTTGTAAACAGAGCCGTTCCAAACTTTGGGGTGGCTGTGTCTTTTTGATTTTAATTTCCCTAAGCTATAGGACCATAAGTGGCAGTGCCCTAGGCTCTGTTGCTTTGTTTTTTAGATGTTTCAGGAAACACCATACACTTCTCCCGAGTGTCTGTTGGCAATTTACATCCCGCCCATCAGCATAACAAGGCTCCCAGTTCTCCATGGCCTGTCCTGCCTTTCTGGATTTTACACTTTTTTCAGATGGCCCTTTTGACCAGGGGGAAGTGAGACTTCATTGTAGTGCAGATTTCCTTTGCAAGCTTGCTTGGTTGGCCAAAAAGTGCGTATGCGTTTTTTCCTGAATATATTCAGGAAAAAACGCATACGCCCTTTTTGGCCAAGTGCATCATTGTGGACGTTCTGCCTCTTTTCCTATGCTTTCAATGCAATTCCAGTCAACCTCCTGAAATCGGTTTCCTGCAATTCTGCCCCTCTTTCAAGTCCTCTTGGCAGCCTTACTTCAGTCTATTTTTGGACGATAGCTGTCATTTATAACTCTGCAGGTTTGTGAATTACAGTGCCCCTGAGCTCCTTTCTTCAACTCGCTTTCTTGTGAGCTGGCCGCAACACCGCAGGATGGCTTCAGGCCCTAATCTGGTTCCGGTCCGGCATGCTGAGCCTTTGGTTAATTCCTCTTCCTGGTGAGAAATGAGAGTTAAATTTGCCCGTCCAGACACCTCCAGCTAGCCTCTCATTGGTTCTCGCTATTCCTGTTCATCTTCCGCAGAAATTGCAAACTGGGCCAAACAGGAGGTTAAAGGGACTGACTCTCCAAGTGGGGAGAGTGTTAGTAAAGCGCCTGGAATGTTGCACCCGAGTACCAGGGGAGGAAAACTGAGACATATTTGAACACGTCTCCCGATCACATGGTTGATCATACTCTAGGTTCCACATGCATGTTATAGCTGAAGGAAGAATACCTTAAACCTGGGTAGTTGAAACCTGTGGAATGGGTACCATACAGTATGACTTCAAAGGGTCTTCATTTGCTCACCGAACCTCTCCAATCCTATCACTGCTGCGTTTATGCCCCTGTACACATGCTTGATTCTCTTTCGGAGACATAGCAATCCATAGGTTTTAAGATACTTACTAGTCAGGTACATTCTTAGGCGTTTAATATGGGGTGTTGAGTCCATTTCGTTGAGCAAGGAGTAGCTCTTGTCTATTCCATATTTGGCTTAAGGAACTTTATCTGTGCTCATTTCAATCTCTGGTTTTATGCAGCACCCCAACTCACCTTTCCCCTTAAGCAAGAATAAGTTGGTTTTCTAAATTTGAGACCCTGTTCTGTTTTGGAATGCAGTTCCTGTGTAGCCAAGTTTAATTCCGTGTATTAGTGATATCTTATGATGTTTCTTTTTCTGTGTGACTTATTTCAGTTAGAATCATCGTACCTGAATCCACTCATTATGCTGCTAAGGGCCTGATGACATAGATTTAATTGCTGAGTGATACTGCATTGTACGTAAGTACCACAAGTTCTTTATCCATTTTTCACTTTCTGTGATATTGAACTAGTACAGTAAACGAGGTTCTTGTAAACAGAGGCGTCCCAAACTTTGGGGTGGCTGTGTCTTTTTTATTTTAATTTCCCTAAGCTATAGGACCATAAGTGGAAGTGCCCTAGGCTCTGTTGCTTTGTTTTTTAGATGTTTCAGGAAACACCATACACTTCTCCCGAGTGGTTGTTGGCAATTTACATCCCGCCCATCAGCATAACAAGGCTCCCAGTTCTCCATGGCCTGTCCTGCCTTTCTGGATTTTACACTTTTTTCAGATGGCCCTTTTGACCGGGGGGAAGTGAGACTTCATTGTAGTGCAGATTTCCTTTGCAAGCTTGCTTGGTTGGCCAAAAAGGGCGTATGCGTTTTTTCCTGAATATATTCAGGAAAAAACGCATACGCCCTTTTTGGCCAAGTGCATCATTGTGGACGTTCTGCCTCTTTTCCTATGCTTTCAATGCAATTCCAGTCTACCTCCTGAAATCGGTTTCCTGCAATTCTGCCCCGCTTTCAAGTCCTCTTGGCAGCCTTACTTCAGTCTATTTTTGGACGATAGCTGTCATTTATAACTCTGCAGGTTTGTGAATTACAGTGCCCCTGAGCTCCTTTCTTCAACTTGCTTTCTTGTGACCTGGCCGCAACACCGCAGGATGGCTTCAGGCCCTAATCTGGTTCCGGCACGGCACGCTGAGCCTTTGGTTATTTCCTCTTCCTGGTGGGAAATGAGAGTTAAATTTGCCCGTCCAGACACCTCCAGCTAGCCTCTCATTGGTTCTCGCTATTCCTGTTCATCTTCCGCAGAAATTGCAAACTGGGCCAAACAGGAGGTTAAAGGCGCTGACTCTCCAAATGGGGAGAGTGTTAGTAAAGCGTCTGGAATGTTGCACCCGAGTACCAGGGGAGGAAAACTGAGACATATTTGAACACGTCTCCCGTTCACATGGTTGATCATACTTGGGTTCCACATGCATGTTTTAGCTGAAGGAAGAATACCTTAAACCTGGAGAGTTGAGACCCGTGCAATGGGTACCATGCAATATGACTTCAAAGGGTCTTCATTTGCTCACCGAACCTCTCCAATCCTATCACTGCTGCGTTTATGCCCCTGTACACATGCTTGATTCTCTTTTGGAGACATAGCAATCCATAGGTTTTACGATACTTACTAGTCAGGTACATTCTTAGGCGTTTAATATGCGGTGTTGAGTCCATTTCGTTGAGCAAGGAGTAGCTCTTGTCTATTCCATATTTGACTTAAGGAACTTTATCTGTGCTCATTTCAATCTCTGGTTTTATGCAGCACCCCAACTCACCTTTACCCTTAAGCAAGCATAAGTTGGTTTTCTAAATTTGAGACCCTGTTCTGTTCTGTAATTCAGTTCCTGTGTAGCCAAGTTTACATTCCGTGTATTACTGATATCTTATGATGTTTCTTTTTCTGTGTGACTTATTTCAGTTAGAATCATCATACCTGAATCTACTCATTATGCTGCTACGGGCCTGATGACATAGATTTCATTGCTGAGTGATACTGCATTGTACGTAAGTACCACAACTTCTTTATCCATTTTTCACTTTCTGCGATGTTGAACTTGTACTGTAAACGAGGTTCTTGTAAACAGAGCCGTTCCAAACTTTGGGGTGGCTGTGTCTTTTTGATTTTAATTTCCCTAAGCTATAGGACCATAAGTGGAAGTGCCCTAGGCTCTGTTGCTTTGTTTTTTAGATGTTTCAGGAAACACCATACACTTCTCCGGAGTGTCTGTTGGCAATTTACATCCCGCCCATCAGCATAACAAGGCTCCCAGTTCTCTATGGCCTGTTGCCTTTCTGGATTTTACACTTTAATCAGATGGCCCTTTTGACCGGGGGGAAGTGAGACTTCATTGTAGTGCAGATTTCCTTTGCAAGCTTGCTTGCTTGGCCAAAAAGGGCGTATGCGTTTTTTCCTGATTATATTCAGGAAAAAACGCATACGCCCTTTTTGGCCAAGTGCATCATTGTGGACGTTCTGCCTCTTTTCCTATGCTTTCAATGCAATTCCAGTCTACCTCCTGAAATCGGTTTCCTGCAATTCTGCCCCGCTTTCAAGTCCTCTTGGCAGCCTTACTTCAGTCTATTTTTGGACGATAGCTGTCATTTATAACTCTGCAGGTTTGTGAATTACAGTGCCCCTGTGCTCCTTTCTTCAACTCGGTTTCTTTTGAGCTGGCCGCAACACCGCAGGATGACTTCAGGCCCTAATCTGGTTCCGGTACGGCATGCTGAGCCTTTGGTTATTTCCTCTTCCTGTTGGGAAATGAGAGTTAAATTTGCCCGTCCAGACACCTCCAGGTAGCCTCTCATTGGTTCTCGCTATTCCTGTTCATCTTCCGCAGAAATTGCAAACTGTGCCAAACAGGAGGTTAAAGGCGCTGACTCTCCAAGTGGGGAGAGTGTTAGTAAAGCGTCTGGAATGTTGCACCCGAGTACCAGGGGAGGAAAACTGAGACATATTTGAACACGTCTCCCGATCACATGGTTGATCATACTCTGGGTTCCACATGCATGTTTTAGCTGAAGGAAGAATACCTTAAACCTGGGTAGTTGAAACCCGTGGAATGGGTACCATGCAATATGACTTCAAAGGGTCTTCATTTGCTCACCGAACCTCTCCAATCCTATCACTGCTGCGTTTATGCCCCTGTACACATGCTTGATTCTCTTTCGGAGACATAGCAATCCATAGGTTTTAAGGTACTTACTAGTCAGGTACATTCTTAGGCGTTTAATATGGGGTGTTGAGTCCATTTCGTTGAGCAAGGAGTAGCTCTTGTCTATTCCATATTTGGCTTAAGGAACTTTATCTGTGCTCATTTCAATCTCTGGTTTTATGCAGCACCCCAACTCACCTTTCCCCTTAAGCAAGCATAAGTTGGTTTTCTAAATTTGAGAACCTGTTCTGTTTTGGAATTCAGTTCCTGTGTAGCCAAGTTTACATTCCGTGTATTAGTGATATCTTATGATGTTTCTTTTTCTGTGTGACTTATTTCAGTTAGAATCATCGTACCTGAATCTACTCATTGTGCTGCTAAGGGCCTGATGACACAGATTTCATTGCTGAGTGATATTGCTTTGTAAGTAAATACCACAACTTCTTTATCCATTTTTCACTTTCTGCGATGTTGAACTTGTACTGTAAACGAGGTTCTTGTAAACAGAGCCGTTCCAAACTTTGGGGTGGCTGTGTCTTTTTGATTTTAATTTCCCTAAGCTATAGGACCATAAGTGGAAGTGCCCTAGGCTCTGTTGCTTTGTTTTTTAGATGTTTCAGGAAACACCATACACTTCTCCCGAGTGGTTGTTGGCAATTTACATCCCGCCCATCAGCATAACAAGGCTCCCAGTTCTCCATGGCCTGTCCTGCCTTTCTGGATTTTACACTTTTTTCAGATGGCCCTTTTGACCGGGGGGAAGTGAGACTTCATTGTAGTGCAGATTTCCTTTGCAAGCTTGCTTGGTTGGCCAAAAAGAGCGTATGCGTTTTTTCCTGAATATATTCAGGAAAAAACGCATACGCCCTTTTTGGCCAAGTGCATCATTGTGGACGTTCTGCCTCTTTTCCTATGCTTTCAATGCAATTCCAGTCTACCTCCTGCAATCGGTTTCCTGCAATTCTGCCCCGCTTTCAAGTCCTCTTGGCAGCCTTACTTCAGTATATTTTTGGACGATAGCTGTCATTTATAACTCTGCAGGTTTGTGAATTACAGTGCCCCTGAGCTCCTTTCTTCAACTCGCTTTCTTTTGAGCTGGCCGCAACACCGCAGGATGGCTTCAGGCCCTAATCTGGTTCCGGTACGGCACGCTGAGCCTTTGGTTATTTCCTCTTCCTGGTGGGAAATGAGTGTTAAATTTGCCCGTCCAGACACCTCCAGCTAGCCTCTCATTGGTTCTCACTATTCCTGTTCATCTTCCGCAGAAATTGCAAACTGGGCCAAACAGGAGGTTAAAGGCGCTGACTCTCCAAGTGGGGAGAGTGTTAGTAAAGCGTCTGGAATGTTGCACCCGAGTACCAGGGGAGGAAAACTGAGACATATTTGAACACGTCTCCCGTTCACATGGTTGATCATACTTGGGTTCCACATGCATGTTTTAGCTGAAGGAAGAATACCTTAAACCTGGAGAGTTGAGACCCGTGTAATGGGTACCATGCAATATGACTTCAAAGGGTCTTCATTTGCTCACCGAACCTCTCCAATCCTATCACTGCTGCATTTATGCCCCTGTACACATGCTTGATTCTCTTCTGGAGACATAGCAATCCATAGGTTTTACGATACTTACTAGTCAGGTACATTCTTAGGCGTTTAATATGCGGTGTTGAGTCCATTTCGTTGAGCAAGGAGTAGCTCTTGTCTATTCCATATTTGACTTAAGGAACTTTATCTGTGCTCATTTCAATCTCTGGTTTTATGCAGCACCCCAACTCACCTTTACCCTTCAGCAAGCATAAGTTGGTTTTCTAAATTTGAGACCCTGTTCTGTTCTGTAATTCAGTTCCTGTGTAGCCAAGTTTACATTCCGTGTATTACTGATATCTTATGATGTTTCTTTTTCTGTGTGACTTATTTCAGTTAGAATCATCATACCTGAATCTACTCATTATGCTGCTACGGGCCTGATGACATAGATTTCATTGCTGAGTGATACTGCATTGTACGTAAGTAGCACAAGTTCTTTACCCATTTTTCACTTTCTGTGATATTGAACTTGCACGGTAAACGAGGTTGTTGTAAACAGTGGCGTCCCAAACTTGGGGTGGCTGTGTCTTTTTGATTTTAATTTCCCTAAGCTATAGGACCATAAGTGGCAGTGCCCTAGGCTCTGTTGCTTTGTTTTTTAGATGTTTCAGGAAACACCATACACTTCTCCCGAGTGGTTGTTGGCAATTTACATCCCGCCCATCAGCATAACAAGGCTCCCAGTTCTCCATGGCCTGTCCTGCCTTTCTGGATGTTACACGTTTTTCAGATGGCCCTTTTGACCGGGGGGAAGTGAGACTTCATTGTAGTGCAGATTTCCTTTGCAAGCTTGCTTGGTTGGCCAAAAAGGGCGTATGCGGTTTTTCCTGAATATATTCAGGAAAAAACGCATACGCCCTTTTTGGCCAAGTGCATCATTGTGGACGTTCTGCCTCTTTTCCTATGCTTTCAATGCAATTTCAGTCTACCTCCTGAAATCGGTTTCCTGCAATTCTGCCCCGCTTTCAAGTCCTCTTGGCAGCCTTACTTCAGTCTATTTTTGGACGATAGCTGTCATTTATAACTCTGCAGGTTTGTGAATTACAGTGCCCCTGAGCTCCTTTCTTCAACTCGCTTTCTTGTGACCTGGCCGCAACACCGCAGGATGACTTCAGGCCCTAATCTGGTTCTGGCACGGCACGCTGAGCCTTTGGTTATTTCCTCCTCCTGGTGGGAAATGAGAGTTAAATTTGCCCGTCCAGACACCTCCAGCTAGCCTCTCATTGGTTCTCGCTATTCCTGTTCATCTTCCGCAGAAATTGCAAACTGGGCCAAACAGGAGGTTAAAGGCGCTGACTCTACAAGTGGGGAGAGTGTTAGTAAAGCGTCTGGAATGTTGCACCTGAGTACCAGGGGAGGAAAACTGAGACATATTTGAACACGTCTCCCGATCACATGGTTGATCATACTCTGGGTTCCACATGCATGTTTTAGCTGAAGGAAGAATACCTAAAACCTGGGTAGTTGAAACCCGTGGAATGGGTACCATGCAATATGACTTCAAAGGGTCTTCATTTGCTCACCGAACCTCTCCAATCCTATCACTGCTGTGTTTATGCCCCTGTACACATGCTTGATTCTCTTTCGGAGACATAGCAATCTATAGGTTTTAAGATACTTACTAGTCAGGTACATTCTTAGGCGTTTAATATGGGGTGATGAGTCCATTTCGTTGAGCAAGGAGTAGCTCTTGTCTATTCCATATTTGGCTTAAGGAACTTTATCTGTGCTCATTTCAATCTCTGGTTTTATGCAGCACCCCAACTCACCTTTACCCTTAAGCAAGCATAAGTTGGTTTTCTAAATTTGAGACCCTGTTCTGTTCTGTAATTCAGTTCCTGTGTAGCCAAGTTTACATTCCGTGTATTACTGATATCTTATGATGTTTCTTTTTCTGTGTGACTTATTTCAGTTAGAATCATCATACCTGAATCCACTCATTGTGCTGCTAAGGGCCTGATGACACAGATTTCATTGCTGAGTGATATTGCTTTGTAAGTAAATACCACTACTTCTTTATCCATTTTTCACTTTCTGCAATGTTGAACTTGTACTGTAAACGAGGTTCTTGTAAACAGAGCTGTTCCAAACTTTGGGGTGGCTGTGTCTTTTTGATTTTAATTTCCCTAAGCTATAGGGCCATAAGTGGAAGTGCCCTAGGTTCTGTTGCTTTGTTTTTTAGATGTTTCAGGAAACACCATACACTTCTCCCGAGTGGTTGTTGGCAATTTACATCCCGCCCATCAGCATAACAAGGCTCCCAGTTCTCCATGGCCTGTCCTGCCTTTCTGGATTTTACACTTTTTTCAGATGGCCCTTTTGACCGGGGGGAAGTGAGATTTCATTGTAGTGCAGATTTCCTTTGCAAGCTTGCTTGGTTGGCCAAAAAGGGCGTATGCGTTTTTTCCTGAATATATTCAGGAAAAAACGCATACGCCCTTTTTGGCCAAGTGCATCATTGTGGACGTTCTGCCTCTTTTCCTATGCTTTCAATGCAATTCCAGTCTACCTCCTGAAATCGGTTTCCTGCAATTCTGCCCCGCTTTCAAGTCCTCTTGGCAGCCTTACTTCAGTCTATTTTTGGACGATAGCTGTCATTTATAACTCTGCAGGTTTGTGAATTACAGTGCCCCTGCGCTCCTTTCTTCAACTCGGTTTCTTTTGAGCTGGCCGCAACACCGCAGGATGACTTCAGGCCCTAATCTGGTTCCGGTACGGCATGCTGAGCCTTTGGTTATTTCCTCTTTCTGTTAGGAAATAAGAGTTAAATTTGCCCGTCCAGAAACCTCCAGCTAGCCTCTCATTGGTTCTCGCTATTCCTGTTCATCTTCCGCAGAAATTGCAAACTGTGCCAAACAGGAGGTTAAAGACGCTGACTCTCCAAGTGGGGAGAGTGTTAGTAAAGCGTCTGGAATGTTGCACCCGAGTACCAGGGGAGGAAAACTGAGACATATTTGAACACGTCTCCCGATCACATGGTTGATCATACTCTGGGTTCCACATGCATGTTTTAGCTGAAGGAAGAATACCTAAAACCTGGGTAGTTGAAACCCGTGGAATGGGTACCATGCAATATGACTTCAAAGGGTCTTCATTTGCTCACGAACCTCTCCAATCCTATCACTGCTGCGTTTATGCCCCTGTACACATGCTTGATTCTCTTTCGGAGACATAGCAATCCATAGGTTTTAAGATACTTACTAGTCAGGTACATTCTTAGGCGTTTAATATGCGGTGTTGCGTCCATTTCGTTGAGCAAGGAGTAGCTCTTGTCTATTCCATATTTGGCTTAAGGAACTTTATCTGTGCTCATTTCAATCTCTGGTTTTATGTAGCAACCCAACTCACCTTTCCCCTTAAGCAAGCATAAGTTGGTTTTCTAAATTTGAGAACCTGTTCTGTTTTGGAATTCAGTTCCTGTGTAGCCAAGTTTACATTCCGTGTATTAGTGATATCTTATGATGTTTCTTTTTCTGTGTGACTTATTTCAGTTAGAATCATCGTACCTGAATCTACTCATTATGCTGCTACGGGCCTGATGACATAGATTTCATTGCTGAGTGATACTGCATTGTACGTAAGTACCACAAGTTCTTTATCCATTTTTCACTTTCTTTTATGTTGAACTTGTAGTGTTAACGAGGTTCTTGTAAAAAGAGCCGTTCCAAACTTTGGGGTGGCTGTGTCTTTTTGATTTTAATTTCCCTAAGCTATAGGACCATAAGTGGAAGTGCCCTAGGCTCTGTTGGTTTGTTTTTTAGATGTTTCAGGAAACACCATACACTTCTCCCGAGTGTCTGTTGGCAATTTACATCCCGCCCATCAGCATAACAAGGCTCCCAGTTCTCCATGGCCTGTCCTGCCTTTCTGGATTTTACCCTTTTTTCAGATGGCCCTTTTGACCGGGGGGAAGTGAGACTTCATTGTAGTGCAGATTTCCTTTGCAAGCTTGCTTGGTTGGCCAAAAAGGGCGTATGCGTTTTTTCCTGAATATATTCAGGAAAAAACGCATACGCCCTTTTTGGCCAAGTGCATCATTGTGGACGTTCTGCCTCTTTTCCTATGCTTTCAATGCAATTCCAGTCTACCTCCTGAAATCGGTTTCCTGCAATTCTGCCCCGCTTTCAAGTCCTCTTGGCAGCCTTACTTCAGTCTATTTTTGGACAATAGCTGTCATTTATAACTCTGCAGGTTTGTGAATTACAGTGTCCCTGAGCTCCTTTCTTCAACTCGCTTTCTTTTGAGCTGGCCGCAACACCGCAGGATGGCTTCAGGCCCTAATCTGGTTCCGGTACGGCACGCTGAGCCTTTGGTTATTTCCTCTTCCTGGTGGGAAATGAGTGTTAAATTTGCCCGTCTAGACACCTCCAGCTAGCCTCTCATTGGTTCTCGCTATTCCTGTTCATCTTCCGCAGAAATTGCAAACTGGGCCAAACAGGAGGTTAAAGGCGCTGACTCTCCAAGTGGGGAGAGTGTTAGTAAAGCGTCTGGAATGTTGCACCCGAGTACCAGGGGAGGAAAACTGAGACATATTTGAACACGTCTCCCGTTCACATGGTTGATCATACTTGGGTTCCACATGCATGTTTTAGCTGAAGGAAGAATACCTTAAACCGGGAGAGTTGAGACCCGTGTAATGGGTACCATGCAATATGACTTCAAAGGGTCTTCATTTGCTCACCGAACCTCTCCAATCCTATCACTGCTGCATTTATGCCCCTGTACACATGCTTGATTCTCTTTTGGAGACATAGCAATCCATAGGTTTTACGATACTTACTAGTCAGGTACATTCTTAGGCGTTTAATATGCGGTGTTGAGTCCATTTCGTTGAGCAAGGAGTAGCTCTTGTCTATTCCATATTTGGCTTAAGGAACTTTATCTGTGCTCATTTCAATCTCTGGTTTTATGCAGCACCCCAACTCACCTTTACCCTTAAGCAAGCATAAGTTGGTTTTCTAAATTTGAGACCCTGTTCTGTTCTGTAATTCAGTTCCTGTGTAGCCAAGTTTACATTCGGTGTATTAGTGGTATCTTATGATGTTTCTTTTTCTGTGTGACTTATTTCAGTTAGAATCATCGTACCTGAATCTACTCATTATGCTGCTACGGGCCTGATGACATAGATTTCATTGCTGAGTGATACTGCATTGTACGTAAGTACCACAAGTTCTTTATCCATTTTTCACTTTCTGCGATGTTGAACTTGTACTGTAAACGAGGTTCTTGTAAACAGAGCCGTTCCAAACTTTGGGGTGGCTGTGTCTTTTTGATTTTAATTTCCCTAAGCTATAGGACCATAAGTGGAAGTGCCCTAGGCTCTGTTGCTTTGCTTTTTAGATGTTTCAGGAAACACCATACACTTCTCCCGAGTGTCTGTTGGCAATTTACATCCCGCCCATCAGCATAACAAGGCTCCCAGTTCTCAATGGCCTGTTGCCTTTCCGGATTTTACACTTTTTTCAGATGGCCCTTTTGACCGGGGGGAAGTGAGACTTCATTGTAGTGCAGATTTCCTTTGCAAGCTTGCTTGGTTGGCCAAAAAGGGCGTATGCGTTTTTTGCTGATTATATTCAGGAAAAAACGCATACGCCCTTTTTGGCCAAGTGCATCATTGTGGACGTTCTGCCTCTTTTCCTATGCTTTCAATGCAATTCCAGTCTACCTCCTGCAATCGGTTTCCTGCAATTCTGCCCCGCTTTCAAGTCCTCTTGGCAGCCTTACTTCAGTCTATTTTTGGACGATAGCTGTCATTTATAACTCTGCAGGTTTGTGAATTACAGTGCCCCTGAGCTCCTTTCTTCAACTCGCTTTCTTGTGAGCTGGCCGCAACATCGCAGGATGGCTTCAGGCCCTAATCTGGTTCCGGACCGGCATGCTGAGCCTTTGGTTAATTCCTCTTCCTGGTGGGAAATGAGAGTTAAATTTGCCCGTCCAGACACCTCCAGCTAGCCTCTCATTGGTTCTCGCTATTCCTGTTCATCTTCCGCAGAAATTGCAAACTGGGCCAAACAGGAGGTTAAAGGGACTGACTCTCCAAGTGGGGAGAGTGTTAGTAAAGCGTCTGGAATGTTGCACCCGAGTACCAGGGGAGGAAAACTGAGACATATTTGAACACGTCTCCTGATCACATGGTTGATCATACTCTAGGTTCCACATGCATGTTTTAGCTGAAGGAAGAATACCTTAAACCTGGGTAGTTGAAACCTGTGGAATGGGTACCATGCAATATGACTTCAAAGGGTCTTCATTTGCTCACCGAACCTCTCCAATCCTAGCACTGCTGCGTTTATGCCCCTGTACACATGCTTGATTCTCTTTCGGAGACATAGCAATCCATAGGTTTTAAGATACTTACTAGTCAGGTACATTCTTAGGCGTTTAATATGGGGTGTTGAGTCCATTTCGTTGAGCAAGGAGTAGCTCTTGTCTATTCCATATTTGGCTTAAGGAACTTTATCTGTGCTCATTTCAATCTCTGGTTTTATGCAGCACCCCAACTCACCTTTACCCTTAAGCAAGCATAAGTTGGTTTTCTAAATTTGAGACCCTGTTCTGTTCTGTAATTCAGTTCCTGTGTAGCCAAGTTTACATTCCGTGTATTAGTGATATCTTATGATGTTTCTTTTTCTGTGTGACTTATTTCAGTTAGAATCATCATACCTGAATCCACTCATTGTGCTGCTAAGGGCCTGATGACACAGATTTCATTGCTGAGTGATACTGCATTGTACGTAAGTACCACAAGTTCTTTATCCATTTTTCACTTTCTTTTATGTTGAACTTGTAGTGTTAACGAGGTTCTTGTAAACAGAGCCGTTCCAAACTTTGGGGTGGCTGTGTCTTTTTGATTTTAATTTCCCTAAGCTATAGGACCATAAGTGGAAGTGCCCTAGGTTCTGTTGCTTTGTTTTTTAGATGTTTCAGGAAACACCATACACTTCTCCCGAGTGGTTGTTGGCAATTTACATCCCGCCCATCAGCATAACAAGGCTCCCAGTTCTCCATGGCCTGTCCTGCCTTTCTGGATTTTACACTTTTTTCAGATGGCCCTTTTGACCGGGGGGAAGTGAGACTTCATTGTAGTGCAGATTTCCTTTGCAAGCTTGCTTGGTTGGCCAAAAAGGGCGTATGCGTTTTTTCCTGAATATATTCAGGAAAAAACGCATACGCCCTTTTTGGCCAAGTGCATCATTGTGGACGTTCTGCCTCTTTTCCTATGCTTTCAATGCAATTCCAGTCTACCTCCTGCAATCGGTTTCCTGCAATTCTGCCCCGCTTTCAAGTCCTCTTGGCAGCCTTACTTCAGTCTATTTTTGGACGATAGCTGTCATTTATAACTCTGCAGGTTTGTGAATTACAGTGCCCCTGAGCTCCTTTCTTCAACTCGCTTTCTTTTGAGCTGGCCGCAACACCGCAGGATGGCTTCAGGCCCTAATCTGGTTCCGGTACGGCACGCTGAGCCTTTGGTTATTTCCTCTTCCTGGTGGGAAATGAGTGTTAAATTTGCCCGTCCAGACACCTCCAGCTAGCCTCTCATTGGTTCTCGCTATTCCTGTTCATCTTCCGCAGAAATTGCAAACTGGGCCAAACAGGAGGTTAAAGGCGCTGACTCTCCAAGTGGGGAGAGTGTTAGTAAAGCGTCTGGAATGTTGCACCCGAGTACCAGGGGAGGAAAACTGAGACATATTTGAACACGTCTCCCGTTCACATGGTTGATCATACTTGGGTTCCACATGCATGTTTTACCTGAAGGAAGAATACCTTAAACCTGGAGAGTTGAGACCCGTGTAATGGGTACCATGCAATATGACTTCAAAGGGTCTTCATTTGCTCACCGAACCTCTCCAATCCTATCACTGCTGCATTTATGCCCCTGTACACATGCTTGATTCTCTTTCGGAGACATAGCAATCCATAGGTTTTACGATACTTACTAGTCAGGTACATTCTTAGGCGTTTAATATGCGGTGTTGAGTCCATTTCGTTGAGCAAGGAGTAGCTCTTGTCTATTCCATATTTGACTTAAGGAACTATATCTGTGCTCATTTCAATCTCTGGTTTTATGCAGCACCCCAACTCACCTTTCCCCTTAAGCAAGCATAAGTTGGTTTTCTAAATTTGAGACCCTGTTCTGTTCTGTAATTCAGTTCCTGTGTAGCCAAGTTTAAATTCCGTGTATTACTGATATCTTATGATGTTTCTTTTTCTGTGTGACTTATTTCAGTTAGAATGATCATACCTGAATCCACTCATTGTGATGCTAAGGGCCTGATGACATAGATTTCATTGCTGAGTGATATTGCTTTGTAAGTAAATACCACAACTTCTTTATCCATTTTTCACTTTCTGCAATGTTGAACTTGTACTGTAAACGAGGTTGTTGTAAACAGAGGCGTCCCAAACTTTGGGGTGGCTGTGTCTTTTTGATTTTAATTTCCCTAAGCTATAGGACCATAAGTGGCAGTGCCCTAGGCTCTGTTGCTTTGTTTTTTAGATGTTTCAGGAAACACCATACACTTCTCCCGAGTGGTTGTTGGCAATTTACATCCCGCCCTTCAGCATAACAAGGCTCCCAGTTCTCCATGGCCTGTCCTGCCTTTCTGGATTTTACACTTTTTTCAGATGGCCCTTTTGACCAGGGGGATGTGAGACTTCATTGTAGTGCAGATTTCCTTTGCAAGCTTGCTGGGTTGGCCAAAAAGTGCGTATGCGTTTTTTCCTGATTATATTCAGGAAAAAACGCATACCCCCTTTTTGGCCAAGTGCATCATTGTGGACGTTCTGCCTCTTTTCCTATGCTTTCAATGCAATTCCAGTCTACCTCCTGAAATCGGTTTCCTGCAATTCTGCCCCGCTTTCAAGTCCTCTTGGCAGCCTTACTTCAGTCTATTTTTGGACGATAGCTGTCATTTATAACTCTGCAGGTTTGTGAATTACAGTGCCCCTGAGCTCCTTTCTTCAACTCGCTTTCTTGTGACCTGGCCGCAACACCGCAGGATGGCTTCAGGCCCTAATCTGTTTCCGGCCCGGCATGCTGAGCCTTTGGTTAATTCCTCTTCCTGGTGGGAAATGAGAGTTAAATTTGCCCGTCCAGACACCTCCAGCTAGCCTCTCATTGGTTCTCGCTATTCCTGTCCATCTTCCGCAGAAATTGCAAACTGGGCCAAACAGGAGGTTAAAGGGACTGACTCTCCAAGTGGGGAGAGTGTTAGTAAAGCGTCTGGAATGTTGCACCCGAGTACCAGGGGAGGAAAACTGAGACATATTTGAACACGTCTCCCGATCACATGGTTGATCATACTCTAGGTTCCACATGCATGTTTTAGCTGAAGGAAGAATACCTTAAACCTGGGTAGTTGAAACCTGTGGAATGGGTACCATGCAATATGACTTCAAAGGGTCTTCATTTGCTCACCG
The DNA here is from genome assembly GCF_949987515.2 of Delphinus delphis. Taxonomy (NCBI): domain Eukaryota; kingdom Metazoa; phylum Chordata; class Mammalia; order Artiodactyla; family Delphinidae; genus Delphinus; species Delphinus delphis. The sequence goes on from NW_027192695.1 coordinate 1,375,552, forward strand.
AACCTCTCCAATCCTAGCACTGCTGCGTTTATGCCCCTGTACACATGCTTGATTCTCTTTCGGAGACATAGCAATCCATAGGTTTTAAGATACTTACAAGTCAGGTACATTCTTAGGCGTTTAATATGGGGTGTTGAGTCCATTTCGTTGAGCAAGGAGTAGCTCTTGTCTATTCCATATTTGGCTTAAGGAACTTTATCTGTGCTCATTTCAATCTCTCGTTTTATGCAGCACCCCAACTCACCTTTACCCTTAAGCAAGAATAAGTTGGTTTTCTAAATTTGAGACCCTGTTCTGTTCTGTAATTCAGTTCCTGTGTAGCCAAGTTTACATTCCGTGTATTACTGATATCTTATGATGTTTCTTTTTCTGTGTGACTTATTTCAGTTAGAATCATCATACCTGAATCCACTCATTGTGCTGCTAAGGGCCTGATGACACAGATTTCATTGCTGAGTGATATTGCTTTGTAAGTAAATACCACAACTTCTTTATCCATTTTTCACTTTCTGCGATGTTGAACTTGTACTGTAAACGAGGTTCTTGTAAACAGAGCTGTTCCAAACTTTGGGGTGGCTGTGTCTTTTTGATTTTGAATTCCCTAAGCTATAGGACCATAAGTGGAAGTGCCCTAGGCTCTGTTGCTTTGTTTTTTAGATGTTTCAGGAAACACCATACACTTCTCCCGAGTGTCTGTTGGCAATTTACATCCCGCCCATCAGCATAACAAGGCTCCCAGTTCTCCATGGCCTGTCCTGCCTTTCTGGATTTTACACTTTTTTCAGATGGCCCTTTTGACTGGGGGGAAGTGAGACTTCATTGTAGTGCAGATTTCCTTTGCAAGCTTGCTTGGTTGGCCAAAAAGGGCGTATGCGTTTTTTCCTGAATATATTCAGGAAAAAACGCATACGCCCTTTTTGGCCAAGTGCATCATTGTGGACGTTCTGCCTCTTTTCCTATGCTTTCAATGCAATTCCAGTCTACCTCCTGAAATCGGTTTCCTGCAATTCTGCCCCGCTTTCAAGTCCTCTTGGCAGCCTTACTTCAGTCTATTTTTGGACGATAGCTGTCATTTATAACTCTGCAGTTTTGTGAATTACAGTGCCCCTGAGCTCCTTTCTTCAACTCGCTTTCTTGTGACCTGGATGCAACACCGCAGGATGGCTTCAGGCCCTAATCTGGTTCAGGCCCGGCATGCTGAGCCTTTGGTTAATTCCTCTTCCTGGTGGGAAATTAGAGTTAAATTTCCCCGTCCAGACACCTCCAGCTAGCCTCTCATTGGTTCTCGCTATTCCTGTTCATCTTCCGCAGAAATTGCAAACTGGGCCAAACAGGAGGTTAAAGGGACTGACTCTCCAAGTGGGGAGAGTGTTAGTAAAGCGTCTGGAATGTTGCACCCGAGTACCAGGGGAGGAAAACTGAGACATATTTGAACACGTCTCCCGTTCACATGGTTGATCATACTCTGTGTTCCACATGCATGTTTAAGCTGAGGGAAGAATACCTTAAACATGGAGAGTTGAGACCCGTGTAATGGGTACCATGCAATATGACTTCAAAGGGTCTTCATTTGCTCACCGAACCTCTCCAATCCTATCAGTGCTGCGTTTATGCCCCTGTACACTCGCTTGATTCTCGTTTGGAGACATAGCAATCCATAGGTTTTAAGACACTTACTAGTCAGGTACATTCTTAGGCGTTTAATATGGGGTTTTGAGTCCATTTCGTTGAGCAAGGAGTAGCTCTTGTATATTCCATATTTGGCTTAAGGAAATTTATCTGTGCTCATTTCAATCTCTGGTTTTATACAGCACCCCAACTCACCTTTCCCCTTAAGCAAGCATAAGTTGGTTTTCTAAATTTGAGACCCTGTTCTGTTTTGGAATGCAGTTCCTGTGTAGCCAAGTTTACATTCCGTGTATTAGTGATATCTTATGATGTTTCTTTTTCTGTGTGACTTATTTCAGTTAGAATCATCGTACCTGAATCCACTCATTATGCTGCTACGGGCCTGATGACATAGATTTCATTGCTGAGTGATACTGCATTGTACGTAAGTACCACAAGTTCTTTATCCATTTTTCACTTTCTGTGATATTGAACTTGTACGGTAAACGAGGTTCTTGTAAACGGAGGCGTCCCAAACTTTGGGGTGGCTGTGTCTTTTTGATTTTAATTTCCCTAAGCTATAGGACCATAAGTGGAAGTGCCCTAGGCTCTGTTGCTTTGTTTTTTAGATGTTTCAGGAAACACCATACACTTCTCCCGAGTGGTTGTTGGCAATTTACATCCCGCCCATCAGCATAACAAGGCTCCCAGTTCTCCATGGCCTGTCCTGCCTTTCTGGATTTTACACTTTTTTCAGATGGCCCTTTTGACCGGGGGGAAGTGAGACTTCATTGTAGTGCAGATTTCCTTTGCAAGCTTGCTGGGTTGGCCTAAAAGGGCGTATGCGTTTTTTCCTGAATATATTCAGGAAAAAACGCATACGCCCTTTTTGGCCAAGTGCATCATTGTGGACGTTCTGCCTCTTTTCCTATGCTTTCAATGCAATTCCAGTCTACCTCCTGAAATCGGTTTCCTGCAATTCTGCCCCGCTTTCAAGTCCTCTTGGCAGCCTTACTTCAGTCTATTTTTGGACGATAGCTGTCATTTATAACTCTGCAGGTTTGTGAATTACAGTGCCCCTGAGCTCCTTTCTTCAACTCGCTTTCTTTTGAGCTGGCCGCAACACCGCAGGATGGCTTCAGGCCCTAATCTGGTTCCGGCACGGCACGCTGAGCCTTTGGTTAATTCCTCTTCCTGGTGGGAAATGAGAGTTAAATTTGCCCGTCCAGACACCTCCAGCTAGCCTCTCATTGGTTCTCGCTATTCCTGTTCATCTTCCGCAGAAATTGCAAACTGGGCCAAACAGGAGGTTAAAGGGACTGACTCTCCAAGTCGGGAGCGTGTTAGTAAAGCATCTGGAATGTTGCACCCGAGTACCAGGGTACGAAAACTGAGACATATTTGAACACGTCTCCCGATCACATGGTTGATCATACTCTAGGTTCCACATGCATGTTTTAGCTGAAGGAAGAATACCTTAAACCTGGAGAGTTGAGACCCGTGGAATGGGTACCATGCAATATGACTTCAAAGGGTCTTCATTTGCTCACCGAACCTCTCCAATCTTATCACTGCCGCGTTTATGCCCCTGTACACACGCTTGATTCTCTTTCGGAGACATAGCAATCCATAGGTTTTAAGATACTTACTAGTCAGGTACATTCTTAGGCGTTTAATATGCGGTGTTGAGTCCATTTCATTGAGCAAGGAGTAGCTCTTGTCTATTCCATATTTGGCTTAAGGAACTTTATCTGTGCTCATTTCAATCTCTGGTTTTATGCAGCACCCCAACTCACCTTTACCCTTAAGCAAGAATAAGTTGGTTTTCTAAATTTGAGACCCTGTTCTGTTCTGTAATTCAGTTCCTGTGTAGCCAAGTTTACATTCCGTGTATTACTGATATCTTATAATGTTTCTTTTTCTGTGTGACTTATTTCAGTTAGAATCATCATACCTGAATCCACTCATTGTGCTGCTAAGGGCCTGATGACACAGATTTCATTGCTGAGTGATATTGCTTTGTAAGTAAATACCACAACTTCTTTATCCATTTTTCACTTTCTGCGATGTTGAACTTGTACTGTAAACGAGGTTCTTGTAAACAGAGCCGTTCCAAACTTTGGGGTGGCTGTGTCTTTTTGATTTTAATTTCCCTAAGCTATAGGACCATAAGTGGAAGTGCCCTAGGTTCTGTTGCTTTGTTTTTTCGATGTTTCAGGAAACACCATACACTTCTCCCGAGTGGTTGTTGGCAATTTACATCCCGCCCTTCAGCATAAAAAGGCTCCCAGTTCTCCATGGCCTGTCCTGCCTTTCTGGATTTTACACTTTTTTCAGATGGCCCTTTTGACCGGGGGGAAGTGAGACTTCATTGTAGTGCAGATTTCCTTTGCAAGCTTGCTTGGTTGGCCAAAAAGGGCCTATACGTTTTTTCCTGAATATATTCAGGAAAAAACGCATACGCCCTTTTTGGCCAAGTGCATCATTGTGGACGTTCTGCCTCTTTTCCTATGCTTTCAATGCAATTTCAGTCTACCTCCTGAAATCGGTTTCCTGCAATTCTGCCCCGCTTTCAAGTCCTCTTGGCAGCCTTACTTCAGTCTATTTTTGGACGATAGCTGTCATTTATAACTCTGCAGGTTTGTGAATTACAGTGCCCCTGAGCTCCTTTCTTCAACTCGCTTTCTTTTGAGATGGCCGCAACACCGCAGGATGGCTTCAGGCCCTAATCTGGTTCCGGCACGGCACGCTGAGCCTTTGGTTAATTCCTCTTCCTGGTGGGAAATGAGAGTTAAATTTGCCCGTCCAGACACCTCCAGCTAGCCTCTCATTGGTTCTCGCTATTCCTGTTCATCTTCCGCAGAAATTGCAAACTGGGCCAAACAGGAGGTTAAAGGGACTGACTCTCCAAGTCGGGAGAGTGTTAGTAAAGCGTCTGGAATGTTGCACCCGAGTACCAGGGTACGAAAACTGAGACATATTTGAACACGTCTCCCGATCACATGGTTGATCATACTTGGGTTCCACATGCATGATTTAGCTGAAGGAAGAATACCTTAAACCTGGAGAGTTAAGACCCGTGTAATGGGTACCATGCAATATGACTTCAAAGGGTCTTCATTTGCTCACCGAACCTCTACAATCCTATCACTGCCGCGTTTATGCCCCTGTACACATGCTTGATTCTCTTTCGGAGACATAGCAATCCATAGGTTTTAAGATACTTACTAGTCAGGTACATTCTTAGGCGTTTAATATGTGGTGTTGAGTCCATTTCGTTGAGCAAGGAGTAGCTCTTGTCTATTCCATATTTGGCTTAAGGAACTTTATCTGTGCTCATTTCAATCTCTGGTTTTATGCAGCACCCCAACTCACCTTTACCCTTAAGCAAGCATAAGTTGGTTTTCTAAATTTGAGACCCTGTTCTGTTCTGTAATTCAGTTCCTGTGTAGCCAAGTTTCCATTCCGTGTATTACTGATATCTTATGATGTTTCTTTTTCTGTGTGACTTATTTCAGTTAGAATCATCATACCTGAATCCACTCATTGTGCTGCTAAGGGCCTGATGACATAGATTTCATTGCTGAGTGATATTGCTTTGTAAGTGAATACCACAACTTCTTTATCCATTTTTCACTTTCTGCGATGTTGAACTTGTACTGTAAACGAGGTTCTTGTAAACAGAGCCGTTCCAAACTTTGGGGTGGCTGTGTCTTTTTGATTTTAATTTCCCTAAGCTATAGGACCATAAGTGGAAGTGCCCTAGGTTCTGTTGCTTTGTTTTTTAGATGTTTCAGGAAACACCATACACTTCTCCCGAGTGTCTGTTGGCAATTTACATCCCGCCCATCAGCATAACAAGGCTCCCAGTTCTCCATGGCCTGTCCTGCCTTTCTGGATTTTACACTTTTTTCAGATGGCCCTTTTGACCGGGGGGAAGTGAGACTTCATTGTAGTGCAGATTTCCTTTGCAAGCTTGCTTGGTTGGCCAAAAAGGGCGTATGCGTTTTTTCCTGAATATATTCAGGAAAATACGCATACGCCCTTTTTGGCCAAGTGCATCATTGTGGACGTTCTGCCTCTTTTCCTATGCTTTCAATGCAATTCCAGTCTACCTCCTGAAATCGGTTTCCTGCAATTCTGCCCCGCTTTCAAGTCCTCTTGGCAGCCTTATTTCAGTATATTTTTGGATGATAGCTGTCATTTATAACTCTGCAGGTTTGTGAATTCCAGTGCCCCTGAGCTCCTTTCTTCAACTCGCTTTCTTTTGAGCTGGCCGCAACACCGCAGGATGGCTTCAGGCCCTAATCTGGTTCCGGCACGGCACGGTGAGCCTTTGGTTAATTCCTCTTCCTGGTGGGAAATGAGAGTTAAATTTGCCCGTCCAGACACCTCCAACTAGCCTCATTGGTTCTCGCTATTCCTGTTCATCTTCCGCAGAAATTGCAAACTGGGCCAAACAGGAGGTTAAAGGGACTGACTCTCCAAGTCGGGAGAGTGTTAGTAAAGCGTCTGGAATGTTGCACCCGAGTACCAGGGTATGAAAACTGAGACATATTTGAACACGTCTCCCGATCACATGGTTGATCATACTCTAGGTTCCACATGCATGTTTTAGCTGAAGGAAGAATACCTTAAACCTGGTTAGTTGAAACCCGTGGAATGGGTACCATGCAATATGACTTCAAAGGGTCTTCATTTGCTCACCGAACCTCTCCAATCCTATCATTGCTGCGTTTATGCCCCTGTACACATGCTTGATTCTCTTTCGGAGACATAGCAATCCATAGGTTTTAAGATACTTACTAGTCAGGTACATTCTTAGGCGTTTAATATGGGGTGTTGAGTCCATTTCGTTGAGAAAGGAGTAGCTCTTGTCTATTCCATATTTGGCTAAAGGAACTTTATCTGTGCTCATTTCAATCTCTGGTTTTATGCAGCACCCCAACTCACCTTTACCCTTAAGCAAGAATAAGTTTGTTTTCTAAATTTGAGACCCTGTTCTGTTCTGTAATTCAGCACCTGGGTAGCCAAGTTTACATTCCGTGTATTACTGATATCTTATGATGTTTCTTTTTCTGTGTGACTTATTTCAGTTAGAATCATCATACCTGAATCCACTCATTGTGCTGCTAAGGGCCTGATGACACAGATTTCATTGCTGAGTGATATTGCTTTGTAAGTAAATACCACAACTTCTTTATCCATTTTTCACTTTCTGTGATGTTGAACTTGTACTGTAAACGAGGTTCTTGTAAACAGAGCCGTTCCAAACTTTGGGGTGGCTGTGTCTTTTTGATTTTAATTTCCCTAAGCTATAGGACCATAAGTGGAAGTGCCCTAGGCTCTGTTGCTTTGTTTTTTAGATGTTTCAGGAAACACCATACACTTCTCCCGAGTGGTTGTTGGCAATTTACATCCCGCCCATCAGCATAACAAGGCTCCCAGTTCTCCATGGCCTGTCCTGCCTTTCTGGATTTTACACTTTTTTCAGATGGCCCTTTTGACCGGGGGGAAGTGAGACTTCATTGTAGTGCAGATTTCCTTTGCAAGCTTGCTTGGTTGGCCAAAAAGGGCGTATGCGTTTTTTCCTGAATATATTCAGGAAAAAACGCATACGCCCTTTTTGGCCAAGTGCATCATTGTGGACGTTCTGCCTCTTTTCCTATGCTTTCAATGCAATTCCAGTCTACCTCCTGAAATCGGTATCCTGCAATTCTGCCCCGCTTTCAAGTCCTCTTGGCAGCCTTACTTCAATCTATTTTTGGACGATAGCTGTCATTTATAACTCGGCAGGTTTGTGAATTACAGTGCCCCTGAGCTCCTTTCTTCAACTTGCTTTCTTGTGACCTGGCCGCAACACCGCAGGATGGCTTCAGGCCCTAATCTGGTTCCGGCACGGCACGCTGAGCCTTTGGTTATTTCCTCTTCCTGGTGGGAAATGAGAGTTAAATTTGCCCGTCCAGACACCTCCAGCTAGTCTCTCATTGGTTCTCGCTACTCCTGTTCATCTTCCGCAGAAATTGCAAACTGGGCCAAACAGGAGGTTAAAGGCGCTGACTCTCCAAGTGGGGAGAGTGTTAGTAAAGCGTCTGGAATGTTGCACCCGAGGACCAGGGGAGGAAAACTGAGACATATTTGAACACGTCTCCCGTTCACATGGTTGATCATACTTGGGTTCCACATGCATGTTTTAGCTGAAGGAAGAATACCTTAAACCTGGAGAGTTAAGACCCGTGTAATGGGTACCATGCAATATGACTTCAAAGTGTCTTCATTTGCTCACCGAACCTCTCCAATCCTATCACTGCTGCGTTTATGCCCCTGTACACATGCTTGATTCTCTTTTGGAGACATAGCAATCCATAGGTTTTAAGATACTTACTAGTCAGGTACATTCTTAGGCGTTTAATATGCGGTGTTGAGTCCATTTCGTTGAGCAAGGAGTAGCTCTTGTCTATTCCATATTTGACTTAAGGAACTTTATCTGTGCTCATTTCAATCTCTGGTTTTATGCAGCACCCCAACTCACCTTTCCCCTTAAGCAAGCATAAGTTGGTTTTCTAAATTTGAGACCCTGTTCTGTTCTGTAATTCTGTTCCTGTGTAGCCAAGTTTACATTCCGTGTATTACTGATATCTTATGATGTTTCTTTTTCTGTGTGACTTATTTCAGTTAGAATCATCATACCTGAATCCACTCATTGTGCTGCTAAGGGCCTGATGACATAGATTTCATTGCTGAGTGATATTGCTTTGTAAGTAAATACCACAACTTCTTTATCCATTTTTCACTTTCTGCGATGTTGAACTTGTACTGTAAACGAGGTTCTTGTAAACAGAGCCGTTCCAAACTTTGGGGTGGCTGTGTCTTTTTGATTTTAATTTCCATAAGCTATAGGACCATAAGTGGAAGTGCCCTAGGTTCTGTTGCTTTGTTTTTTAGATGTTTCAGGAAACACCATACACTTCTCCCGAGTGGTTGTTGGCAATTTACATCCCGCCCATCAGCATAACAAGGCTCCCAGTTCTCCATGGCCTGTCCTGCCTTTCTGGATTTTACACATTTTTTGATGGCCCTTTTGACCAGGGAGAAGTGAGACTTCATTGTAGTGCAGATTTCCTTTGCAAGCTTGCTGGGTTGGCCAAAAAGGGCGTATGCGTTTTTTCCTGAATATATTCAGGAAAAAACGCATACGCCCTTTTTGGCCAAGTGCATCATTGTGGACGTTCTGCCTCTTTTCCTATGCTTTCAATGCAATTCCAGTCTACCTCCTGAAATCGGTTTCCTGCAATTCTGCCCCGCTTTCAAGTCCTCTTGGCAGCCTTACTTCAGTCTATTTTTGGACGATAGCTGTCATTTATAACTCTGCAGGTTTGTGAATTACAGTGCCCCTGAGCTCCTTTCTTCAACTCGCTTTCTTGTGACCTGGCCGCAACACCGCAGGATGGCTTCAGGCCCTAATCTGGTTCTGGCACGGCACGGTGAGCCTTTGGTTAATTCCTCTTCCTGGTGGGAAATGAGAGTTAAATTTGCCCGTTCAGACACCTCTAGATAGTCTCTCATTGGTTCTCGCTATTCCTGTTCATCTTCCGCAGAAATTGCAAACTGGGCCAAACAGGTTTAAGGGACTGACTCTCCAGGTCGGGAGAGTGTTAGTAAAGCGTCTGGAATGTTGCACCCGAGTACCAGGGTACGAAAACTGAGACGTATTTGAACACGTCTCCCGATCACATGGTTGATCATACTCTAGGTTCCACATGCATGTTTTAGCTGAAGGAAGAATACCTTAAACCTGGGTAGTTGAAACCCGTGGAATGGGTACCATGCAATATGACTTCAAAGGGTCTTCATTTGCTCACCGAACCTCTCCAATCCTATCACTGCTGCGTTTATGCCCCTGTACACATGCTTGATTCTCTTTCGGAGACATAGCAATCCATAGGTTTTAAGATACTTACTAGTCAGGTACATTCTTAGGCGTTTAATATGGGGTGTTGAGTCCATTTCGTTGAGCAAGGAGTAGCTCTTGTCTATTCCATATTTGGCTAAAGGAACTTTATCTGTGCTCATTTCAATCTCTAGTTTTATGCAGCACCCCAACTCCCCTTTACCCTTAAGCAAGCATAAGTTGGTTTTCTAAATTTGAGACCCTGTTCTCTTCTGTAATTCAGTTCCTGTGTAGCCAAGTTTACATTCCGTGTATTACTGATATCTTATGATGTTTCTTTTTCTGTGTGACTTATTTCAGTTAGAATCATCATACCTGAATCCACTCATTGTGCTGCTAAGGGCCTGATGACACAGATTTCATTGCTGAGTGATATTGCTTTGTAAGTAAATACCACAACTTCTTTATCCATTTTTCACTTTCTGCGATGTTGAACTTGTATTGTAAACGAGGTTCTTGTAAACAGAGGCGTCCCAAATTTTGGGGTGGCTGTGTCTTTTTTATTTTAATTTCCCTAAGCTATAGGACCATAAGTGGAAGTGCCCTAGGCTCTGTTGCTTTGTTTTTTAGATGTTTCAGGAAACACCATACACTTCTCCAGAGTGGCTGTTGGCAATTTACATCCCGCCCATTAGCATAAGAAGGCTCCCAGTTCTCCATGGCCTGTCGTGCCTTTATGGATTTTACACTTTTTTCAGATGGCCCTTTTGACCGGGGCGAAGTGAGACTTCATTGTAGTGCAGATTTCCTTTGCAAGCTTGCTTGGTTGGCCAAAAAGGGCGTATGCGTTTTTTCCTGAATATATTCAGGAAAAAACGCATACGCCGTTTTTGGCCAAGTGCATCATTGTGGACGTTCTGCCTCTTTTCCTATGCTTTCAATGCAATTCAAGTCTACCTCCTGAAATCGGTTTCCTGCAATTCTGCCCCGCTTTCAAGTCCTCTTGGCAGCCTTACTTCAGTCTATTTTTGGACGATAGCTGTCATTTATAACTCTGCAGGTTTGTGAATTACAGTGCCCCTGAGCTCCTTTCTTCAACTCGCTTTCTTTTGAGCTGGCCGCAACACCGCAGGATGGCTTCAGGCCCTAATCTGGTTCCGGCACGGCACGCTGAGCCTTTGGTTAATTCCTCTTCCTGGTGGGAAATGAGAGTTAAATTTGCCCGTCCAGACACCTCCAGCTAGTCTCTCATTGGTTCTCGCTATTCCTGTTCATCTTCCGCAGAAATTGCAAACTGGGCCAAACAGGAGGTTAAAGGGATTGACTCTCCAAGTCGGGAGAGTGTTAGTAAAGCTTCTGGAATGTTGCACCCGAGTACCAGGGTACGAAAACTGAGACATATTTGAACACGTCTCCCGATCACATGGTTGATCATATCTGGGTTCCACATGCATGTTTTAGCTGAAGGAAGAAAACCTAAAACCTGGGTAGTTGAAACCCGTGGAATGGGTACCATGCAATATGACTTCAAAGGGTCTTCATTTGCTCACCGAACCTCTCCAATCCTATCACTGCTGCGTTTATGCCCCTGTACACATGCTTGATTCTCTTTCGGAGACATAGCAATCCATAGGTTTTAAGATACTTACTAGTCAGGTACATTCTTAGGCGTTTAATATGCGGTGTTGAGTCCATTTCGTTGAGCAAGATGTAGCTCTTGTCTATTCCATATTTGGCTTAAGGAACTTTATCTGTGCTCATTTCAATCTCTGGTTTTATGCAGCACCCCAACTCACCTTTCCCCTTAAGCAAGCATAAGTTGGTTTTCTAAATTTGAGACCCTGTTCTGTTCTGTAATTCAGTTCCTGTGTAGCCAAGTTTACATTCCGTGTATTAGTGATATCTTATGATGTTTCTTTTTCTGTGTGACTTATTTCAGTTAGAAACATCGTACCTGAATCCACTCATTAAGCTGCTACGGGCCTGATGACAAAGATTTCATTGCTGAGTGATACTGCATTGTACGTAAGTACTACAACTTCTTTATCCATTTTTCACTTTCTGCGATATTGAACTTTTACAGTAAACGAGGTTTTTGTAAACAGAGGAGTCCCAAACTTTGGGGTGGCTGTGTCTTTTTGATTTTAATTTCCCTAAGCTATAGGACCATAAGTGGAAGTGCCCTAGGCTCTGTTGCTTTGTTTTTTAGATGTTTCAGGAAACACCATGCACTTCTCAGGAGTGTCTGTTGACAATTTACATCCCGCCCATCAGAATAACAAAGCTCCCAGTTCTCCATGGCCTGTCCTGCCTTTCTGGATTTTACACCTTTTTCAGATGGCCCTTTTGACCGGGGGAAGTGAGACTTCTTTGTAGTGCAGATTTCCTTTGCAAGCTTGCTTGGTTGGCCAAAAAGGGCGTATGCGTTTTTTCCTGAATATATTCAGGAAAAAACGCATACGCCCTTTTTGGCCAAGTGCATCATTGTGGACGTTCTGCCTCTTTTCCTATGCTTTCAATGCAATTCCAGTCTACCTCCTGAAATCGGTTTCCTGCAATTCTGCCCTGCTTTCAAGTCCTCTTGGCAGCCTTACTTCAGTCTATTTTTGGACGATAGCTGTCATTTATATCTCTGCAGGTTTGTGAATTACAGTGCCCCTGAGCTCCTTTCTTCAACTCGCTTTCTTGTGACCTGGCCGCAACACCGCAGGATGGCTTCAGGCCCTAATCTGGTTCCGGCACGGCACGCTGAGCCTTTGGTTAATTCCTCTTCCTGGTGGGAAATGAGAGTTAAATTTGCCCGTCCAGACACCTCCAGCTAGTCTCTCATTGGTTCTCGCTATTCCTGTTCATCTTCCGCAGAAATTGCAAACTGGGCCAAACAGGAGGTTAAAGGGACTGACTCTCCAAGTCGGGAGAGTGTTAGTAAAGCGTCTGGAATGTTGCACCCGAGTACCAGGGTACGAAAACTGAGACATATTTGAACATGTCTCCCGATCACTTGGTTGATCATACTCTAGGTTCCACATGCATGTTTTAGCTGAAGGAAGAATACCTTAAACCTGGGTAGTTGAAACCCGTGGAATGGGTACCATGCAATATGACTTCAAAGGGTCTTCATTTGCTCACCGAACCTCTCCAATCCTATCACTGCTGCGTTTATGCCCCTGTACACACGCTTGATTCTCTTTTGGAGACATAGCAATCCATAGGTTTTAAGATACTTACTAGTCAGGTACATTCTTAGGCGTTTAATATGGGGTGTTGAGTCCATTTCGTTGAGCAAGGAGTAGCTCTTGTCTATTCCATATTTGGCTTAAGGAACTTTATCTGTGCTCATTTCAATCTCTGGTTTTATGCAGCACCCCAACTCACCTTTCCCCTTAAGCAAGCATAAGTTGGTTTTCTAAATTTGAGACCCTGTTATGTTCTGTAATTCAGTTCCTGTGTAGCCAAGTTTACATTCCGTGTATTACAGATATCTTATGATGTTTCTTTTTCTGTGTGACTTATTTCAGTTAGAATCATCATACCTGAATCCACTCATTATGCTGCTACGGGCCTGATGACATAGATTTCATTGCTGAGTGATACTGCATTGTACGTAAGTAGCACAAGTTCTTTATCCATTTTTCACTTTCTGTGATATTGAACTTGCTCGGTAAACGAGGTTCTTGTAAACAGAGGCGTCCCAAACTTTGGGGTGGCTGTGTCTTTTTGATTTTAATTTCCCTAAGCTATAGGACCATAAGTGGAAGTGCCCTAGACTCTGTTGTTTTGTTTTTTCGATGTTTCAGGAAACACCATACACTTCTCCCGAGTTTCTGTTGGCAATTTACATCCCGCCCATCAGCATAACAAGGCTCCCAGTTCTCCATGGCCTGTCCTGCTTTTCTGGATTTTACACTTTTTTCAGATGGCCCTTTTGACCGGGGGGAAGTGAGACTTCTTTGTAGTGCAGATTTCCTTTGCAAGTTTGCTTGGTTGGCCAAAAAGGGCGTATGCGTTTTTTCCTGAATATATTCAGGAAAAAACGCATACGCCCTTTTTGGCCAAGTGCATCATTGTGGACGTTCTGCCTCTTTTCCTATGCTTTCAATGCAATTCCAGTCTACCTCCTGAAATCGGTTTCCTGCAATTCTGCCCCGCTTTCAAGTCCTCTTGGCAGCCTTACTTCAGTCTATTTTTGGACGATAGCTGTCATTTATAACTCTGCAGGTTTGTGAATTACAGTGCCCCTGAGCTCCTTTCTTCAACTCGCTTTCTTGTGAGCTGGCCGCAACACCGCAGGATGTCTTCAGGCCCTAATCTGGTTCTGGCACGGCACGCTGAACCTTTGGTTAATTCCTCTTCCTGGTGGGAAATGAGAGTTAAATTTGCCCATCCAGACACCTTCAGCTAGTCTCTCATTGGTTCTCGCTATTCCTGTTCATCTTCCACAGAAATTGCAAACTGGGCCAAACAGGAGGTTAAAGGGACTGACTCTCCAAGTGGGGAGAGTGTTAGTAAAGCATCTGGAATGTTGCACCCGAGTACCAGGGTACGAAAACTGAGATATATTTGAACACGTCTCCCGATCACATGGTTGATCATACTTGGGTTCCACATGCATGTTTTAGCTGAAGGAAGAATACCTTAAACCTGGAGAGTTGAGACCCGTGTAATGGGTACCATGCAATATGACTTCAAAGGGTCTTCATTTGCTCACCGAACCTCTCCAATCCTATCACTGCTGCGTTTATGCCCCTGTACACACGCTTGATTCTCTTTCGGAGACATAGCAATCCATAGGTTTTAAGATACTTACTAGTCAGGTACATTCTTAGGCGTTTAATATGGGGTGTTGAGTCCATTTCGTTGAGCAAGGAGTAGCTCTTGTCTATTCCATATTTGGCTTAAGGAACTTTATCTGTGCTCATTTCAATCTCTGGTTTTATGCAGCACCCCAACTCACCTTTCCCCTTAAGCAAGCATAAGTTGGTTTTCTAAATTTGAGACCCTGTTCTGTTCTGTAATTCAGTTCCTGTGTAGCCAAGTTTCCATTCCGTGTATTACTGATATCTTATGATGTTTCTTTTTCTGTGTGACTTATTTCAGTTAGAATCATCATACCTGAATCCACTCATTGTGTTGCTAAGGGCCTGATGACACAGATTTCATTGCTGTGTGATATTGCTTTGTAAGTAAATACCACAACTTCTTTATCCATTTTTAACTTTCTGCGAAGTTGAACTTGTACTGTAAACGAGGTTCTTGTAAACAGAGGCGTCCCAAACTTTGGGGTGGCTGTGTCTTTTTGATTTTAATTTCCCTAAGCTATAGGACCATAAGTGGCAGTGCCCTAGGCTCTGTTGCTTTGTTTTTTAGATGTTTCAGGAAACACCATACACTTCTCCCAAGTGTCTGTTGGCAATTTACATCCCGCCCATCAGCATAACAAGGCTCCCAGTTCTCCATGGCCTGTCCTGCCTTTCTGGATTTTACACTTTTTTCAGATGGCCCTTTTGACCGGGGGGAAGTGAGACTTCATTGTAGTGCAGATTTCCTTTGCAAGCTTGCTTGGTTGGCCAAAAAGGGCGTATGCGTTTTTTCCTGAATATATTCAGGAAAAAACGCATACGCCCTTTTTGGCCAAGTGCATCATTGTGGACGTTCTGCCTCTTTTCCTATGCTTTCAGTGCAATTTCAGTCTACCTCCTGAAATCGGTTTCCTGCAATTCTGCCCCGCTTTCAAGTCCTCTTGGCAGCCTTACTTCAGTCTATTTTTGGACGATAGCTGTCATTTATAACTCTGCAGGTTTGTGAATTACAGTGCCCCTGAGCTCCTTTCTTCAACTCGCTTTCTTGTGAGCTGGCCGCAACACCGCAGGATGGCTTCAGGCCCTAATCTGGTTCTGGCACGGCACGCTGAGCCTTTGGTTATTTCCTCCTCCTGGTGGGAAATGAGAGTTAAATTTGCCCGTCCAGACACCTCCAGCTAGCCTCTCATTGGTTCTCGCTATTCCTGTTCATCTTCCGCAGAAATTGCAAACTGTGCCAAACAGGAGGTTAAAGACGCTGACTCTCCAAGTGGGGAGAGTGTTAGTAAAGCATCTGGAATGTTGCACCCGAGTACCAGGGGAGGAAAACTGAGACATATTTGAACACGTCTCCCGATCACATGGTTGATCATACTCTGGGTTCCACATGCATGTTTTAGCTGAAGGAAGAATACCTAAAACCTGGGTAGTTGAAACCCGTGGAATGGGTACCATGCAATATGACTTCAAAGGGTCTTCATTTGCTCACCGAACCTCTCCAATCCTATCACTGCTGCGTTTATGCCCCTGTACACATGCTTGATTCTCTTTCGGAGACATAGCAATCCATAGGTTTTTGGATACTTACTAGTCAGGTACATTCTTAGGCGTTTAATATGCGGTGTTGAGTCCATTTCGTTGAGCAAGATGTAGCTCTTGTCTATTCCATATTTGGCTTAAGGAACTTTATCTGTGCTCATTTCAATCTCTGGTTTTATGCAGCACCCCAACTCACCTTTCCCCTTAAGCAAGCATAAGTTTTTTTTCTAAATTTGAGACCCTGTTCTGTTCTGTAATTCAGTTCCTGTGTAGCCAAGTTTACATTCCGTGTATTAGTGATATCTTATGATGTTTCTTTTTCTGTGTGACTTATTTCAGTTAGAAACATCGTACCTGAATCCACTCATTAAGCTGCTACGGGCCTGATGACAAAGATTTCATTGCTGAGTGATACTGCATTGTACGTAAGTACCACAACTTCTTTATCCATTTTTCACTTTCTGCGATATTGAACTTTTACAGTAAACGAGGTTTTTGTAAACAGAGGAGTCCCAAACTTTGGGGTGGCTGTGTCTTTTTGATTTTAATTTCCCTAAGCTATAGGACCATAAGTGGAAGTGCCCTAGGCTCTGTTGCTTTGTTTTTTAGATGTTTCAGGAAACACCATGCACTTCTCAGGAGTGTCTGTTGACAATTTACATCCCGCCCATCAGCATAACAAAGCTCCCAGTTCTCCATGGCCTGTCCTGCCTTTCTGGATTTTACACCTTTTTCAGATGGCCCTTTTGACCGGGGGGAAGTGAGACTTCTTTGTAGTGCAGATTTCCTTTGCAAGCTTGCTTGGTTGGCCAAAAAGGGCGTATGCGTTTTTTCCTGAATATATTCAGGAAAAAATGCATACGCCCTTTTTGGCCAAGTGCATCATTGTGGACGTTCTGCCTCTTTTCCTATGCTTTCAATGCAATTCCAGTCTACCTCCTGAAATCGGTTTCCTGCAATTCTGCCCTGCTTTCAAGTCCTCTTGGCAGCCTTACTTCAGTCTGTTTTTGGACGATAGCTGTCATTTATATCTCTGCAGGTTTGTGAATTACAGTGCCCCTGAGCTCCTTTCTTCAACTCGCTTTCTTGTGACCTGGCCGCAACACCGCAGGATGGCTTCAGGCCCTAATCTGGTTCCGGCACGGCACGCTGAGCCTTTGGTTAATTCCTCTTCCTGGTGGGAAATGAGAGTTAAATTTGCCCGTCCAGACACCTCCAGCTAGTCTCTCATTGGTTCTCGCTATTCCTGTTCATCTTCCGCAGAAATTGCAAACTGGGCCAAACAGGAGGTTAAAGGGACTGACTCTCCAAGTCGGGAGAGTGTTAGTAAAGCGTCTGGAATGTTGCACCCGAGTACCAGGGTACGAAAACTGAGACATATTTGAACATGTCTCCCGATCACTTGGTTGATCATACTCTAGGTTCCACATGCATGTTTTAGCTGAAGGAAGAATACCTTAAACCTGGGTAGTTGAAACCCGTGGAATGGGTACCATGCAATATGACTTCAAAGGGTCTTCATTTGCTCACCGAACCTCTCCAATCCTATCACTGCTGCGTTTATGCCCCTGTACACACGCTTGATTCTCTTTTGGAGACATAGCAATCCATAGGTTTTAAGATACTTACTAGTCAGGTACATTCTTAGGCGTTTAATATGGGGTGTTGAGTCCATTTCGTTGAGCAAGGAGTAGCTCTTGTCTATTCCATATTTGGCTTAAGGAACTTTATCTGTGCTCATTTCAATCTCTGGTTTTATGCAGCACCCCAACTCACCTTTACCCTTAAGCAAGCATAAGTTGGTTTTCTAAATTTGAGACCCTGTTATGTTCTGTAATTCAGTTCCTGTGTAGCCAAGTTTACATTCCGTGTATTACAGATATCTTATGATGTTTCTTTTTCTGTGTGACTTATTTCAGTTAGAATCATCATACCTGAATCCACTCATTATGCTGCTACGGGCCTGATGACATAGATTTCATTGCTGAGTGATACTGCATTGTACGTAAGTAGCACAAGTTCTTTATCCATTTTTCACTTTCTGTGATATTGAACTTGCACGGTAAACGAGGTTCTTGTAAACAGAGGCGTCCCAAACTTTGGGGTGGCTGTGTCTTTTTGATTTTAATTTCCCTAAGCTATAGGACCATAAGTGGAAGTGCCCTAGGTTCTGTTGCTTTGTTTTTTAGATGTTTCAGGAAACACCATACACTTCTCCCGAGTTTCTGTTGGCAATTTACATCCCGCCCATCAGCATAACAAGGCTCCCAGTTCTCCATGGCCTGTCCTGCTTTTCTGGATTTTACACTTTTTTCAGATGGCCCTTTTGACCGGGGGGAAGTGAGACTTCTTTGTAGTGCAGATTTCTTTTGCAAGTTTGCTTGGTTGGCCAAAAAGGGCGTATGCGTTTTTTCCTGAATATATTCAGGAAAAAACGCATACGCCCTTTTTGGCCAAGTGCATCATTGTGGACGTTCTGCCTCTTTTCCTATGCTTTCAATGCAATTCCAGTCTACCTCCTGAAATCGGTTTCCTGCAATTCTGCCCCGCTTTCAAGTCCTCTTGGCAGCCTTACTTCAGTCTATTTTTGGACGATAGCTGTCATTTATAACTCTGCAGGTTTGTGAATTACAGTGCCCCTGAGCTCCTTTCTTCAACTCGCTTTCTTGTGAGCTGGCCGCAACACCGCAGGATGTCTTCAGGCCCTAATCTGGTTCTGGCACGGCACGCTGAGCCTTTGGTTAATTCCTCTTCCTTGTGGGAAATGAGAGTTAAATTTGCCCATCCAGACACCTTCAGCTAGTCTCTCATTGGTTCTCGCTATTCCTGTTCATCTTCCACAGAAATTGCAAACTGGGCCAAAAAGGAGGTTAAAGGGACTGACTCTCCAAGTGGGGAGAGTGTTAGTAAAGCATCTGGAATGTTGCACCCGAGTACCAGGGTATGAAAACTGAGACATATTTGAACACGTCTCCCGTTCACATGGTTGATCATACTCTAGTTCCACATGCATGTTTTAACTGAAGGAAGAATACCTTAAAACCGGGTAGTTGAAACCCGTGGAATGGGTACCATGCAATATGACTTCAAAGGGTCTTCATTTGCTCACCGAACCTCTCCAATCCTATCACTGCTGCGTTTATGCCCCTGTACACATGCTTGGTTCTCTTTTGGAGACATAGCAATCCATAGGTTTTAAGATACTTACTAGTCAGGTACATTCTTAGGCATTTAATATGGGGTGTTGAGTCCATTTCGTTGAGCAAGGAGTAGCTCTTGTCTATTCCATATTTGGCTTAAGGAACTTTATCTGTGCTCATTTCAATCTCTGGTATTATGCAGCACCCCAACTCACCTTTACCCTTAAGCAAGAATAAATTGGTTTTCTAAATTTGAGACCCTGTTCTGTTCTGTAATTCATTTCCTGTGTAGCCAAGTTTCCATTCCGTGTATTACTGATATCTTATGATGTTTCTTTTTCTGTGTGACTTATTTCAGTTAGAATCATCATACCTGAATCCACTCATTGTGCTGCTAAGGGCCTGATGACACAGATTTCATTGCTGAGTGATATTGCTTTGTAAGTAAATACCACAACTTCTTTATCCATTTTTCACTTTCTGCGATGTTGAACTTGTACTGTAAACGAGGTTCTTGTCAACAGAGCCGTTCCAAACTTTAGGGTGGCTGTGTCTTTTTGATTTTAATTTCCCTAAGCTATAGGACCATAAGTGGAAGTGCCCTAGGTTCTGTTGCTTTGTTTTTTAGATGTTTCAGGAAACACCATACACTTCTCCCGAGTGTCTGTTGGCAGTTTACATCCCGCCCATCAGCATAACAAGGCTCCCAGTTCTCCATGGCCTGTCCTGCCTTTCTGGATTTTACACTTTTTTCAGATGGCCCTTTTGACCGGGGGGAAGTGAGACTTCATTGTAGTGCAGATTTCCTTTGCAAGCTTGCTTGGTTGGCCAAAAAGGGCGTATGCGTTTTTTCCTGAATATATTCAGGAAAAAACGCATACGCCCTTTTTGGCCAAGTGCATCATTGTGGACGTTCTGCCTCTTTTCCTATGCTTTCAATGCAATTTCAGTCTACCTCCTGAAATCGGTTTCCTGCAATTCTGCCCCGCTTTCAAGTCCTCTTGGCAGCCTTACTTCAGTCTATTTTTGGACGATAGCTGTCATTTATAACTCTGCAGGTTTGTGAATTACAGTGCCCCTGAGCTCCTTTCTTCAACTCGCTTTCTTGTGAGCTGGCCGCAACACCGCAGGATGGCTTCAGGCCCTAATCTGGTTCTGGCACGGCACGCTGAGCCTTTGGTTATTTCCTCCTCCTGGTGGGAAATGAGAGTTAAATTTGCCCGTCCAGACACCTCCAGCTAGCCTCTCATTGGTTCTCGCTATTCCTGTTCATCTTCCGCAGAAATTGCAAACTGTGCCAAACAGGAGGTTAAAGACGCTGACTCTCCAAGTGGGGAGAGTGTTAGTAAAGCGTCTGGAATGTTGCACCCGAGTACCAGGGGAGGAAAACTGAGACATATTTGAACACGTCTCCCGATCACATGGTTGATCATACTCTGGGTTCCACATGCATGTTTTAGCTGAAGGAAGAATACCTAAAACCTGGGTAGTTGAAACCCGTGGAATGGGTACCATGCAATATGACTTCAAAGGGTCTTCATTTGCTCACCGAACCTCTCCAATCCTATCACTGCTGCGTTTATGCCCCTGTACACATGCTTGATTCTCTTTCGGAGACATAGCAATCCATAGGTTTTTGGATAGTTACTAGTCAGTTGCATTCTTAGGCGTTTAATATGCGGTGTTGAGTCCATTTCGTTGAGCAAGGAGTAGCTCTTGTCTATTCCATATTTGGCTTAAGGAACTTTATCTGTGCTCATTTCAATCTCTGGTTTTATGCAGCACCCCATCTCACCTTTCCCCTTAAGCAAGCATAAGTTGGTTTTCTAAATTTGAGAACCTGTTCTGTTTTGGAATTCAGTTCCTGTGTAGCCAAGTTTACCTTCCGTGTATTAGTGATATCTTATGATGTTTCTTTTTCTGTGTGACTTATTTCAGTTAGAATCATCGTACCTGAATCTACTCATTATGCTGCTACGGGCCTGATGACATAGATTTCATTGCTTAGTGATACTGCATTGTACGTAAGTACCACAAGTTCTTTATCCATTTTTCACTTTCTGTGATATTGAACTTGTACTGTAAACGAGGTTCTTGTAAACAGAGGCGTCCCAAACTTTGGAGTGGCTGTGTCTTTTTGATTTTAATTTCCCTAAGCTATAGGACCATAAGTGGCAGTGCCCTAGGCTCTGTTGCTTTGTGTTTTAGATGTTTCAGGAAACACCATACACTTCTCCCGAGTGTCTGTTGGCAATTTACATCCCGCCCATCAGCATAACAAGGCTCCCAGTTCTCCATGGCCTGTCCTGCCTTTCTGGATTTTACACTTTTTTCAGATGGCCCTTTTGACCGGGGGGAAGTGAGACTTCATTGTAGTGCAGATTTCCTTTGCAAGCTTGCTTGGTTGGCCAAAAAGGGCGTATGCGTTTTTTCCTGAATATATTCAGGAAAAAACGCATACGCCCTTTTTGGCCAAGTGCATCATTGTGGACGTTCTGCCTCTTTTCCTATGCTTTCAATGCAATTCCAGTCTACCTCCTGAAATCGGTTTCCTGCAATTCTGCCCCGCTTTCAAGTCCTCTTGGCAGCCTTACTTCAGTCTATTTTTGGACGATAGCTGTCATTTATAACTCTGCAGGTTTGTGAATTACAGTGCCCCTGAGCTCCTTTCTTCAACTCGCTTTCTTTTGAGCTGGCCGCAACACCGCAGGATGGCTTCAGGCCCTAATCTGGTTCCGGTACGGCACGCTGAGTCTTTAGTTATTTCCTCTTCCTGGTGGGAAATGAGAGTTAAATTTGCCCGTCCAGACACCTCCAGCTAGCCTCTCATTGGTTCTCGCTATTCCTGTTCATCTTCCGCAGAAATTGCAAACTGGGCCAAACAGGAGGTTAAAGGGACTGACTCTCCAAGTCGGGAGAGTGTTAGTAAAGCGTCTGGAATGTTGCACCCGAGTACCAGGGGAGGAAAACTGAGACACATTTGAACACGTCTCCCGTTCACATGGTTGATCATACTCTGGGTTCCACATGCATGTTTTAGCTGAAGGAAGAATACCTTAAACCTGGAGAGTTGAGACCCGTGTAATGGGTACCATGCAATATGACTTCAAAGGGTCTTCATTTGCTCACCGAACCTCTCCAATCCTATCACTGCTGTGTTTATGCCCCTGTACACACGCTTGATTCTCTTTTGGAGACATAGCAATCCATAGGTTTTAAGATACTTACTAGTCAGGTACATTCTTAGGCGTTTAATATGGGGTTTTGTGTGCATTTCGTTGAGCAAGGAGTAGCTCTTGTCTATTCCATATTTGGCTTAAGGAACTTTATCTGTGCTCATTTCAATCTCTGGTTTTATGCAGCACCCCAACTCTCCTTTCCCCTTAAGCAAGCATAAGTTGGTTTTCTAAATTTGAGACCCTGTTCTGCTTTGGAATGCAGTTCCTGTGTAGCCAAGTTTACATTCCGTGTATTAGTGATATCTTATGATGTTTCTTTTTCTGTGTGACTTATTTCAGTTAGAATCATCGTACCTGAATCCACTCATTATGCTGCTACGGGCCTGATGACATAGATTTCATTGCTGAGTGATACTGCATTGTACGTAAGTACCACAAGTTCTTTATCCATTTTTCACTTTCTGTGATATTGAACTTGTACGGTAAACGAGGTTCTTGTAAACGGAGGCGTCCCAAACTTTGGGGTGGCTGTGTCTTTTTGATTTCAATTTCCCTAAGCTATAGGACCATAAGTGGAAGTGTCCTAGGTTCTGTTGCTTTGTTTTTTAGATGTTTCAGGAAACACCATACACTTCTCCCGAGTGTCTGTTGGCAATTTACATCCCGCCCATCAGCATAACAAGGCTCCCAGTTCTCCATGGCCTGTCCTGCCTTTCTGGATTTTGCACTTTTTTCAGATGGCCCTTTTGACCGGGGGGAAGTGAGACTTCATTGTAGTGCAGATTTCCTTTGCAAGCTTGCTTGTTTGGCCAAAAAGGGCGTATGCGTTTTTTCCTGAATATATTCAAGAAAAAACGCATACGCCGTTTTTGGCCAAGTGCATCATTGTGGACGTTCTGCGTCTTTTCCTATGCTTTCAATGCAATTCCAGTCTACCTCCTGAAATCGGTTTCCTGCAATTCTGCCCCGCTTTCAAGTCCTCTTGGCAGCCTTACTTCAATCTATTTTTGGACGATAGCTGTCATTTATAACTCTGCAGGTTTGTGAATTACAGTGCCCCAGAGCTCCTTTCTTCAACTCGCTTTCTTGTGAGCTGGCCGCAACACCGCAGGATGGCTTCAGGCCCTAATCTGGTTCCGGCACGGCACGCTGAGCCTTTGGTTATTTCCTCTTCCTGGTGGGAAATGAGAGTTAAATTTGCCCGTCCAGACACCTCCAGCTAGTCTCTCATTGGTTCTCGCTATTCCTGTTCATCTTCCGCAGAAATTGCAAACTGGGCCAAACAGGAGGTTAAAGGCGATGACTCTCCAAGTGGGGAGAGTGTTAGTAAAGCGTCTGGAATGTTGCACCCGAGTACCAGGGGAGGAAAACTGAAACATATTTGAACACGTCTCCCGTTCACATGGTTGATCATACTTGGGTTCCACATGCATGTTTTAGCTGAAGGAAGAATACCTTAAACCTGGAGAGTTAAGACCCGTGTAAAGGGTACCATGCAATATGACTTCAAAGCGTCTTCATTTGCTCACCGAACCTCTCCAATCCTATCACTGCTGCATTTATGCCCCTGTACACATGCTTGATTCTCTTTCGGAGACATAGCAATCCCTAGGTTTTAAGATACTTAGTAGTCAGGTACATTCTTAGGCGTTTAATATGGGGTGTTGAGTCCATTTCGTTGAGCAAGGAGTAGCTCTTGTCTATTCCATATTTGGCTTAAGGAACTTTATCTGTGCTCATTTCAATCTCTGGTTTTATGCAGCACCCCAACTCACCTTAACCCTTAAGCAAGAATAAGTTGGTTTTCTAAATTTGAGAACTTGTTCTGTTCTGTAATTCAGTTTCTGTGTAGCCAAGTTTACATTCCGTGTATTACTGATATCTTATGATGTTTCTTTTTTCTGTGTGACTTATTTCAGTTAGAATCATCATACCTGAATCCACTCATTGTGCTGCTAAGGGCCTGATGACACAGATTTCATTGCTGAGTGATATTGCTTTGTAAGTAAATACCACAACTTCTTTATCCATTTTTCACTTTCTGCGATGTTGAACTTGTACTATAAACGAGGTTCTTGTCAACAGAGCCGTTCCAAACTTTGGGGTGGCTGTGTCTTTTTGATTTTAATTTCCCTAAGCTATAGGACCATAAGTGGAAGTGCCCTAGGTTCTGTTGCTTTGTTTTTTAGATGTTTCAGGAAACACCATACACTTCTCCCGAGTGGTTGTTGGCAATTTACATCCCGCCCATCAGCATAACAAGGCTCCCAGTTCTTCATGGCCTGTCCTGCCTTTCTGGATTTTACACTTTTTTCAGATGGCCCTTTTGACCCGGGGGAAGTGAGACTTCATTGTAGTGCAGATTTCCTTTGCAAGCTTGCTTGGTTGGCCAAAAAGGGCGTATGCGTTTTTTCCTGAATATATTCAGGAAAAAACGCATACGCCCTTTTTGGCCAAGTGCAGCATTGTGGACGTTCTGCCTCTTTTCCTATGCTTTCAATGCAATTCCAGTCTACCTCCTGAAATCGGTTTCCTGCAATTCTGCCCCACTTTCAAGTCCTCTTGGCAGCCTTACTTCAGTCTATTTTTGGACGATAGCTGTCATTTATAACTCTGCAGGTTTGTGAATTACAGTGCCCCTGAGCTCCTTTCTTCAACTCGCTTTCTTTTGAGCTGGCCGCAACACCGCAGGATGGCTTCAGGCCCTAATCTGGTTCCGGCACGGCACGCTGAGCCTTTGGTTAATTCCTCTTCCTGGTAGGAAATGAGAGTTAAATTTGCCCGTCCAGACACCTCCAGCTAGTCTCCATTGGTTCTCGCTATTCCTGTTCATCTTCCGCAGAAATTGCAAACTGGGCCAAACAGGAGGTTAAAGGTGCTGACTCTCCAAATGGGGAGAGTGTTAGTAAAGCGTCTGGAATGTTGCACCCGAGTACCAGGGGAGGAAAACTGAGACATATTTGAACACGTCTCCCGTTCACATGGTTGATCATACTTGGGTTCCACATGCATGTTTTAGCTGAAGGAAGAATACCTTAAACCTGGAGAGTTGAGACCCGTGTAATGGGTACCATGCAATATGACTTCAAAGGGTCTTCATTTGCTCACCGAACCTCTCCAATCCTATCACTGCTACGTTTATGCCCCTGTACACATGCTTGATTCTCTTTTGGAGACATAGCAATCCATAGGTTTTACGATACTTACTAGTCAGGTACATTCTTAGGCGTTTAATATGCGGTGTTGAGTCCATTTCGTTGAGCAAGGAGTAGCTCTTGTCTATTCCATATTTGACTTAAGGAACTTTATCTGTGCTCATTTCAATCTCTGGTTTTATGCAGCACCCCAACTCACCTTTCCCCTTAAGCAAGCATAAGTTGGTTTTCTAAATTTGAGACCCTGTTCTGTTCTGTAATTCAGTTCCTGTGTAGCCAAGTTTCCATTCCGTGTATTACTGATATCTTATGATGTTTCTTTTTCTGTGTGACTTATTTCAGTTAGAATCATCATACCTGAATCCACTCATTGTGCTGCTAAGGGCCTGATGACACAGATTTCATTGCTGAGTGATATTGCTTTGTAAGTAAATACCACAACTTCTTTCTCCATTTTTCACTTTCTGCGATGTTGAACTTGTACTGTAAACGAGGTTCTTGTAAACAGAGCCGTTCCAAACTTTGGGGTGGCTGTGTCTTTTGATTTTAATTTCCCTAAGCTATAGGACCATAAGTGGAAGTGCCCTAGGTTCTGTTGCTTTGTTTTTTAGATGTTTCAGGAAACACCATACACTTCTCCCGAGTTTCTGTTGGCAATTTACATCCCGCCCATCAGCATAACAAGGCTCCCAGTTCTCCATGGCCTGTCCTGCTTTTCTGGATTTTACACTTTTTTCAGATGGCCCTTTTGACCGGGGGGAAGTGAGACTTCTTTGTAGTGCAGATTTCCTTTGCAAGTTTGCTTGGTTGGCCAAAAAGGGCGTATGCGTTTTTTCCTGAATATATTCAGGAAAAAACGCATACGCCCTTTTTGGCCAAGTGCATCATTGTGGACGTTCTGCCTCTTTTCCTATGCTTTCAATGCAATTCCAGTCTACCTCCTGAAATCGGTTTCCTGCAATTCTGCCCCGCTTTCAAGTCCTCTTGGCAGCCTTACTTCAGTCTATTTTTGGACGATAGCTGTCATTTATAACTCTGCAGGTTTGTGAATTACAGTGCCCCTGAGCTCCTTTCTTCAACTCGCTTTCTTGTGAGCTGGCCGCAACACCGCAGGATGTCTTCAGGCCCTAATCTGGTTCTGGCACGGCACGCTGAGCCTTTGGTTAATTCCTCTTCCTGGTGGGAAATGAGAGTTAAATTTGCCCATCCAGACACCTTCAGCTAGTCTCTCATTGGTTCTCGCTATTCCTGTTCATCTTCCACAGAAATTGCAAACTGGGCCAAACAGGAGGTTAAAGGGACTGACTCTCCAAGTGGGGAGAGTGTTAGTAAAGCATCTGGAATGTTGCACCCGAGTACCAGGGTACGAAAACTGAGACATATTTGAACACGTCTCCCGTTCACATGGTTGATCATACTCTAGTTCCACATGCATGTTTTAACTGAAGGAAGAATACCTTAAAACCGGGTAGTTGAAACCCGTGGAATGGGTACCATGCAATATGACTTCAAAGGGTCTTCATTTGCTCACCGAACCTCTCCAATCCTATCACTGCTGCGTTTATGCCCCTGTACACATGCTTGGTTCTCTTTTGGAGACATAGAAATCCATAGGTTTTAAGATACTTACTAGTCAGGTACATTCTTAGGCGTTTAATATGGGGTGTTGAGTCCATTTCGTTGAGCAAGGAGTAGCTCTTGTCTATTCCATATTTGGCTTAAGGAACTTTATCTGTGCTCATTTCAATCTCTGGTATTATGCAGCACCCCAACTCACCTTTACCCTTAAGCAAGAATAAGTTGGTTTTCTAAATTTGAGACCCTGTTCTGTTCTGTAATTCATTTCCTGTGTAGCCAAGTTTCCATTCCGTGTATTACTGATATCTTATGATGTTTCTTTTTCTGTGTGACTTATTTCAGTTAGAATCATCATACCTGAATCCACTCATTGTGCTGCTAAGGGCCTGATGACACAGATTTCATTGCTGAGTGATATTGCTTTGTAAGTAAATACCACAACTTCTTTATCCATTTTTCACTTTCTGCGATGTTGAACTTGTACTGTAAACGAGGTTCTTGTAAACAGAGCCGTTCCAAACTTTAGGGTGGCTGTGTCTTTTTGATTTTAATTTCCCTAAGCTATAGGACCATAAGTGGAAGTGCCCTAGGTTCTGTTGCTTTGTTTTTTAGATGTTTCAGGAAACACCATACACTTCTCCCGAGTGTCTGTTGGCAGTTTACATCCCGCCCATCAGCATAACAAGGCTCCCAGTTCTCCATGGCCTGTCCTGCCTTTCTGGATTTTACACTTTTTTCAGATGGCCCTTTTGACCGGGGGGAAGTGAGACTTCATTGTAGTGCAGATTTCCTTTGCAAGCTTGCTTGGTTGGCCAAAAAGGGCGTATGCGTTTTTTCCTGAATATATTCAGGAAAAAACGCATACGCCCTTTTTGGCCAAGTGCATCATTGTGGACGTTCTGCCTCTTTTCCTATGCTTTCAATGCAATTTCAGTCTACCTCCTGAAATCGGTTTCCTGCAATTCTGCCCCGCTTTCAAGTCCTCTTGGCAGCCTTACTTCAGTCTATTTTTGGACGATAGCTGTCATTTATAACTCTGCAGGTTTGTGAATTACAGTGCCCCTGAGCTCCTTTCTTCAACTCGCTTTCTTGTGAGCTGGCCGCAACACCGCAGGATGGCTTCAGGCCCTAATCTGGTTCTGGCACGGCACGCTGAGCCTTTGGTTATTTCCTCCTCCTGGTGGGAAATGAGAGTTAAATTTGCCCGTCCAGACACCTCCAGCTAGCCTCTCATTGGTTCTCGCTATTCCTGTTCATCTTCCGCAGAAATTGCAAACTGTGCCAAACAGGAGGTTAAAGACGCTGACTCTCCAAGTGGGGAGAGTGTTAGTAAAGCGTCTGGAATGTTGCACCCGAGTACCAGGGGAGGAAAACTGAGACATATTTGAACACGTCTCCCGATCACATGGTTGATCATACTCTGGGTTCCACATGCATGTTTTAGCTGAAGGAAGAATACCTAAAACCTGGGTAGTCGAAACCCGTGGAATGGGTACCATGCAATATGACTTCAAAGGGTCTTCATTTGCTCACCGAACCTCTCCAATCCTATCACTGCTGCGTTTATGCCCCTGTACACATGCTTGATTCTCTTTCGGAGACATAGCAATCCATAGGTTTTTGGATAGTTACTAGTCAGTTGCATTCTTAGGCGTTTAATATGCGGTGTTGAGTCCATTTCGTTGAGCAAGGAGTAGCTCTTGTCTATTCCATATTTGGCTTAAGGAACTTTATCTGTGCTCATTTCAATCTCTGGTTTTATGCAGCACCCCAACTCACCTTTCCCCTTAAGCAAGCATAAGTTGGTTTTCTAAATTTGAGAACCTGTTCTGTTTTGGAATTCAGTTCCTGTGTAGCCAAGTTTACCTTCCGTGTATTAGTGATATCTTATGATGTTTCTTTTTCTGTGTGACTTATTTCAGTTAGAATCATCGTACCTGAATCTAATCATTATGCTGCTACGGGCCTGATGACATAGATTTCATTGCTTAGTGATACTGCATTGTACGTAAGTACCACAAGTTCTTTATCCATTTTTCACTTTCTGTGATATTGAACTTGTACTGTAAACGAGGTTCTTGTAAACAGAGGCGTCCCAAACTTTGGAGTGGCTGTGTCTTTTTGATTTTAATTTCCCTAAGCTATAGGACCATAAGTGGCAGTGCCCTAGGCTCTGTTGCTTTGTGTTTTAGATGTTTCAGGAAACACCATACACTTCTCCCGAGTGTCTGTTGGCAATTTACATCCCGCCCATCAGCATAACAAGGCTCCCAGTTCTCCATGGCCTGTCCTGCCTTTCTGGATTTTACACTTTTTTCAGATGGCCCTTTTGACCGGGGGGAAGTGAGACTTCATTGTAGTGCAGATTTCCTTTGCAAGCTTGCTTGGTTGGCCAAAAAGGGCGTATGCGTTTTTTCCTGAATATATTCAGGAAAAAACGCATACGCCCTTTTTGGCCAAGTGCATCATTGTGGACGTTCTGCCTCTTTTCCTATGCTTTCAATGCAATTCCAGTCTACCTCGTGAAATCGGTTTCCTGCAATTCTGCCCCGCTTTCAAGTCCTCTTGGCAGCCTTACTTCAGTCTATTTTTGGACGATAGCTGTCATTTATAACTCTGCAGGTTTGTGAATTACAGTGCCCCTGAGCTCCTTTCTTCAACTCGCTTTCTTTTGAGCTGGCCGCAACACCGCAGGATGGCTTCAGGCCCTAATCTGGTTCCGGTACGGCACGCTGAGTCTTTAGTTATTTCCTCTTCCTG